>NC_137798.1:105957621-106662681 GCF_963383645.1 Muscardinus avellanarius
TTCATACTGGGGATGGAACCCAGGGACATTCTACCTCTGAGCTACACCCCTAGCCATATATATATATATATATATATATATATATATATGTATGTATTTTATTCTTTATTTTGAAACAGATTCTCACTTAGTTCCGGAGGGCCTCACTAAGTAGCTAAGGCTGTCTGCGAACCACGAACCATAATCCTCCCGTCACAGCCTCCCAAATGCTGGGATTACAAGTGTGTGTCACTAAGTCTGGCTCAAGTCCTACTACCCTGGTTGGTGG
This sequence comes from Muscardinus avellanarius, assembly GCF_963383645.1. Taxonomy (NCBI): domain Eukaryota; kingdom Metazoa; phylum Chordata; class Mammalia; order Rodentia; family Gliridae; genus Muscardinus; species Muscardinus avellanarius. The sequence continues at coordinate 105,957,890 of NC_137798.1, forward strand.
GGCCTTACTGGCCCCTCCCAGGGAGAACTAATTTTTAGAGATAACAAGCTTTCAGATGCAAAGCAGCCAGTTCAGACCCCCCTTTTTTTAAGTCACCTCCTCTATCTGGCTCTCACACTCTAGAAGGCTGTATTTCTGGGTCCTAATCACCCCAGGGCCAGGTGGCAGGCAGCTAGACAGCTTCTTTACCCCAGCATCACCTGGACGTATTCAGAGTAATCATTCCAACTTGGCCTACCTTGCCTTGGCTTTTCCACAGAAACCATAATAAAGACACTTGCACGCTCAGCCCTAGAGGCTGACCCAGCATGCACCCAGAGCAAGGCTTGATCCACAGTACCATCAAAAACAAAAAAACCCTTGCCTTCGGTTCCCCTCATGCCTTGTATTGTGCCCTACATGGTGTTGTAGGTCCCCTCCTCATGGGAACTGTAAGAAACTGTCTCCACAATAGGTGTTCTTTCCTGGTCTGTGGGCTTCAGGTGGAGAATAGAGGCATCCTTTTCAGTATTCCTGTAAGAAACATCTTTATCCTCCTGAACCAAGCCATATGAGTCTCTGATGCACGAGAAAGTAGCTGACTCTGGGTAAACCCATGTGATATGCAGTAAAATTCTACCCAGGCCTCAAGGGACTTCCATGAGTCCTTACGACATAAAAAGGAAAGGAAGGACCCTTGCAGACCACACTGCAGGGCTTGGCCAGGGGTTTTCAGTCAGGTGTCAATAGAGGACCATACAGAGCCATCTAAGGGGCACCAGCCACAGGCTACAGAGGTCCCCATTTAGTCGTCTTTTTTTGTGTGTATGGTACTAAAGGTTGAGCCCAAGGGCATTCTACCTCTGAGTTATGCCTTAGACCTTTTATTTTTTAGTTTGAAACAGGGTCTTGTTAAATTGCTGAGGCTCTCTTTGAACCTGTTATCCTCCTGTGTGAGCCTCAAGTACTGAGATTACAGGCATGTGCCACCATACCCAGCCCCCATTTTTTGCGGTACTGGGGCTGGAACCAAGGGGCATTGTACCTCCCAAGCTACACCTCAAGCCCTATTTTTTATTCTTTATTTTGAAACAGGGTCTCACTGAGTGGCAAAGAGCCTCAATAAGTAGCTGAGGCTGTCCGCCAACTGTGATCCTCTGGTCTCTGCCTCTCTAATGCTGGGATTACAAGTGTGCACTACCACACCTGGCTACCCCGCCTCGTTTTTGATTGTTCTGACTGTAAAACTTAGTTGTCACTACACTGTAATACAACCAGTTTAATCACGGCGATCTTTTTCTTAAACTGGAACCACCTAATTAAAACCAGGAACTAGAAGCCAGGCATGGTGACACACTCTTGTAATCTTAGTACTTGGTAGGCTGGGATAGGAGAATCACAATTTTGAGGACAGCCTCAGCAAGTGGTGAGACTTTCACCAATTTAGTGAGGCCGTTTCCAAAAAAGAAATAAAATCAGTCTGGGGGTATAACTTGGAGGTAGAATGCCTCTAGGTTCAAGTCTCAGTACCACAAAAAAATAAACCAGAAATTGACAACATTTTAATAAAATATTTGATTTTTATATGGGGAGGTACTGGGGTTTGATCAGAGTGTCATTCTCCCTCTGAGATACCCCCATACCTGTTTTATTTATTTTTTTTTAAACTAAGTTGCCTAGGGCCAGGCTCAGTTGCTGAGGCTGGTCTTGCACCTGTATCCTCCTATCTCAGTCTAGAACTGGAATTATAGTGATGCACTACTGCACCTGACAAAATATTTTATTTTTATTTATTTATTTACTTTTATGAGGTACTGGGGGTGGAACCCAGGGACATTTTACCTCCAAGCTATACCCCAGTCCTGTACTGTAGTATGTATGTATGTATGTATGTATTTATTTTTGCAGGTTTGGGGATGGAACCCAGGGGCATTTGACCTTCGAGCTATACCCCCAACCCTTTTTTTTATTATTTTGAAACAGGGTCTCACTGAGTTGCAGAGGGCCTCACTAAGTAGCTGAGGCTGTCTGTGAACCGCGATCCTCCCGTCTCAGCCTGCCAAATGCTGGGATTACAAGTGTGCGCCACCACACCTGGCTAGTCTTTATATTTTTTGAAATAGGGTCTCACTGAGTTGCGAAGAGCCTCGCTAAGTAGCTGAGGCTGTCCATGAACCACGATCCCCCGGTCTCTGCCTTCCGAATGCTGGACTTACAAGCACCACCATGTTCGGCCTATATTATTATTATTATTATTATTATTATTATTATTATTATTATTATTATTATTTTGCGGTACTGGGATGGAACCCAGGGCCATTCTACCTCCGCACTACAACCCTAGCCCTATTTTTTATTCTTTATTTTGAAACAGGATTCCAGTGAGCCTCACTAAATAGTAGCTGAGGCTGTCCTTGAACTGTGATCCTTCGTCTCAGCCCCTCAAATGCTGGGATTACAAGTGTGTGCCACCACGCCCGGCTTCAATATTTTATTTTATTATTTTTTTTATTTTTTGTGGTACTGGGGGTGGAACCCAGAGGCTTTTTACCTCCAGGCTATACTCACAGCCCTATTTTATGTTTTATTTGGAAACAGGGTCTCACTAAGTTGCTGAGAGCCGCACTAAACAGCTGAGGCTGGCTTTGAACCTGCGTGATCCTCCTGTCTCAGCCTCCCAAGTGCAGGGATTACAAGTGTGCACCACCATGCCCGGCTTAATATTTAACTTTTTTATTATTATTATTATTTCTTTTTGATGGTACTGGGGTTCCTGGAAGCCCTTCTACCTCCGGGCTACACTCCCAGACCTATTTTTGCATTTTTATTTGGAAACAGAGTCTCCTAAGCCAGCGCGCGCGGCTGGCTTCGAACCTGCGCGATCCTCCTTGTCTCTGCCTCCCAAGCGCGGGGATTACAAGTGTGCGCCACCATGCCCGGCTTAATATTTAGCTTTTAAAAAATGTTTTCATCGCTGGGTATGATGGTGCACGCTTGTAATACTTGTTTCAAAAATAAAGAAGAGCCAGGCGTGGTGGCGCATGCTTGTAATCCCCGCGCTTGGGAGGTTGAGACAGGAGGATCGCGCAGGTTCGAAGCCAGCCTTTCTGCCTTAAGAGACTCTGTTTCCAAATAAAAATATAAAATAGGTCTGGAAGTGTAGTCTGGAGGTAGAAGGGTTTCCAGAAGCCCCAGTACCACCAATAAATAAATACATAAATAAATAAGAAAATATCAGGCAGGAGGTATAACTCAAAGGTAGAATGCCTCTGGATTCAATCCCTAGCACCACATAAAATATAAAAAAAAATAATAAAAATCAGGATGGCTGTTTTATTGGCTAGTTTTAAGTACATCCAGAGATGGCTTCTTCCTACAATGTTTTGTTTAGTGTTAAACAGCTTTGATATTAGATATTCTACCACCACCCCACACTCCACTTTAGACCAATGTCTGCCTTCTAGAAAATACTATATCAGTGTTCTCTTATTTTGCCGTATGGGATTATAGAGGCTAAATCTACTACTCCAAACATAGCTAGATTTTGAGGTTGCTATTTTGGGTTTTCTTGATTTTCCCTTCTCCAAAATAAATATTCTTAGTATTTTAGCCACCCACAGGCGTTGTCCTTGAAGTAGTCCTAGGGAAGCTCTACCACTGAGCTACGCGCCCCCCCCCCTTTTTAAACTTTATTTTTTGCTAGGAGGAATTTAACCCAGTAGCATTCTACCTCTCAGCTACGCCCCCAGCCCTGTTTTGAAAAAAAAAAATTTTTTTTTTGAAACAGCATCTCACTAAGTTGCTGAAACCAGCTGCAAACCTGCGATCCTCCTGTCTCAGCCTCCACGTGCAGGGATCACAAGCGCGCGCCACCACACGTGCTTGAACAGTGCAACTCAGGACAAAAAGGAAGCACGGTGACCTCCGCTAAGGTTTGTTTTGAGACAGGGTTGTGCTGAGTTGCGGAGATTCTCTCTAAGTTGCCCAAGCTGGCTTTGAAGTCGTGATCCTTCTGCCTTCGCCCCCAACTACCTGGGCTTACAGGCACACACCACTGTGCCCATCTTCAACCGCTATTCTTTTTTTTTGGATAGTAGATATTGAACACAGAGGCATTCTACCTCCAAGCTATACCTCCAAGTTTCACCCAAATAATAAATATTTCCAAATATTTATTTGGGAAAGAGCCTCACTGGGTTGCTGAGAGCCTTTCTAAATTGCTGAGGCTGGTCTTGAACCTGCAATTCTTCTATCTCAGCCTCCCAAGTATTTGAATTACAAGCATGTGTCACCATAACCGGCCGCTGTTCTTACTTAAATATACACTTAGTAAAAAATAAAACCCTGTGCCGGGCGTGGTGGCGCACGCTTGTAATCCCCGCATTTGGGAGGCGGAGACCGGAGGGTCAGCAGGTTCAAAGCCAGCCGCGCTGGCTTAAGAGACACTGTTTCCAAATAAAATATAAAATAGGTCTGGGAGTATAGCCTAGAGGTAGAAAGGTTCCATCCCCGGTACCACCAAAAAAAAAAAAAAAAAAGATCATTGAAGAAAAGGTGACTGTTAAGTATATGCAAAATGCACAGTAGATTTGCACATTTGTGTGTGAGTGTGAGGCTGGGGATTGAATCCAGAGACATTCTACCTCTGAGCTATATCCCCAGCTCAAGATTTTTATTTTGAAACAGGATCTCTCTAGGTTTAGAAAAGTATTATTACGCCGGGCGTGGTGGTGCACACTTGTTATCCCTGCGCTTGGGAGGCAGAGACAGGAGGATTGCGCAGGTTCGAAGCCAGCCGCGCGCGCTGGCTTAGGAGACCCTGTTTCCAAAATGAAAATGTAAAAAATAGGTCTGGGAGTGTAGCCCGGAGGTAGAAGGGCTTCCAGGAACCCCAGTACCACCAAAAAAAAAAAAAAAGAAAAAAAAAGAGAGAGAAAAGTATTATTACGTGCTGAGGCTGCCCTTGAACCTTCAATCCTCCTGTCTCAGCCTCCTAAATATTAGAATTACAAGCAGGAGCCACCACACCTAGCTTCCAGCTGTTTTTAGAAGCAGTATTGATTATATATGCCTTCCCAGCAGTGTTTTGTAGGGAAGTCCTATGCAAACCCAGCTTACTGGTTGTTTTTGATTTTTAAGCACCTCTGTTGTTGCTTAGAGCTCTGTAGCAGTAGTGGCCTTCTTGGCATCCCAGAGGATCTTAGTTGTGAGACAACTGGCGAACTCTCAAATTTTAAGACAGAGAAAACCACTTCGTATTCTTTTGATGTGTTCTTTAGTGTAATTACTTTTACTGCTTTCATTACTGGGGTTATTTAGGGCAGTTATTCAGCTTCCTTAAACCTTGCTGTGCACTAGAATCATTTGTGGAGTTAAAAAAGTACACTAGAGTCATTTGTGGAGTTGGGGAAAAAAAGGTGTGGTACAAACCTATAATCTTAGTACTTAGGACTCTGACAGAAGGATCATAGGTTCAAGATCATCCTCAGCAACTTAATGAGACTTAGCAAACTAGAAAGACCGTTTCAAAATTAAAAAAGAAAAATAAGCTAGAGAGTTCCGTGGCACATGCCTGTAGTTCCAGTAATTGGGAGGCTGAAACAGGAGAATTGCAAGTTCATGGCCAGCCGCAGCAATGTAGTAAAACCCTGTTTCAAGATAAAATAGGAGCCGGGGGAGGTAGTGCACGCTTGTAATCCCTGCACTTGGGAGGCTGAGACAGGAGGATCGCACAGGTTCGAAGCCAGCCTCAGCTACCTAGTGAGGCTCTCAGCAACTGAGTGAGACCCTGTTTCCAAATAAAATGTAAAATAGGTCTGGGAGTATAGCCCGGAGGTAGAAAGCCCCTGGGTTCTAACCCCAGTACCACACATCAAATAAATAAATAAATAAATAAATAAATAAATAAATAAATAAATAAATAAGGATGTAGCTTGAAGGTAGAATACTCCTGGGTTCAATTCCCAATATCTATCTATCGTGTGTACGCGCGTGCGCGCGCGCTCTCTCTCTCTCTCTCTCTCTCTCACACACACACACACACACACACACAGAGGCTGGTGTGTAGTTAAGAGATATAGTGCTCCTGGGTTTAATCCCTAGTTGCTACACTAGCAAGTTTTAATTTTTAAAATTTTTATTAAGGCCGGGAGTGGTGGGCACGCTTGTAATTCCTGCGCTTGGGAGACTGAGACAGGAGGATCACACAGGTTTGAAGCCAGCCTCAGCTACTTAGTGAGGCTCTCAGCAACTTAGACCCTGTTTCTAAATAAAGTATAAAATAGGTCTGGGGGTACAGCCCAGAGGTAGAAAAGCTCCTGGGTACCATCCCTAGTACCACCAAAAAAAATTTTTTTATTAAATGCTGATTGTATACGAAAGTATATTTTGAGTTTAGTATATAAATATGTACATTTGCATGTATATCAAATGAATATCAGCCAGGCTTGGTACAATTCCAGAACCTGGTAGGCTAAAGCAGGAGAATAGCAAGTTTGATATGACTAAACATGGCTTCTAGTTTCTTTTATTTTTTCTTTCTTTTTTTTTTTTGTGGTATTAGGGATGGAACCTAGGGGCATTCTACCTGTGAGCTACACCCCCACCCCTATTTTATTTTTTTATTCTTCACTTTGAAACAGGTCTCACTGAGTTGCAAAGGGCCTCACTAAGTAGCTGAGACTGGCCGCGAACTGTGATATTCTTGTCTCGGCCTGCTAAATGCTGGGATTACAAGCATGCACCACCACATCCAGCCTATTTTCCTTTCTAATAGTCTAATCTTTAGGCTTTTCCTGATCCATAATGCCTGACCTTACACTTGTTTGTTTGTATATATATTTATTTATTTTAGCAGTACTGGAGATGGAACCCAGGGGCATTCTACCGTTGAGCTATGCACCCAGCCCTCTTTTTTAGTCTTTATTTTGAAACAAGGTCTCACTGAGTAGCTGAGGCTGTTGCGAACCTAGATCTTCCTATCTCAGCCTCCCAGATCCTGGGATTACAAGCGTGGCCACCATGCCTGGTTCCCCCTTTTATAGTCTTTAAAGCAACAGGAAGCAGGTATGGTGGCACTTGCCTGGAATCCCAGCACTTGGGAGGCTGAAACAGGAGGATTGCAGGTTCAAAGCCAGCCTTAACAACTTAGCAGTATTTTCAACAACTTAGCAAGATTCTTTTTTCAGATAAAATAGGGCTAGGTATGTATCTTAGAGGTAGAATGCTCCTGGGTTAAAAATACCACGCACACTTGGAAGTTACGTGTTAAGAGAGAGTGATCCAGTTTCATCTTTTTCCATGTATAGTCACTTGTGAGTGTGTTGGTTTCCCTGCTGCTCTCCAGTGTGGAGTTTGCACACTTACACACAGACACACAGTGTCTCTCCCTCCTGTGTTTCCCTCTTTCCCACGTACGTGCACACATAATGTCTTTATCTCATTCACACACATCTTTTTATCAGAAGTGATTATTGTGGTTCAATTAACAATTACCATACGCCTCTACCATCTTGTGCCCTATTAAGATGTATGACTACAATGTACCAATAAAAAAGTAAAAATTAATGATTACCTCCCACCCAAGCTACACTCTAAGTCCAATTATATATTCTTTATTTTGAATTAGGGTCTCACTAAGTTGTGGAGGGCCTCACTAAGTATCTGAACCCTCCTGTCTCAGCCCCCCCGTACTAGGATTACAAGGGCCATTACAGCCACAGTGCCCGGCTGAATTTCCTTCTTATGCCATAATTTGCCCTTAAACCAGTGGTCTTTCTTCAGTGCATCATGTTCTTTGTTCATAAATACAGTGGTTGTTATCCTGTTTTCTCTCTTTTTTTTGGTGGTACTGGGGCTCCTGGAAGCCCTTCTACCTCTGGGCTACACTCCCAGACCTATTTTTTTATGTCTTTATTTGGAAACAGGGTCTCTCAAGCCAGCATGGCCGGTTTTGAACCTGCCCGAGCCTCCCTCTCCGCCTCCCAACCGCGGGGATTACAAGTGTGCACCACCACGTGCGGCTCTTCTCATTTTTAAATCTTTGGAACCACCAAATGTCATTTGTTGTGGTTATTTTTTAGTAGTCTTGTTTCCCCTTCCAGTTTTCTTTTTTTCCCTTTGGCTTTTGTTTCAACTTCTGCTCAAATATCTGATGACTCTTGGTCATCCAAGAGCGAGACACCAGAGATTCGGAGTATGCAATGTATACACAGGGTTGGTCCACAGGTAACTGGGCAGAGGGTAAGGAGTCGCCCTGGAGGACACGTAAGCTTCCGTATGGTGTCTGTGGACACCTTCATTTAAGCTGGTTTTTCCCGGATCAGACTCTTTCAGTTTCCTTTTTTTTTTTTTTTTGGTACTGGGGTTCCTGGAAACCCTTTTACCTCTTGGCTACACACTCCCAGACCTATTTTATACTTTTATTTTGGAAACAGGGTCTCTTAAGGCAGCGCAGCTGGTTTCAAACCTGCATGATCCTCCTGTCTCCGCCTCCCAAGCACAGGAATTACAAGCTGCGCCACCACGCCCGGCTCAGTCTCCTTTTTAAGGACAACATGAAAGGGGCTTAGTTTTCTGGGAGGCAAGCGGAGATAAGGGGGCAGGGAGAAGTGCCTCATTCGTGCGTTCGTATTTCAGGATGGGGGTCCCTAAGCCTAGATGTTGTAATCCAGTCTCTTTTTAGAAAATAAACTGCCAGCTTCACAGGACAGAGAAGGGGAAAGCACCTTGTGTGGCAGGCTGCAGGAGGCAGTTTGCTTAAGCAAGAAATGGGTATCGGCTTCAATTGCTCTTTCTCCCTAATTTTCTGAGTGTTCCCTTAAATATCTCTTTCCTTTCATCCAAAGCTACTAAGAGGTATTCATTCATCTCAGGTCTCCAGTATGGCTCTTTGCTTCCAAAGAAGTTGTTCATCGCTGTTATCTCCTGCCATTATTTCTCACACCTGTCATTCAGCTGCCACAAAAATCATGGGCTCTGTGTCCCAAACTGTGGGTACCTGATAAGGGAACCTTATCAGTTCATCATCTGTTTTGTAACTCCTACCCCATGCCCTCTTTTACATACCATTTAATTTTCATATTATTGGTAAAATTGTCTTTCTCCAAAAAATGATACTTACGCATCCAAAGTTCTGCCTGTGGGGGGCATGTTTCTTTACTTCTCTGATGCTATAGGTTTCAGTTCCTGGATGTTCCATCACCAGGATTCTATTATCTGCCTTCAGAGGTGTTTATTTCTGTTTATCACTTCTGTAGAGTATTTGAAAATGTGTCAAAGATACAGATTAGCCAGGTGTGGTGGCGCACGCTTGTAATCCCCGCTGGGGAGGCGGAGACAGGATTGTGCGGGTTCGAAGCCAGCCTTGCTGGCTTAGGAGACCCTGTTTTCAAATAAAAAATATACATAATGGGTCTGGGAGTGTAGCCCGGAGGTAGAAGGGTTTCCAGGAACCCCAGTACCACCAAAAAAAAAAAAAAAAGAGAGAGAGAGATTAATCTCTAAGGAGAGAATTCTTTCACAGTATATATTTCTTTGTTCTTTGATCCCCCCCACACTTATATCTCTTTAAGAATAAAACGAATAAAAAGGGAGGCTCGGCGTGGTGGTGCATGCTTGTAATCCCAGTGCTTGGGAGGCTGAGACAGGAGGATCTAACAGGTTCGAAGCCAGCCTCAGCTACTTAATGAGGGTCTCAGCAACTTAGTGAGACTCTGTTTCCAAATGAAGTATAAAATAGGTCTGGGAGTGTAGTCCATAGGTAGAAAAGCCCCTGGGTTCTATCCCCAGTACCACACACACACACACACACACACACACACACACACACAAAATGAAGACTTAAAAGGGAGCCGGGTGTGGTGGTGCATGCTTATAATCCCAGCATTTGATCTCTAAAACACAATGAACTTAAACATATTGAAGCCAAGCAAGGGAAGGAGGGATGGGGAAGGAATGGGGTGGGAATTGGGTAGGGGTTAAATCGGTGATATGTACATTTATGTACACACAAGTTTTTTACCCCAACATGATGTATGAATATAATGCACCAATAAAAAATTTAAAAAAAATCCCAGCGTTTGGGAGGCTGAGACAAGAGGATCATGGTTCAAGGACAGCCTCAGATACTTAGGCCTTTGCAACTCAGTGAGACCCTGTTTCCAAATAAAGAATAAAAAATAGGGCTGTGGTGTAGCTCCATCCTCAGTACCAAAGGGGGGGGATAAAAAGAATAAAAAGGGAATGTAGAGATAAAAAAGTTGGCTTAAGATAGTAGAAATAAGGGCCGGGCATCTTGATTCGCAGACAGCCTCAGCTACTTGGTGAGATCCTTTGCAACTCAGTGAGTGAGACCCTGTTTCAAAAAATAAAGAATAGCTGGGCGTGGTGGTGCACACTTGTAATTCCATTTCTTGGGAGGCTGAGACAGGATCCGGGTGCGCGATCAGCCTCAGCTCCTTAGTGAGGCCCTCTGCAGCTTAGTGAGACCCTGTTTCTAAATAAAGAATAAAATCGGCCTGGGGATGTACCTCAGAGGTAATGTGCCCCTGGGTTCAATCTTAAGTATCGCAAAAAAGAATAAAAAATAGAGCTGGGGTGTAGCTCGAAGGTAGAATACCCTTGGGTTTCATCCCCAGTATCACAATAGTAGAAGTAAGCCAGAATGTTGCACGCTTGTAATCCAATACTTGGGAGGCTGAAACAGGAGAATTGCAGGTTTTCAAATACCCCTGGCAACTTTGTAAGACTCTTTCCAAATAGAAAATAGGAGCTGGGTGTGGTTGTGCATACTTGTAATCCCAGCATTTGGGAGGTGGAGACAGGAGGATTCTGGGTTCGTGAAGAGACTCAGCTAGTGAGGCCCTTTCCAACTCAGTGAGACTCTATTTCAAAATAAAGAATAAAATATACAGCTGGAGGTGTAGTTTGGAGGTAGAATGCCCCCTGGGTTCAATCCCCACTACCACCAAAAAAAAAAGATAGTAGATAGAAGATGAACTTCTCTTATTTAAGCATTTCTTACAACAATAAAGCTTTAAACAAAAACATTATAGAGTCCTTACAGGAACTTCTTTTAAAGCTCAATTATTCCACTGGTAGGTCCACAAATTGTGAAATATCTGCATTTTATATTACTTGTATGCAAATTATAAAATTTTTTTTGGTATGATTGTGTAGCACTGAGGATTGAACCCAGAGGCATTCTACCTCGGAACTACGACCACAGTCCTTTTTGGCTTCTTGTTTTGAAACAGTCTCACCAGGTTACTGAAAGTAACACTGAGTTGTGGAGACTGTCCTAGAACCTGTGATCCTTCTGTCTCAGCTTCCCAAGTACTAGGGGCATATGCCACCAGTCCTGGCTGCAAATTATTAACTTTTTTTTTTTTTTTCCCAGTACTGAGGATGGAACTCAGGGACATTCTACCTCTGAGCTACACCCCCAGCGCTTTTTTTTTTTTTTTTTACTCTTTATTTTGAAACAAAGTCTCCCTAAGATGCAGAGGGCCTCACTGAGTAGCTGAGGCTGGCTGTGAAATTATTAACTTTTTTTTTTTTTTTTCCCAGTACTGAGGATGGAACTCAGGGACATTCTACCTCTGAGCTATACCCCCAGCGCTTTTTTTTTTTTAAACTCTTTATTTTGAAACAAAGTCTCCCTAAGATGCAGAGGGCCTCACTGAGTAGCTGAGGCTGGCTGTGAAATTAACTTTTTTTTTTTTTTTTTTTTTTTTTTGCAGTACTGGGGATGGAACTCAGGGACATTCTTCCTCTGAGCTATATCCTTTTTTTTTTACTCTTTATTTTGAAACAGAGTCTCCCTAAGATGCAAAGGGCCTGAGTAGCTGAGGCTGTCTGTGAAATTATTAACTTTTTTTTTTTTTGGTGGTGGTGGTACTGGGGGTGGAACCCAGAGGCTTTCTACCTCCGGGCTATACTCCCAGACCCATTTATATTTTATTTTGGAGACAGGGTCTCACTAAGTTGCCGAGAGCCTCACTAAGTAGCTGAGGCTGGCTTCGAACCTGTGCGATCCTCCTGTCTTCGCCTCCCAAACGCGGGGATTACAAGCGTGCGCCACCATGCCCTGCAAAATTATTAACTTTTAAAAAGTTTCTGAGCCGGGCATGGTGGCGCACGCTTGTAATCCTCATGCTCGGGAGGCAGAGACAGGAGGATCGCGCAGGTTCAAAGCCAGCTGCACTGGCTTAAGCGACCCTGTTTCCAAATATAAAAAAGTATAAAATAGGTCTGGGAGTGTAGCCCAGAGATAAAAGGGTTTCCAGGAACCCCAGTACCATCAAAAAATAATAATAGAAAAAATTTAAAAAGTTTCTGCGCTGGAGCTGTACCTGGCCTTTCTCAGTCTCTCTTCTGTGTGTTGGAGATGGCTGTGTCCCTGATGCGGTGGTGGGCTTTGGACTAGGTCACAGAGGCAAAGCATCTAGCTCTGTTGTAGACACAGGAGGCTCTGGCACGCATTAGCTCCTGCCCCTCCTTGCTGGTGTACATCTTGGCATGGGGTTCAACTCTTGCTGCCTGCAGCTTTCTGCCTATTACAGGCCTGGTGGAGATCAGTGTGTGCGTTGTTGTGGTGATGTTAGGACACTGCCCTTTCTGCCTTCAGGACGAAGCTTGCAGAAGTTGCCTCTTTGGCTACATTCACTTTTCCCTTGTGTTTTCACACAAAAATGGGTCATCACAATCTCTGTGACTGGGTTTTAGGGAGTGGCATAGCTGGTGGTTCTTAGCTGGTGGTCTCAGGAGCTTTTGCTCAGACTTGATTGGGCCAGCGAGTCTGGCCTGCATAGGGTGATCGCGTGGCCCTTGTGAGGACAGCAGGCCATCTCTGGCTGTGCGTGTGGCCTCACTGCCTTTGCTGTGGGCCTGTCTGCGGTGTGCCGGGGGTGTGCTCAGGCGGGTGACCGCAGTGCTGTCCAGGGCCTTGTCGGCCTCCAGTGGTGCTAGGGATTGAATCCAGGGCCTCGCATGTGATAAACATGTGCGCTACCACGAGCTACACTCCCAGCTCTTTTTTATTTTTAATTTTATTTGGATACAGAATCTGGTCAGATTGTTCAGGCTTGTCTTGAACTCCTGCTTTGGCCTCTCAAATAGCTGGAATTACAGGCATGCCCCACCATGCTTGGCAGCCCTGCCCCTCCCTCCCTCCCTCCCTCCCTCCCTCCCTCCCTCTTTCCTTCCCTCCCTCCTTCCTTCCCTTTCTCCCCTCTCTCCCTCCCTTCCTCCCTCCTTTCTTGTACTGAGGATTGAACCCAGAGATATTCTACCTTCAAGCTATCCCCTCCGGCCCTGTTTTATTTTTTATATGGAAACAATCTCACCGAGTTACTGAGGGCCTTGCTAAATTGCTGAGGTTGGCCTCAAACTTGAGATCCCTATATATCAGCCTCCCAAATCCTGGGATTACAAGCATGTACCACTATGCCTTGCAAAGTTCTGCCTTCTAAATGGGAGAATCACAAACATTTTTATTTATTCTTATTTATTTATTTTTGTGGTACTGGGTATTGAGCCGCACCCTCAGCGAACCTGCAATCTTCTTGTCTCAGATTATAATTCTTTTTTCTCAGATTATAAGCGTGTGAAATCCTTCTGTCTCCACCTTCCAAATACTGAGATTAAAAGCATGCACAAATACAGTTTTAAGCCACTACACCTGAGGTACATGTTGAAAAGTAAGATTCTATCACCCCTTTCCAGACAGAGTGCTAAGTAGGACCAAGGAGTATGCTCTCTGCTGCCCCAAGCACATTAATCACTGTAGTAATTCCCTACCTAGAAACACTGACACTCTGGCCAGGCACGTCACTCGGTCTCTTAAATGCCTGCGCTGGTCTCATCTCTCTCTCTCTCTTTTTTTTTTTGGTGGAACTGAGGATTGAACTCAGGGGCGTTCTGCCTCTGAGACAAAGGAGACTTAGATAGTTTGAGAGAATCTGCCTGATTTGAGGGATGAAAAGAAGAGATTCAGGAGAACTTAGTATGTCCTGGTAACTGGAAAGGGTCAGGGTCCATGGAACTGACATAGGAGGGATGGAGGCTGCGGTAGTGCGGGGCTGCCAGGCCGTCCATAGACGATGTAGTCCACCTTGGAGGTCTTCTAACTTAGCCTTTGTGGAAATGATTGGGAGATCCAAATTATAGCTACAAATTCAACTACAGTAGGTTATAAAATTGGATTTCCCTGTTAGCTTGATAGAAACTAAAGTAACCAAGTCTGAATGGTGGTGTCTTCTCATCTCAGGACACAAAATGGGAGGTGACTGTCATAGCAATAGGAGGTGTTTATGTTGGAGATACAAGCGCTTCTGTCTTTAAAATTGAGCCCATGTTTAGATAGGAAAGGCTGTTAGTTGTGTTCCTTGTCACTTGTAATTTCTGAGCTAGAATAGTATGTCAAATCTTTCCCTCAGCCGCCTGCCCTTTGCTGCTGAGAGCAGGACAAGCGCACGGGGAGTCCGCCAGCTTCTCCTTTTCTGAGGCTTTCCCAGCCCTTGCTTTGTGTCCTCTAATATTTTGACTGCTGTAATACCTTGGGAAGACTGGCTTCCAGCCATATTCTCCACAAAAAGATAGCAGGAGTTTGGAAGCAGGTTGCATAAGATGACCTCTGTAACTCTCTGGTTTCTGGATCCTCTTGACCCAGGCCATAATGGCACGCCCCTCCCCAGCACTTGGTCCCTTCTCTCACCCTGTGGAGTGGCAGGGCACTCTGCTGGTCCAGGTGGGGCAGTTTGTCCTAGGTCTTCTGGGGTCACTGTGCAGCTGGTGGTTTGTCAGCGGCTGAGCTCGGTCAGAACAGCAGGTCCCTCTTTATACACATGACCTTTCATCATCAGGAAAGCTGGACTGCTGCTTTACATTCAAACCGAGAAACAGTCCCTGGTGTCCAAGCATTTGATTCAGTCTCTGCTTGCTTCAGATTTGCTAATGTTGCATTGGTCAAAGCAAGTAATAAAGCCAAGTCTACTGTCAGGATGACAGAGGCGCTCCATGAAAGTGGGCACTGCGAGCATGGCTTGTGAGCATCATTTAATGTAGCAGCCTGCCATAGCCTCCATGCCAAGTTTACCCTTTCCTCCAGTGAGGCTCTCCCAAGTTGGTTTTGTCCAGAATTTTCTCGTAGAATCATTTGGAACCCTTGTATAGATATTGAATCAGACTAAATTATTATTATTATTATTATTTTTTTTTTTTTTTGGTGGTACTGGGGGTGGAATCCAGGGGCTTTCTACCTCTGGGCTATACTCCCAGACCTATTTTATATTTTTTATTTGGAAACAGGGTCTCACTAAGTTGCTGAGAGCCTCACTGAGTAGCTGAGGCTGGCTTCGAACCTGTGCGATCCTCCTGCCTCAGCCTCCCAAGTGCAGGGATGACAAGCGTGCGCCATCACGTCCAGCTTGTATCAGACTAAATTAGCCACAAACTCTCCTTGCCTAAGCATAATCTTATATTTTTTTAGATAGTAAAATAAAATTCAGAGTATGGAACTGGTCCTTGGGACCACTGTAGTTTTCCATAAATGGAAGCATTTGGGACGCTGGTAATATGTTATAAACCTACTTCAGAGTTATTTCTGACTTTCATGTTAATTTTAGCTATGGAATAGTGAACATTAGCAACAAGTCAGTTATCTAAGAATTTAAATTTACATTGCAACAGTGGAGTATAATAACTTTTTGAGGTGATTGTCTCTTTTTTTTTTTTTTTCCTAGCTCTTCCGAGAAGTAAGAATAATGAAGATTTTAAATCATCCAAACATAGGTACTTTTTGCTTTCTTAAGTACTTTTGGGTCTAAATGTGTTCTTGAAACTATGTAATAAGGTAACCGTGTGTTCCTGAAGTGAGAGGAGATTCTCCCTGTCCCCATCCAGGTATACTTTTAATATTATATATACATGTATATGAAAGTTGTTGACCATTTGTATCAGGTTATTTTCTTAAATTTTTATTTATGTATTTATCTTGTATTAGCTTTTTGAAATTCAGTAATTTCAAAGGTAATTTTGAATTTCAGTAGTTTTACAGGTTAAAAGCTTAGGTATCAATAATCATCTAACCTAAAGCAGTTGGTGCTTTGTTTTTTTTCCTGTGGTACTGAGGGTGGAACCCAGGGACTTTTCTACCTAAGTTGCTGAGGCTGGCTCCGAACCTGTGCGATCCTTCTATCTCAGCCTCCCAAGCACTGGGATAACAAACATGTGCCACCACGCCTAGCTAAAGTTTTGATATAATAGAAACATAGAACAACTTCAATTTTCTTATTTTTAAATGTATTCTGATAAAATGTCATTGTAGTTTGTTAGTACATAGATTGGAATTAAATGAAGTCAGATTTAATGTTTTCAGAGATAAAGCTTTTTGCTATGATTCTTCTGTTCCTAAGAAATCACTTGTATTCTGAGTTACATTTAAAAGATAAGGGGTAGTCAAGCATGGTGGTACATGCTTGTAATCCCAGTACTTGGGAGGCTGAGACAGGAGAATTGCAGACAGGAATTGAGACAGGAGTCAGCCTCAGCAACTTACTGGGAGGAAAATAAAAGGATATGCAATACTTTCCACCTAATGTAATTTTTGTAGGAACTGTTTATAAAGATATGTTTTATATATTTTCTGTATGTATTGCCCTGTGCCAGTGTGTGAAGTTGAGGAAGGGGTATGGTCTTATCTTCATAATACTTGTAGAAAGAAGATCAAATATGTAGATTACTTAATAATGAACTCCACATATATATATCACAATGAAAACTTTTGATCTCATGTGTATCATAGTAGGGCCCTCTTTTTTTAGTACTAGGGGTTGAACCCGGAGGCATTCTACCTCCAAGTTATACCCCCAACTTGATTTTATTTCTTATTTGGAAACAGGGTCTTACTAAATTGCAGAGAGCCTTGCTAAGTTGCCAAGGGTGGCTTTGAACTTGAGATCCTCCTGTTTCAGCCTCCAAAGTATGGAAATTATAAGTGTGTACCACTAAACAGAGCATAATAGTTCTTTAAATAATATAATAAAAAGTAATGGCTCTTAAAATCTAAAACTATTATTTGAAATGAGAGCTGGGCCCGGTGGTGCACATCTGTAAGCCCAGTATGTGGGAGGCTGAGATAGGAGAATCACAGGTTTGAGGTCAGCCTCTGAGTGAGATCTTATTTCAACATAAAAAATAAAAAGGGTTGGAGGCAGGCGTGGTGGTACGCTCTTGTAATATCCCCCTTCCCCCGCGCCGCGCTTGGGAGGCGGAGACAGGAAGATTGCCCAGGTTCCAAGCCAGCCACGCTGGCTTAAGAGACCCTGTTTCCAAATTAAAAAATATAAAAATGATTCTGGGAGTATAACCCAGAGGTAGAAGGGTTTCCAGGAACCCTAATACCACAAAAATAAATAAATAAATACATTAAAAAATAAAAAGGGTTGGAGCTGGGCATGGTGGCACACGCTTGTAATCCCCACGCTTGGGAGTTGGAGACAGGAGGATCACGCAGGTTCGAAGCCAGCCTCGCTGGCTTGACCCTGTCTCTAAATAAAAATATAAAAATAGGCCTGGGAGTATAACCCGGAGGTAGAAGGGTTTCTAGGAAAACCAGTACCACTACCACCACCACCACCACTACTACTACTACTACTAGTAATAATAACAAATTAAAAAAACAATAAGGGTTGGAAATGTAGTTTGGAGATAGATTGCCCCTGGGTTCAATACCCAGTAAATAAGAGGGTGATATTTAGTGTTAAAAATAGCCTATGATTTAAAAACATGGAAAAGGGTTTTTCATATCATATATATGTGAAATCATGTTCAATTTAAGTGTATTGTAAGAGTGTCACATTTGTTTAGAATTAGGATTACAGTTAGCGTTAGGACGAATATAACATTTAGTTTAATTTCTTATATGCGTTAGTTTCAGCTATGTTTAAAAGCTTGGAAAACTGTTTTCATATCATATATATGTGCAATTATGTTCAGTTTCATGTATTGTAAGATTTTCCCATACGTTTAGAACTAGGATTACAGTTAGCGTTAGGGCGAATATAACATTTACTTTAGTTTCTTATATGTGTTAGTTTCAGCTATGTTTAAAAGCTCGGAAAAGTGTTTTACATGTCATATATATGTGTAATTATGTTCAATTTCAGTGTATTGTAAGAGTTTCACATATGTTTAGAATTAGGATTACAATTAGCGTTAGGACGAATATATCATTTAGTTTAGTTTCTTATATGCATTAGTTTCAGCTATGTTTAAAAGTTCGGAAAAATGTTTTATATATCATATATATGTGCAAAAAATAAATAAATTTTCTGAAAAAAAATCTTTTTAACAGTTATAATTTAAAAAGTACCAAACCATAAAATACTCATGAATAAATCTTGACAAATTAAAAAAAAAATAGCCTATGAAGAGATGGGTAGCTGGGCGTAGTGGCGCACACTTGTAATCCCATCATTCTGGAGGCCGAGAGAGGAAGATCGTGGTTAGCAGGCAGCCTCAGCTACTTAGTGAGGCCCTTTGCAACTCAGTGAGACCCTGTTTCAAAATACAAAATAAAAAATGGGGCAGAGGTGTAGCTCAAAGGTCGAATGCACCTGGGTTCCATCCCACAGATCTGCCCCCCCAATTTTTTTTTTTTTTAAGAGATGGATGTGCTTGTACATGCTTGTAATTCTAGTACTTGAGAAGCTGAGACTGGAGGATCACAGGTTCAAGGACAGCTTCAGTGATTTAGTGAGGCTCTCAACAGTCTTAGTAAGACCTCATTTCTAAATAAATAAAAATCAGGTCTAGGGATATAGCCTGCCAGGTTCAATTTCCAGTACCACAGGGGGAAAAAAAAAAACAAAACAAGAATAGCCTATGAAGGAGCCGGGCGTAGTGGCGCACGCTTGTAATCCCCGCGCTTGGGAGGCGGAGACAGGAGGATCGCGCAGGTTCGAAGCCAGCCGCGCTGGCGTAAGAGACCCTGTTTCAAAAATATAAAATAGGTCTGGGAGTGTAGCCCGGAGGGCTTCCAGGAACCCCAGTACCACACACACAAAAAAAAACAAGAATAGCCTATGAAGAATGTTTCATAGACAAGAATAGAAGAGTAACAGAGACCTAACGGAGGGAGAAGGCTTTGACACAGCTTCTTATTCTGATAAAGGCAAACAGAGCATATACTCTACCTCATCAACTCAAAGTCGTTTTTTAAAATATTGTTTTGGTTTTGTTTTGTTGTTGGTTCTTAGCTTTTACCCCCAGGGGGTCTCTTTTGTCTTTTTGGAACTGGGGCTGAAACTCGGAGCCCCACACCCGCAAAGCAGACATTTTGCCACTGAGCTGTATCCAAGCCCAAGCTCAGCATCATTTAAAAGGCATTATTGTTTTATGTACTAGAAAGAAAGAAAAATGCTGCAGCATTACCATCGCGCCGCCAGGGGAAGCTAATGTGAAAAAAGACACATCTGAGAATCAATGAAATACATGTTTGAAAGATCACAAAGAAGCCAGAAATGGTGTTGCATACTTTTAATTCGAGTACCTGGGAAGTTAAGACAGGGGGATTGCGGGTTTGTGGCCAGCCTTAGTGAGACCTTCTTTCAAAATAAAAAATAAAATAGGACTTGTGGAATAGCTTGAAGGTAGAATGCCCCTGGGTTCAATCCCCAGTACTGAAGGGGGGGAGTGGAGGTGAGCCAGGCGGCACATACTTTTAATCCCAGCATTTGAAAGACAGAGACATGAGGATGCAGGTTCGCAGCCAGCCTCAGCTACTACTTAGTGAGGTCCTTTGCAACTCAGTGAGACCCTGTTTCAGAATAAAATATAAAAAATAGGGCTGGGCGTGTAGCTCGGTGGTAGAATGCCCCTAAGTTCAATACCCAGTACTGGGGGGAAAAGAACACAAGGAATACGACAGCAGCAGCGAACCTAACCTTCCCTTCCCTTCCCTTCCCTTTCCCTTTCCCTTTCCCTTTTCCTTTTCCCTTCCCTTCCCTTCCCTTCCCTTCCCTTTCCCTTTCCCTTCCCTTCCCTTCCCTTCCCTTTCCCTCCCTCTCTCCCTCCCTCTCTCTCTTTTTCTGGTTTGTACTAGGGATGGAACCCAGGGGCATTCTATCTCTGAGCTACACCCCCAACCCTAATTTTTATTCTTTATTTTGAAACAGGGTCTCACTGAGTTGCAACGGATCTCATTAAGTAGCTGAGGCTGGCAGCAAATGGCGATCCTCCTGTCTTAGCCTCCCAAATGCTGGGATTACAAGCATTTCCAAACAAAAACTAAAAGAGGGCTAGGGGTATAGTTCACAGGTAGAATACTCTGGGTGCAATCCCTACTACTATAAAAAAATTAATTGTATACTGATTAAAGCCGGGCGTGGTGGCGCACGCTTGTAATCCCCGCGCTTGGGAGGCGGAGACAGGAGGATCGCGCAGGTTCGTAGCCAGCCACACTGGTTTAAGAGACCCTGTTTCAAAAATATGAAATAGGTCTGGGAGTGTAGCCCGGAGGTAGACGGGCTTCCAGGAACCCCAGTACCACCAAAAAAAAAAATGTAAATGTTTTGCCTTGACAGTCTGAACTTGTCAGAGTCTGAGGAATGGCCTTACAGTTTTATTCATCAGTTCATTTAACATTGACTACTCCATCAAGCACTTCTCTCTGTACTAAAGCAGAAGAGGATCGCCTGCCAGCAATATAAAGCACTAGCAGCCTCTCCTTTTCCGGGCAAATTGAATTTTAAAGGATAGATAAGCAAATTGGTGATTTAGAGATTTACTTTAGCATGTAACAAGAAACCTAAAATTAAACCACACTGACCCCTGGAAACCATTCTTTTTTTTAAAAAAAAAAGTTGCTTTTAGCTGAGTATGGTGAAACACGCTTATAATCCCAGTATTTTCGAAGCTGAGACAAGAGGATCACAGGTTCAAGGACAGCTTCAGCAGGTAGTGGGACTCTCATCAACTTAGTAAGACCCTGTTTCAAAATAAAAATAGCCTGGCGTGGTGGCACACGGTTGTAATCCCCTCGCTTGGGAGGCAGAGACAGGAGAACTGCGCAGGTTTGAAGCCAGTCTCGCTGGCTTAAGAGTCCCTGTTTCCAAATAAAAAATATAAAAATAGGTCTGGGAGTGTAGCCCGGAGGTAGAAGGGTTCCATCCCCCATACCACCAATAAATAAATAAATAATAAATAAATAATAAGCTGGGCTTGGTGGTACACGCTTGTAATCCCAGAATTTGGGAGCCTGAGACAGGATAGCAATTTGTGGACAGCCTAAAGTACTACTTAGTGAGGCCCTTTGCAACTCAGTGAGACCCTGTTTCAAAATAAAGAACAAAAAATATGGCAGGGGGTATAGCTCGGAGGTAGAATGCCCCTGGGTTCCATCCCTAGTAACACACACACACACACACACAAAATAGGGCTGGATGTAGTTCAGAGGTAGAATGCCGCTGGGTTCAATCCCCAGCACCACCACACACAAAAAAAGTTGTTTTTAACTAATTGCTATATAATCCGTTCTATCTCTTTATGTTTCAAGCCTCAGAATAGTATCAATGAACCTTTTTCTTGGAGTTTTAAGTTCCCTAAGTAACAAAGGCAATAAAGGTGGAAAGCTGTGGTGACATGTGCGCGCCTCTCATTGGGAGTGGGTTGGGCTCTCCTCCTGGCTGGGAGGCAGTCGCCAGCATGGACGTCAAGGACAGTGTCAAGGACCAGAGTAGTGAGAACACACAGTTGGCACTTCTGAGAGCTCTCTGATCACTGAGAAGTACTTTTTATTCTTATGGAATTCTTTTTTTGTTTGTTTTGTTTTGTTTTTTGGCAGTACCAGGGATTGAATCCAGGGGCATTCTACTTCTGAACCACACTCTGACCCCAATTTTTAACTTTATTTTGAAATAGGGCCTAAGTTGCTGAGACTGACTGGGAACTTATGTACCTCCTGTCTCAGACGCCCAAGTACTGGGATTACTGGTGTGTACCACCACACTTGGCTTAATTCTTTCCTTCAATAAACCTTTATGTTTTAATATATGATAAAAATTCCCTAGAAGGATTTTTAGAGGCCATCTATTAAAATTCTTAACAGGCAAATATTACTTTTCATACAGTTTTATACGCATGTGTTTCTTTTCTCTTGCATCGTCCTCGCCCAGTGAAGCTGTTTGAAGTCATTGAAACTGAAAAAACACTCTACTTAATCATGGAATATGCAAGTGGAGGTAAGCAAGTTTGTGTGTATTGTGGAGGTTTTTTCTGTTTCAAAAATATGCACAATTCTACTGTCCAAGTAGGTGATTATGAAGATTTACCATCCAGACTTAACAGTACTCCAGGAGGAGTCAGAAAAGCAGACGCAGCAGTTGTGTGGGTGCGGTGTCTTGCTGTTAGCACTATTAGTTGTGGATATAGCCAAGTTCTAGGATTTGAATTGTGGTGGAATAGCATCACGTAAAATTTGCCCTACTGTTGTCAAGTGTACAGTTCAGTGACACCGAGCACATTTACATTATTGTGAAATCCACCTTCCCCATTACCCATCTCCAGAAAGTTTCCCTCTTCCCAAACTTAAGCCATGTACCCAGTAGCCCTGGTGGCTTATGTCCTTCTTCTTCAGCCCTGGCACACCCCACTCTTCTTTCTGTGTAATTGGTGAGTTCTGGTGCCAAATACAATGGGAGCATATACTGCTTGTCCTTTTCTTCCACTTAGCTTAACGTCTTCAAAGCCATCTGTATTGTATCATGTATTGGGATCTCCGTCCTTTTTAAGACTGAATGATGTCTCAGCAAGTGTTCGTATTCATTTTGTTATCCCAAGTATTTGGATTTTTCATTGCATTATTGAGGGGAAACACGTACTACATGTTGGATACTTCTCTTGTATCTTTTTTTTTTTTTTTTTTTTTTGCACAGTACTGGGAATGGAACCCAGGGGCATTCTACCTCCAAGCTACACTCCCAGCCCTATTTGTGTGTGTGTGTGTGTGTGTGTGGTACTGGGGGTGGAACCCAGAGGCTTCCTACCTCCGGGCTATACTCCCATACCTATTTTATATTTTATTTTGAAACAGGGTCTCACTAAGTAGCCGAGAGCCTCACTAAGTAGCTGAGGCTGGCTTCGAACCTGTGCCATCCTCCTGTCTCAGCCTCCCAGGCGCAGGGATTACAAGTGTGTGCCACCACACCTGGCATCCCAGCCCTATTTTTTATTTTTTAGTTTGAAACAGGGTCTCACTGAGTTGTAAAATGCCTAAGTAGCTGAGGGTGTCTGCAAATCATGATCCTCCAGTCTCAGCCTCCTGAATGCTGGGATTACAAGCATGCATTACCACGTCCAATTTAGATTATTCTTAAAGTGAAGATTAAGTACTAGTAACTAGTCAATTAGAAGGTTCGTGAAAACATGGATATTCCCTAAAATTGCATATATATAGTTGCTGTCTTTTATAGAGTCTGACTTCAGTCTTGAGGCTGCTAGGCTTGTGGTATGGTATTCCATGTGAGTTTCACTGATTGTGGAGGGCCAAACCTTTCCTGTTTGTCTTTTTTCTTCTTCTTCCTCTTCTTTTTCGGGGGGTGGTACTGGGGATTGAACCCAGGGGCATTCTACCTCTGAGCTACACCCCAGCCTTATTTTATTTTTATTTTCAAACAGGAACTCAGTAGGTTGATGAGCATGTCACTATTTGTTGAGTCTGTTGAACCTGGGATTCTCCTGTCTTAGGCTTCCAAGTACTGGAATTTCAAGTGTGTACCACCATGTCAGCCTAGAATGGTTTCTTAAATCTTGGAAATTTTTTTTGGGGGGTGGGGGTCTGGGGATGGAACCCAGGGGTATTTGACCTCTGAGCTACACCCCCTGCCCTACTTTTTATTCTTTATTTTGAAACCAGGTCTCACTGAGTTACAAAGGGCCTCACTAAGTGGCTGAGGCTGTCCGAGAACCACAATCCTCCGGTCTCAGGCTCCCAAATGCTGGGATTATAAGCGTGCCCACCACGCCCGGCTTCAGAAATTTTTAGGTGAATGTTGTTCCTAAGTTGATGGAGGTCCATATTCCTTGTATGTATAAGGTAAACATCTTTTCCAAAAGCATTGTCCATCACATTGTAAATGGGGACTGTTTCCTGTGGATTGCAGAGGTGGTATCTTCTTAGTCTACACCCGTGGGCTGTGAGCACCAGTACAGATGTTCCAAGGTGCCTGGCTTCTCTAAGGTGTCATGTGGGTTACACTGAGATGTCTAGTGGCAGCTCTGCTGCACTGCCCATGGGCAGCTTGGGGGTGTAGCCCAGACTTAGACCGCTCCTGGGTTCGATCCCCAGCACCACAAAAACAAAAATATAAATAAATGAAAACTAGAATACTGCTAAAAATGCCATCAGTTTATGAAAAAAATTAATGCTCAGAAGTAAGATTTTTCCTTTTATTTCTCTTGATTATAGGTGAAGTATTTGACTACTTGGTTGCACATGGAAGAATGAAGGAAAAAGAAGCAAGAGCTAAGTTTAGACAGGTATGAATTAATATGTGTCTAGTTTTGTGGTTTTTTTTTTTTTTTTTTTTTTTTTTTTTTGGTGGTACTGGGGGTGGAACTCCAAGGCCTTCTACCTCCGGGCTACACTCCCAGACCTATTTTATATTTTATTTGGAAACACGGTCTCTTAAGCCAGCTGAGGCTGGCTTCAAACCTGAGCCATCCTCCTGTCTCTGCCTCCCAAGTGCGGGGATTACAAGCGTGCCCACCACACTCGGCAACATGTCTCTAGTTTTTCAATTTAATAAAGTGACCTTGGTCAATCCTAAAGTAAACAAGTGCTTACCTGTATATAAGGCTGTTGATGGAGAAGGGGTTAGCCAGTAAGTCATGCCTGAGTTACTGCTCGAGGCAGCCATGTGTTCACCTCTGAGTTTTATAATTGAAACAGTCTCAACCTTGGCTTTCTGCAGTTGAACCTTCAAAATCTAGAACCTTAGTCGGGTGTGATGGTGCACTATTGTAATTACACCTGTACTTAGGAGGCTGGGACAGAAGGATGGTGGGTTTGAGGCCAGCCTTAGCAACTCATTAAGACCCTTTTTTCAAATAAGAATACAAATAGCTGTGAGTATAGTTCAGAGGTAGAGCACCCCTGGGTTCAATCCCCAGTGTCCCAAACCAAACAAAAACTAGAGCTTTCAAGGAATATGTGATTATATTAATTAAAACCATTTCATTTGGATACAGTGTGGTGTGCTTGTGATTCCAGTGGCTTGGGAGGCTGAGGCAGGAGGATCATAAAGTTCTAGTCCAGCCTGGGCAACTTGGTGAGACCCTCAGAAATAATTATTTTCTTTTTGTGGTTTTTTTTTTTTTTTTTTTTTTTTTAATGGGGATGGAACTCAGGGGCATTCTACCTCTGAGCTACACCTTCAGCCCTATTTTTTTATTTTTTTGGAACAGGGTCTCACTGAGTTGCTAAGGGCCTCACTAAGTAGCTGTGGCTGTCTGAGAACCGCAATCCTCCTGTCTCAGCCTCCCGAGTGCTGGCATTATAAATTTATACCACCACACCCATCTCAAAATAAGAAATTTTTATTAAAAAAGCTATCAATGATGGATTACAAAACTGGGATATGTACACCATGGAATTTTACTCAGCCATTTAAAAAAACTCAATTACATCATTTTCAGGGGTATGGATGGAACTGGAGGACATTATGCTAAGTGAGATTAGTCAGTCACAAAAAATAAGAAATCAGATGCTCTCCCTAATATGTGAGAGCTAAGGAGAAATGGGTCATAGGAGGAACTCTAGATGAAAAAGGAAATCCTATAGAGGAGCAAACAAGACAACCTAAAGGAGGAGAAAGGAGGGTGGGGGGGAGGAAAATCTCTAAAACACACAATGTACTTAAACATATCGAAGTCAACCACTAAGCCGAGCAAGGAAAGGAGGGACGGGGAGGGAGTGGGGTGGGAATTGGGTAGGGGTTAAATCAGTGATGTGTACATGTACGTACACACAAGTTTTTTACCCCGATATGATGTATGAATATAATGTACCAATAAAAATAAAAAATAAAAAGCTATCAATGTAGCTCACTGGTAGAGTAACCCTGAGTTCAATCCCTAGTACTACAGCTGGGGGGAGGGGGGATTACAGAGAATTTCTTCATAAAAGTGTCTCAAGCCAGGTGTGGTAACACACTCTTGTAATCCCAGTACCTGAGAGGCTGAGATCGGAGGATCGCAGTTCGTGGATAGCCTCAGCTTCTTAGGTCATTTGCGACTCAGTGAGACCCTATTTAAAAATAAAGAATAAGCTGGGCGTGGTGGCGCACGCTTGTAATCCCCGCGCTTGGGAGGCAGAGACAGGAGGATCGCGCAGGTTCGAAGCCAGCCGCGTTGGCTTAAGAGACCCTGTTTCCAAATAAAAATGTAAAAATAGGTCTGGGAGTGTAGCCCGGAGGCAGAAGGGCTTCCAGGAACCCCAGTACCACCAAAAAAAAATAATAATAAATAAATAAATAAAATAATAATAAAAAATAAAGAATAAAAGCTGGGTTTGGTAGACCATACTTGTAATCCCAGTATTCAGGAGGCTGAGATCGGAGGATCGCGGTTCTCAGCCAGCCTCAGCTACTTAGTAAAGCCCTTTGCAAACTTAGTGAGACTCTGTTTCAAAATAAAGAATAAAAAATAAGGCTGAGAGTGTAGCTCAGAAGAAGAAAGCCCCTAGGTTCCATCATCAATCATCATCAGTACTGCCAAAAAAATAAATAAATAAAGGAAGAAGAGTGTTTCAGTTCCACAATTCATTCCTGTTTTTGTCCTGCATAAGTCAAGACGAAATATAATTTAATCTAAAAGTGGCTTTCTGTCTTGCCTTGTCTTTACCCTGTGTGCATGCGTGTGCATGTATGTGTGTGTGTGTGTGTGTGTGTGTGTGTGTGTGTGTGTGTTTCTTATTGGGGATTGATCCCAGAGGCATTCTATATCTGAACTGTACACCCAGCCCTGTTTTTTTTTTTTTTATTTAATTAATTTATTTTTTAATTTTTATTTTTGAGGTAGGGTCTCACTAGGTTAATGAGAGTCTCACTACTTGCTGAGGCTGTTCTCGAACTTGTAGTCTGACTGTCTCAGCCTCCCAAGTACTGCAATTAAACTTACCATGCCTGGCTACTCTGCTCTTTAAAGGGACATTCATTTTAGCGGATGATGGTAAGATTGTGGCAGTCGAATAGGACATGTATTCCTCTGAGAAACCCCAGATAACAGATTTTGGCTTAATATCTGATTGGGACAACATGCAGAGACATTTCTAGCCATGACTTCCTACCTAAAATATGAGAGAGGAGATGGACCAAGATGGCGGTGGCGACAGCCAGTATTCAGGAGAGCCAGACAGATTCAATCCAACCCGCCTTGAACTGTTGGAGAAATCTCCCTGAAAATAGACTGCTCCTCTCCACATGCTCAGGAATTCTGGACAACATATGTAAGGAAAATGCTCAGGAGGAGAACCAAGATGGTGGCGGTGGCAGATGGCCAGTTATTTGGGAGAGGCAGGCAGATTCAATCTAATCCACCCTGAACTTTTGAGGAAATCTCCCCAAAAGTAGACTTCACCTGCCCCACATGCTCAGGAACTCTGGATAACATACTATGTAAGAAAAAGGTTCGGGGCATGTCAGAGGGAGCCCCACATAGCCCGTTTGGTCGGCGCAGAAGACAAAGGCGCTCCTGGCCACTGCGCTCCTCTGCACCGCAAAGGAAGCCAGGGTGCATAACTCACTCTCCATGGTGAAGCTGTGGGCCTCTGCTCTTGGTGGGTTGATAAAACCCATTGTTGCTACATACTCGGGCCCCCAACTTCTGCAAAAGACATGTAATGTTTTCTTTTATTAAAAAATAATTGAAGAAGCCGGGCGTGGTGTTGTATGCTTGTAATCCCTGCGCTTGGTAGTCTGAGACAAGAGGATTGAGCAGTTTTGAAGCCAGCCTCACTGGCTTAAGAGACCCTGTTTCCAAATAAAAATATATATTAAAAAAAATAGGTCTGGGAGTGTAGCCTGGAGGTAGAAGGGTTTCCAGGAACCCCAGTACCACCAAAATAACTAATAATAATAATAATAATAATAATAATAATAATAATAATATAATGATGCAGTGATTATTGGCAGCGGCCAAATAGGACATGCATCCCTCTGAGAAACCCTTTAAAACAGGTTTTGGTTTAATAGCTAATTGGGACAACATACAGAGCATTTCCAGTCATGACTTCCAATCTGAAATACAGGAGAGAGAATGGAAAATAACAACAACACACTCTAGGAGAGACCAAGAAGGTGGTGGCGGGGGCCAGTATTCAGAAGAGGCAGACAGATCCAATCAAATCTGCCTTGAATTTTTGAAGAAATCTCCCCAAAAGTAGACTGCTCCTGCCCCACACGCTCAGGAACTCTAGGCAACTATGTAAAAAAAAGTTTCGTGGAGATGGACCAAGATGGTGGCAGAGATGGCAGCCAGTATTCGGGAGAGGCAGACAGATCCAATCCAGTCCATCTTGAATTTTTGAAGAAATCTCCCTGAAAGTAGATTGCTCCTGCCGCACATGCTCTGGAATTCTGGACCACATACTATGTAAGAAAAATGTTCAGGGCGAGTCGGAGGGAGCCCCACCCTATACCCGGCTGGCTCGCTGCACCGGGCATCCCAGGAGACCTCAGCGCTCATGGTCCCATGTTCCTCTGTTCTGCGCTGGGGGCCAGGGTGTGCTTGGAGCAGCAGATCCTGTTCTCCATGGTAAGGCTGTGGGCCTCCGATTTCGGTGAGGAGATAAAAATCCACTGCTGCTAGGGAATCAGGCTCCCAGCTTCTGCAAATGACACATGCGGTTTTCTCCTACTTAAAAAAAAAAAATAGATGGAAAGAAAAATGGGAACCTCTGTAGATGCCCTGCCCACGGTGATGAGAACCGAAGCCTGCCGCACTGCGAGGCCAGGACAGGAGCCAGCAAGGCTGGGCCCGGAGCCAGCCGCAAGGCAAGGCCGGGTCTGGAGCCAGCGAGGCCGGGCCCAGAGCCTGTCGCGCAGCAGGCCTAGGTCCCTGCAACCATGTGGCCAGGAAGCAATAGAAGCTGTCGATACCTTGCCTCATCTCTCAGCAAATTCCCACATCCAAGTGACCTCTGTTAAAAAAAAAATTGGTTGTAGCTGGGCATGGTAGCGCATGCTTGTAATCCCAGCATTTGGGAGGCTGAGACTGGAGGATCATGGTTCGTGGACAGCTTTAGCTACTTAGTGAGGCTCTCTGTAATTTAGTAAGACCCTGTTTCAAAATAAAGAAAAAGCAGGGCAGGGGGTGTAGCTTGGAGGTTGCATGACCCTAGATTCCTTCCCCAGACCCGCAATAAGAAAAAAAAGGTTGTGAATGGATCATCTTGTCAAAGTTACTCACCTTCTGGCTTTCAGTATTTCATTAAGTGGGAATAAGTGTGGAAATTAAAAGTACTTCCAAGGAAGAAAGAAACTGTTATTGATTGGATGTGGAGAAATAGAAGCTCTAATACATTGTTGGTAGGTTTGTGAGTTGGTGAAACCACTTTGGAAAACAGTATGGAAGATCCTCAGAAAAAGGAAAATGAACTTACCATATGATCCAGCAATACCAGCTCTGGGTATCTACCAAAGAGAATAAAAGCCAAACTACCAAACAAATGCATGAGGAACTATGTTCATAGCTGCACAGTTCACCAAACTGTGATTGCCAAATAGGAACCAGACAAGATGTCCTTCAACAGATGAGTGGATTTCAAAACTATGGGATGTGTACACATGGAATTTTGCCCAGCCATAAGGGAGAACAAAATAGGGCATTTACAGTGAAATGTCACAAAAAATAAATCAGATGCTTTTTCTAATGTGTGAAAACTAGGGAGAAATGGGTAATAGGGACTTAGATGAAGAAGGGATCCTCTAGAGGAGCAATTAAGGTGACTGTCTGAGGGGATGGGAGGGGGAAGAGGGAAATTCTTTAAGTCGCATGATGTACTTAAACGTGTCAAAGTCAATCAGGAAGCCAAACATGGGTAGGAGGGAGCATTAGGGATAGGTAAGGGCTGATTGGGTGATGTGTGCATGTGTATCTCCACAAGTTGTTGCGTTTTTTGTTTGTTTTTGTTTGTTTGTTTTTTATGGTGGTACTGGGTTCCTGGAAGCCCTTCTACCTCCAGGCTACACTTCCAGACCTATTTTAGACTTTTTTTAATTTTTGTTAACAGGGTCTCAAGCCAGCGCGGCTGGCTTCGAATCTGTGCGATCCTCCTGTCTCTGCCTCCCAAGCACGGGGATTACAAGCGTGCACCACCATGCCCAGCTCCACAAGTTTTTTATCCCATTAAGATATATGACTACAATGTACCAATAAAATTTTATTTAAAAAAAGAGAGGCCGGGCGTGGTGGCACACGCTTGTAATCCCCGTGCTTGGGAGGCTGAGACCGGAGGATCACTGTCCGCAGACACCCTCGGCTACTTAGTGAGGCTCTTTGCAACTCAGTGAGACCCTGTTTCAAAATAAAGAATAAAAGTTAGGGCAGGGTGTGTAGCTTGGAGGTCAAATGTGCCCGGGTTCCATCCCCAGATCAGCAAAAAAAAAAAAAAAAAAGAGAGAGAGAGAGAGAGAGAGAGAGACATTCATTAATAAGCAGGTTTTAAGTACAATGGAGACATAACTTGTTTCTTAATTAATATTTATTAAGTGACCATTAACCTGCCAGATACTGGGATAAATGCATTGCTCCCCCTCCTTCCCTCCCACCCTCCTTCTCTCTCTCTCTCTCTCTCTCTCTCTCTCTCTCTCTCTCTCTCTCTCTGTGTGTGTGTGTGTGTGTGTGTGTGTGTGTGTGTGTGTGTGTGTAGTAGTTCGGGATTGAACCCAGCCTTCTACCTCTGAGCTATACCCCCAGCCCTATTTTTTTATTATTTTTAAAACAGGGTCTCGCTAAGTTGCAAAGGGCTTTATTAAGTAGCTGAGGCTGGACACGAACCCGGATCCTCTCATCTCAGCCTGCCAAGTACTGAGATACAAGTGTTATGCTACCAAGCTCTCCTGGGATGAATACTTTTTTTTTTCTTTTTCTTTCTTTTTTTTTTTTTTTTTTTTTTTTGTAGTGTACCTCTGAGCTACTCCCCCGACCCAGTTTTTTTATTCTTTATTTTGTAACAGGGTCTCACTACCTTGTGAAGGGCCTCACTAAGTAACTGAGGCTGGCTGTGAACCCGGATCCTCCTGTTTCAGACTCCCAAATGCTGGGATTACAAGCATGTGCCACCACACCCAGCTAAATGCTTATTAGTGTAAAACTTGTAGCAGCCTTTTGAATTAAGGAATATTATGCCTTCGTGCTAAAGATAAAAATAACTGAGGCTAGCTGGGCGTGGTGGCTCACGCTTATAATCCCCGCGCTTGGGAGGCGGAAACAGGAGGATCGCGCAGGTTCAAAGCCAGCCACGCTGGCTTAAGAGACCCTGTTTCAAAAATATAAAATAGGTCTGGGAGTGTAGCCCGGAGGTAGAAGGGCTTCCAGGAACCCCAGTACCACCAAAAAAAAAAAAAATACTTAGACTCGAAGCTGACCTCTCCTGGGCTTGCGACAGTGGCCGGGGGACTCATACGAACTGAGCTGCAGCTCATGCCCCCTTGGATAGGACTCTGGCCACACAGGCAGGGAGGGTCTTTGTCTCATGTGTTGTGTAGGTCCTAAGTATGTGTGTGGTGTGGTGTGTGTGTGCAGGTGTGTGCCTCCTGTCGTGTGGGGCTTTCGTGTCTCCCTGCTGAACTGCCCCTGGTCTGCCCTGGCAGTTGGCCCCCAGGAAAAGGGCTGTAAGCTGCTTTGCCATTAAACCCATTGCCATCTGAGGGCGCTCTGCTAATCTGTGCCTCGGGCCTGAGCCCCTGGTGGCTGCCCCCCACCAGCCTTCCCCACCTCTTAGGCTGACCAAAGCCTGGCAAGTTGCTGTCCCTGTACTCTGGCTCTGTGTCGCGGTGGAGCTGCTTCCTCCTGGCCTGGGCCGCAGCGACTACCATCCCCCATTCATACCTACTGTGCTGTGCCCCATGCCACCTGGACCAGAGGTGGAGCTGCTAGGCCCACACAAGGTGGTCCGGAGCAGGGGCTGCCATGGCCAGTATGGGCTGTGCCAGAGGGGCACCTCGGGCCTGCTCTCAGCCTGCAGAGGAGGGGCAGGTCCCCTGGGGCCTGAGCTGCATCTAGGGGCTGCTCTTGGGGGACCCCTGGGTCAGGGGAGGGGTGGGGACTGGACTAAGCAGGAGACACCTGTGGCCTCCCTTAGTGGCTGTGTGATGACCCCGTCTTCCCCTTCCTGCTCTGTGTCTGGACTGCGCCTGGGAGCTTCACAAATAAAGTTATGTGTGAGACCTCCTAAATCAATCAATCATTAAATAAACAAATAAATAAATAATTGAGGCAAGGGAAGATTAAATGATTTCCCCAAGTTTGGGCCAAGGTGGTTGCACACCTATATTCCCAGTATTTAGGAAGATGAGACAACAGATTTTCAGTTTTGCGGCCAACCTTAATAATTTAGATCCTCAGCAACTTAGCAAGACTGTATTTCAAAATGAAAAATACAAGCCAGGCATGGTGGCACTGTTTGTAATCCCAGTACTTGTGAGGCTGAGACAGGAGGATCACAGGTTCGAAGCCAGCCTTGACAACTTAACAAGGCCCTTCACAATTTACTTAGACCCTGTTTCCAAATAAGAAAGTTGAGCTAGAGGTTTAACTTAGAGAGAGAATGAATGCCTCTGGGTTCCATCCATGGTGCCACCAAAAAAGGAAAATAAATGGTGGCACACACCTGTACACCTGTAATCCCAGTATTTGGGAGGTTGAGATAGAAGGATCACAGATTCAAGGACAGCCTTTACAACTTAAACGTTTAAAAATAAAAAAAGGTTAGAGGTATAACTTGGAGGTGGAAATCACCTGGGTTCAATCTTTAGTATTATAAACAGCCCAGAATTTGGGGCCTATCAAGTAACAGACCTGATAAAGATTCAGACTCAGACTCCCCAAAATTCAGACTTAATCATCTTAGTCATTGTGTTGTGCTATTATTCAGATTAGAAACCAGCAGACTGTGAAAAGAGCCAGTTTATATTATCGATTTAAGGGACCATATGGTTTCAGTTACAACTTCTTAACCCTGTACTTTTTTTTTTTGGTACTGGTGATGTGGTGATGGAACCCAGGGACTTCCTACCTCTGAGCTACACTCCCAGACCTATTTTCTATTTTATTAGAAACAAGGTCTACTTAAGTTGCTGAGAGCCTCACTAAGTAGCTGAGGCTGGCTTTGAACCTGTGCGATACTTGTGTCATAGCCTCCCAAGCACTGGGATTACAAGCATGTGTGCCACCACGCCCGGCTCTTAACCTTGCTCTGTGGCATAGGAGCAGCCTTAGACAATGCTGCCCAAATTAATGTAACAGTATACCAGTAAACTGATTAAAACAAAGGAAAAAGTGCAGGTATTTTATTACTTTTGAATTAACTCCTGGAGTAACGAGTGGTCAAGCCTAGGCTTACGCCCCAGCACCAAAACTATAGTAACATTCAAACAGCAATATAGACTCATTTCTCTAGGAAAATTTAAATTTTTATTTTATTCACATATAAAGTTGTAAGGAAGCCGGGCATGGTGGTGCACACTTATAATCCCAGTGTTTAGGATGCTGAGACAGGAGGATCGCAGTTTTGAAGCTAGCCTCAGCTACTTAGTGAGGCTCTCAGCAACTGAGTGAGACCCTGTTTCCAAATAAAGTATAAAATAGGTCTGGGAGTATAGTTCATAGGTAGAAAAGCCCCTGGATTCCACCCCCCATTACCACAGATACACACGCCAAAAAAAAAAAAAAAAAAAAGATGTAAGGATAAAATGCTTTATTTTTTACTTTTATTTTTTGTCTGTGGCATACTGAGGATTCAACCCAATGGCATTCCACCTCCATGCTACACCCCTTGTTCAGTTTTATTTTATTGATTTATTTTTTCGGTGGTACTGGGGTTCCTGGAAGTCCTTCTACCTCTGGGCTACACTCCCAGACCTTTTTTTTTTTTTTTTTGAAACAGGGTCTCTTAAGCCAGCGCGGTTGGCTTCGAACCTGCACGATCCTCCTGTCTCCGCCTCCCAAGCGTGGGGATTACAAGCGTGTGCCACCACGCCCAGCTTAATTTTTTCTTACTTAAGAAAATACTGTTTAAAGTTTTATATATTTGGAATGGTGATTTTTAACTAACTTTCAAGATTTCTTAGCCGGGCATGGTGGCGCACGCTTGTAATCCCAGCATTCGGGAGGCTGAGACCTGAGGATCACGGTTCGCGGACAGCCTCAGCCACTTAGTGAGGCCCTCTGCTCAGTGAGACCTGGTTTCAAAATAAAGAATAAAAAATAGGGTAGGGGGTGTAGCTCGGAGGTCAAATGCCCCTGGGTTCCATCCCCAGACCTGCCAAAAAAACCCCAAAGATTTCTTTTGACAATACCTCTTGAATATTTAAGGGCTCATTTATAAGTTTCTTAACTTTTGCTTAAATTTAACTTAAAAACTTAAGAAATACCAACAGTAATTTGAGCTAAAAATATTAAATACTAATGTTGAAACTGTGGCTCTCATGCTCAATTTTTAGCCATAAGAAGAGGAATTTTTGTTGTTGTTTTTCTGGGGGTGGAACCCAGGGGCTTTTCTACCTCCAGGTCATACTCCCAGACGTATTTTATACTTTATTTGGAAACAGGGTCTCACTAAGTTCCTGAGAGCCTAAGTTGCCGAGGTTGACTTCGAACCTGTGCGATCTCCTGTGTCATCCTCCCAAGCTCTGGGATTCCAAGCATATGCCAACACGCCCGGCTTAAAAGAGAAAATTATATTTGATTAGTTCTTTTTTGTTGTTGTTGTTGTTGTTGTACTGGGGATGGAACCCAGGGGCATTCTACCTCCAAGTTACACCCACAGCCCTATTTTTAGTAGTTCCCATTTCTAATATAATTTGTCTATGAAAGACAACTCAATTTTGTGTGTATGTGTGTGTGTTGGTACTGGGGATGAGACTCAGGGGCATTCTACCTTTGAGCAACATCCCTAGCCCTGTTTTTTATTCTTTATTTTGAAGTAGGGTCTCACTGAGTTCCAAAGGGTCTTAGTAAGTAGCTGAGGCTGTCCGTGAACCATAATCCTCCTGTCTCAGCCTCCCAAATGCTGGGATTACAAGCATGCACCACCATGCCCGGCTGGCAACTCAATTTTTTTATTAGAAAACAAGTCAATTTGGCCCTTCTCATAGCTGTATTCTTTATTTTGTTTTGTTTTGTGATACTAGGTATTGAACCCAGGGGCATTCTACCTCTGAGCTACCCCTAGCTCTAGTTTATTTATTTATTTTTTTATTCAAAATAGGGTTTCACTGAATTACAGAGGGTCTAAGTTGCTGAGACTGTCCTCAAACCTGAAAGCCTCTTGTCTCATCCTCCCAAGTACTGGGATTACAGGCATGTACTACCATTCTCAGCTCTATAACTGTATTCTTAATTTTCTGTTCTTTATTGTATGTGGTACCGGGGATTGTGTCTAAGGACATTCTATCTTTGAGCTATACTCCCAGTCCTATCTTATTTTTTATTTTGAAACAGGGTCTCGCTGGATTGCAGAGGCCCTCTCTTAGTTGTTTAGGCTGGCTCCGAATTTGGATTCCTCCTGTTTCAGCCACCTAAATACTGGGATTACAGGCATGCACCACCATGTCCGGTTTGTGTTCTTAATGTAAATAGACCACCTAAAAGTTGAGGTTTTTTTTTTTTTTTTTTTTTTTTTTTTTGCCTTTTACAGCTTAAATCTTTTCCCATCTAGAGGAATCTATGCCTTACAGACATTTATGTGAAGGTGGTCTGTTGACCACGGCTGAAAGGGCTGGTGGCAGCCAGCAAGAGCAGGCTTTGCCTGGGCCTCCCAGGAAGAGGCCTTCACCACAAGTCCTCTCCCACTCCCACTCACCTTCCCAGGGCTCAGACTTGCTAGAGGAACTTGGTTACTGATCTAAAGCTTGAGAAAATTACTCCATTTTTTATTTTAAATTCCCTGCAGAAATTGTGAACCCTTAATTTGAGGAACCTATTAGCTGCAGCAAGAAAGATATAATGATTTGTAGCACATAGAATTGTAGTCATTCCTTTCCTGGCGAGACACATGTCCAGGATATCTCCTTTGGGTCTGGAATACAATATCAAGCATGATTCTGTATTTCTACTTTTCTAATTGCCATGCTTTCTAGGAGACTAAGTTGTTACTACTTTGATGGATAAATTTTAGGGAAAAAAGTTTTCCTGTTTGTGACAAAGAGGGAGGTATGCTACATGCCAAGCACATTGGGTGTGAGCCAGCTTCTGCCATAAATAAGCGCTTGGTTTCGTCTTCATCAGCAGATGGGTTTTCCTCTTTTCGTTTTCTTCACCATTCCCATCCTACTGACTGCATTTGCCATTTTTATTTTTTTAGAGCTCTTGTTCTATTCAAGGAAAATAATAGATTCCTGACTGCATCTTCTTTACATATCTAATTTTTGGTGGGCTAGTAATGTTGATGCCTCTCTTCGTGGGTTATCTAAAGCAAATTAGGCTAGCATTCTAAACCAAGAAGTCATCCAGATTCTCAGCCTGCCTTGGAAATAATTGCATCTAGCAATTATTAAACTATTAAAAACAGCACAAAAAAGCAGTAGGTTTAAGCTGAGGCTTATCCAGTTATTGTGGCATCAGATCACCTCTAAACTTTGGGGAGCAAAAGGAAGAGAAGTTATCTGAGAAAGGGCACAAAATCATCAGCTGTAATTCAAAAGTAGAGCATGAAAATAGCCTACAAGAGAAATCTCAGTATGGAGGGAGGGAACAAGAGGGAAAAATCTAACGTAAATACTAAATGGCCAGACAGCAGCAGCACAGTACTTACCTCAGTCATGGGCAAATTTTTCTTTTGAGGAACAAAGCAGTTTTGCTTTCCTTGTTTTCATTCTGACAGAAATGATTGGCAATAAATAGTGTTAATCCAAAGTAACGGGTGTAGGTTCTAAACACCTATTTTGGCATTAGAAAGTCTGTGCCTTTAGTGAATTATGTCTCATGTTCTGAATATTCACTTTAATAAAGTGGTAAAGCTGTTTGGCAAATTCTAACTTTGGCATTGTCCCCTCTTAATCTCACACTAACATCTTGCTGTTTATTTTGAACCAAAATGTAGAATAGGCCTCTCTGAGAGTCATGTCTAGCTTAGATGAATACGTGTGGCTAATAGTTAAGGGCTGATAATGATTTGGAATAACAAATAGTATTTTCATTGTCACTCCAGTTTGTTTGTTTGTTTGTTTGTCGGTGCTGGAGATTGAACCCATGGACATTCTACCTCCAAACTACACCCTGGTGGCACACAGTTTGCTTATGTATTTAAATATATGTGAATATATTTAATATATATACACATGTACACACACATATATACATATATATATATACACATATATACATACATAAGGAATACATATAGGAATATATACACATATATACATACATATAGTAATATATATACACACACATATATATATATACATACATACATACATACATACATACATACATACATATCGCGTCCCTAAGGCTCCGTCCTGCAGAGCCCCAGGAAAGAAGACACAAACGCCGAGTCTGCTGATGATGCTTCCTCTTTAATGCTTTTCCTCAATAATAATAATGCTGCTGCTGCTGCCAATGCGCACAGCAGGCAAATATATATCAGTCTCATAACCCCTCTCTCATCACTCCACCAAACTCAAGCTTCCCACAGCTAGGGCATGCGCATTTCTAACCCTCTCATAGGCGGGCTGGTGGTAGCACGAGGCGCTGCGTCACTAATCAGCCGAGTGGGCCCCGACACATACATACATACATACCTGGGGTTACAGCCAGACATGGTAGTGCATGCCTATAATCCCAGTACTTGGTGTGCTGGGACAGAAGGGTTTCAAGTTCAAGGCCAGCCTCAGCAACTTTGTGAGACCCTATTTCAAAAATAAAGGACTGGGGGTATATAGCTTAAGAGGTACAATCCCCTGGGTTCCTTCCCCAGTAATATATATCTATAACTTTATATCTATGTATATGCAAAATACCAAAGAAAAGGCTAGAAGCAAATAAAGTAAAATAAACAATAATTAGAACAGGAAACTTTAGCCCTTTGTAGTAGTGTATGCTTGTAATCCCAGTACTTTGGTTCCTGAGAGAGGAGGGTTGCAGGTTCATGATCAGCCTCAGCAACTTAGTGAGGCCCTCCAAAACTTAGTGAGACTCTGTTTTAAAATAAAATAATAAAATAGGGTAGGGGTATAGATAGCTCAGAGATTAAATACCCCTGAGTTAAATTTCAAATACCACCAAAAAAGAAAAAAAAGAAACTTTTAAAAAGTCACCGGTTGGTGGGTGCCCAGAGCCCATGGTCTGGGGCTCTCACAGCCCACACTTGGATACTCGGGTCCGGGCAGAGGCTGCCGAGCATCCATCCATTCAGGTGATGAGCGCGTTGCACACCTTGCACAGAAGGCAGCTGCCACTGGACAGCTCTCTTGTCTGATTACGCCAGGCCGGCACTTCCCCAGGAGATGCCTGCTCTGTTCCACAGAGTTGTTGGCTTGTTGATTGCTATGTTGCTGTAACAAAGGAGACCTGATCTTCAGAAGAGGGGATCCCTACTTCCTTTTTAGATGCACAGCTTTTCAGAGCAGATAAAAGACCTTGTTCAACCTGCATGTTCACTTAACATTTAGATATCAGTTTTAGATGAGCAGAGTAAAGACATTTTCTTTGTAGACACGAATGCATCACAGAAGTGGCAGAAGTCTTACCCACCCTTGTCTCCAGAGAGGGACTATTATGTTTTTTACGATCGCTAACGTGTCTTTGACTGTTACAACAAGTGTTAGCTAACTAGTATTGTATGTTTCTTTTAGCATATAAGGCTTTAACTCACTAAGAACTGCTGCATCTTGTTCAACAGTTTGAGTGGACCATAGATTAGCCACTTCTCAGATGGATAGCGATTTTAGTTTAAAACAACCTTATTTTGTGCGGCAGTTCTCTGGTGCTGTGCAATTACAGTGAAGGTAGCATAGACCTGTGCTAATTATAGAGGCCCCCCCTTTATGGTGAAAGTTCCTCGGTTAAGAATGTACATTTGGGACGCTGGGCGTGGTGGGCACGCTTGTAATCCCCGCACTTGGGAGGCGGAGACAGGAGGATCGCACAGGTTCAAAGCCAGCCGCGCTGGCTTAAGAGACCCTGTTTTCAAATAAAAATATAAAATAGGTCTGGGAGTGTAGCCCGGAGGTAGAAGGGCTTCCAGGATCCCCAGCACCACCAAAAAAAAAAAAAGAAGAAGAAGAATTTACATGTAGGTACCTCCACCTTGCCCTGTGGCGGTTATGACTGCACACTTACATGTCCTGTGGCCTTGAGGAGGACCCCGAATCACTGCAGGCCTCAGTTTTCAATAATGCTGTTAATACCTGCTCTGTCTTTCCACAGAGTTCAGTGGTGCCATGTGAAGGGCTCTGGAGACTGTATCAGTGGCACACAAAGATGGTGTTACTAGTCTGCAATTCAGAAGTTGTTCATTTGCATTAGAATTTATATATTTCTATCATTTGTTCATATCACAAGATAGTCAACTTTGAGTTTTTTTTATTTTGTTAGCATTATTTTTAAGCAAATATTGGCAATACTAAAGACTTTTTTGGATGGTGCTGGGGATTGAACCTAGGGGCATTCTACTTTTGACCTATACCTCAGTTCTATTTTACTTTCTATTTTGAAACAGGGTCTCATTGAGTTGCTGAGGCTGTTTGTGAACCTGTGATCCTCCTTTCTCAGCTTCCCAGTACTGAGATTAGAGACATGTCCACCATGTTGGGATAATAATACTTTCCTAAAGAAAAAAGAAGGCCACCAGTTATTGTGAAAATTCATAAAATTAATTGTTTAACGGTGTTAATCAGAAATAATTGTGAGTTGACTAAATAAAAGTATACTGTTTGCAGAAAGTGGGAGGAGTCCTTACTGATAATGCACATAGTAGTTTTCAGTTTGTACCGGACAACATTCATTTTTCCATTTTAAGAAAGAGGAAACTAACCCTTGCGGAGTTGAAACAACCTGAGCTAAATAAAGAAGAGAATGTGGCAGGGGCAGCCGGGAGGAGTAGTGCCTGGCAGAGGAGCACCCTCTGCACTGGCTCCTCACCTGGGTGCTTGGTAGCTCCGGGCTGTGTGTGAGCTGAGGCCCAGTCAGGGCACTGCCTAGAGCTGCCTGGGCCTGGGCCTTGAGGCAGGCAGACCTTGCAGAACACAGGTAGAAGCGCCCTCCTCATCTGTGCTCTCCAGATGGGAAAGTTGAAAACATGGAGATTGTTTTCCGAAATCCACACATTCAAGTGCTTTCTGAGTAGTTCGCATGTGAGAACATTTATGAAGTCTTGGTCGTAATTCTGAATCTGCCACGGAGTCATTAACTCTTGCCTCTCTCCTGTCCAGATAGTGTCTGCAGTCCAATATTGCCACCAAAAACGGATCGTTCACAGAGACCTCAAGGTGAGTTAAATGCCCTTGCCAAGTGGTATTCAATTCTCTTGGTGATCATTTTATAGATGAGGCATAAATTAGATTTTTATTAAATAAGAAAAATCCTGTAATAATTGAAACTTTTCATGAAGTTATGGTAAAGAGCATTAAAAATAAAGTGAAATTCGTAAAAAGTATTTCAAGCCGGGCATGGTGGTGCACACTTGTAATCTCAGCATTTGGTAGGCTGAGATAGGAGGATTGTGGTTCACGGACAGCCTCAGCTACTTAGTGAGGCCCTTTGAAACTCGGTGTGACCCTGTTTCAAAAATAAAGAATAGCAGCCGGGTGTGGTGGCACACGCTTGTAATCCCCGCGCTTGGGAGGCTGAGACAGGAGGATTGCACAGGTTCGAAGCCAGCCTCAGCTACTTAGTGAGGCTTTCAGCAACATAGTGAGCCCTATTTCCAAATAAAATATAAAAAAGGTCTGGGAGTATAGCCCAGCGTAGAAAGCCTCTGGATTCAACCCCCAGTACCACAAAAATAAAAAATAAAAATACTAGCCAGGTGTGGTGGCTACAGCAAGATCAGTAACAGACATAAAATATGAATGGTAGTACTATTTTAGATATTTAATATGCCAAGATCAAAAAAATATATAACCGCTTTTCCGATTACAA
This sequence comes from Muscardinus avellanarius, assembly GCF_963383645.1. Lineage (NCBI taxonomy): Eukaryota > Metazoa > Chordata > Mammalia > Rodentia > Gliridae > Muscardinus > Muscardinus avellanarius. The sequence goes on from NC_137798.1 coordinate 105,999,233, forward strand.
AAAATAAGAGGCTTTAAAAATATATAGATATAAGCCGGGCGTGGTGGTGCACGCTTGTAATCCCTGCGCTTGGGAGGCTGAGACAGGAGGATTGTGCAGGTTCAAAGCCAGCCCTGCTGGCTTAAGAGACCCTGTTTCCAAACAAAAAGTATAAAATAGGTTTGGGAGTGTAGCTTGGAAGTAGAAGGGTTTCCAGGAACCTCAGTACCACCGAAGGAAGGGAGGGAGGGAGGGAAGGAAGGAAGGAAGGAAGGAAGGAAGGAAGGAAGGAAGGAAGCCAGCCCGCCCGCCCGCCCGCCCGCCCGCCCGCCCGGCGTGGTGGCACTCGCTTGTAATCCCAGCGCTTGGGAGGCTGGGACAGGATGATCGCACAGTTTCGAAGCCAGCTTCAGCTACTCAGTGAAGCTCTCAGCAACGTAGTGAGAGACCTTGTTTCCAAATAAAATAGGTCTGGGAGTATAACCCAGAGGTAGAAAGACCCTGGGTTCCATCCCCAATACCACAAAAAAAAAGAAAGAGAGAGAGGGAGGGCAGGAGGGAGAGAGAGGAGATAAAGAAAGAAAGACAGACAGAAAGAAAGCCGGGCGTGGTGACACACACTTGTAATCCTTGTACTTGGGAGGCTGAGACAGGAGGATCGCACAGGTTCGAAGCCAGCCTCAGCTACTTAGTGAGGCTCTCTGCAACTTAGTGAGACCCTGTTTCAAAATAAAGAATAAGCTGGGTATGGTGGTGTATGCTTGTAATCCCAGCATTCGGGAGGCTGAGACTGGAGGATTGTAGTTCGCAGACAGCCTCAGCTACATAGTGAGGCCCTCTGCAACTCAGTGAGACCCTGTTTCAAAATAAAGAATTAAAAAAAAAAAATAGGGCAGGGGGTATAGCTCCAAGGTCTCATGCCCCTGTGTTCCATCTCCAAACCCATAAAAAAATTAAAAAATAAAAAATAGGGCAGGGGGTATAGCTCAGAGGTCAAATGCCCCTAGGTTCCATCCCCAACCCCTCAAAAAAATAAAATAAGGCTGGGAGTATAGCCCGGAGGTAGAAAGCCTCTAGGTTCCACCTCCAGTACTTCCAAAACTAAAAATAAAAAATAGGGCTGGGGGTGTAGCTCAGAGGTAGAACGCCCCTGGGTTCCCTCCCCAGTATTTCAAATCAGCATAAGTAGCTGGTAGGTTATCTCTGAAGGATAGTAGTCACTCAACCAGACACATTTCTGGAGCCCCAGAAATGTACAGATGCACCAGGTGCACCCGGACCATATCCTCAATGCAGCCTGGCACCTTTATTCCTGCACGGGCATTCTGGCCTGCACCTCTGCCCTCCTTAGGAGGAGGAAGGCTGCAGGGTCCACAGAGCAACTTCCTAGCAGGCCCTGCAGGCAGCCTCGCTTGCCTCTTGCTAGAGGAACTTGCTGCCTCTGCTTCGCCTTCCCACCTCGGGTGCCTGGCTCCCCAGGGCGGAGCTGCTCTGCTGCCTCTCTTTTCTCCTTCCTCCACTCTCCCTCTGTGCCGGCTCTTCACCAACAGCGTTTCCACATACTGCATCTGCACCATTTTATGGAAAACCTCTCCATCCATGCCCTACCAAACATACTTCTTTCTCTCCCCACCCCACAGCACGTTCTGTACACATTGTCTGCGTGCTCAGTCTTAACTGGCTACTGAGCTCTGTGGTTTCCTTGTGTGAGTGCTGGCCACTTGCTTGTTCTTCTCACTGCCCTCCCTCGTGCAGTGCATTTGATTTCATTCCAGCAGCCACAGTGGTCAACGATGAGCCAGTGATCCTCAGTCTGTTTCTAGGATGCAGCTGTTAAGAGGGCAACTTCAGCCGGCTGTATTGGCCATTCCTGTAACCCAAGTACTTGGGAGGCTGAGAATGGAGGGTACCAGGTTCAAGGCCAGCCTCAAAAACTTAGTGAGAAGGCCAGCGTGGTAGTGCACACTTGTAATCCCAGTAGTTGGCAGGCTGAGACAGGAGAATCGCATATTTGAAGCCATCCTCAGCAACACAGTAAGACTGCTTAAAAATAAATTACAGCTGGGCATGGTGGTGCACGCTTTTAATGCCAGCATTCTGGAGGCTGAGACGAGGATCACGGTATGCAGATAGCCTCAGCTATTAAGTTAACCCCTCTGCAACTTAGTGAGACCCTGTTTCAAAAAGTAAATAATAAAAAATTGAGCTAGAGATGTAGCTTGGAGGTAGAATGCCCCTGGGTTCCACCTCCACGAAAAAAATAAAAATAAAAGGGCTGTAGGTGTAGCTCAGGCTCAGTGGCCCTGGATTCAATCCCCAGTACCAAAAATACAAAGAAAGAAGCCATTATCCACCTAACACTCTTCAGGGGTCCCTCTTGCCCCCAGGATGAAACCCATGCTTCCTGAGCACAGCTGACCCGGAGGCCTTTGCACTGTGCCCAGCTGTCTGCCCAGCACTCTGTGGCGTTTCTCTCCCATACATTGTCTTTCAGGTCTCATACTCTATCCTGTGGGCTTCAGACTATTCTGCCTGAAAACTTGCCCACTGAGATCAGCTGTACCTTCTCGGGCTCCAGGGTCACTGTGGGAAGCTCCCTGCCCCTTGCGGTGCTATGCCCGTGGTATGTGTGTCCTCTGTCACAGACCCCAGGGCTCAGAGCGACTCTTCATCTTCCTGCCTCCACACTTCTCCACTATGAGCTCTTGAGAATAGGCCCCGAGTCCTCTCTGCTCAGCGTTGTACATTCAGACATCGTCTAACACCTGCTGTGTAGTAGCTCTATACAGAATGTTGGTTTGAGCCAGGCGTGGTGGCACACACTTGTAATCCCAGTACTTGGGAGGCTGAGACAAGAGGATCGCAGGTTTATGGCCAACCTCAGCTACTTAGGCCCTCTACAACTTAGTGAGACCCCGTTTCAAAATAAAGAATAAGAAGCCAGGCATGGAGGCGCACTCTTGTAATCTCAGCATTCAGGAGGCTGAGATGGGAGGATCATGGTTCACAGACAGCCTCAACTACTTAGTGAGGCCCTTCGCAACTTAGTGAGACCCTGTATCAAAATAGAGAATAAAAAATATGGCAAGGGGTGTAGCTCGGAGGTCAAATGCCCTGGGGGTCCATCCCCAGACACACACACACACACACACACACACACACACGCACGCACGCACGCACGCACGCACGCACGCACACACACAATGAAGAATTAGCCTGGCATGGTGGCACACACTTGTAATTCCAGTACATGGGAGCCTGAGACAGGAGGATCAAACAGGTTTGAAGCCAGCCTCAGCTACTTAGGCTCACAGCAACTTGGTGAGTTCATTTCCAATTAAAATATAAAATAGGTCTGGGAGTGTACGCCAGGCTTAGAAAGCCCCTGGGTTCCATCCCAAGTACCACACACACCAAAAAAAAAAAAAAAAAAAAAAAAAAAGAATAAAAATAGGGTTGGGAGTGTAGCTCAGAGGAAGAATGCCCCTGGGTTCAATCCCCATTACTGCCTAAATAAATAAATAAAAATTTTGGTTGGAGTAAATGAGTTGGGAGGCTGAGACAGGAAAATCGCAGGTTCGAGACCAGCCTCAGCAACTTGTGGAGGCCCTCTATAACTTTTTGTTGTTGTTGTTCTTTGTTTTTTGTGGTACTGGGGGTGGAACCCAGAGACTTTCTACTTCCGGGCTATACTCCTAGACCTATTTTATATTTTATTTGGAAACAGGGTCTCACTAAGTAGCTGAGGCTGGCTTTGAACCTGTGCGATCCTCCCGTCTCAGCCTCCCAAGCGCGGGGATTACAAGCGTGCGCCACCACGCCCGGCTGTCCCTCTATAACTTAGACCCTGTTTGTTTTTTTTTTTTTTTTTTTTTTTTTTTTGGTGGTACTGGGGGTGGAACCCAGAGGCTTTCTACCTCTGGGCTATACTCCCAGACCTTTATTATATTTAATTTGGAAACAGGGTCTCACTAAGTTTCTGGAAGCCTCACTGAGTAGCTGAGGCTGGCTTCGAACCCGTGCAATCCTCCTGTCTCAGCCTCCCAAGTGTGGGGATTACAAGCATGCGCCACCACGCGCGACTGACTCTGTTTCAAAATAAAGAATAAAATAGGGCTGGGGTATAGCTTAAAGGTAGAATTCCCCTGTGTTTGATTCTCAGCATCACACACACATACAAAAGAAAGCAACTGACTTCTTTCTTGGTTGGGGATTCTCCCCACCCAGTAATAGCCATTTGATAGCCATTTAGCATTTCTTATGAATTGTGACTATCTACTTAAAGCTAGTGTGTGTGTGTGTGTGTGTGTGTGTGTGTGTGTGTGTGTGTGTATTTTTTTTGTGTGTGTGTGTGGTACTGGGGATGGAACCCAGGGGCCTTCTACCTCCAGGCTACACTCCCAGACCTATTTTATATATTTTATTTGGAAACAAGGTCTCTTAAACCAGCTGAGGCTGGCTTCAAACCTGCTCGATCCTCCTGTCTCAGCCTCCCAAGTGCAGGGATTACAAGTGTGTGCCACCACACCCAGCTTATATCTATATATTTTTAAAGCCTCTTATTTTTTGTAATTGGAAAAGCGGTTATATTTTTTTTTTATCTTGGCATATTAAATATCTAAAATAGTACTACCATTCATGTTTTATGTCTGTTACTGATCTTGCTATAATATTGGGAGTTCTCATTTGCTCCTGCTTTTTCTCTAGAAGCAGCATTTTCTAGTTAGGAGATTCTAACTTTTTTTTTTTTTTTTTTTTGGTGGTACTGGGGGTGGAACCCAGAGGCTTTCTACCTCTGGGCTATACTCCCAGACCTTTATTATATTTAATTTGGAAACAGGGTCTCACTAAGTTTCTGGAAGCCTCACTGAGTAGCTGAGGCTGGCTTCGAACCCGTGCAATCCTCCTGTCTCAGCCTCCCAAGTGTGGGGATTACAAGCATGCGCCACCACGCGCGACTGACTCTGTTTCAAAATAAAGAATAAAATAGGGCTGGGGTATAGCTTAAAGGTAGAATTCCCCTGTGTTTGATTCTCAGCATCACACACACATACAAAAGAAAGCAACTGACTTCTTTCTTGGTTGGGGATTCTCCCCACCCAGTAATAGCCATTTGATAGCCATTTAGCATTTCTTATGAATTGTGACTATCTACTTAAAGCTAGTGTGTGTGTGTGTGTGTGTGTGTGTGTGTGTGTGTGTGTGTGTATTTTTTTTGTGTGTGTGTGTGGTACTGGGGATGGAACCCAGGGGCCTTCTACCTCCAGGCTACACTCCCAGACCTATTTTATATATTTTATTTGGAAACAAGGTCTCTTAAACCAGCTGAGGCTGGCTTCAAACCTGCTCGATCCTCCTGTCTCAGCCTCCCAAGTGCAGGGATTACAAGTGTGTGCCACCACACCCGGCTTATATCTATATATTTTTAAAGCCTCTTATTTTTTGTAATTGGAAAAGCGGTTATATTTTTTTTTATCTTGGCATATTAAATATCTAAAATAGTACTACCATTCATGTTTTATGTCTGTTACTGATCTTGCTATAATATTGGGAGTTCTCATTTGCTCCTGCTTTTTCTCTAGAAGCAGCATTTTCTAGTTAGGAGATTCTAACTTTTTTTTTTTTTTTTTTTTTTTTGGTGGTACTGGGGTTCCTGGAAGTACTTCTCCCTCCGGGCTACACTCCCAGACCTATTTTTGCATTTTTATTTGGAAACAGGGTCTCCTAAGCCAGCGCGCGCCGCTGGCTTCGAACCTGCGCAATCCTCCTGTCTCAGCCTCCCAAGCACGGGGATTACAAGCGTGCGCCCGGCTAGGAGATTCTAACTTAATGTCATTACAAATGAAATGCTTAATCCTATCAGTTGTAATTGTTATTTTGGTTAAGTTTCATTTTTGTCTTGATGTTTTCCCTCTAGGCTGAAAATCTGTTGTTAGATGCGGATATGAACATTAAAATAGCAGATTTTGGTTTTAGCAATGAATTTACTGTTGGCAGTAAACTCGACACATTTTGTGGTAGTCCTCCATACGCAGCCCCAGAACTCTTCCAGGGCAAGAAGTACGACGGGCCGGAGGTGGACGTGTGGAGTCTCGGTGTCATTCTGTACACCCTCGTCAGTGGGTCACTGCCCTTTGATGGGCAAAACCTGAAGGTATTACAAGCAGTGGCAGCCATGTTCTTCACAAAACTAAGGGTTTTATAAGTTGTGTGGATGCATATTTTTATATTCTATCAACATGGGGGTTTTAGGGTTTTAGTGGGTTTTCTCTCTCTCTTTACTAAAAGTTTACTAATTTTTCTTTCCTTGTTACATCTTCAAAGGAACTGAGAGAGAGAGTGCTACGAGGGAAATACAGAATCCCTTTCTACATGTCCACAGACTGTGAAAACCTTCTCAAACGCTTCCTGGTGCTAAACCCAATTAAGCGCGGCACTCTAGAGGTAATTAAACAAGTGGCTTAGTGGCTGGTGATTCTGAATATTTTCAGAAATTGGCTTGGTTTTGTTAAGTCACTAATTTTTTTTCTTGCTCTACTGGGAGTCAAACCTCGGGGCCTTACACGTGCTACGTAAGCAGTCTACCACTGAGCTATGTCCCAGCTCTTAATTTTACTCAGTGATATAGTCTTACTCATTTACCTAATCTGGATTCTCTTACTTCAGCGACCTGAACAGCTGGGGTCATAAGCATCCAGTTTATCTTTTGAGTTATAATCAATGAAAGTTTAAAACAGTTTTCCTAAATATTGTGATTATTGAGAGACTATTTTAAGTTGCTAATAAATAGTTGACTTTTTCAGCAAATCATGAAGGACAGGTGGATCAACGCAGGACATGAGGAAGATGAACTTAAGCCATTCGTTGAACCAGAACTAGACATCTCAGATCAGAAAAGAATAGGTAATTATTGTGTGCCTGTGTAAGCAGCATATTTGTTTTGTTTATGGTTCTAGGATCAAACCCAGTGCCATTCTCCCTTTGAGCCAAACCCCAGCCCTCTTTTATTTTTAAACAGTCTCAGTTGCTGAGGCTGGCCTCTCACCTGCAGTCTTCCAGTCTCAGCTTCCCAGGTACAGCGATTACAGGTGTATGTCACCATGCCTGGCAGCACATTTGTTTCACCTCCTCTGTGGCCTCAAGTGTGAATAACAGGACAGTAAGCTTCTCTGTATTGTGTGTTCAGGAAGGCAGTGCCTGCCGTTTTCTATCCCAGCACCCAGTAATTCAGAACCACATTCAGCTGTTCATTTGTGTCAGGAGATGTATGGTGTTTTAGATCAAGTAAAGACAGTTCTTTTATTCTGTGACAGAATGGTTTCTTATCCAGACAGAACACATGAAACCTATTATACCTTTCTTTTAGATATCATGGTGGGAATGGGATACTCACAAGAAGAAATTCAAGAATCTCTTAGTAAAATGAAATATGATGAAATCACAGCTACATATTTGTTGTTGGGGAGAAAATCTTCAGAGGTAAGAGTAATCAGAGAGAAAAAGCTGAAATTCCCTGAACATAAATGATCAGTTTATGTAAGCTGTTTTTGTAGTCTTTTGTTTCTTTAATATGCAGCATATTTGGTATGTCATTTTACAAACTTAGCTGGAAGTAATAAGTCTAACCCCTGTGACCATTATGAGCTACTCTTTCAAGATAGTAGCCCCTTTTGATGAGTTATGTCACGGACTTGGGTATTTATAAGTTAACTTGTAGATATTACTTAATAGTTAAGAAATTGTGTAAAGTACCACACTACGGAGAGCCTCTAGTCATGTGAGACAGCCTAGAAACGAGCGGTGCATGCCCTTAGAGGGTTCCCTGCAGTCAGCGCTCTTGCCCGAGTTCAGCGCTGCCCCCTGTGCGTAGCGCTGCCCCCGAGCGCGTCATGAGAGGCGTGTGCTGCGCAGAGAGGTCCTGACCGGCTGTCGGGTCGGTGTGGTGCTGCTCTTCTTGTTCTCCCATAGCTGGACGCTAGCGACTCCAGTTCTAGCAGCAACCTTTCACTTGCTAAGGTGCGGCCAAGCAGTGACCTCAGCAACAGCACTGGCCAGTCTCCTCACCACAAAGTGCAAAGAAGCGTTTCTTCAAGCCAGAAGCAGAGACGGTACAGCGACCATGGTAAGTCCGGGACTGTCCCAGGGGCTTCTCTGGAACATCCTCTTGTGTACGCCCTGGGGTTGGAAGTTGCTGTGCTGTCTCCTCATGCCATTTCCTGGATGCTGTGCCCTCAGCACTCCAGTCTTGGTACGTGTGGTGGGCTTTTGCTGACCCTCTGCCCTCTGTGACGTCTGCTTTAGCCTGTAGTTCTGAACATCTCTTCTCCACCCCTTCCTTGGGGTTATTGTCTAGGGCAACACAGCCTGGTTGACTATTCTGTGCTGATGACAGTGTTCTGTATCTCTGCATGCCAGTCAAGTGGGTTTGATTTTTTTTTTTTTTTTTTTTTTTTTTTTTTGTATTAGAGGATGAACCCAGATGCATTCTATCTCCAAGCTACATACCTAGCCCAATTTTTTAAAATTTTTTATTCAGAAACAAGGTCTTGCTCAGTTGCTGAGGCTGGCCTCAAACCTGTGATCCTCCTATCTCATCCTCCTAAATACTGGGATTACAAGCGTGTGCCATTACACCCGGCCCAAAATTTTAATTAAAGTAAATCTATAGAGCCACGTGTGACCATTGGCCATCATATTGTAGAGGGTGGCCGTAGAGCTCTGCAGCGCCCTGGTTTTGCCTTGATGGGCTATGATTTTCTCTGTTGTTCCACCTGCACTCTTGCTGGTGGTGTGGGGAAGCTACACTCAAGGAGGCTGTACATTACATTGGTGTGCTGGCCAAACCCACCCTTTCTCTGCCTTCACAACAACTGTGTGTAAGTCCTGAGGTGCAAGCGTGTGTGTGCGTGTGTGTGCGCGCGCTCACTCAGCTGTAACTGGGAATGTAAAGTTGCAGATACTTCTCTAACTGCAGTATTGTAGAGGAGGGAACTAACTAAACCCTTGTTGCTCACAGTAGTGTTGGGGATGGAGGAGCCCAGGGCCTTCTACCTCTGAGCTACACTCCCAGACCTATTTTTTCTATTTTATTTTGAAACAGGGTCTCACTAAATTGCTGAGAGCCTCACTGAGTAGCTGAGGCTGGCTTCGAACCTGTGTGATCCTCCTGTCTCAGCCTCCCAAGCGCGGGGATTCCAAGCGTGCGCCACCACGCCCGGCTTTTTTGTTTGCTTTTTAACTCAGTTTCAAATAGTGTTACTCTTTAGATTTTTGTCCAGCTAGCAGTTATTTTGTGGTTCCCTCCTTTCATTAGATTTAAAATGTAGTCTTTGCTACATTGGAATAAATGCTATTTGGTGCTTTCCTTGAACATTGCACTGGGCACCATGCGATTCGTATACCAGCTTTCCTTTCCAGGTTCTGTGAACTCCATATCTTCTGTGCTGCCATTGGGGACTGTGGATGGCTTGGTGTAGAACAGTTAATTGTCCATTTTCCACCCTGATCCTCCCTGGGTGTGTTCCCGCGGAACAGGGCTATGACCAGGAAGTTCCGCCTACTTCCTCCCGGTCCCTTAGGGGAGGAACATGTTTTCCTACCACCTTCTCCTGTCTACTCAAATTCCTGTTTATCTAGAAGATTATGAGTGTGTTTTGAAGAATTCAAGATAAAAACTTTTCTCATGCTTTTCCCACGCTTGCTTGGCTGTACAAGGAACATAGTTAACTCAGCATGATGGGCATACATTTGTTGAACTTGATTGGTTTTCTGTGTGGTGACACACACTTAAGTTATTTCCAAAGATGTTTTTGTTCTTGTGGTACTGGAAACCCAGGAGCACTCTACCTCTGATTTACACCCCAGCCCTATTTTTTTATTCTTTATTTTGAAACAGTCTCACTGAGGTGCAAAGGGCCTTAATAAGTAGCTGAGGCTGGCCATGAACACTGATCCTCCTCTCAGCCTCCCAAATGCTGGGATTACAAGTGTGCGCCACCATGCTCAACTTCAAAGGACTTTTTTTTTTTTTTTTTTTTTTGCGGTACTAGGGGTCCAGGGGCATTTGACCTCCAAGCTGCAGTTCCATTCCTTTTTTTTTTTTTTTTTTTTTTTTTTCATTCTTTATTTTGAAACGGTCTCACTTAGTTGCGAAGGGCCTCATAAGTAGCTGAGGCTGTCAACGAACCACAATCCTCTGGTCTCTGACTTCCGAATGCTGGCATTACAAGCATGCGTCACCACACCTGGGCCAAAGGACAATTTTTTATGCTCACTTAGGGAAAGTAGAAAGTATAAAGGCTACGAAATGAATTTTTAAAATTCATGTTACAATGTAAGGGTAACATGTAAATAGAAAACATCTTAAAGCTTTTTACAATTTTACATTTTTTAGATGAATTGCAATCTTAGATCATCTTCCAATATATTTATTTTCACAGGATAAAATGTGAAAACTCCTTTCTTCCTTAAGTCATGAAGTTCCTTAAATCATGAGCTGGGTGTGGTGGTGCACCCCTGTAATCCCAGTACTTGGGAGGCTGAGACAGGAGGATCACGGCTTCAGTCTCAGAAGGATCTTAGTGCGACCCTGTTGCAAAATAAGAAATAAAATAGGACTGGGTGTGTGGCTCAGAGGTAAAATGCCCCTCGATTCACTCTCCAGTACCAAATGGATGGATGGATGGATGGATGGATGGATGGATGGATGGATGGATGGATGGATAAATGAAGTACTCTTTATTTTAGCTGGACCAGCTATTCCTTCAGCTGTTGCGTATCCAAAGAGGAGTCAGACCAGCACCGCAGATAGTGACCTCAAAGGAGATGGGATTCCCTCCCGGAAATCAAGTGGCAGTGCCTTGGGCGGAAAGGGAATTGCTCCAGCCAGTCCCATGCTTGGGAACGCAAGTAATCCCAACAAGGCAGATATTCCTGAACGCAAGAAAAGCCCCGCTGTCCCCAGTGTGAGTATTGTTGAACTGGTGAACACTTCAAGGATTGTTGGCTGGAACCCCAACCATCCTACAGCTGCTCTGAATGTGTAAATCTCTCCCTTGCTTTCTCCTCTGTGGGGAATCCCTCCCACAGCTGCATGCCCAGTCTCTACCTCTTGCTTCGGTGTAGGTTTTTTTGTTTTGTTTTTTTATGGTATTGGGGATAGAACCCAGGAGCATTCTACCTCCAAATTATACCCCCTGCCCTAATTTTTCTTCTTTATTTTGAAAAAGGGTCTCACTTGAGCCAAGCGTAGTAGCACATGCTTATAATCCCTGCGCTTGGGAAGCTGAGACAGGAAGATCATACAGGTTCGAAGCCAGCCTCAGCTACTTAGTGAGGCTCTCAGCAACTTACTGTGACACTGTTTCTAAAAAGAAAGAAGGAAAGAAAAAGGGTCTCACTAAGTTGCAAAAGGCCTCACCAAGTAGTAGGTGAGGCTGTCCTCAAACCACGATCCTCCTGTGTCAGCCTCCCAAATGCTGGGATTACAAGCATGTGCTACCATGCCTGGCTTCAGCAGTGTTGGTTTCTTTCTTTCTTTCTTTTTTCAGCCCGATTATTTTTTTTCTTTTTCTTTTTTGTCTTAATATGCTAGGATTACAACTGTGCGCCATCACACCCGGTGTGTAGGTATTTTCTCTTGATACCCCTTTCCTGCTGCTAGAACAAAATACATGAAACTGGGTCATTTAGAAGGGACAGAAACAGCCGGGCGTGGTGGCGCACGCTTGTAATCCCTGTGCTTGGGAGGCGGAGACAGGAGGATTGCGCAGGTTCGAAGCCAGCCGCGCGCGCTGGCTTAGGAGACCCTGTTTCCAAATACAAAATGTAAAAAGAGGTCTGGGAGTGTAGCCCGGAGGTAGAAGGGCTTCCAGGAACCCCAGTACCACCAAAAAAAAAAAAAAAAAGAAGGGACAGAAACTTATTTGCTATAGTTTTGGTGGCTGGAAAGTTCCAGGTCGCGGTGCCAGCACGTTCATTGTCTAATGAGGGCTTCCAAGATAGTGCCCTATTGCCACATTCTCCAGAGGGGCCAAACACTGTACTCATACAGCAGAAGAGATGAATTTTTCCCCCACAATCCCACTTGTATAAGGCACTAATGACCTAAAAGCCCTACTTTATTTTATAATATGATATCATTGGAAATTTAAGTTTCAAGTCTGGTGCAGTGACGCATGGCTGTAATCATAGTGCTTGGGAGGCTGAGACAGAAGGATTGTAGGTTTGGGACCAGCCTTGGCAATTTAGCATGACCCTGTTTCAGAATGAAAAGTAAAAAGGGCTAGGAGAGAATAGCTTAGAGGTAAAATGACCCTGGATTCAAACCCCAGTACCACAGAAATTCAGTTTCAGCATCGGTTTGGGAGGGACACAAACAGTAATAGTGTGAACAGTGGCAACATGCAGCATCCTGGTGTGCAGGGCACTGGGAGGTGGCCGCCGAGCTGCAGCGGCAAGCCTTCACCTTTACATCCTCCTGTGTCTGCCTTCTCCTACTGGGGTTATAGGTGGGCACCACCACTCCTGGCTCTATTGCAGGTTCAGGATTAGCCTTAGCAATTTAACAAGACCGACTTCAAAATAAAAAGGGCTGGGAGCCAGGCAAGGTGGCGCACACTTATAAGAGACTGAGACGGGGTATTGCAGGTTTGCAACCAGCCCCAGCAACTAGTGAGGCCCTCCGCAACTTATTGAGACCTATTTCAAAATAAGGAACAAGCCGCGCGTGGTGGCGCACGCTTGTAATCCCAGCATTTGGGAGGCTGAGACAGGAGGATCCCGTTTTGCAGACAGCCTCAGCTACTTAGTGAGGCCCTCTGTAGCTTAGTGAGACCCTGTTTCAAAATAAAGAATAAAAGAAATTGGGCAGGGGATGTAGCCTGGAGGTCGAATGCCCTTGGGTTCCATCTGCAGATCCACCAAAAAAAAAAAAAAAAAACAAGGAACAAAGTAGAACTGGGAGTTTGGCTCAGAAGTAGAATTCCCCTAGGTTCAATCCTCCAGACCACAAAACAGATAAATTGGGTTAAATAATAGGTAGATAGATCCATAGTTGGTTTGTTAGGGAGGGTGAGCGGGAGTTGTAGCTCAGAGGTAAAATGTCCCTGGGTTCAATCCCCAATACCAAAAACAAGTAAAACCGCCCACTTCAGGAGCCTGCAAACAGTGTTGACTCATGTGCTTCCCTTTTGGGGCACACCCTTTGTGACCTAAGACGTTCTCACTAGGCCCACCTCCCAAAGGCTACCTTCTAATAGCACCACCTTAGGAAACAAGACTCTACCACCTGGGTCTTTGGAGGACACTTTTCCAAACCATAAAAGAAAGAGAAAGAAAAAGAAAAGTGATTGCATCGCTGGGTGTGGTGGTGTATGCCTGTAATCCCTACTTGGGAGGATGAGTCAGAGGATTGAAGGTTCAAAGACAGCCTAAGCAAGTAGTGAGACTCTCATCAATAAAAATAAAATAGAGGTAGGGGTGTATCTCAGAGGTTGAATTACCCTGAATCCAATTGCCAGTGACACACACACACACACACACACACACACACACACACACACACAATGATTGCTTTATCTTGTTTAAAAATTACATGATTGAAAGCCAGGTGTGGTGGCACAGGCTTATAATTTCAGTACTTGGGAGGCTGTGACAGGAGGATCTCGTTTGCAGCCAGCCTCAGCTACTCAATAAGGACCTCGGCAGTTTAGTGAGACCTTGTTTTAAAATAAAGAATAAAAAATAGGGCTTGGGGTGTAGTTCAGAGGTAGAATGCCCCTGGGTTCAATCCCCAGTACTGCCAAAAAAAAAAAAAAAAAATTATCTGATAGAGCCAGGAGTGGTGGTTTACACCTATGATCCCAGTAGGTGAGAGGCCAGCACAGGAGGATATAAAGTTTAAGGCCTGCCTCTACAACTTTGTGAGACTGTTTCAAAATAAAAAATCAAGCCGGGCCGGGCGTGGTGGCGCATGCTTGTAATCCCCACGCTTGGGAGGCGGAGGCAAGAGGATCGTGCAGGTTCGAAGCTAGCCATGCTGGCTTAAGAGACGCTGTTTCCAAATAAAATATAAAATAGGTCTGAGAGTGTAGCCCGGAGGCAGAAGGGTTTCCAGGAACCCCAGTACCACCAAAAAAATGAAGCCGGGCATAGTGGTGCATGCTTATAATCCCCGTGCTTGGGAGGCGGAGACAGGAGGTTTGAAGCCAGCCATGCTGGCATAAGAGACCCTATTTCCAAATTTTAAAAATATATAAAATAGGTCTGGGAGTGTAGCCTAGAGGTAGAAGGGTTTCCAGGAACCCCAGTACCACCAAAAAATAAAAAATAAAACAGGGCTGAAGGTGTAGCTCCAAGGTAGAAGACCCCTGGGTTCAATCTCTAGCACCACCAAAAAAAAAAAAAAAAAAAAACATGATTGGACTATATAGTACATTATAGCTCAGTAGTAGAGTACTTGTATGTGCAGGGCTAGTAGTTCAAGAGAATGATGAAAACAGAAATCATAGCTAAAATCTCTTATTGTTATTTTTGTTTTTCATTTTTATTTTGAGAGTTAAGTTGCTTGAGAATTCTGATGACATATAATTAACCTTTTGGGGTTTTGGGTTTTTGTTTTTTTGTGACACTGAGTGTGGAACCCAGGGTCTTTTCTACCTCCGGGCTATACTCCCAGACCTATTTTATACTTGATTTGAAACAGGGTCTCACTAACTTGTTGAGAGCCTCAGTAGCTGAGGCTGGCTTCAAACCTGTGCGATCCTCCTGTCTCAGCCTCCCAAACTCTGGGATTATAAGCGTGCGCCATCATGTCTAGTGGTATTTTGTTTTTTTACTGAGGATTGACATAGACAGCAGTTTACTTAGGAGAGTTAGGAAATACATTCAAGAGAGAATGATGGTGCACACTTGTCATCCCAGCATTCCGGAGGTGGAGACCGGAGGATCGCAGTTCTCAGACAGCCTCAGCTACTTAGTGAGGCCCTGTGCAACTCAGTGGGACCCGGTTTCAAAATGAAGAATAAAAAATAGGGCTGGGGCTATAGCTCGGAGGTCAAATGCCCCTGGGTTTCATCCCAGACCCACACACAAAAAAAAAATTAATGGTGCAATAAACACTTCTGTACAAGTTTCTGGGTGGGCTATTTAGGTTTTCATTTCTCCTGAATATATACCTAGGGATAAAATTGCCAGTTGTGTGGTATTTCCATTGTTCAACTTTTCGAGGAACTGCCAAACTTTTCCATAGCAACAGCACCATTTTATATTTCTTTAAGCATATATGACAATTTCTATTTCTCAACATCCTTGCCAACACATTTTTCTCTCTTTTTTTTTTTTTTTTTTTTTTTTTTTTTGGTGGTACTGGGGTTCCTGGAAGCCCTTCTTCCTCCGGGCTACACTCCCAGAACTATTTTATATTTTTGAAACAGGGTCTCTTACGCCAGCGTGCTGGCTTCGAACCTGCGCGATCCTCCTGTCTCCGCCTCCCAAGCGCGCGGATTACAAGCGTGCGCCACCACGCCCGGCCCACATTTTTCTCTTAATACAGCCATCCTAGTGAGTATGAAATAAATGGTGTCTCATGATTTTTATTTTATTTTTAAACAGGGTCTCACTATGTCATTATGCACTGGCCTCAAGCCTGTAGGGAGGCTCTGAGCAACTTTAAAACCTGTTGAGGCTGGGGCTCTGGCTCAGTCTAGTGATAGAAAGCTCTCTTATGTTCAACAGCTGTAGTACCAAAAAAACTCTACTATCCTTCTGCCTCAGCCTTCTAGTATCCAGGGTTACAGGTGTGCGCCACTGCAATTGGCTGTTGCACTTTTTTTTTTTTTTTTTTGCTGTACTGGGGCTGGAACCCAGGGGTATTCTACCTCTGAGCTACATCCCCAGCCCTATTTTTTTTTTTTTCTTTATTTTGAAACAGGGTCTCACTGAGTTGCAGAGGGCCTCACTAAGTAGCTGAGGTTGTCTGCATGCCGCGCTCCTACTTTCTCAGCCTCCTGAATGCTGGAATTACAAGCTTGCCCACCACGCTGGGCTCTTGTTGCTCATTTTCATATTGTGTTGTTTGAACCTGGGCATTGTGGCTTTTGCCTCTAGTCCTAGCTACTCGAGAGGAGGAGATCAGAGAACCACTGGAGCCTAGGAGCTACAGAGCAGCTTGGACAGCACAGCGAGGTTACATCTCAGAAATAAAGAAGCCACACATGGCAGTGCTTACTGGTTATTATCCCAGGACTTGGGAGGCTGGGATAAGAGGATCGCAGGTTCACAGCCACACTCAGCTGCTTATTCTACTTGGAGGTAGAATCCCCCTGAGTTTAATCACCAGTACCGGGGGCAAGGGAGGATGGAGAAAGCTGCTTGTTATTTGTAGATTAGTTAGAAGAATTCTTAAGCTGAGCATGGTGGCTTGTAATTCCAGTTCTTGGGAGGCTTAGACAAGAGGATCATAGGTTCATTGCCAACCTCAGCTGCTTAGTGAGGTTCTCTGTAACTTAGACCCTGTTTCAAAATAAAGAATAAAAGCCAGGTGTGGTGACACACTCTTGTAATCTCAACATTTGGGAGGATAAGACAGGAGGATCACAGTTTGTAGATAGCCTCAGCTTTTTTTTTTTTTTTTTTTTTTTTTTTTTTGGTGGTACTGGGGAAAGAACCCTTCTACCTCTGGGCTATACTCCTAGACCTATTTTATATTTTATTTGGAAACAGGGTCTCTTAAGCCAGCAAGGCTGACTTTGAACCTCCACGATCCTCCTGTCTCCGCCTCCCAAGCGCAGGGGGATTACAAACTGCGCCACCACGCCCGGCCTCAGCTACTTCTTATTGAGGCCCTTTGCAACTCAGTAAGACCGTTTCAAAATAAAGAATAAAAAAATAGGGCTAAGGGTGTACCTTGGAGGTAGAATGCCCCTGGGTTCCATCCCCAGTACGGGGTGGGGGGGTTATGTATGTATTCTGAATATTAGACTCTAGTCAGATATATGATTTGCATATATATGATATAGAGATATTTTATATAAATGATATACATACATGATTTCATGTATATACATATATTATTTCATATTGTTTGTTTGTTTTTGGTGGGTCTGGGGATGGAACCCCGTGGTGTCCTACCTTTGAGCTACACCCCCTGCCTTATTTTTTTATTCTTTATTTTGAAACAGGGTCTCACTGAGTTGCAGAGCCTCACTAAGTAGCTGAGGCTGGCTGTAAATCACGATCCCCTGATCTCAGCTTCCCAAGTGCTGGAATTATGAGCGTGCGCCGCCACGCCTGGCTATTTTTATTTTATTTATTTTTATTTATTTATTTTATTTATTTTTTTTTTTTTTGGTGGTACTGGGGATGGAACCCAGGGGCCTTCTCCCTCCAAGCTATACTCGCAGACCTATTTTATATTTTATTTTGGAAACAGGGTCTCTTAAGCCAGCTGAGGCTGGTTTCGAACCGGCGTGATCCTCTTGTCTCAGTCTCCCAAGTGCTGGGATTACAAGCATGCGCCACCACGCCCGGCTTATTTTATATTCTTTCATTTGAATGATTTTCACTGAGTTGCAGAGGACCTCACTAAGTAGTTGAGACTGGCTGCAGACCTGTCATCTTCCTGACTCAATCTCCCAAGTATTAGAATTATAAGCATGCACCACCATGCCCAGCTTATTTTTTATTTTGAAACAGATTCTTGCTAAGTTACTTAGGACCTTGTTAAATTGGTGAGGCTGCCCTCAAACCTGTGATCCTCCCATATCAGCCTCCAAAGTACTGGGATTACAGGTGTGCACCACTGCACGAGTTCTTTTTTTCTTGTTGGACTGTACTTGCCACATAGCTCAAGACAAAAATGCCCTTTTCTTACAGAGTAACACAGCATCTGGTGGCATGACGCGGCGAAATACTTATGTTTGCAGTGAGCGAACTACAGCTGACAGACACTCAGTGATACAGAATGGCAAAGAAAACAGGTAGGACATTTTACCTGTTGCCAAAAAATTTTGTTTTTCCCAAGAGAAATGGAAACAGTCATTTAGTTCTCAGTGTTTATAATCACAGTTCAACAATAGTAAATAGCTGAGAAGGTAAGTTGAATTTGAATACTGGTTTTAGCAGCATGCTGGGGTTCTGTTTACCCCTGGCAGCATCATCCCTTTGGCTTTGTGAAGAGAAGAGGATCAAGTTAAGCTATGGACACCTCCACAAGGAGGTAGATTGTGGGCTGGGGCTTTGTTGTAGAAAAAACGATAGGGAGCCGGGCGTGGTGGCGCACGCTTGTAATCCCTGCGCTTGGGAGGCTGAGACAGGAGGATCGTGCAGGTTTGAAGCCAGCCTTAGCTGGCTTAAGAGACCCTGTCTCCAAATAAAATATAAAATAGGTCTGGGGGTGTATCCCAGAGGTAGAGGGCCCCTGGTTTCCATCCCCAGTACCACCAAAAAAAAAGAAAAAAAGAAAAGAAAAACGATAGGGAAATGGAGAGTTTTTTTACACAATAATTTGAACAGAGGCTGAGAGTGGGAATGACAGGGACCCGAACCACATCTCTGGAGGATGTGCACCCAAGGTAGGGTGGTGAGCTCTCAGGGAAAGGGCCACTTTGCCCCGGGGGTGCAACATGGCCAAGTAGTGCATAATCTGCCTCAGAAAAAGACATGTGAGGATCCACAGAAACGGAGAATCCAGTCTTCTGCGTAGTTAACATACTAGAAGGTAATATGTCCGTCAGCATCCTATCATGTAAACAGCTTCCTTGGGATTGAGATGAGAAAATAAGAAAAGTGGGGCTTGTAGGTCCAGAGATCATGAGGTAGGGTTCATCTGGGTGGAGAGGAAGGGGAAAAAGTGTAAGCTGAGCTGGCATTCTGTCAGACTGGCGTGGGTTCTTCTTTATTCTTGGAAGAGTAGTATAGAAAGTAAATTCTGAGTGAAGATGCAATAGTGAGTCCTGAATTAGAAGTCCTTGAAATAAGTTCACTTCATCTTTTGTTGTACCCCAGCCTTCCAGTATAAACATTGTCTGCTCATGTCTAGCATGGAGGAATGGGTTGTTTTATTTCTCTTTTTTTTCCTGACACATTCTGATATCGCACTCAAAGTTCCTGTTTCTCTTAGTTAGATGACATGTATGACCTAGAAACTCTGTAGCCATTTAAGAAAAACTACTCTACCTTTCATAAACTAACTGTCCATCATGTCCTTAGTCTGCACATTAGTTAGGCTTGAATTGATATTGAGACCAAGCTTGTCCTGTGAGATTATGTTCTTTAGCTAGTTAATTCATTAACTAACTAGTGAATTTTAAGGAAAACTTACATTATGGTGTTCTTACTTTCTGTGTTTTTAACATTGTCATTTTCCTTATATATATATATTACGTGTGTGTGTGTGTGTGTGTGTGTGTGTGTGTGTGTGTGTGTGTGTGTGTAGGTCCTGGGGATGAGATCCAGAGGCCTCTACTTCCGGGTTACACCCCCAACCTTTATTTTTTAATTTCTTTTGTGTGTGGTGCTTAGGAATTGAACCCAGGGGCATATTACTGCCGAGCTACACCTCCAGCCCCATTTTTTTACTCTTTATTTTGAAACAGGTCTCACTAAATTACAGAGGTCCTCACTTAGTAACTGAGGCTGGCCACAAACCAGCTTTTTTTCTTATAATTAAAAACTATTAAGGATGTAATTGTAAGCCAGGCATGGTGGCGCTTGCTTGTAATCCCAGTACTTGGGAGACTGAGACAAGAGAATTTGGGTTTGCAGCCAGCCTCAGCTACTTAGTGAGGCCCTCTGCAACTTAGTGAAACCTTACTTCAAAATAAAGAATAAAAAATCAGACTTAGGGGTGTAGCTCAGAGGTAGAACACCCATGAATTCCATCCCAGCACCACACACACACAAAAAGGATATAAACTAGGCGTGGTGGCACATGCTTGTTAATCCCCACGCTTGGGAGGCTGAGACAGGAGGATCGCACAGGTTTGAAGCCAGCCTCAGCTACTTAGTGAGATTCTCAGCAACTTAGTGAGACTGTTTCAAAATAAATAGAAAATAGGTCTGAGAGTATAGCTTAGAGGTAGAAAGCCTCTGGGTTCCACCCCTACTGCCACACACACACACAAAAAAGGATATAATTGTAGATAGTTCACGGTTTTGTTTGTTTGTTTGTTTGTTTGTTTATTTTGAGAGAGAGTCTGGGGATGGAACCCAGGGGCATTCTACCTCTGAACTACATCTTCAACCCTCTTTTTATTCTTTATTTCAAAATAGGTTCTTACTAAGTTTCAGAGGGCATCACTAAATACCTGAGGCTGGCCGAGAACCTGTGATCCTCCTGTCTCAGCTCCCAAGTACTGGGATTACACTTGTGCACCACATGCCCAGCTTTTATTTTTATTTTGAAACAGTCTTGCTAGGCTGATGAGAGTCTCACTGCTTGCTGAGACTGTCCTTGAACCTTCAATTCTCCTGTCTCTGCCTCTTCAAGTACTGGGATTTCAGGCATGCACTACCACGCCTAGCTTAGACTCTCTTCTCTGTGCAACTGTTTATACAGAATTCCAACATGAGTGATCAGGACTGATAAAAACTGTGTGTAGGTTTAAACCAAGGCTCTACATGTCCTCGCAAGCCCTAACCACCTTCAGAAAACCCACTCTGAACAGAGGATGATGTGTTTTGTTTTGTTTTTGTTTTGTGGGTCTGGGCATGGAACCCAGAAGCATCCAACCTCCGAAATACACCCCCTGCCCTATTTTTTATTCTTTATTTTGAAACAGGGTCTCACTAAGTTGCAGAGGGCCTCACTGAGTAGCTGAGACTGTCTCCAGACCTCAGTCCTCTGGTCTCAGCCTCCCAAATGCTGGGATTACAAGCATGCATCACCACACCGGGCTAGAGGATGATGTTTTTAAATATTTCCCAAATACAGAGGTTTTTCCCTCTTGTCACAGGAGGTCTGTTTGTTTTGAGTACTGTGGTTTAGATATAAGGATATTCTCGCCAGTCTTGGTGGCGCACGCTTGTAATCCCAGCATTCGGGAGGCTGAGACCTGGAGGATCGCGGTTCACGGACAGCCTCAGCTACTTAATGAGGCCCTCTGCAACTCAGTGAGACCCGGTTTCAAAATAAAGAATAAAAAATAAGGCAGGGGGTATAGCTCAGAGGTCAAATGCCCCTGAGTTCCATCCCCATACCCTCCCAAAAAAAAAAAAAGACATAAGGATATTCTCTCTCTGAGCTACCACTTCCACCCATTTTTATTTTTTTTTTACTTCTTATATTGAAATGATCTCATGAAGTTGCTGAGGCTGAACTCAAACCTTTGATCCTCCTATCTCAGCCTCCCAAATACTGGGATTATATCACAGAAGTCTTAAAATTGATTTTTTGTTTTTGTTTTTGTTTTGTGGTACTGGGGATTGAGCCCAGGTGCAATCTACGTCTGAGCTACATTCCTAGCTGTTTTATTTTTTATTTTGAATCAGAGTTGCATTAAATTGCTGAGGGCCTTGCTGACTTGCTACTAACCTGGAACCTGTGATCCTCTTTTCTCTGCCTCTTGAATACTGGGATTCTGGGCCTGTGCCACTGTGCTGGGCTTTATAATTAATTGTTTCTTTCCCTTTTTTTTTTTTTTTTTTTTTTTAATGATACTGGGGATTGAACCCACGGCCTTCTACCTTCGAATTACACACCTAGCCCGTGTGTGTGTGTGTGTGTGTGTGTGTGTGTGTGTGTGTGTGTGTGTTACTAGGAATGGGAACTCAGGGACATTCTACCTCCGAGCTACACTCCCAGTCCTATTTTTTATTCTTTATTTGTTTTTGTTTTTGTTTTTGTTTTTTTGCGGGTCTGGGGATGGAACCCAGGGGCATTTGACCTCCAAGATACACCCTCTACCCTAGTTTTTATTCTTTATTTTGAAACTGGGTCTCACTGAGTTGCAGAGGGCCTCACTGAGTAGCTGAGGCTGTCCGCGAACCGCGATCCTCCAGGTCTCAGCCTCCCGAATGCTGGGATTACAAGCGTGCGCCACCACGCCCAGCTTTTATTCTTTATTTGGAAACAGGGTCTCACTGAGTTAGAAAGGGGCTCACTAAGTAGTAGCTGAGGCTGTCCTTGAACTGCGATCCTCCTGTCTCAGCCTCCCAAATGCTGGGATTACAAGCGCGAGCTACCATGCCCAGTCCCCGTTTTGCTTTTTATTTTGAAACAGGTCTTGCTATATTACTGAGACTGGCCGCAAACCTATGATCATCTTGTCTCAACCTCCCATGTACTGGGATTATAGGTGTGCACCACCATACCTGGCCTGGCTGCTTTTCTGTTTTTTCTTTGGTACTGGGGATTGAATCCTAGGAGCATTCTACCTCCAGGCTACCCCCTCTCACTAAATTGCAAAGAGCCTCACTAAGTAGCTGAGGATGGCTGCAAACTGCGACTCTTCAGGCTCTAATCCACACTCCCAAATGCTGGGATTACAAGTGTGCACCACCATACCCAGATGGCCTGGCTATCTGTAGTTTGCAAAAAGAAAAAAAAAAAGATTCCTCTTTGGGCTGAGAACTACTAAAATGTGTAATATAACACCTGTTGGTTTTTTGGCATTAATTATAAAATATAGTCATTTCTGACACTTTTTGAGAGGTAATAAATATTGTTTGAACTTTTATAACAACCAGTTTAATTGTGTCAGGGCTGTCTGTTGAAAATAGCTTTGTGTATTTAGTAGAACAACTTGAAATTCAGCAGGCCCTCCACAACTTAGTGAGACCCTGTTTCAAAATAAATTTTACTCGCCGGGCGTGGTGGCGCACGCTTGTAATCCCCGCGCTTGGGAGGCAGAGACAGGAGGATCGCGCAGGTTCGAAGCCAGCCGCGCGCTCTGGCCTAGGAGACCCTGTTTCCAAATAAAAATGTAAAAATAGGTCTGGGAGTGTAGCCCAGACGGAGAAGGGCTTCCAGGAACCCCAGTACCACCAAATAAATAAATAAATAAATAAATAAATAAATAAATAAATAAATAAATAAAATTTTACTCAAGTTGCTAGGCCTTCTTCAGAAGTTGGAAACACAAGTCTCTTGTTGTTTGCTTTTTGGAACTCCTAATGTAATATGGATTGCTTTTTGGATTTTGGTTTTTTGGGATTTTTTGCAAGTCTGGGGGTGGAACCCAGGGGTATTAGACCTCCAAGCTACACCTCCTGCCCAATTTTTTTTCTATATTTTGAAACAGGCTCTCACTAAGTAGATGAGGCTGTCCACGAACTGCGATCCTCCAGTCTCAGCCTCCCGAATGCTGGGATTACAAACATGTGGCACCATGCCCGGCTTCTTTATGGTACTGGAGATGGAACCCAGGAACATTCTACCTCCGAGCTATACCCCCAGCCCTATTTTATTCTTTTTTTTATTTTGAAACAGGGTCTCACTTAAGTTGCTGAAGCTGGCCATGAACCTGAGATCTCCTGTTTCAGCTTCCCAAGTACTGGGATTACAAACATGTGTCACCATGCCCGGCTCATGGGTTAAATTTCTTTTTTTCAGGTTTGGGGATGGAACCCAGGGGCATTTGACCTCTGAGCTACACCCTCTGCCCTACTTTTTACTCTTTATTTTGAAACAGGTTCTCACTAAGTTGCAGAGTGCTTCACTAAGTAGCTGAGGCTGTCTGCAAATGGCAATCCCTTGGTCTCAGCCTCCTGAAATCTGGGATTACAAGTGTGCGCCAACATGCCCAGCTAAATTTCTAAAGAAATAATTGGAATATCCTTGTATTTCCAGTAATGGGGAGGCTGAGACAGGAGAATTGCAGCTTTGAGGACAGCCTCAGCAACTTAGTAAGATTTGTCTATAGCAACCTGGTTAGATCTGTTTTTTTGGTTTTTGTTTTTTATTTTTTGTTTTGTTTTGTTGCGGTACTGAGGATGGAACCCAGGGGTATTCTACCTCCGTACTACACCTTCAGCCCTACTTTTTATTCTTTATTTTGAAACAGGGTCTCACTGAGTTACAAAGAACCTCACTAAGTACTTGGAGCTGTTCACGAACCATGATCCTCCTGTCTCAGCCTCCCAAATGCTGGGACTATACGCATGTGCCACCACACCCGACTTAGACGTGGTTTTTTTTGTTTTTTTGTTTTGTGGTCCTGGGGATGGAACCCAGGGACCTTCTACCTCTGGGCTACAACTCCGACTTATTTTATATTATATTTGGAAACAGGGTCTCACTAAGTTGCTGAGAGCCTCACTAAGTAGCTGAGGCTGGCTTTGAACCTGTGCGATCCTCCTGTCTCAGCCTCCTAAGCACTGGGATTACAAACATGCACCACCACGCCTGGCGATTAGACGTGTTTTTAAAAAGAGGTAGGCGCCAGGGCTAGAATGTCCCTGGGTTCAGTCCTCAGATTGAGAGAGAGAGACAGACAGACAGACACACACACACACACACACACACACACACACACACACACACACACACCATGAGCCTTTGAGTTCAGTCCCCAATACCACAAAAAAGAAATATTTTCATTGCATTTAAAATTAGTATATCATAAAAATTAGTAATTGCTTGGGGAGGATTGGCATGTGCTGCAGAGCATGGCACGCACTCACACTGTTCGTGCTGTGGGCTTGGCTTACACTGGTGGCCTCAGTTCTGTGCTTTCTGGGGCGAGGAAACCCTTTCTTTGTCAGAAATCTCCGAGGCCCTGTGATTCTGCAGTGAAGAGGCCAGGCCCCTCCTGCTCCCACTCCTCACGTTCTCGGTACATCCATCCATCTAGCTCTCGATCAGGCAAAACATGTCAGCAGCTGAGTGGTGTTAACTGCTAACGTGCCCTGGACAGAGCAGGTCACAAGAGACAGTTGTATTCACCTGGAACTGGGTAATAAGTACATGTATGATTTCTTGTGTCGGTTAGGATTCTTTCTGTTGTGAGTGACAGAAAACCCAGTCCAAACTGGGCTTAATAACAAAAAAATTTAAGGGTTCTTTATTCATGTGATTTATTTATTTATTTTTGGTCCTAGAAATTAAACCCAGGGACATTCTACCTCCGAGCTAAACCTCAAGGCCTCTCCCCTTTGTTTTGGTGCTAGGGATTGAAGCCACGAGCATTGTTTCTCTGAACTATATCACCAATGCTTTTCTTTTCTTTTCTTTTCTTTTTAAGTTTTGAAACAAAGTCTCACAGCCTGACATGGTGGCACACACTTGTAATCCCAATACTTGAGAGGCTGAGACAAAAGGATCGAGGTTCGCAGCCAGCCCCAGCTACTTAGTAAGGTCCTCCATAACTTAGTGAGACCCTGTTTCAAAATAAAATCTTAAAAATGGGGCTGGGGTTGTAACTTGGAGGTAGAATGTCCCTGGGTTCCATCCTCAGTATTGCAAAAAGAAAAAAAAAACCTAGGGTCTCACTAGGTTAGTGAGAATTTTACTATTTGCTGAGGCTTTCTTCAGACCTTGAATCTTCCTGTTTCAGCCTCCCAAGTACTGGGATTATACCTGACTTTGGTTCATGTAATTTGAAAAGTGAATGGCTATGTTCATCACAATAAAATATAAAATAGGTCTGGTGGTATAGTTGGGAAGTAGAAGGGTGCTGAGTTTGTTCTCCGTTACCCCCCAAAAAAGTGATGGGCTGGTGTCAGGCCCAGCTCCTGGCCCTGTCTCCCTGTAGTAGTGGGCAGCAGTGCACAGACAGGAGCCTCACGGCCATGTCCAAGTGTGGCTCCGCCTCTGCTGGGAGACATCATCTGGAGTTGCTTCCACCAAAACAGAGAAGTGTTGTTGACAAAGGAAGAGAATGGATCCTGCACGGCAAAAACAAAAATAACTCCTGAATGACTGTTCTCTCTAGAAGGCGGGTACCTCCAATTCTTCTCATACTCATTGAGCCTCTTTCCCAAGGCAGAGCAGTGAGTCTTAAGAAAAACACACAAAAAGGCAGCTCTTCTGAGCAGCTTGTTTTATTTTTTTAAGTACTGGTGATTGAACCTAGTGGCGTTCTACCTCTGAGTCATACCCCCAGCCCTATTTTTTACTTTGCGACAGGGTCTTGCTAGGTTTCTGAGAGTCTCAAGCCTCTCAGACTTTATCAGGGCTGTACTCGAACCTGTAATCCTCCTGTCTCAGCTTCCCCAATACTGGGATCACAAGTGTGCACCACCACGCCCGGCTGTGCAGCTCATTTTGATGTCATGTCTCCCGCCTATGGGGACATCACAGTTCCAGTGGCTAATTTCATAACCTGTTAGGAAGACATTTAGGAGCACCTGCTCCATCCCAGCTTTGCATGACACTGGGGACACGCTGGTGACATGGGCTTGTGCCCAGGCACTCCCTGGGAAGCGGCACCACCGCGCAGCTGCAGACCTGGACTGAGGGCACCTCAGGGGAACTCCACAGAGGAGACAGCCTCGAAAAACTTGTTGGTTCTCCAGGCAGAGAATAGCTCCCCCCAGAGTTCCTTAGTGCTGAACCACCATTCTTTTCATGGTCAGGAGGGCAGAAAGTTGGATTCCCAGGAGAGGACAAGAGAAGCTAAAGTTTGGAGAGATGGCGGGGTCAGACTGCAGTGCCTGAGGATGTGAGGCGTCCTAAAGACCTGTGAGTTCTCGAGCACATGAGCCACAGGTGGGCTTTGTGTTTGGACATTCCTGGCTCTGGCAGCTAGACTGGAGGTGTCAGAGTGAATGCAGGGGGGCCCTAGAGCCCGAGGAGGAGGAGCACTGCCAGGCTCCAGGACTCAGCTTGGAAAGGGTACCTGCAGGGAGAGGCTGAGAGACTATGATCATGACCAGAATCTCACCATTCTTTTTTTTTCTTCTTTTCGCCGTGCTCACGTTGGAACCCCAGGGCATTCGACCTCCGAGCTACACCCCCAGCCCTATTTTTTATTCTGTAGTTTTGAAATAGGGTTTCACTGACTTGGAAAGGGTCTCACTAAGTAGCTAAGGCTGTTCGCGAACTGAGATCCTTTTGTCTCAGCCTCCCAAATGGGGCTTTTCTACCTCTGGGTTATACTTTCAGACCTATTTTATATTTTTATTAGGAAACAGGGTCTCACTAAGTAGCTGAGGCTGGCTTAGAACCTATGTGATCCTCCTGTCTCGGCCTCCCAAGCACAGGGATTACAAGCGTGCGCCACCACACCCAGCTTCGACTCTCACCATCCTTTTTTTTTTTTTTTTTTTTTTGTACTGGGGTCCCTGGAAGCCCATCTATCTATCTATCTATCTATCTGTCTGTCTGTCTGTCTATCTATCTATCTATTTATTTTTGGAAACAGGGTCTCTTAAGCCAGCACGGCTGGCTTCGAACCTGCGCAAGCATGGGGATTACAAGTGTGCGCCACCACTCCCAGCAACTTTTTTTTCTTTTTCTTTTTCTTTTTTTTTTCATTTTTTTATTTTTATTTTTATTTTTTATTTTTTTTTTTTTTTTGGTGGTGGTGGTACTGGGGTTCCTGGAAGCCCTTCTACCTTAAGGCTACACTCCCAGACCCTATTTTATATTTTTTTAGTTTGGAAACAAGGTCTCTTAAGCCAGTGCAGCTGGCTTTGAACCTGCATGATCCTCCTTTCTCCGCTTTCAAAGCATAGGGATTACAAGCATGCGCCACCACATCCAGCGACTCTCACCATTCTTAACCGAGTACAGTAGCACACACTTTTAGACCTAGTACTTGGAAAGCTGAGTCAGGAGAATTGCAGGTTCAAGGCTAGCCTCAGTGATTTAGTATAACCCTCTTTCAAAATATTTTTTAAAAGGGGCTGAGGGAACCTAGTGTTTTGGCACACACACTCTTGTAATCCCAGTACTTGGGAGGCTGAGAGAGGAGGATCCAGGTTCGCTGCCAGCCTCAGTTACTTAGTGAGGCCCTCTACAACTTAGTGAGACCCTGTTCAAAGTAAAGAATAAAAAATGGGCTGGGGGTGTAGCTCAGAGCTAGAATGCCCCTGGGTTCCATCCCCAGACCCACAGAAAGGGGGCGAGGGCTGAGGGTACAGCTCAGAGGTAGAATTTCCCTGGGTTCAATCTACCCTATCAAAAACAAAAGCAGTAACAAAATAATTGTTATTAGAGGAAAGAAATTGCCCCTTTGGACTCCCCAGGGTACAGGGACTGAGCTTGAATAGTCTTGGTCCTGGTCAGACTCCTTGAGGTGGTATGTCTAGAGCCAGGTGAAACTGCAGACTTCAGTACCTGTCACTTTTTTCCTTTGAACAGTTGATTTTCTCTGAGTTTCCATCTTTTTGTTGTTATTATTGTTATTAGTGTTTGTTTTGCAGTACTAGGGATTGAGCCCAGGGTCATTCTACATCCACAGCCCCCCACCACCACCCCCCTTTTTGTGGTGCTGGGGATAGAACCCAGGGGCTTTCTACCTCCAGGCTACACTCCCAGACCTATTTTATATTTTATTTGGAAACAGGATCTAAGTTGCTGAGAGCCTCACTAAGTAGCTGAGGCTGGCTTCCAAGCTGCGATCCTCCCAAGTTCCAGAGGGCCTCACTAAGTTCAGGCTGACCATGAACATGCGATTCTTCTCTCCCGGCCTCCCACGTTCTGGGCGTACAAGTGTGTGCCACCACACTCAGCCGAGTTTTCAACATCTTAAGAAAGGGGGTTCTGCCCCAGGCATGGTAGCTTACGCTTGTTATCCCAACATTTGGAGGCTGAGACAGGAGGATCACAGTTCCTGGACAGCCTCAGCTACTTAGTGAGGCTCTCTGCAATTCAATGAGACGCTGTTACAAAATAAAGAATAAAAAATAGGGCTGGGGGTGTAGCCAGAGATAGAATACCCCTGGATTCCATCTCCAGTACCACCAAAAATAAGGGGAAAAAAAAAGCGGGGCTCTGTTGACCTGATTGGAACATTGACTTTTTTTTTTTTTTTTTTTTTAAGTACTGGGGGTGGAACTCAGGGGCATTCTACCTCCGAGCTACATCCCAGCCCTATTTTTTTTTTTAATTCTTTATTTTGAAACAGGGGCTCACTGAGTTTCAAAGAGCCTCACTAAGTAGTAGCTGAGGCTGTCCACAAGCTGCGATCTTCCTGTCTTAGCCTCCCAAATGCTGGGATTACAAGCATGCACTACCACTCCCGGCTCGTTGACTGTTTTTCTAAAGGAGCAGATGCCCTTTGAATAGGAAGGCCTAAACTGCATTGTTCATAGGACACAAGTGAAACATACCACCACTCCCTGTACTTAGGATTGCCCTTGGCTTTTTGTTTGTTTGTTTTTGCTGTACTGGGGATGGAACCCAGGGGCATTCTACCTTTGAGCTATACCCTGTCCCTATTTTTTATTCTTTATTTTGGAGCAGGGTCTCACAGACTGTCTGCAAACAGCAGTCCTCCTGTCTCAGCCTCCCAAATGCTGGGATTACAGTCATGCGCCACCACACCGGCTTTCACTTGTCCATTGAGAATGTGTGGTTGTGCTTGGGAACAGGATGAGAGCACAGTGTGTCCGTGTCGTTTATTTGTTGTACACCTAGATTGGCATGAAACCTCCCTTAGGGTTTACCTAATGCAGAGCTCAGAGGACATGTTCCTCGCACAGGAAAATTCAAGCATTACTCTAAGTTTTTCTTTTCTTTCTTTCTTTCTCCCCCCGCCCCAATACTGGAGCTGGAACCCAGGGGCACTCTATCTCTGAGCTGCACCCCCAACCTTATTTTTTTTTTCTTTTTTTGCGGGTCTGGGGATGGAACCCAGGGGCCTTTGACCTCCGAGCTACACCCCCTGCCCTATTTTTTATTCTTTATTTTGAAACCGGGTCTCACTGAGTTGCTGAGGGCCTCACTAAGTAGCTGAGGCTGTCCGCGAACCGCAATCCTCCAGGCCTCAGCCTCCCAAATGCTGGGATTACAAGCTTGGGCCACCGCACCCCACTTATTCTTTATTTTGAAGCAAGGTCTCACTGGTTGCAAAGGGCCTCACTAAGTAGTAGCTGAGGCTGTCCGCGAACTGCGATTCTCCTGTCTTAGCCTCCCAAATGCTGGGATTACAAGCATGTGCCACCACAACTGGCTTAAGCTTTTCTTTAAAGTAATAAACTTTTAGCTGGGAATGGTGGCTTATCCTTGCAATTCCAGCTCTTGGGAGGCTGAGACAGGAGGATCGCGCAGGTTCGAAGCCAGCCTCAGCTACTTAGTGAGCTCTCAGCAACTTAGTCAGACCCTGTTTCCCAATAAAGTATGAAATAGGTCTGGGAGTATAGCCCAAAGGTAGAAAGCCTCTGGGTTCCATCCCCAGCACCACCTTAAAAAAATTTTTTTGAAAAATAAAGTAATAAACTTTGTAGGTGTTTTTAGTGAGTCTGGAGATGGAAACCAGGGACATTCGACCTCTATGCTAAAACCCCTGCCCTATTTTTTATTCTTTATTTTGAAACAGGAGCTCACTAAGTTGCAGAAGGCCCCACTAAGTAGCTGAGGCTGTCTGCAAATGGCGATCCTTTGGTCTCAGCCTCCCGAATGCTGGGATTACAAGCGTGCACCACTACGCCCAGCTAGTAATAAACTTTTTCTTTTTGTGGTACTGGGAGTGGAACCCAGTACTACCTCCGGGCTATACTCCCAGCCATATTTTATACTTTATTTGGAAACAGAGTCTCACCAAGTTGCTGTGAGCCTAGCTGAGTCGCTGAGGCTGGCTTTGAAACTGTGCGATCCTCCTGTCTCAGCCTCCCAAGCACGGGGATTACAAGCATACACCACCATGACCAGCTAGTAATAAACTTTTTAAATTTCTATTTGAGGAAAGCAGCTACATTTTATCAGTTGCCTCAGAAGCTCACACCCGGCTCACTTAGTGGCTGTTTCTTCTCTGGAGCAGGAGGGTCTGGGCGGAGGTGTGTGCTCTAGACGGCAGGCTGCTCTTTGCTCACCGCTCCATCACACTGTTGTTTCTGCCTCTGCCTGAACCCAAACCCCCTCCCAGCCTGACAGAAGTGTTCGCTTGCACAGCTAGCCCTGCTTCAGTGTGTGCCACACCTTCTTCCTGTCGGCTGAGACATCAGAAGTCGATGTCCATGTCAGCCTCGGGGCACCCCAAGATGATGTTACCTCCAATAGACAGTGAAGGAGATAACTTCAAAGCTATGTAAGAAAAATGCACATTCCTTGTACAACTAATGTGAACCCGCTGCTGCTTAATTGTGCCGTGGATCTCGTGATCCCGAGATTTTGTCCTAGTTGTCCTAAGCTGCCTTGCTGTCTGGTTTCCGTTGTGCATACCCTTTCATGACGTCTTGTCCTGTGTGTGTCGTCCTTTCTAAACTAGTCGGTGTAAAGTATTTCCTCTCCTCTCCAACTTGCTTTCAGCATGTGGAATTGTATGACATTGTATGCTTCCAAACTTTTTAGTTACTTATTCTTCAGTTACACCTGTAGTCCTTTACTTCTTTCGTTTTGGCACAGTTCTCTGCGTGTAAGCAAATTGAAAGAGAAGCAAAGGGGAAAGCTTGAGTTAGCCGTTCTCTGTTCTAGATTTCCCTGCAGCAATGCTGTCCTTGAGAATGTGCATATACTGTTCCCTTAAAAATCTTTGAGATTTTGTCTCCTTGTATCCTATCCCTTTGGCACCTTTCCCACTTAACTTACCTGTAGCTCCTAACTTCTATGAAATACCCCTTGGATCTGGGTTTATTATGCCTATTTTCTCCTCTGGGTATGAAAGGTATGCCGTGATTGTTAAGTTTTAGTGTGCCGTGATTTTCATGAGCAGAGTTGTCAGGTCTCTTATTTTCTGATCTTAGCACTATTCCTGACCAGAGAACTCCAGTTGCTTCAACCCACAGTATTAGCAGCGCGACCACTCCAGATCGCATCCGCTTCCCGAGAGGCACCGCCAGCCGCAGCACGTTCCACGGCCAGCCCCGGGAGCGTCGAACCGCAACTTACAACGGCCCGCCCGCCTCGCCCAGCCTGTCCCACGAAGCCACACCACTGTCTCAGACTCGAAGCCGAGGCTCCACTAACCTTTTTAGTAAATTAACTTCCAAATTCACCAGGAGGTAAGTGCCCGGGTGCTGCTGGTTGCATTGGAACAAACAACAAAAGGAGAAATGTCTTCTGCATCGCGTAAAGCTGATTGTGTATTTCTTATTATGTCCTTAGCTTATATTTTCATCTATGTATCTTTCTCCTTTAAACATTTTAAAATAGAGTCAGGTGTGGTGGCACACACTTGTAATCCCAGTACTCGGGAGGCTGAGACAGGAGGATCGCAGCCTCAGCTACTTAGGCCCCCCACAACTTAGTGAGACCCTGTTACTACATAAAACACTAAAATATAGGTCTGTGGGTGTAACCTGGAGGTAGAAGGCCCTGGGTCCCATCCCCAGCTCCACAAAAAACAAAACAAGCCCTTTAAAGTAGACATTATAGGACTCAGAGTTTTTTCACAACCCCAGCAGTTGTCTGGCACTTGGGAGGTTTTTGTCATTGTTCTTTAAGTGCGGCTCCTTTTGGTCACACCTCTGTCCACACGGCACTCTGTGGCTATCGCCAGGGGGAACGATGGCATCAGTGTGTTCCTCCCTAGACACAGCAGAAAGACATTTCTTTTTCTCCCACTTTGCTGTCACTAAGTAATAAGTACTGTTTCTCAGTCTAAAATCATCAAATCATTCTCTCTCTGGATCTTAGTAAGAGGGCATTCTAGCTCTGAGTGACACTCCCAGCCCTTTTTTTTTTTTTTTTTCCGGTACTGAGAACTGGGACATTTCTACCTCCAAACTACACTCCCAGCCCTATTTTTTATTTATTATTTTGAAAAAGTTTCTCACTGAGTTGCAAAGGGCCTTTGAAACAGAGTTTCACTAAGTTGTGGAGGGACCTCAGTAAGCAGCTGAGGCTGTCCATGAACCACCATCCTCAGGTCTCCACCTCCTAAATGCCGGGATTACAAGTGAGCGCCACCACGCCCAGCTGTCTTTTATACTTCATATCGAAACAGGGTCTCACTAAGTTGCTGAGAGCCCCAAGCACTGGGATTACAAGTGTGCGCAACCATGCCTGGCATTAGGCATTTTTTAATTTGTCAGTATCTGAAGCAATGCCAGCGTTAAACCCAAATTAGGAAAACATCCAAGGATTTCATTAGTTGAGTCATTGAGCAGATATGTGGAAGCACCTGCTGTGTCCATCCCCAAAGCTGGGCTTCACAGCCTGTACCTGCCCAGGAAGCTGACCGTGACCAGATCCACAGCTGGGAAACTTGTGTCACATTCTTTTCAGCACAACCTAAGCATGTCCCTAAATTTTTTTTTAATGACCACAGTGACCCCTTCCTTTCTTTCTTTCTTTCTTTCTTTCCTTCTTTCTTCCTTTCTTTCTTTCGGGGGCAGGTCTGGGGATGAAACCCAAGGGCATTCGATTTCTGAGCTACACCCCCTGCCCAATTTTTTATTCTTTATTTTGAAACGGTCTCACTGAGTTGCAGAAGGTCTCCTAAGTAGCTGAGGCTGTCCGTGAACCACGATCCTCCGGTCTCAGCCTCCCGAATGCTGGGATTACAAGTGAGCGCCACCACGCCCGGCTGACCCATTTAAATTAAAACAATTCTTGCAGTTTATTACGTAAAAGTAAAATCCATACTTAAACTGGTCTCTAGGAGATGAAATCTGTGTCAGTACTTAAGAGGCCGAGATAAACCGCTGTGGTGGCACATGTCTGTAATCCCAAACCTTGGGAGGCTGGAACAGCCTCAGCTGCTTAGGCCCTTTGTGATTTAGCAAGATTTTGTTTCAAAATAAAGAATAGTCGGGCATGGTAGCCCTTTGCAACTCAGTGAGACCGTTTTAAAATAAAGAATAAAAAATAGGGCTGGGGGGTGTAGAATGCCCTTGGGTTCCAGCCCCAGACCTGCTAAATAAATAAATAAGTAAATAAATAATGATTGAATGAATGAAGCCAGGCGTGGTGGTACATGCTTATAATCCCAGCATTCGGGAAGCTGAGACTGGAGGATCGCAGTTTGTGGAAAGCCTCAGCTACTT
Organism: Muscardinus avellanarius; assembly: GCF_963383645.1. Classification (NCBI taxonomy): domain Eukaryota; kingdom Metazoa; phylum Chordata; class Mammalia; order Rodentia; family Gliridae; genus Muscardinus; species Muscardinus avellanarius. Next base: position 106,033,241 of record NC_137798.1, read on the forward strand.
AGGCCCTCCCGCAACTTAGTGAGACCCTGTTTCAAATAAAGAGTAAAAAATAGGGCAAGGGGTATAGCTCAGAGGTCGAATGCCCCTGGGTTCCATTCCCAGACCCGCAAAAAATATATAAAATAAAGAATAAAAGCCAGGCGTGGTAGCGTACGCTTATAATCCCAGCTCTTGGGAGGCTGAGACAGGAGGATCGCACAGGTTCAAAGCCAGCCTTGGCTACTTAGGCTCCCAGCAACTCAGTGAGACCCTGTTTCCAAATAAAATATAAAATATAAAATAGGTCTGGGAGTATAGCCCGGAGGTAGAAAGCTCCTGGGTTTCACCCCCAGTACCACACCAAAAAAAAAAAGAAGAAGGAGGAGGGGGGGGGATAAAGCCAGGCGTAGTGGCGCAATTTTGCATTCCCAGCATTTGGTTAGGCTGAGACAGGAGGATCACATTTCAAGAACAGCCTCAGCTACTACTTAGTGAGGCCCTTTGCAACTTAGTGAGACTCTGTTTCAAAATAAAGGGGGATATAGCTTGGAGGTAGAATGCCTTTAGATTTCCATCCCCAGTACCACAAAAAATAAAAATAAAAACGTTCTGAAGTAATATTTGTTCTTAGATTTTGTAAACAGTTTTTTGTTTTTAGTACCTGGTCTTGAACCTAGAGATATTTTACCTCTTGGTAAAACTCCCAGCCCTTGTGTTATTTTTTTCAGGAGAGGGATACTGTAGATTAAACTCTGGGGCAGTCTACCTCTGAGCTATACCCCTGGCCCAATTTTTTTTTGGAGGGGGCAGTACTGAGGTTGGAACCCAGGGGCATTCTACCTGTGAGCTATGCTCCAGCCCTATTTTTTATTCTTTATTTTAAAACAGGGTCTCACTGAATTTCAAAGGGCCTCACTAAGTAGCTGAGGCTGTCCGTGAACCGCGATCCTCCAGTCTCAGCCTCCTGAGTTCTGGGATTACAAGCGTGCGCCACCATCCCTGGCTTTTTTTTTTCTTTTTTAAACTGGGTCATGCTAAATTGCTGAGACCAGCCTTGAACCTGCAGTCCTCTTGTGTCAGCTCTACAAGTACAGGAGTTACAGGCATGCACCATAATGCCCAGCTTATAATGAAATTTTTATGTATAATAAGGCAAGATTTTTGTTCATAATATGTTCTGAAGAAAATTGTATTATTAGTAGTACATTATAAATGATATGTCATTTCTTTAGCATAAGAATTTTATCTTGTTTATCTGAAGAACTTTATAGCTAATGTCACTATTTACTGTTAAATTTCAAATACAGATTTTTAAATTTTCTTTTATCTTAATTTTTTATTATTTTAATTTTAGTTTAAAAAATCACATACTCATTTAATCATCTGTAATAAGTTTACTTTTTCAACAAATGTCACTGTTTCATTTGATATTGGCCAGAAGGGGAGCCCTGTTTGTTTAGTTTTTTGCTTTTTCATTTCTATAACTGATTAGATTTTATAGTTAACTTGTGTGAGTCCTTTTTATTAATTTTTTTTTGGCTTAATTTCTTTTAGAAACATGTCATTCAGGTTTATCAAAAGGTAGGATTTGTATGTACACACTTACTTTTCAATCCTCACCCCAGATGGCCCCTGCAATTAACATCAGGTTTGGCTTTCTGGCCCTGTTTTTTCCCTAAAACTAAACTTTCTGCTGAGAACTAAATACTTATTTCCTCCAAAGGAAGCTGGAAAGAAATAGATTAACTCTGCCAGGCATTTGAAGGAGCTATGGCACCATGCATTGAAAGGCCTGTGCATGCTCTGTACATTTTCTTTCTTTGGTAGAATTATTTAGCATCCAAATAATTCTCTCCATACTAATAACACTTAGCATGCTCCTGTTTGAAGAATGAGATGTTCAATGACATTAATGCACAATTACTGACTAGTCACAAGCATGTAAAAGGTAAGTCCTCATTGTATTAGTTGTCAGTTTTATTACTCTGAGATTGGAGAAAAGCATAAAATTTAAACCAACAGTCATTAAGTTTGATTGTTTCAGAAATAAAGATGTAAGCAGCTACATAGCAGAAACATTTTATCAGTTTTGGATAGTCAAGTAAATAATGTTCTATCTAAAAGTCACTTCCCACCAGCCACTGAAAGAAAGCATGTCTCACTGGTTATTTTGGATTTTTTTTTTTTTTTTTTTTTTTTTTGTGTTGGTGATGGCTTTGGGAAGTGTTTATGTCTTTTGTTTTTCTTTTTTCTTTTTATTTTTTTTGGGGGGGTCTAGGGATGGAACCCAGGGGCCTTTGACCTCCGAGCTACACCCCCTGCCCTATTTTTTATTCTTTATTTTGAAACCGGGTCTCACTGAGTTGCAGAGGGCCTCACTAAGTAGCTGAGGCTGTCCACGAACCGCGATCCTCCAGGTCTCAGCCTCCCGAATGCTGGGATTACAAGCGTAGCCACCACGCCCAGCTTATCTTTTATTTATTTATTTATTTATTTATTTATTTATTTATTTATTTATTTATTTGGTGGTAGTAGGGGTAGATTTCGGGGTTTTCTACAAGTGTGCGCCACCATGGTTGGCTTTTTTTTTTTTTTTTTTTTTTTTTTTTTTTCCAGTACTGGGGATAGAACTCGGGGACATTCTACCTCTGAGTTACATGCCTAGTCCTATTTTTTTATTCTTTATTTTAAAACAGGATCTCTAGCTGGGCGTGGTGGCACACGCTTGTAATCCCAGCACTTGGGAGGCTGAGACAGAAGGATCACACAGGTTTGAAGCCAGCCTCAGCTACTTAGGCTCTCAACAACTTAGTGAGACTGTTTCCAAATAAAATATAAAAATAGGTCTGGGAGTATATCCTGGAGGTAGAAAGCCTCTGGGTTTCACCCTCAGTACCACAAAAAATAAAATAAAATAAAACGGGGTCTCACTGAGTTGTAAAGGGCCTCACTAAGTAGCCGAGGCTGTCCGCGAATCAGGATCCTCCTGTCTCAGCCTCCCAGATGCTGGGATTACAAGCGTGCCCCACTGTGCCTGGATCCTCTTTTTTTAAATAAAGCACTACAGTAAGATATTTTGATTCAGTTAATGTTTGGGGTTGATATTCAAAAGAATATAAATTATATCTTTGGTGTACCCCACACACAGCAGGAAGTCTTCCATCAAGGGCCACAGCGTAGATGATCAGGAGACTAGAAATGTTCTGTCTCTGGCATGTACACACATAGCACCCCGCCTCCTGACCCCTGGAAGTCTGCCATCAGAGGGCCACAGCATGCCTGCGCCTTTGCAGTTCCTGGAAGCTAGGCTGCCAGTTTTTGTTTACAAAACCACTGGTTCACTTCAAGGCTCTGTTAACATGAGCTCTTCATCAGAAACTGTGGGAAAAGTGCCTTCTTCCTGTTGGGAATTCCATTCCAGTTGATCTGCCCGTTGTCACATTTCTCCTTGGACAGAAAATGTCATAATTGAATGTAGAAGTCAACTGAGAGCCTCGTTTTCTTTCATTGGAAACCTAGTATACCCCGGGGCGTGGCTCAGAGCTCCAGACTGAGGCCTTGGACTCGGTGCTCGGGGGAAGAGCCGACGGGAGCACTGTGCGCGAGCACCCTGTCCCTGTACACGCTTGTCCTTCACTGAGGACAGCACGGACTGGGAGGGTGCACTTTCACGAGCCCGTGGTGAACAAATGCTTGGGTCTGTTCATTGTGTGATGTTTGTGTACTGCTGTGTAAGATTTCTTTTCTCTTTCCCACTTCTCTGCTTCTACATTCTATCCGTTGAGGCTTCCAACTGAATATGAGAGGAACGGGAGATATGAGGGCTCAAGGTGAGGGCAATGATTTTCACTTCAAATCTCTTTTAGGTGCTTGCTTCATTTCAGTGGCAAAGGTGATGTTGTTTTCTGAATGCTCTGTCATACTTCAGCTAGTCCCTGTAGAGTGGCTGGGGTGAGTAAGCTGCTCTGCACCCCAGAAGCCACCGGAGGGCGCCAGCGTGTCGCAGAACTCTGCCTCCACCCAGCTTCCTGGTTGTCTTGTGACTCAGTGCTGGGCTGAGTTACAACCACCCACAGTGAGGTTGGGAGGCCTGGGCTTGGCGGGACTCACTAGAAGAAGCCTCAGTCATCACTGGCTCTTCATGTGGTTCTGTTCTCAAGGAATGAATGCAGAATGTTAAGAATATTTCTATTTCCAACTAGATACAGTTTCTTGTTTGAAAATGATCATAGAAGTAGTATGTTTTGCTTTTCAGTTCTGGTGATCTCCTGTGCATATTGGATCGCAGCTAGGCTTAGGACCATCTCCATAGTTGTTTATTTTACACCAGTCCACTCACCAACACCACTGCCCCTTTGCTTAGAAGCTGTACCGATAGGACTTTTTTTTTTTTTTTGTACTGGAAATTGAACCCAGGGGTGTTCTACCTCTGAGCTATACCCCTAGCCTCTTTATTTTTTATTTTCTATTTTTTCTTCAGGTTTGGAGATGGAACCCAGGGGCATTCTACCTGCAAGCTACAACCCCTGCCCTTTTTTTGTTCTTTATTTTGAAACAGGGTCTCTCGCTAAGTTGAGGAGGGCCTCACTAAGTAGCTGAGGCTGTCCGCGAATTGAGACCCTCAGGTCTCCGCCTCCCCAGTGCTGGGATGACAGGCGTGCCCACCACGCCGGCTCCCCTAGCCTTGTGTTTCTTCTTGTTTTTGAAGTGGGCTCTCAGTAGGTTGCAGAGAGTCTCACTGAGACCCCAGCGTCAGCCTCCCAAACACTTGGATTACAAGCATGGCCAGCCTGGTAGGACTTTTCTGCATGAAAACTTTCAGAGCACCCACTTTCTGGTCATCCACATCCCTGCGAGGTCTTGGGGGCTGGTGCAGGCCACCCCGTGGAAGCAGAGTTGGGGTAGGCACAAGAGAGCCTCCCCAGGCCTGCCTGATCAGATCTGTTGCCCATCACAGCAGGAAGGTAGTGACAGGAACTGCCTCCTGGTGAGCGAGGTTAAAGCCTGCTCTGGCAGTGCTCCTGAGGCCAGCGGCTGTGGGGCCCCTGGGCCTGCCGCAGGCGCCCGCCCGTTCAAGCTGCTCGGAGTGTCCTGCTCCTCCCGCTCTCTGCCTTTGATTGGATTCATTTCTTTGCTCAAAACAGAACTCTGTCGCTGCCTCCATTGTATTTTGTTGAGATCTCATTTGGGAATACTCCGAAGCTGTCCTGCTCCTCCTCTCCCTCCCAGGGTTGGGGGGATGAAAGCCCTCCTGTGGACCCCCAGCAGACTGCCCCACTTTTTCTGTGTTGAGGCAATTTCCTCACCTCAGGCTTCTCAGTCCCCAAAATTGTTGGAGAGTTTTTGCTGTTTGGGGGGCTTGAGGGGGAGATAGGATCTTGCTCAGTTTCCTAGGCTGGCCTCAAATTTGGTGATCCTCCTGCCTTAAGCTCTGAGTAGCTGTAATTAGCAGCTGTGTACCACATCACTTGTCTGGTGTTTTTTTATTGTTGGTTTTTGTGGCATTGCGGATTGAACTCAGAGGCATTCTACCTCCGCGCCTACACCTCCAGCCCTATTTTATTTTGAGACATGGTCTCACTGAGTTGCTGAACCTCACTAGTGCTGAACCTGCAGTCCTGTCTCAGCTTCCCAAGTTCTAAGATTACAGTCATGCACCACCACGCCCAGTCTGTTTCATTTTTATTTTGAAACAGTCTCACTGCTTGCTAAGGCCGTCTTCAAACCTGTGATTCTCCTGTCTCAGCCTCCAAGTACTACGACCACCAGAAGTTTTTAACTATGAAATTGGGGTTTTTAACAGAATGGAAGAACAGTGAGGCTTGTGGAGGTGACTAAGTGTAGCCAGCCTGGCTGTTGATTTAACACCGGGATCCCCTAGGGTGCTGATGATGGGCTGGCTAAGGGGTGAGGCCGGCTTTCCTGCGCAGTTAGTAATAAGCTGCCCTGTGTGTTTCAGTCGCAGCGTGTCTGCCGAGCCAAAGGATGACAGCAAAGAAGCGAAGCCTCGCTCCCTGCGCTTCACCTGGAGCATGAAAACCACGAGCTCCATGGACCCCGGGGACATGATGCGGGAGATCCGCAAGGTGCTGGACGCCAGCAACTGCGACTACGAGCAGAGAGAGCGCTTCCTGCTCCTCTGCGTGCACGGCGACGGGCGCGCCGAGGGCCTGGTGCAGTGGGAGATGGAGGTGTGCAAGCTGCCCAGGCTGTCCCTCAACGGGGTCCGGTTTAAGCGGATATCGGGGACGTCCATAGCTTTCAAAAACATCGCTTCCAAAATTGCCAATGAGCTAAAGCTGTAACCCAGTAGTTATGGTGTAAATTAAGTAGCAATTTAAGTGTTTTCCTGAACACTGATGGAAATGTGTAGAGTAACGTTTAGGCAATAACGTCTGCATCTTCTAAATCACGGCATTAAAGTCTGAGGACGGGAGCACGCCTGGGAGCGAACGCTGGCCTTTTCTACGAGTGCACTACATTAAAGTCTGTGACCCTGCGCCTCTGTCTTGTTTCCGTTGCCCGGGAGCAGTGCGTGCCCCCGCTGCACGTGCCCCCGCGTGTGTGTGCGTGGACGTGCGTGTGGGAGGCGTGCATGTGGGAACATCTCCTCACACCGGCAGCCAGCGTTGTCACTAGTGCCCCTGTGGGAGATCATCTGGTGCTAAAACATAATTGCCAAGGAGGAAAATGCTGAATTACTGCTAAGAATTAACCTTAAGGCTAGTCGGTAATTAATACAGGTTTACAGTTCATGCCTGTGGTTTTGTGTTTGTTGTTTCGTGTGTTTTTTTTTTTAGTGCAAAAGGTTAAATTTATAGTTGTGAACATTGCTTGTGTGTTTTTCTAAGTAGATTCACAAGATAATTAAAAATTCACTTTTTCTCAGTAAAGCCTTGCATTGTCTCCTAATGCTGTTTAAGTCGTAGATTAAGGCAGCCCCTGAGAGCACTCCTTGCTTCCAGCACCACACTGAGCGACAGCAGAGGACGTCTGGCCCGGCACTGCGACCTCCTCGGGGCCCAGCCTTCTGGGTCACTAGCATCTTCCCAACCCTCTGGCGCCCAGAGCAGGGAGGCACAGGAGCGACGAAAGCGCAGGCCCCTGGAGGGGCGCCAGGCATGCGCAGCACGCGACGTTCCTCTCTCCTTCCTGTGACTCCCGCAGAAATCAGACCTACAGCTTTTCTCTGACACCTCCTTGATGGTGTGGAGGGGTAGAGATCTTGTCACTCATCTGCTCCAAGGGCAGGGAGGACTGTCCTATTGATTGGGGGCTGTTGTGTGTTCTGGGTGTCGGCTGCCGTTGCCAGGTCCTCTCATGCTGAACAGCTCCATGAGCAGCGTAGACTCATCTTGCAGCTCACATTCCAGCAGACGGTCAGTAAATGAAAGGAGTAATTCATCCAGTGCAGAGCACAGCGAGAGACTGTGCCCCTCACAGAACAGGTTCAGGAGTCCGAGGGCACAGGGCCCTTGAGCAGTAGCCAGCCCCGGAGCAGGATCCCTGATAGCAGCCGAAGAGCACTCTGCAAAGGCCAGCGCCATGTGGCCTGGACGGGAGCCGAGGTCGCCGCACCCTGTGTTCCTTCTCGGGAGCTGCTGGGGGCCGCCAGCAAGAGGGACGCACGCCCCATGGTGGCAGGCTCACTGGCGGCTATGTTTGGGGTTCATTGTAGGGAGGCAGGAGAGCCCCAAGGAGTCAGTTGGCAGGAAAACAGACAAGAGGTCGTGCTGCCCCAGGCAAGGATGGCTCCGCGTGTGTTGAAAGGTATCTGCAGTTGCCTTTGGCTTGGATATGAGTGAGCAAGAACCAGGATGACTGTGACTTTTAGCCCGAGCAGCAGAAAGCAGGGAGTTGCTTTGAGGTAAAGGGGGAAGCCATCGGGAGAAGTCGGGCTGGAGGGAGAGCTCTGGACCGGTCGAGTCTGCGGTGCCTTCAGAGGCCTCAAGCAGGCAAGTGGATTGAAGAGCCAGGAGAGACGTGGGGAGCCCTCGCCAGCAGGCTGATGGGGAGAAGCTGGTGCGGGAGGGCCGGCACTGCGGACGCTCACTTAGAGGCCCTCAGAGAAGGGCCGGCCGGCCGCACACCAGCCAGGTGGGGAGGCCATGCAGCAGCAGGCTGGCCGTGCCAGTGTGGTTGGCGGTTTGCCTATGACCTGGCACAGCCTCACCTTACCAGGGCTTTCCAGCTACTCACAAGCTAACCAATTCAGTTCCTTAAAGTTGAACAGCAGCTCTAGCCCAGTGAGTAGCTCACACCTGTGATCCAGGCACTTGGGAGGCTAAGATGAGAATCACAGGTTCAAGGCCAGCCTCAGCAACTTAATGAGAGCCTGATTACAAATAAAAAATAGGGCGAGGCATGGTGGCACACACTTGTAATCTCAGCGTTCAGTAGGCGGAGACCGGAGAATCCCAGTTGGCAGACAGCCTCAGCTATTTATGCCCTTCACTACTCAGACCATTTGTTTATTTTTGCACGTCTGGGGGTGGAACCCAGGGGCATTTGACCTCCAAGCTATACCCCCTGCCCTATTTTTTATTCTTCATTTTGAAACAGGGTCTCACTGAATTGTGGAGGGCCTCACTAAGTAGCTGAGGCTGTTCGCGAACTGCAATCTTCCAGTTTCAGCCTCCCAAATGCTGGGATTACAAGCGTGCACCACCATGTCTGGTGAAACTCTGTTTCAAAAACAATACAGCCCACAGTTGTAATCCCACCATTTGGGAGTCTGAGACGGGGATCGCAATTCAAGAACAGCCTCATCTACTTAGTAAAGCCCTTTGCAACTCAGTGAGACCCTGTCTGAAAATAAAAAATAGGGCTGGGGGTGTAGCTTTGAGGTTGAATACCCCTGGTTTCTATCCCCAGTACTGCAATTAAAAATTATAAAAAAGTAAAAATAAGCCAAGCATGGTGGCTCGTGCTTGTAATCCCAGCATTTGGGAGCCTGAGACAGGAGGATCGCAGTTTGAGGACAGCCTCAGCTACTTAGGCCCTTCCCAACTCCGTGAGACCCTGTTTCAAAATAATAAATAGGGCTGGGGGTGTAGCTTGGAGGTCAAATGCCCCCGGGGTCCATCCCCTGTACCGCAAATAAAAAGGACAACTGAGTGTGGTGGGCACGCTTGTAATCCCAGCATTCTGAGGCTGAGACAGGAGGATCTGGGTTCACAGATAGCCTCAGCTACTTAGGCACTTTGCAACTCAGGAGACCCTGTTTCAAAATAAAAAAGTTGGGCTGGGGGTATATAGCTTGGACGTAGAATGCCCCTGGGTTCCATCCCCAGTACTGCAAAAAATAAAAAATACTAAAAAATAGGACTCGGGGAGTATAGCTCAGAGGTAGAATGCCCCTGAGTTCCATCCCCAGTCCCGAAAAAAAATGTATATATCTATGTATATCCGTGGTGGTGCACTCTTATAACCCTGGTACGTGGGTGTCTGATACAGGATCACAGGTTTGAAGCCAGCCTCAGGCAGCAACTTAGACTGTTTCCAACTAAAAATCAAAATAGGGCTGAGGGTGTAGCTCAGGGGTAAAACTTCTAAATTCAATCCTTAGCACCACAAAAAGATAAATAAAAATAAACCAAGCATCTGTAATCTGTACTATAATCCCAGTACTTGGGAAGCTGAGACAGGAGGATCTCAGATTCAAGGCCAGCCTCAGCAACTTAAAGAGACCCTGTTTCAGAATAAAAGAGGGCTGGGAGTATAGTTCGAAGGTAGAATGTCTCTAGGTTCAACCTTTAGTACCAAAAATAAAAATTTTTTTAAAAGGGCTTGGGGTGTAGCTCACCCTTGAGTATAATCCTCAATACAAAAAAAAAAAAAAAAAGCTCAGTACATAGCCCCAGCAGGTGGGAACTGTCCAGTCTCTGGCTGGTACTGACTGTTTATATCCCATTAAAAGGTCAAAAAGTGGACCTGACAAGAGGACAGGTCTCCAAGCCCCAAGGACCTCATGGAGGAGGCTCACGTATGGACTGCTCCCCTCGCGTCCTTACAGGTCACTCCTGTAAATTACTTCAAGGAGAGTAGTCCCTCCAAGTGATTTTCTATCTCTTCTTTCTCAAGGAGAAATCCACCATCAAAGTCGAACTTGTGGAAGGGAGATGGCTTATCTGCATGTGCCTGTTTTGGGGGTCCCTTGTCCTTTGGGGCTGCTTTCTACTTCCAAGTTGCACCTACACTACACCACAGTCTGTACATGTACATGCTCACATACTTTATATTAAACCCAAGGGCGTTCTGCATCTGAGCTGCCCTCCCAGCCCTACTTTATTTTTTGTGTGGCACTGGAGATTGAACCCAGAGGCTTCCTACCTCTGAGCTAAACCCCAGCCAAATTTTATTTCTTATTTGGAAACAGGGTTTTGTGGAGGGCCTCAACAAGTTGTCAAGGCTGGCTTCGAACCTGCCAACTTCCCTAGTACTAGTACTAGGACTACAGACTTGTGCCACCACGCCCAGCTCCCCTTGATCATCGTGTTCTACTGAAGGCCTGTCTCAACCTCCCTAGTACTAGGACTACAGACTTTTTTTTGTTTTTTGTTCTTTTGGTGGTAGTGGAGATTGAACCCAGGGGCATTCTTACCTCTGAGCTACACCCCTAGCCCTATTTTTTTTCTTATGTTTTATTTTGAAACAGGATCCCACTAAGTATCTAAAGCTGTCCACAAACCCACGATCTTCCTGTCTCAGCCTTCCAAGTACTGGGATTACAAGTGTGCACCACCACACCTAGTTAAAAGGGAATTTTTTATTCGTGTGTGTGAGCAAATTACTGGTTCTCTGGAGACCCTCTCCCTCAACCCCGGCTTTCCCTGCTAGTGAGCTGCCTGCTTCAGAAGTTTGTGTTATATAAAGTTAAACAGAGTGCCTGGATATGGTGGTGCACACTTATAATCCCAGCATTTGGGAGGCTGAGACAGGAGACTCGCGGTTCGCAAACAGCCTCAGCTACTTAGGCCCTTTGCAACTCAGTGAGACCCTGTTTCAAAATAAAGAATAAAAAATAGGGCTGGGGGTGTAACTCGGAGGTAGAATGCCCCGGGTTCCATTCCCAGTACCAAAAAAAAACAAAAAAGAAGAGTGGCTGGGTGTGGTGGCTCAATCCCAGCACTTGGGAGCAGGCAGGGAAGAGGTGCTTCTGATCTCCATCTCCAATGGAAGGGCTCGCCTTGGAGCACTCGGACTTTGTGCCTCTATTTTGAGATATCTTGTCTGTGCAATTATCTATTTAACTTTTTTTGTTTTAATGCAGTACTGAGGATGAAACCCAAGGGGCATTTTACCTCCGAGCTACACCCTCCGCCCTATTTTTTTTTTTTTTTTTTTTTTTTTTTTTGGTGATACTGGGGGTGGAACCCAGAGGCTTTCTACCTCCGGGCTATACTCCCAGACCTTTTTTTATATTTGGAAACAGGGTCTCACTAAGTAGCTGAGGCTAGCTTCGAACCTGTGTGATCCTCCTGTCTCAGCCTCCCAAGCGTGGGGATTACAAGCGTGCGCCACCACGCCCAGCTCCACCCTATTTTTTATTCTCTATTTTGAAACAGGGCCTCAGTGAGTTGCAAAGGGCCTCACTAAGTAGCTGAGGCTGTCTGTGAACCCACTATCCTCCTGTCTCAATCTCCCCAGTACTGGGATTACAAGCGTGCGCCCCCACGCACTGAGCAGCGCTGCAGCCAGGCACCGGTGGAAGCCCGCTGTAAGTGTAAAGAAGGCTGGGAAGAGGCCAAGCATGGCGCCTGGCCTGTTAGTGGCCCTGGGGAGTGGCGGTCTCATCGGATAGCTGATGGATTGAGTTTGGGGTAATGGGGGGGTGGGCCAGGGTGGAATGCCAGACACTCAGAGGCAGCAGGCTTACTAGACCGGCCTCGGGGAGCTGAAGGGATACCACGGTGGACATGGCACAGAGGCCAGCATGGACTCTACATAGGAAAGAGTTCACTTTGCCAGGAAGCAGTCACGGCTGCGGCTGTGCGGACTGTCTCCCTTCTGAGGCCCGACGCCTCAAGGCTCTTCACTCCAAGTCAGCGTCCTGGTGACAGGGCTGAGTCCCTGGCCTGGGCGGCCTGGGTTTCAGGCTTTCACTTGGTGCCTGCCTGCTGCTAGCACCAACCTCCTGGGCCCACCTTTTGTCTGGGTCAGGATGACAGTCCCAGCATCTGTTTCAAGGCATGTGCCCAGCAGGACTCCCACAGGTGGCAGCCCCAGGGCAGCTCCCTCTGCATGTCCTGAAACAAGAACACTGGCCCACCCTCCTCCCCCTCTGCTCGCCAGGCTCCGAGGCCCTTGAGCAGCACACATGACTCAAGTGGGTAGCACCAGCCAGGTGTGGTGGTGCACGCTTGTACCAGCATTTGGGAAGCAGAGACTGGAGGATCACGGTCCACACACAGCCTCAGGTATGTAGCGAGGCCCTTCACAAATCAGTGAGACCCTGTTTCAAAAAAAATTTTACATATGTGCTAAAATATAGGGCTGGGAAGCCAAGCTTGGTGGCGCACACTTGTAATCCCAGCATTCGGAAGGCTGAGACCAGAGGATAGAACGAATGCCCCTGGGTTCCATCCCCAATACCACAAAAAATAAATAAAATAAACTGGGCATGGTGGCCATGCTTGTAATCCCAGCATTTAGGAGGTTGAGATGAGGATTGTGGTTCATGGACAGCCTCAGCTACTTAGTGAGGCACTCTGTAACTTAGTGAGACCCGGTTTCAAAATAAAGAATAAAAAATAGGGCAGGGGGTGTAGCTCAGAGGTCAAATGCCCCTGGTTTCCATCCCCAGACCCACACACACACAAAAAAAAAAATAGGGCAGGGGGAGTAGCTCAGAGGTACAATACCCTTGGGACCATCCTCAGTACCTAAAAAAAAAAAAAAAAAAAAATAGTACCAGTGAGTAGAGACCTGTAGTCCTGGCACTTGGGAGACCGCGACAGGAGGATGATAGGCTTGAGGCCAGCCTAGGCAACCCAACAAGACCCTATTTCAAGAACAAAAGATAAGCCAGGAGTGGTGGCACATGCTTGTAATCTCAGTACTTGAGAGGCAGAAATAGGAGGATCCAAATTCAAGGACAACCTCAGCTACTGAGGCCCTCCAGAACTCAGCAAAACCTTGTTTCAAAATTAAAAATCAGAGCCGGGCGTGGTGGCGCACGTTTGTAATCTCAGCATTTGGGAGGCGGAGACCTGAGGATCCTGGTTCACGGACAGCCTCAGCTACTTAGGCCCTCTGCAACTCAGTGAGACTTGGTTTCAAAATAAAAAGAATAAAAAATAGGGCAGGGGGTGTAGCTTGGAGGTCAAATGCCCCTGGGTTCATCTCCAGACCCACAAAACAAAATTAAAAATAAAAAAAATTAAAAATCGGATGCTGGGTGTGGTGGCACATGTTTGTAATCCCCATGCTTGGGAGGCGGAGACAGGAGGATCATGCAGGTTCAAAGCCAGCTGTGCTGGCTTAAGATACCGTTTCCAAATTTAAAAAAAAAAAAATTTATATATATATATATATATATATATATATTTTATATATATGTGTGTGTGTATGTATGTATATGTATGTGTGTGTGTATGTATGTATATATATATATATATATATATATATATATATATATATATGAAAAATAGGTCTGGGAGTGTAGCCCGGAGGTAGAAGGGTTTCCAGGAACCCCAGTACCACCAAAAAAAAAAAAAAAAATTAAATATCAGACTGGTCCCCAGAACCACCACAACAAAAGAAGGTGGAGAGCCCTGGTCTTGAGTAGCTGCTGGGATCGAGCGCAGGCTTGTACAGCTGCCCCCTCGGCCCAGGGCCTTGCCAGGCGTTCCCAGAGGACAGCCAAAGTAGCCTGGGCAAGACTGCAGTTGGCATAAGGCTGCTGGCTCCTCTCTCCCTCCTCAAAGAAAGCCCCCAGGCTTCCCTGGCCTGCTCTGCCCACACGCCGCCATCCTCTGCGCCCTTCCGGCCAACTGTTTACAAATGTCCGGGCTGTGCCGATGCCCGCCTTCCCCTGTTCTAATGTAAGCCCTTTGGGCAATATCTCCATCTTTTCAAACATCCCAAGTATTGCCAGCCTTTATTGCAAAATGACCATTTACAGAAATGGCCAAGCAGCAGCAGGAGGTGTCTGGACCATTGGGGCAGCTTGGGTGGCTGGCTTTGGGGTCCGCAGCTGCCCTGCTCCAAGCAGGTAGCAACTATGGGGGCTGCAGGGGGGGCTGGGGACCAGCGGGGAGCCCAGCTGGCAGCGTTGCTCCCTGCCCAGCTGTCCCACACTTGGGCCTACATTCTGTCATTCGGGTCAGGCACAGACCAGGCAAGTCCAGCAGTGACGTCTGTGGACAGAGAAGTGTCCTCTTTCAGGAGGTCATCTTCATCAGCTTGCCTCTGGGGCTTCAGGCATTGCTCTGCCCTTCCCCTGCACCGAGGCCGAGTCACGGTCCTGTAGTGCTTGCCTTTCAGCTCGTGAGGAGGTTAGCAGCCCCGCCTGGGTGACGCAGGTGACCCGCTTCATAGGCCACGGTGTCAGCGGTGACCTCACGTCCCTGTGCTCACTGAGAGCCACAGTCCGCGTTTCATGGAGCCTGTGTATGGAGCCTGTGTTCTGGAGCCAGGTCCCGCCAACTGCCAGAGACAGGAAAACTGGTCCTGGGGGACAGCAGACTTGGGGGCGTGGATGAGACCTCCAGGGGCTCCAACTGAGGACAGAGGTCGCTTTTTACTGGCGCTGGCTGTGGTTGGATGCTTGGTGGTTTACTGTGGTTGGCCTTCATCGCTGGTGTGGCAGGCCGACTGACTACAGAACCTACAGGTCTTCTTTCCCAGCGACCTGGACATTCATGCCTGTGGTTCCTGGCTGTGGTGGTGTCGCTGAGAAGAGGGCTGGCTGAGCCAGCTGCCGTTCTTCCCCAGGCAGTGCCTTTTGCAGCTTCCTGCCCCATCCCCCAGCCCATCCCTTAAAGCACCCACAGGAGTTGAGTCAGCCTTCCAGGCCCCAGCCCCCAGGGAAGTCTCTCCCCCCTCCCCCAAGCCTCTGCAACTTCTGCCAGGCCCTGCAGAGCCAGGGCTTGCTGCACCCGCAGGGACCTGAGAGGAGCACAGGTTCACAGCCAGCCTCAACCACTTAGCAAGACCTGGCTTCAAAATAAAAAATAAAAAAGCTAGAGCCAGACGTGGTAGTGCACACTTGTAATCCCAGTACTTGGGAGGCTGAGACAGGAGGATCGCAGGTTCATGGCAGCTACTTTAGTGAGACCTTCAGCAACTTAGTGAGACCCTGTTTAAAAAATAAAATAGGGCTAGAGGCTTAGCTTGGAGATAGAATGCCCCTGGGTTCAGTCCCTAGTACTGCCAAAAAAAGTTAAAAGGGCTAGAAGTACCAAGCGTGGTGGCTCATGCTCGTAATCCCAGCATTCCAGAGGCTGACGGGAGGATCGCAGTTTGAGGACAGCCTCAGCTCCTACTTAGTGAGCCCTTTGCAACTCAGTGAGAACCTGATTCAAAATAAAGAATAAAAAATAGGGCTGGGGGTGTAACTCAGAGGTAGAATGCCCTGGGTTCCATTCCCAGATCCCCCCCACCCCCAAAAAAAGGGCTGGAAGCATGGTTCAGAGGTAGAATGCCTCTGGGTTCAATCCCTAGTACAAAAAAAACAAAAATCCCTGTCATTGAGACAGTCTCACAGGGCAGAGGGACCCAGATCAGACCCCTGAGTGGAGGAGGAAGCCAAGAGAGAGCCCGGCTGGGTAAACGCAGGGAGCCTGTCAAGGAGACAGAAAGCCTTCCCCCCTCCCTGTGCTAGCTCCCTGGCAGCTCTTCTTGTCACCAAATAAAGTAAGTCCGAGACAACACATTTCCTTTTGGGGCCTTCCCCAGAACCTCACCAGGAAGTGATCTACAGACAGGCAGAGTTGTCACTGCAGACCAAAAGCAGACCAAAGCAGAACCCGCAGCGTGGGACAGCTGGGTTCTGGGACTCTGGAGGGAGAGGTCCACCTGGGCTGCCCGTTCTGGAGCCAGGTCCGCACCAGCTTGCCTGGGCGCCTAGTTCAAGGCGCCTTGCTGAGAAGGGCAGGGCCAGCAGCTTCTAGAAGCAGCCAGCTGCGTGCAGAGCGAGCTGGGAAGTAACATAGTGGTCCCGGTCACTGGCTCAGCAGCAGGTCCTTGATGGAAACGCCCTGGAGCAGCCTCTCTCGCCCCAGCTCTGCTGTGCCTGCCCTCCTCTGGGCCAGGTTCTGCCCACAGCTCTGCGTCCCCGGGTCCAGCCAGTCACTGGGGGCTCCTGCTACCCAGATGACACAGCCTTCCATCCCTGAATCGCTCAGCCCGGAGGGCAAGTCTTGCAGGACTGCATTTCCTAGCGGTACATCACGAATGGATTTAACAAACACTGAAACTTTGCCGAAAAAGCAAAGTCATGTAATTCTTGACCTGAGGCCAGGAGATCAGAGGAAGCAGTTGGCGCCTGGCTCCCACTTTGGGTCTCCAGGAGGAGGGAGAGGCCGGCCCAGGCCCTGGCTGTTCGGGGCAGCAGCACAGGTTCCCACCGCGCCAGAGTCGGCACTCAGAGCGCTCCCGCCCTCTCACAGCGGCCTGCCTGGGAAGTGCTATTTAACACGAGGTGCCCTTGGTGGATCAAAAGTACTGACAGAACCAGGCCTCACTGGCTTCCTCTTGTTTGTTTTTGCAGTGCTGAGGATCAGCCCAGGGCCTCCCACATGCTGGGCGAGCGCCCTACCGCCCGGCAGCCAGCCCCTTTGCTTGTGTCTTGCAGTGCTGGGGATGAACTCGGGGACTCCCAGGCAAGTGCTCTACCACTGAGCTACGTCCCCAGCCCTCGGCACTTGTTTTTTGTTGTTGTTTTGGCTTTTGGTGGTGTTAGGGACGGAACCCTGGGGCATTCTACCTCCAAGCTACATCCCCATCCTTATTTTTAATTTGGAAACAGGGTCTCACTTAAGTTGCTGAGGGCCTCACTAAGCTACTAAGGCTGGCTTCAAAGCTGCGATCCTACTGTCTCAGCCTTTCAAGTACTTGAATTAGAGGTATTTGTCACCACACCAGGCTTTTATTTTTTATTTTGAGACAGTGTCTCACGTTGCTGAAGCTGGCCTCAAATTCGTGGCCCTCCTGCCTCGGGCCCCCTGAGTAGCTTGGGATTCCAGGTGCGCACCACCATGCCTGGCCTTGTTCTGTCGTAATTGGTTGATTCAATTGGTTGGTTTCTACCATAAACTGTTTTCCGGACTAACCTTGGCAGTGCTAACACGCGCCACCTGCACCAACAGTAGGAACAGCTTGATACGGGTGGGCACCTGTGGAACCCCTTCAAGCTTCCATCCTTCACATAATGAGGGAAGGCCTGACCCCGGCTCACAGGCGGCTGGCAACTCTGAGAGGAGGTTCACCAGTGGGACAGCTCTGCAGGACAAAGAAGTGACGGCCGGGCATGGTGGGCACTCCAGCGTGTAATCCTACTACCTGGGAGGCTGACACAGGCTTTGTGTTTCTGAAACAGGATCTTCCACTTTGCGGAGAGTCGCACTATGTTGCTGAGGCTCTGCTTGAACCTACACACCTCCTATCTCAGCCTCCCAAGTAGTGAGATTATGATCATTTACCACCACGCTCGGCTTTTTATTTTTTATTTTTTATTATTTTTTGTGGTACTGGGGGTGGAACCCAAGGGCTTTTCTACCTCTGGGCTATACTCCCAGACCTATTTTATACTTTATTTGGAAACAGGGTCTCACTAAGTCGCTGAGGCTGGCTTCGAACCTGTGTGATCCTCCTGTCTTAGCCTCCCGAGCACTGGGATTGCAAATGTGCTCCACCACACCCGGATTTTTTTAATGTGGTGCTGGGGAGGGGATTAAACCCAGGGGCATTACACTCCCAAGGTACTCCCCAGCCTTGTTCTTTTTTTTTTTTTAATTTGGAAATGGTCTCATTAATGGCTGATTTTGAACCTGTGAGCCTTCAGGTGAGACCCTGTTTCAAAATTAAAAAAAAAAAAAAAAAAGCTAGGCGTGGTGGTGCATTTTATAATCCCAGCATTTGGGAGGCTGAGACAGTAGGATTCAGGTTCACAGACAGCCTCAGCTACTTAGTGAGGCCCTTTGCAGCTCAGTGAGACCATTTCAAAATAGGGCAGGGGTGTATCTTGGAGGTAGAATGCCCCTGGATTCCATCCTCAGTACCGCAAAAAAGATAAAAAATAAAAATAAAAAAGTAATGGGGCTGACAGTGTAACTCAAAAGTAGAACACCCCTAGGCTCAACCCCCAATACAAAAAAAAAAAGTGTTGGGACGCAGCCCCAGGAGGACAGTGGATGAGGACCAAGGTCCTTCCTGAAAGGAGGACTTTGGCCAACAGGACAGTCTTCCCTGCTGGGCTTTTGGGCAGATGGTGGGAAGCGAAAAACAGACACACACAGTCAGGCCCAGGCCAGACACGCAGCCAAGGAAGCCAGTGCTGGGGCTGTTGGTGTGCAGCCAGGGCTGTGCCCTTGCAGGAGCCACCCTGAGCCCCGCAGGGCTGAGAGGGCTGTGCTTCACCGACATCCCCCGACACATCCCTTCCCTTCCGCAGGCCCAGGGCCAGGCCCCTGCCTGGGCTCCCGAAGACGACGGCAGGGCTGCAGCCCCAGCCTGTCACCCCACCACAAGTGCCGCAGGGCCTTGTCCTCACATCTGAAGGTGACAGCCTGGTGGCCACAGAGAATGTTGGGAATTCGGGCCAGCGAGCACCTGGGCTTTGTGGCTAGCAGTGGGGGGAATGGCCCCTGGAAACCGCCAGCCGCGGGGCCAGGTCAGTCTGGATCTTTGGTTTAGATTTTTTCCTGCAGTTATTATTTTGTAGTACTTGAAATTGAATTCAGGGTCATTCTACCTCTGAGTGACACCCCCAGCCCTTTTTCCTTCCTTCTTTCTTTCTTTCTTCCTCCCTCTCTTTCTTTCTTTCTTTTCTTGCGGGTCTGGGGATGGAACCCAGGGACATTCGACATCTGAGCTACACGCCCTGCCCTATTTTTTATTCTTTTTTTTTTTTTTTTTTGCGGGTCTGGGGATGGAACCCAGGAGCATTTGACCTCTGAGCTATACCCCCTACCCTAGTTTTTTTATTCTTTAATTTGAAACTGGGTCTTACTAAGTTGCGGAGGGCCTCACTAAGTAGCTGAGGCTGTCCGCAAACCGCTATCCTCCGGTCTCAGCCTCCCGAATGCTGGAATTACAAGCATGTGCCACCACGCCCGGCTCCTATTTTTTATTCTTTATTTTGAAACAGGGTCTCACTGAGTTGCAGAGGTCTCACTAAGTACCTGAGGCTGTCTGCGAACCACGATCCTCCGGTCTCAGCCTCCCGAATGCTGGGATGACAAGCGTGCGCCACCGCGCCCGGCCCTTTTTATTTCTTATTTTGAAGCAGGGTCTCACTAAGTTGCTGAGGCTAGCCTCAAACCTGCCATCCCTCCTGTCCCAACCTCCCAAGGGCTGGAGTGACGGGTGTGTGCCAACTACCCAGCCATGGATTAGTTTTAAGTGCAGTCTTAACTTGGTTCTCACCCTGAGAAGGATATGGAAGTCAACACTTCTGAATCCAAGCAAAACCTCTTCCTCCTCCATGCCTTCGGCAAAGCAGAGCCAGGTTCTTACAGTGCAGGGAGGGAGAGGGCGCAAAGGTCTGTCTAGAAAGCCAGGCCTGGAAACCAGGACTTTGCTGTCTGGACCACAGGTAAAAGCCTCTTTCAGCCTCACAGCCTGAGACTTCTTGCCAATCAAGACATGATTTCTTTTCACCTGGGGAAAGGAAATTAACCTTGAATGCAGCACAGCCCCCTCAGGGCACTTTAGGAGACTTGCTAAACACCAGGCGGGCTGGAAATAGATGTGCAGGAGAAGGAGCAGACCAGGCAATTGCAGCCTTCCAAGCCGCTGTTAGGAGAAGCAGTCCCGCCCACGAGAAGTCTAGAATGTTCTCACAAATCAAGAAGTGGTGAAATGAGCCTGGGACCTCGGTCAGCCTCACCAGTGCTGTGGGGCCAGTCGTTTCTCCTCTCCGAGCCTCAGTTTTTCCATCTGGGTGTAGTCCTACATCTGCCTTATTGGGCTCCCATGGTATGTGACACATTAGAACTTTATTTTATTTTTGTAGTACTGGGGATGGAACCCAGGGACCTTCGACCTCAGAGCTACACCCCCTGCCCAATTTTTTATTCTTTATTTTGAAACCGGGCCTCAGTAAGTAGCTGAGGCTGTCTGCGAACTGTGATCCTCCAGTCTCAGCCTCCCGAATGCTGGGATTACAAGCGTGCCCACCGTGCCCGGTTTTTAAATGATGTTTTAAAAGAAAGTACTAGCTGGGCGTGGGTACCGGAGGATGGAGGTTCGCGGACAGCCTCAGCTACTTAGTGGGGTCCTCTGCAACTCAGTGAGACCTGGTTTCAAAATAAGAAATAAAAAAAACAGGGCAGGGGGTGTAGCTCAGAGGTCAAATGCTCCTGGGTTCCATCTCCAGACCTGCAAAAAAATTTTTGTTTTTGGGGTGTAACTCAGTGACAGAGCATTTGGCTAGCATGCCCAAAGCCCTGGGTGTTCAATCCCCACATCACACACACACACACACACACACACACACACACACACACACACACTATATATATATACATATATATATATATCTTATATAAGTAATGCATGCTCACTGTAGAAAAATTGGAAATGAAGTATAAAGAAGGAAGTCACCTGTTACCCCACCACCCACAGCCGCCCGCTGTTCCAGGCTTTTGCGCACATCCCTGTGTGGGATCCCGGGGAGGCGCTGTCCCACAGCCTGCTCTGACTTGACTTTGGCCTCCGAAGCCTTATCACCCTCCCTGAATCCCCACACTGGTGTATATTTGCAAGTCACCCAGAAGGGGGGAGTTTGCCAACCTCTTACTAATGGCAAATAGTCCTGACCAGTTCTTCCCTAGTCTAATTAATTTACCTGTATGTGTGTGACTGCAGATCGAACCCAGAGGTGTTCTACCTCCAAACTACACCCCCAGCCCTATTTTTCTTTTGAAATAGGATCTCACTGAGTTGCTGAGGCTGGCCTTGAACCCACCATCCTCCTGTCACAGCCTCCCAAGACCTGGTATTTGCATTTGTGCCCCGGAAAGCACTAATCTAAGACCCTGCAGCACACAGGACACCTGGCCGTGTCTGCAGTGCCAGGTTGAAACCCTGAGCAGGCTTCCTCTCAGCTGGACATCCCAGCGTTGCGGGTAGGAAGCTGTCCTGGGCTTGGTGACACTGGCTGCCCTTCAGGGAGATGTGTACTCTCCCAGGACCCTGAAGGAATGCGACACCTCCCTCCTCACAGCCCGGGAGCGCACCTTCCCGCAAGGACTCATGCTTATCCATGATGGAAGGAGATCAGAGTGTAGCCACTGAACTCTACGGAACCCAGAGGGAAGGGATGCTTGACTTGTGTGTGAGGCCATGTGTGGCAGGCAGGTAGGCAGAGGGGCTCTCACAGCCGGGCGTGGTGGGCACACTTGTAATTCCAGTATGTGGGAGGTTGAGACTGGAGGATCAAGGTTCGCAACCAGCCTCAGCTACTTAGTGAGGCCCTTTGCAACTCAGAGAGACCCTGTTTCAAAATAAAGAATAAAGCTGGGCGTGGTGGCACACACTTGTAATCCCCGCACTTGGGAGGCAGAGACAGGAGGATCTCGCAGGTTCAAAGCCAGCCTCCGCTACTTAGTGAGACCCTGTTTTCAAATAAAACATAAACTAGGTCTGGGAGTATAGCCCGGAGGTAGAAAGCCCCTGGGTTCCACCTCCAGTACCACAAAAAATAAAGAAATAAAGAATAAAAACTAGGGCTGAGGGTGTAGCTCAGAGGTAATATGCCCCTGGGTTTCATCCCCAATACCGCAAAAAAGGGGGCTCCCCTGTAGCAGGGCATAAGCCCTGTCTCGTCCCAAACACCAAGGAAGCACATGCGACACATTCAAAGAAAATTTTCGAGACGAGCAAAAATGGCCAAGGAGTGTTCCAGATAGAAAAGCAAGCAATCGAGCCTGGCATCCCAGCATTCAGGAGGACCGCGGCTCGCGGACAGCCTCAGCTACTGAGTGAGGCCTTCTGCAACTCAGTGAGACCCAGTTTCAAAATAAACAATAAAAAATGGGGCTGGGGGTGTAGCTCAGAGTAGAATGCCCTTGGGTTCCATCCCCAGTACTGAGAAAAGAAGAAAGAAAGAAAAAAAAAAAGTAAAGCCAGCGCTCAGGAGAGCCGCCACAGTTCTGCACCCAGGCCCGTAAGTCGCTCGCAGCCCAAGGGGGGTCAAGCCTGGAAGCTGCGCTGTCCACGGGACCTGGTCACCCTAGCCCGGGAGGAGTGCGCCTGCCCGGCCACTCCAGGTGAGCCAAGGTTTGGCTTCATGACCTTGGCTGCACTGCCTGGAAAAAGAAATCCTCCCAAGCCAGGCTGCGCACGATTGGTGAACGGGCTGCATGGCTGAGGCTGGGATTGGTTCATGGGACCCTTGTGGTCCTGTGGGTGAGGCTGGGATTGGCTCACGGGACCCTCGTGGTCCTGGAATACCCCAGCCTTAGCGTGCAGGGGTGGATGGGAGAGTAGAAACTCTAGGAGTGACCACCCTAGCTGTGGGATACACCTGTGGTGTCCTTGGAAAGCTGAAGCAGGAGGATCACAGGTTTGAGGCTAGCCTAGACAACTTAGGAGACTTTGTTTCAAAATAAAAAAAAAAGGAAGGGGTGTAGCTCAGAGATAGAAATCCTTGGGTTCCATCCCCAGTACCACCCCTCCACACACACACACACACGTCAGGCCTGCCTGACCAGACCCCTCGGCGTGATGGCAGGGACTGTGCTGCCCTATGGCAAGTTCTGAGTGAGCTCTCACCAAGCCAGTGTTGAGGGCATCGGCGGGCTTTCCACTGTCCACCGAAACCCAGTCCTGGCCAGGACCCCCAAGCCAGGCAGCCAGGGAGGAGGTGCCAGCCCAGGGCCAAAGGACAGACGCAGAGACTTGGGCCTTCTGCACCAAGGGACCTACCCCGCCCCGCCGTGTCCAGTCTTTGCAGGGGTTGGCTCTGTAAGGCTGATCTCCCTGTAAGTCTGACTCTGTGGACGCCCAGACACCAGCCCAGCGTCGGGGACCTGTGCACCTCTCCTGGTGATGAGCCTCAGAGCCCTCAGCCTGGACGCCGCCAAATGGGTCCATCACAGATCCTGGCCTCAGACAGATTCTAGGGCGCACTCCTGCAGCCCCAGCCCGTGAGACAGACCCATGTGAGGGGCCCATATTGCAGGAGATAAAGTCATGTTCGCCCCTAGTCCTTAGTGGGCAAGAATGCAGTGGGCTTGTGGTTTGGGGTGAGGCTTGCTAGACCAGGCGCTTGGGGTGGATCAGGTCCCTAAGCCCAGGGGCAGGGGAGAACTGGCCAGCAGGTGGCGGCACAAACCTGTCGGTCAGAGGAGCTATGGGGTGGGGCCGGGGAGTGCTGGCCCTAGCAGGTGGGGACAGCAAGGCCCCAAACCCAGGCTGATCCCCTCAGAGAATCCAACCACGGCAAGTGCCCAGAACCAGACACGGGGCACAGGAAGCAGACCAAGATCTCGCCCTACACAGCGCAATCTTCTCTTGCCCCCAAGTTCCTATTGTGGGGACCCACCTGGGAGGCTGAGGTGCTGAGCTCTCACCCCTGGGAAACCCGGAGAGGAGGCTGCCAGCACAGGAGGGTGTCAAAGGGACCCCTCAGCAGCCTGGAAGGGCTGGCGGGAGGGGGAGCAGGAAGGTTATTCAGGAGATGGGCAGGTGTTGGGGAGGGGAGGCAGGGAGAAGCTGGCGGCCAGGACAGCTGCTGGAGGGAGGGCCTGGTATCAAGTTTCTCCCCAGTCTCCCCTCCCCCAGTCTGCAGAATGAGGCTGAGGAAAGGGCCGAGCTCCGCCCCCAGGCCAGATGCCCTTAGATGCTCAGGCTGGGTCTGGGCAGGAGCTCCTCCCCCCCCTGTGGAAGCTGGGTGGGGAGATGGACACACAGGGACCAGGGTACAGAGCAGGCACAGCAGTGTCCCCGCCGCGCACACAAGAACACGCGAAAAGGTGGGGAAGGAAGGAGACCGCAGACACAGGGCAGGCCAAAGCCCTAGTTTATTTCAGCATCAGCAACAGCTTGGCCATCAAAAAAATAAACTCTACCCAGGGCGACAGAAGTCTCTACAGCGAGGCTAAGGGCTCAGACGCCGGGTGGCGGGCCTCAGGGGTGCATGGCGGGCACTGCCCGGGCAATAAGTTAGGAAGTGGCGGGCTGGTGGAGGCGCGGGCGCGTCACTTCTGCGCGGGCATGAGGTCGTCGATGGCCTGGCCCTGCTCCAGCCGCTGCTCCATCTCGATGAGCAGCTTCACGCCGTCCACCACCATCTGCACCAGCTCCACCTCGGAGAAGCCCAGGCGGTCGGCGTTGGAGATGTCGAAGACCCCGCCCACGGCCGCGGTGTCCACTCCGCCTGGAGGGGGACCTTAGGTGAGCGGAGAAAAAACGGCGGGGGCGGGGGGCGGGCAGGGGGCGCTCACCTGTGCCGCGCTTCTGAAGCCGCAGCCGCTTCAGCACCTCCGGGAACTTCTGGTGCTTGCCCAGGTGGGGCAGCTTGATGTGCACCCCCGCCCGCAGCCCCGTGCCCAGGTTGGAGGGGCAGGTGAGGATGTAGCCCAGGTGAGGGTTCCACATGAACTCGTAGTTCTTAGACTTGAAGAGAGTCTCGATCTGTGGGGGAGAAGGGGGCAGCTTGGGGTCCAGCCGGGGAAGGGGGGACTGCGCTGGCTGAAGGGGAGTGGCCCCAGCCCGCAGCACAGCCTGACCTGGGTGAGGCCAGTGCAGAAGCGGGTGAACACCTCCTTCATGTTGCCCCCCTTCTGCATGGAGATGACCCGCAGGTGGTCCTCCTCATTGATCCACACCAGGAAGGTCTTGTTGTCATTGTGCCTACGGCAGGGAGGGCACCGTCAGGGCCTCCCGGGTGGGCCTCCAGGGTGCCCTCCAGGGTGCGTCCCGGGGGCCATCAGAAAAGTCCTTCTGGGGCATCCTGGACCAGAGGAACGTCACCAGAGGAACTTCAAAAGTCCCTGAGGTGCTAAGACCCCACCCACCAACACCTGGGGAAGGTGGGCAGGGAGGTGCTGCGTGGCCAGGGAGGGCAGGACAGGCAGCCCCTGGGGTGGGCGCCATCCAGCGGCTGGGGAGGAGCCCGCGGGGTGCAGAGGCGGCTCCTGCGTCACCCGCAGGATCCCGCGGGGGAGGGGAGCACAAGCGGGCAAACAAGATGCTCCAGCTCCCGGGGGAGGGCGCGCCAGGCCCAGGGCGGGCCCCACCCAGCCATCTCCTCCCGCGAGGCCCCCTGCCCGGGTGCCCGCACCCACCAGATGCCGCGGGCGTCCGGCCAGTCGCGGGCCATGCCCGAGGCCAGCAGCAGGGGCGACACGGGCTTGTCGAAGAGGAAGTGGTCGTCGATGAGCTGCTGCTGCTCGGCCTCCGTCATGCTCTTGAGCGCGTAGTACCTGCCCGCCAGGTCGCCGTCCAGGCTGGCCAGGGCTGCGGAGGGGCCGCTCAGGACCTGCCCGCCCTCCCCCCCCCCCGGGCCCCCCGCCGATGGAGCGCGGCGTCCCGGTGGCGGTCGAGGGCCGGCGCCGCCCTACCTTCCACCGCCAGCTTCTCGATGGCGCGGCGCTCCCCGCGGCTGCAGTGCGGGGGCAGGCAGAAGCCGCGGATGCTGCGGCCCGTGCGCACCCGCGAGCTGAGCACGTAGTTGGGGTCCAGGTCATCGCCGCCCTGGGGGCGCGCGGGCGTGAGCCGGCGCCGATCTCCCCATCCCCCGCCGGGAGCCCCCTCCCCCTCCCCCGCCCGGGCCCCGACCCCCCACCCGGAGCCCCTCCCCCCCCGCCCGGCCCCCGCCCGCACCTGCAGGTTGTCGGGGTTCAGGTCCGTCTTGTGCTCGTCGCTGGGCTGGTAGCCGCCGTGCCGGTCCTCGATGATGGGGTCGAAGAGCGCCTTGAACACGTCGTACGACTCCTCGTCGCCCGCCACGCAGCCCACGGTCATGATGAACGGGTGGCCTGGGGGGGGCGGGGGCGTCAGGCGCGGGCGCGCGCGCGGGGGGCGGGGCGGCGCGGGGCGCGCGTACCCGGGTTGTCCACGCCGGTCTGGATGACGTCGTCCAGCGTGAAGCCGCTGGGCGTGCACTTGGCGCGCAGCTCGGCGTACAGCTCGGGGGTCAGCACCTTGGCCATGTGGTTGTTGTGGCTGCTCAGGTCGGGGAACTCGTCCTCGGCGGGGAAGCGCAGCTTCAGCGCGTTGTGGCCATTGGAGAAGGGCATGGCTGCGCGGCGGGGGCGCGGGCTCAGCTCCGGCCAAGGTCAGCGGCCGCGCCCGGCCCCGGCCCCGGCCGGAGCTCCTGGCCCCCGGCCCCGGCCCCGGCCCCCAGCTCCTGGCCTCCATCCTCCAGCCCCGGCCCCGGCCCCGGCCCCGGCCCGCGGCATCCCGGTCCTCGGCCCCCCAGCCCCAGCCTCGGCGGTCCCGGCCCCGGCCCCGGCCCCGATCCCCGGCCCCCGGCCCCGGCCCCCATCCCCGGCCCCCGGCCCCGGCCCCCATCCCCATCCCCGGCCCGGCCCGGCCCGCTCACCGGCGGCGGCGCTCAGGGTGCAGCTCCGGGCGCAGCGCAGGCGAACAGCGGCGGCTCCGCGCTCCCCGGGCTCTTAAGGGGCGCGTCTCGGGCCGCCCATTGGCCGCTATTTATAGCCCATTCATTCCATTGGCCCGCGCTTCGGGGTGGTGCCGCCGCTTTGTCCAGCGCCCCGCAGTCCCCCGACATCCCGGCCCCCACCCCCTCACCCCAGCTGTCCCCTCGCTGGGACCCCGCTCACCCACCAGCCGGGCCAGCGCCCGCCCGGCACCCCCAAGCTGCAACTCCAGGTCTTCGGACACCCTCGTCCCCGTCCACACACTGCCTGCGGGCGGTAAACTGAGGCTGGAGAGCCGCGGGTGCCGGGGGGCGCTCGCCCGTGATCCACCCGCTCCTGTCTTTCTTCCCCCAGCCCGTCCCCCAGCCGGCGCGAGGGCCTGGCGAGAGCGCGGGGCTTCCCCGCAGGCCCTGCCCCCACCCCAGCCCACCCTGGACAGTCCGAGCTGGCCTAGAGGCGCGACCTTCCTCAAGGTGCCCGCGGGCATCTCTCCCCGCGTTCTGGGTGCAACGCTGCTGCAGGCGCATTCTGGCCGCAGCCCAACCTGGCGGCTCCCGCAGTGCCCTGACCTTGGGCAAGCCCTGGGCCCTGCGGAACCAGAACCAGAACCGGGCCGCAGACCCTCGGCCCAGCCCCTCCTGCGAGGATACAGTATGCCTGAGAGGTCACCGATGAGTTTCCAGAGCCGGAAAGGGCCCTCTCCTCTCCGCAGGGGAAGGGCTCCTACCCCCCAGCCCCCAAAGGCAGTCCCCAGCCAAGATGAGAAGAAACGCTCAGCTAGAAGCTGGTGTGAGGTTTTAAAAAACTATCTCCCTAGTCAGACTCCCGAATTAAGACGGCCTGACTGCATCTGCCCCGCCCCCTCCGTCAGTGAAACGCACAAGGCTGCCCCAGCCAGGGCCGGCCTGGAGCTGGGTGCCTGGAGACTGGCATTTACACCCGCCCCCCGCAGCCATGAGTCGCTCATCCTTTCTGGAAAATAATTTGGCAGTACCTATTAAAATTTAAAATGCTCAAACTCCATGACCCAGCAATCCCACTTCTAGGAATCCAGTCTATAGAAAGAAGTGTTGAGCTGGGCATGGTGGGGCATACCTGTAATCCCCATGCTTGGGAGGCTGAGACAGAAGGATCGAAGGTTCTCAGCCAGCCTCAGCAACTTAGTGAGGCCTTGTGCAACTTAGGGAGACCCTGTTTTCAAATAAAAAAATAAGAGCTGGGGGCGTAGCTCAGATTTAGAATGCCCCTAGGTTCAATCTCCAGTACCAAGCACACACACAAAGAAAAAGAACAATGTTCATTCTCTCTGCAAACAGACTAAGAAATAGGTAGTGGGGGAAATAGATGAATCCAGATCAACACCCATCTGTCACTAGGGGATGGGGTAGATAGAAAGGCATCTCCCTGATGTGGAATACTACACAGCTGTTACGAAGAAAGAAGAAACTGATGGCACATGCTGGTAATCGCAGTACTTGGGAGGCTGAGACAGGAAAATCCCAGGTTTGCGGCCAACTTCAGCAACTTGTGAGGCCCTGTTTAAAAATAAAGAATAAAATAGGGCTGGGGGTGTAGCTCAGAGGTAGAATGTCCCTGGGTCCCATCTCCAGTACTGCAAAAAAAAAAGGGGGGGGGACACTTGTAGAACACAGGCTGAGACAGGAAGGAGGATCACAAGTTCAAAGCCAGCCTCAGCAATTTATTTTTATTTATTTATTTATTTATTTATTTTTGCGGGTCTGGGGATGGAACCCAGGGTCATGTGACCTCTGAGCTACACTTTCTGCCCTATTTTTTATTCTTTATTTTTGAAACCGGGTCTCACTAAGTTGCGAAGGGCCTCACTAAGAAGCTGAGACTGTTCGCGAACCGCGATCCTTTGGTCTCAGCCTCCTGAATGCTGGGATTACAAACGTGCGCCACCATGCCCGGCGCCAGCCTCAGCAATTTAGAAAGACCTTCAGCGAACTAGTGAGTCCCTGTTACAAAAAAAATAAAATAAAAGGAGGAGGCTGCTAGGTGTGCTGGCAGGCCCCGCGCCTGGAATCCTAACACTTGAGAGGCTGACACAAGAGGATCCCTGGGTTGTGGATAGCCTCAGCAACTTGG
The DNA here is from genome assembly GCF_963383645.1 of Muscardinus avellanarius. Classification (NCBI taxonomy): domain Eukaryota; kingdom Metazoa; phylum Chordata; class Mammalia; order Rodentia; family Gliridae; genus Muscardinus; species Muscardinus avellanarius. Next base: position 106,062,103 of record NC_137798.1, read on the forward strand.
TGAGTCCTTATTCCCCGCCAAAAAAAAATTAGGCTGGGGGTGAAGGTCAGAGGTAGAATGCCCCTCGGTTCAACCCCTAGCACTCAATAAAGAGGAGGAGGAATTGAGCTTGTGTGGTCGAGTCCATTCCAGCCCCTTTACTTGTGGCTGCCTGAACAATGCAGGGAGGGAGGGAGCCTTATCTCTGCATCTTGACAAAATCCCTGGGCAGTTAGTTAGTTCCCTGGAGCCCCTCAGGTGCCGGGCCCTAGGGATGCTGGGGAGCCCAGGGGGAGGCGCAGCCTTGCTGCTGGAGGAGCCCAGTGAGCAAGCGGCCCAGCTAAGCAGACAAGGCGGGCATCTGTGTGTCTGGGGGCAGGGGCAGGGCACAGCATGCAGGGCCTCTGAGGAGAGCTGGGCAGAGGCTCTGCTCCGCTTTCCGCTTTCCACGGAGGGGCGGAGGTGGCTGGCTGCCGCCCTGTCCCTGTGGCTGCGGGAACTCCACCCCCCCACCCCCGCTGTGGTCTGCTGCAGCCTCTCCCAAGCCAGTGCTCTTAGACCAATAAACGGGCAAGTAGCCTGCGCGGCTGGCCTGACAGCAGGTGTCCCTTAATTCTGGAATGCTGCAATCTGGGCCCCTGAGGCCCCTTCCCCCAATCTGGCTGCCCCCAGCCCTGCCCCCAGCCTGAAGTGTTCAAGTTTCAGGAGACAGTCCAGGGAGGGGGCCTCAGGGCTTCCTTTGTCTCCAGCCCTCAGATTCTCAGAGCCACCCTCTCATCGTGCTCCCCTGCTCTCTCTGGCCCCTTTCTGGGGAGACCTAAAGGAAGATCTGCAGCCTGGTGACAGAGGCGCCAGGTCAGAGGTCCTGCCATTCCTCAGGGATCGCTTGCTGGCCCCCAGAGTAGGGGGTTGGCAGGGCTAGCCCCCCCCACCCCATCTAGCCCTCTCCTGGGACCCTCTGTGATCCGCGGGGACCAGAGAGCAGGTTTGGCAGCGTCGGCCAAGAGGCAGGGTGACATCACTGGGCCAGTTTATGGTCCAGATTCCTCAGAAATCACACCTGGAAGCCGGGCGTGGTGGCGCACGCTTGTAATCCCAGCATTTGGGAGACTGAGACAAGAGGATCATGGTTCCTAGACAGCCTCAGCTACTTAGTGAGGCCTCAACTACTTAGTGAGACCCTGTTTCAAAATAAAATTAGAGCAGGGGGTGTAGCTCGGAGGCTAAATGCCCCTGGGTTCCATTTCCAGTAACACACACACACACACACACACACACTCAGAAATCACACCTGGATACACATTAACCATTAAACCATTAACCTCAGAGCCTGGGAGGGCTCAGAGGAGTACAGGCCTTCTAGCCATGGAGCACAGCCAGCTGATGTGGCAGTTGGCTCCAGGTTGGGCACCAAGGCCTTCCTTGAGGCTGTGCCCAGGCTACAGTGAGGCAGGCGTCCTTTCCTCCTTCTCTTTCCCCAAGCTCTGAAAAAAACCCAAAGGGGAAGTTGGTTAGGGTCTGGGGAGGAACAGGGGCAGACTTGGGGCCACAGGCACAATGTAGCAGGAGGCTGTCCCAGGCTGGGAGGAGGAGTCTTGGCACTCAGCCTCCCTGAGTGGCATCCCCTTCAGGGACCCCCATGCCGCAAACATACCATCGGTTCTCTAAAACCAGGTTCTCTGCCTTTAAACCCAGTTCTACTTTGAACACATTGACCACATGACCTTAAATGTACCCAGCCTCTGTCTACTTCCCCATCTGTAAAAAGCCTTCTGCCCAATCAGGATTGCGGCAACACATAGCTGGACACAGCATCAGCTCGCGCGCGTGCGTGTGTGTGTGTGTGTGTGTGTGTGTTACTGGGGATTGCACCCAGGGGCATTCTACCTCCTCTAGCCTTTTTTTTTTTTTTTTTTTTGCAGTACTGGGGATGGAACCCAGGGACATTGTACCTTCAAGCGACACCCCCAGCCCTATTTTTTATTCTTTATTTTGAAACAAGGTCTCACTAAGTAGCTGAGGCTGTCCGCAAACTGTGATTCCCCAGCCTCTGCCTCCCTGTCACTAAGTTCCTGACAGCCTCACTAAATTGCCGAGGCTGGCCCCAAATCTGCAATCCTCCTGTCTTGGCTTCCCAAGCACTGGGATTACAAGAGTGCACCGCCACACCTGGCTGGCATCAGCTCCTGTTAAGGAGCGCCCCAGAAGGGGGCCATCCCCAACCACCTGAGGCCTGGGGAAGGCAGCTTCTACTTAAGGATGCAGGCGGAGGGCTGGGACAGATGGGCAGTTCTGGGAAGGCTGCCTGGAGGAGGGGGCACTAGAGGAGCTGGCCAGTCAGGAGTGGACAGAGGGGCGGGTGCGAACTCGAGAGCAAGGGAGAGCACGGCCAGGGCACGTCCTGATGCAGGCTCGCAGCAGGCAGGCGGCCTCCACACCACGTGAGAGGCTGGGGAAGAGGAGCCCCAGAAGTGGCAAGTCTAAGTCCCGGGGGCGCAATTAGTGGGGGACAGGCTGGCGATCACCGGGGAGCCACAGTCCCTCGGAACAGAGGTGGAGGAGCTGGGGATGGAGCTGCGTTGTTTCAAGGTCAAGAGCGGGGACTCCACAGGCCCAGGAGTCCGCAGTGAGAGGCCACGAAGTCTCCTCGCCACGGCTAACCTCCCAGGCCCTCGGACCCAGGCCTGGACAGGGGTGTCCAGGGGCTGAGGTCAGGTCCCTGGGTGCCCATCACCGACCCCGAGAGGCACTCAGCACGGACCACGCGCACTCTGGTCCCAGAGGACGACGCCACGGTGCTCCAGGAAGGGGAAGGAATCGGCTCTGGAGGGGCCTGGCCGTCCCCGCTGGGGAGGGAGGCAGGGAATGTGGCCTAGCACGACTGCGAGCTGGCCTGAGTTCCCGGGGTGGGTGGGCGTCCACCCTCCCCAGTCCCTGGGCCCACGGGAGGCCCGGTCCTTGCGGAGCCGGAGAGACCGGCCACGCCCGCCCCTGCACACTCGGACACGCTCCCGCTTCCCGCCCGCGGGCCCCGCGCCTCCCGCTCCCACGGTGCCGGTCCCGGGGACGCAGGTCCCGTGGCCTCCCGGGGGCGGCCCTGCACTGGGGCGCGGGCACCTCGGGCTGACCCTGGCCAACGCCCCGGGGACCCTGCGACTCCGCTTTCTGGGGCCCCGGCAGGGTGTTCCCGGGGCCGTCCGCACGGCCAGATGGGCGCCGCGCAGCCGCGTCCCAAGGCGCGCGGGGACTCTTATTTTGTGCCGTCCGCGGTCTCCTAGCAACGCGCCAGGGCGCAGAGGCGCGCAGCCGCGGAGACGCCGCCAGGAAACGTCCTCTGCGAGCGCGAAGGACAGCGCGGCCTCCCAGCATCCCACGCGGGGCGCTCGTGACGCCATCCCGGCGCGCCCGGATCCGGAAGTGTGCTGGCCGCCGCCGCGCGCCGCGGGCCCACGCGTGAGTTCCGGGAGCCGGCGCGCCAGGTGAGGCGGGCGCGGGCGCGGGTGCTTCCAGGCCGCGCGGCCGCCCCCCGGGCGGGCCCCGGCCCCCTCGGAGCCCTTCCCCTCCCTGCCTGCCCGGCCGCCGGGACGTCGGGGAGGGGCCTGCGGAACCATGCTGGGGATGACTCCCTCCCTGACCAGTCGCCCGTCTCCCGCCGGTGGAGGCCTCCCTTGCGGAGCCCGCCTGTCGTTTCAGCTGGGAGATGGAGCCAGGTTCTTCCTGGAGCAGGGTAGTCAGAGAACTGGCTCTCACGCCGTGGGTATCCTGGAAGATGCCTCTGCCATTGCTGAGCCTCATTTTCCCCGGTGCTGGCCCGTCTGTGTTCCTGACCAAGAAGGTCTTCAAATCTCAGGCCAGAGTATATCTGATGGGCTGCCTTGAGCCGGGCACTCACCCCCACTGCGCAGAATCTAGGTCTCAGCTTCCGGGGTTCAGATCCCACCGCCAAATCCTTCCTCCCGGCCCCCTGACCATCTCATGCCCACCCGCCCTTCTCCAGGTCCCTGGCACGTGGCAGGCACCAACACAATGAGCTTCGTGGCCTATGAGGAACTGATCAAAGAGGGGGACACGGCCATCCTATCACTGGGCCACGGCGCAATGGTGGCTGTGCGTGTGCAACGTGGGGCACAGACCCAGACCCGGCACGGCGTCCTGCGGCACTCAGTCGACCTCATCGGCCGCCCTTTTGGCTCCAAGGTGATCTGCAGCCGAGGCGGCTGGGTATACGTGCTGCACCCCACACCTGAGCTCTGGACGCTGAACCTGCCCCACCGCACACAAATCCTCTACTCCACAGACATCGCCCTGCTCACTATGATGTTGGAGCTGCGGCCTGGCTCCGTGGTCTGTGAGTCTGGTGAGTTCCGGCGTCTATTCTTAATCAAAAGGGACACTGACACAAAGGTGGAGGTCAGACCTAAGGTCCAGATATTGTAGCTGCCCCTCCAGCAGCAGATAGGGGTGGCCAACCAGTTTCTGGTTGTGTGTGTGTGTGTGTGTGTGTGTGTGTGTGTGTGAGAGAGAGAGAGAGAGAGAGAGAGAGAGAGAGAGAAATACCGGGGATTGAACCAAGGACCATTTTGCCTCTGATTTATATCCTCAGCCCAATTTTAATTTTTATCTTGAGACAGCATCTGGCTAAGATTGAGAGCCTGCACACGCTGCTGAGGCTGGCCGCAAACATTGCTCTCCTGTCTCAGCCTCCCAAGTACTGGCGTTACAGGCGTGGGCCACCACACCCTACACCAGTTTCTGTTTTAGCAACACCTCCTTGGGGTGCCAGCTGCAGGGAGGGCGCGTGGACTCGTTTGACTAGTGCAGTCATCTGAGTGAGAAGTGGCAGGGACTGGACAGGGGGATAGCAGAGGAGGAGGTGGTGCCCACTGAGGGCCTGCCCACTTTGGTGGGGCCTGACAGGCTTTCCCTGTCGCTGACCAAGGTGCTGACCGCCCTTCCCCTGTCCCTTTGCTGATGGGGGAGGGGAGATTGCTGCCACTTCCTCGAGGAAGGTCAGGGCTACTCAGGGGACTCAGTATAGTGGGGAGTCTGCTCTGTGCTCCCCACAGCCAGGACCTCACCTATCCCCAGTGAAGGTGAGCACCCATGGGGGCCAGAGGAAGTGGCTGAGAGCTGCACACACCCCCCCTCGCACAGAGGCTGGGCCTGGGGTAGTGACCATGGTATGCAGCCCATTGGGACACATCCAGCTACTCGGGAGGCTGAGGAAGGAGGGGCATGATGCCCAGGCCACCCTGGGCAACTTAACAAGAACCTGTAGAACCTGTATCAAACCCTGAAGGGGAGCCAGGCGTGGTGGGCACGCTTGTAATCCCTGCGCTCGGGAGGCTGAGACAGGAAGATCGCACAGGTTCAAAGCCAGCCTCAGCTACTGAGTGAGGCTCTCAGCAACTTAGTGAGACCCTGTTTGCAAATAAAATAGAAAATAGGGCTGGGAGTATAACCCGGAGGTAGAAAAAGCCCCTGGGTTCCACCCCCAGTGCCACCAAAAAAAGAAAAAAACCCTGAAGAGTGGTAGGGTGGGTTAAAGTGCCACAAGATTCAATTCCTAGTACTAGTGAGGAATTAAAATACTAGTAATTCCTAATACTGTAAGTGTGTTTGTTTATTTATTTATTTATTGCAGTACTGAGGATGACCCAGGGGCATTCTACTTTTTAGCTACACCCCCAGCCATATTTTTTATATTGAAACGGGGTCTCGCTAAGTTGCAGAGGGTCTCACTAAGTAGCTGAGGCTGGCCTTGAACCTGTAATCCTCCTGTCTCAGCCTCCCAGATGCTGGGATTCCAAGCCTGCGCCCGGCTGCCATGTTGACAGGGCTAATGGTGGTTGCTACAGAGCCCTCAGAGCTGAGAGGGTGGGGTGGCAGGTGGGGGAGGGGTCAGCGAGAGATCTGGAAGGAGGTGGCAGGCAGCAGTTCCTGGTGAGGAGACCCGAGGGCCCAGGAAGCTTGGCAGGGAGCAGATGGGGTGGGACGGGGTCCAGCTGTGACTTTATCCCCCCCCTCCGTGTTGGGGGAGTGCTGAGTGCAGCGGCAGCCCCCGCAGGGCAAGAGGTGGGTGGAAGGGATGCAGGCGGTCATCAAGGAGGTGGCACCTGAAGCTGCTGGGGGCAGCTGTGGAGGGGAGGGGCTGTGGCCCAGGAGCAGCTAGGAAGGAGGTTGAGGAGGATGACAGCAGGGTGGTGGGGACCGAGTGCGGGGCTGGCTGCTGTGCCAGATGCCTGTGGTCATGCAAGGTGGGCTGAGCCACCCATGCAGGGTGGACTTGGCAGGGTCGGCCGAGGAGCTTGCAGGAGGAGGTGGGGATTGAGGTGGACAGCTGTTGACAGGGTGCTGACAGTGCTGCTGAGCTTCCCCATGCCTACAGGACCTGTGTTGTGATGGGCGGGCTGCAGCTGCCCGGACCTGTGCCCACAACAGACACTGCTCAGTGGCCGCAACCTGTGTCCCGCCCCTGCCACCAGGAGCGCTGCCCACCTGGGCCAGCTGACCTCAGGCCAGGTGAGGGCGAGGCAGTGTTCCTGGGTGGCCATGTCCTCAGGCAGCCCTGATCCTTGTCCTGTCTCATCCTGCCAGGTACCGGCAGTGGCTCTGTGTCCCACGCCATCATCCGCAGCATCGCCCCCACGGGCCACCTGCACACGGTGGAGTTTCACCAGCAGCGGGCAGACAAGGCCCGGGAGGAGTTCCGGGAGCACCGCGTGGGGCCCTGGGTGACTGTGCGCACCCAGGACGTGTGCCGCAGTGGCTTCGGTGTGAGCCAAGTGGCTGACGCCGTCTTCTTGGACATCCCATCGCCCTGGGAGGCTGTGGGCCATGCCTGGGACGCCCTCAAGGTTGAAGGTGTGAAGGGGGTGCTGGGAGGGGCGCAGTCTGGGGGGGCAAGGGTGTGGGGAGGACGCCTGGCCCCGGCCCAGGAGGTGCCCCACACTGCAGTGTCTGGGCAAAGGCCCGCTTTGGGCCTGAGTGAGGAGTGGCCAGCCTGGCCAGGGAGTGAGGTCAGGGAGGAGGTAGGAGGCAGCTGAGGCCCTGGGGACTGTGCGCCCATCAAGTCAAGTGCAGGCCCGTCAGCATGGCCTGGGGGCTGCGTGGGTGGGTCGTGGGGAGCCCGCCCGCCCCCACTGCAGCCAGCCTAGCCCCTTATTTAGGGAAGATGCTTGTGGAGGCGGAGTGCCGGGGAGGTCGGCCCCAAGCCAGAGAGGCACTGCGAGTCCCAGGGATTTTTGCCTTTTCTGGAGAAGGAGCCAGCTCAGGCTGCCCCTCCCCCGCTGAGAGCTGCAGTGCAGGGGGAGAGCTGCTACCTCCACAAGCCTGGCCTCCGCTGTGGGGGTGGCTTCTACATCCCTGCGCCTGCCGCCTCCAGCTTGGCCTCGCTCACCTGGGGCCCTCTGCTCCAGGGAGACAGTCGGATAGGATCCTCCTCAGGCCTTCGTCAGGAGTGGCTCCTGGGGATGGTGCCATCTGTCGCCCTGTCCCAGGTCCCATGAGCTCCCGCCCTCAGGCCCTTCCCTGGCGCTGCCTGATCTAGGCGTGGGGTGGCATCACACTGGAGGCCCCCCACAGCAGGGGGGTGGCAGGAGGGGCCTAGGCTGTGCTCAGGGTAGGCGCTTCCTGTTCCCAGGAGCCAGCGACAGCCTCTAATTTCCTGTGACAGCAGCAGCCCACTCGCCACCCGACGCTGGCTGCTGTGTTGTCTGAGCTATTCCTGGCCCAGCCTTGACAGCTGTGCTGGCCTGGCCCTCGGCCACCTCCTAGAAGGCAGGACAGCAGTGTCCACTGGACCAGTGGGATCGGGCAGTGTGGTGTTGTTCCTGGTGGCCCAGCGGGGCCGGTGGATTGTGGCCCCTTCCCTCCCATGCTCCCAGGCGCAGGCCAAGTCCTTGACCCATTGTCCTGCTCTCCGCAGGTGGGCGTTTCTGCTCCTTCTCTCCTTGCATCGAGCAGGTGCAGCGCACGTGCCAGGCGCTAGCGGCCCGGGGCTTCACGGAGCTGAGCACCCTGGAGGTTCTGCCCCAGGTCTACAACGTGCGCACCGTCAGCCTGCCCCTGCCGGACCTGGGGACCAGCACAGACCCTGCAAGCAGCCCCGACGCTGCGCCCTTCCGCAGTGGCACACCCATGAAGGAGACTGTGGGCCACACCGGCTACCTCACTTTTGCCACCAAGACGCCAGGCTAGTGGGCCTCCGGGAGAGCACTGGGATGCCAGGCGTGGGGCAGACAGGGAGGCCAGAGGCACCTTATATGGTCAGCAGACGGCTGTGGGCTCGCGTTTAGACAGACGGCAGGGCGGGCTGGGGCCTCCTGGGTGGCCCAGGGCGGGGAGGAGGGCCAGGAGGGGCTTGGTGCTGAGAAATAGCCACTCCCAAGTTCTGAGGGGGAGGCCTCACTGCACAGGCAGCCGGGCTGGGCCCGCCCTGGCTGGTGATGGTTGCTAATCTGAAGACTCACTGCCACAGGCTCTCTGGGGTTTGGGGCCAGGAGGCATGGGTCTGACCCTCCCTGGGTGGACTCACACAGGAAGGTGCTGGACAGCTGGCAGGGCCAGGCTGCTGCCCTGTGCCCATGATCTAGGGGTCAGGCTGGCCCAGCACTGTGGGGAAGCGGCCCCATATCCCTGGGGGCTGCACAGTCCACATGTGGCCCTGGCCCGGCCAGCGCCCCAACGGGTTGTCATGGGGGGAACTACAGCACCCCAGAGCTGTGGTTATTTGCTTCAGGTGTTCTGTTGGGTCCCTGAAAGAGCTGTTTGAGCCCTGGGCCCGTGCAGCCCCAGACCTCCTCTGCTGCCCTGCTCCTAGTGGGAACCCTGGGGTATGGAGCAGGCCCTCGGGGACAGTGCCAGGTGGGGGCAGGTGCCTCTGGGCACCTCATGGTTACCTCCTGAAGGCTGAGGAGTGGTACTCCAGGGCTGGAGGCACTGTCCCTGGGCGTGTCTGGCTCCTTGGGGGGCTCCCACATCCACTGGTGCTCGGATGCCCATCAGGAGCTGCTAGCCTACATTGGGCCTGGAGCCTTAGGTGCTGTGCCGCCCTAGGATGGCCCCGAGTGTCCTGCTGAGCAATAAATGAGCTTCCCTGCTTGCTGACGGTCCCTGGCTGGCCCTTCACATCCTTGGCCTCCTGACCCTGCCCCTTCCTCTCTGCCCAAGGGCAGGCACGGAGTGGGGGGGCTCCAGACTCCAGGACAGCAGTGGTCTGGGACTCAGTGACAAAGGGCAAGTGTGTAGCCACCCCTGTCCACACAGAAAGGGCCACTTGTCTGGGGCCCTGGGAGGGAGGGGTGCATCTGAGCTTTGTGGGCCCACCCCGCTCTCCTGGCAGGCGGGCGGGCGGGCGGTCTAGGCCCCTGGAGCTGCTGGCTCTGCCCTGTGTTTAGCCCTCTCCGAGTGCAAGCCTCACTAACTCCTGTCCAGTCTTGGCAGGAGTTCCTGGAGGGGAAGAGCTGCAGTCAGTCTCCAGCCTTGGGATGAGCCTGCAGGGGTCTGACAGGTGGTGCCGGGGGTGTTTCTTAGGGCACAGCTCTGCACCGCAGGTCCAGGTCCTGCTCTGGGGCTGACTTGCCTGCAAGTGGAAGCACTGCAGTTGGCTGTGACAGGCAGAGAGGAGGCCTGTCTTGTCCCTCAGCTGTGCAGAGGGCTCACTCCCCTCCCTTCCAGAGGTTGCCTCTGCTCTGACTCTCCTGTCAGGCCTGTCCCTTCAATCGAGCCAGCAGCCGACTCCTGTGTCCTTCACAGTCGCACACAAATGTCCCTTCTCAGAATCACTTTTTCGGGCCTGCAACCTCTTTGGCTCCTAAGACCCACGCTGACTGTCCCGAGGGGATGCCCCATCTCTGAGGCGCAGTGCAGTGTCCTGGGTCTGCCGACCAGGAGCTGACTCCCTGTGGCTGCTGAGTGGCCCGTCAGGAGGCCCCTGGTCACCTTGAGTCAGCATCACCCGCTCATCACGGGGCTGGGCCTGGAAACTCCCTGGGCAATCTGACGCCGGCTCAAGCCTCAGTTTTTCCTTGGAAGCTCCTCTCCCCTGCCCGAGATGCTGAGGCAGTGGTGCCCCTGCTCCAAGCCCTGGGCACACCCTGTTGTGAACCCTGCTCAGAGGCACCCAGACCAGGAGCCCCCAGGAACAGGAAGAGCCAGCCCAGGCAGCAGATGGCTGCCCCTTGGTAGCCAGCACCCTAGTGGGCCTCCGCCTGCTTGCCCCGGCCTCTCAGGCACAAGGGCTGGGCTGGGGTTGCGTACCTGCTCCGGGTGCCCCTGTTTCCTGTGGGTCTGCAAGAGGGGCCCCTGGGAAGGCTCAGACTCCAGGCCTGGGCTCCTGCAGTCCAGACTGGAGCATGGGGGTCATGCTTGTGCCCGACCCTTAGGACTCTCCCCCAACCTGGAGGGCTTCATCCAGGGTAGAACTGGGTGCTTGCCACGCGCCAGACCCCCAGCAGGACAGCCTGGGTTGGCCGAGGGCTCCCGAGAATTAGGCGCGGGGCCCACGGTGGGGGTGAGATGTGGGCAGTGGCGCTTAGCTGCACCGTTGGAGTTCAGTGCACGGAGGCCTTGGCTTGCAGAGACCAGAGATTTGGGCAGTCCTGAGGTGCTCCTGCAGATAGCTTGCTCCCATCTGCCCTCGGGCACGCAGGCCACCTCTGCAACCCAGGAGCTGCGGTCACATCCTCATAAGATCGTGCCGCCTGTGGGGCTGCATGAGGTTGGGTCACATCAGTGGTAGGAACAGCTCACAGCACACCTGGCTTTTTGATATTGGGGCCCAAACCCAGGGGCTTTCTACCTCTGAGCTACATCCCCAGCCCCTTTTTATTTTGAAACAGGGTCTTGTTAAGTTGCTGCAGCAGGCCTTGAGCCCCGTATCCTCCAGCCTCCCACATACGGGGATTGTAGGTGTGCACCACCACAGCACCCCGAGGCTTGTCACTAGTGAGCCCTGTTGCTACTCTGAGACACCATGGTCTCTGCTTCAGAGCTCCAGAGCAAGGTTTGGGGAGCAGCCTGGTCTATCTGAGACCTGCACCTTTCGTGTCTTTAGGTACTTGACTAGCCTTTTGCTTAGGATTATGGGAAAGATTTGCAATCAAGACTTTTCTGGCTGGGCATGGTGGCGCACACTTGTAATCTCAGCTACTTAGGCCCTCTGCAACTTAGTGAGACCCTGTTTCAAAATAAAGAATAAAAAATAGGGCTGGGGGTGTAGCTCGGAGGTAGAATGCTCCTGGGTTCCATCTCCAATACCACAAAAATATATTTTTTTTTTCTGGAAAATCCAGGTCATCTGCTTATAGTTGCGTATGACTAGAACTGGGAAGGGAACAGCCTGCGCAGGCACGGCGGCATGGCACTGACCTGGCCTTGCAGGCAGCTATCCATTAGCCACCGCGGACATGCAACAAGCCCTGTAGCAGCAGGCTTCAGCTGCTCCCAGGTCTGGCTGCTGTTCAGCCAGGCAGGGCGGCCTGGTGGCAGCCATTCCAGCTTTTGCTCACTGGCCTCACTGGTACTCTGCTGGTCAGACCGTAGCCTGTGCCTGACCTGAGTCAGCAGACCGACTGTGGTGTTAGGGGGAGAGGCCAAGGCCCAGGCGAGTGCTGGGGAGCTCAGCCTCCGGGAGTGGCTTCCCCAGGCAGCCCAGCGGGGCCGGCCAGCCTCCCAGGCCCTGCACAGAGGGTCATCAGTGTGCAGGGACTGTCCAGGTAGACTCAGCCCCGAGCCCCATGGACGGGGAAGAGGGCATTTCAAAGTCAGGCTGCCTCCGAGGCAGGAGGCAGCAGCGTTGGCGGGAGGGAATAACTCTGCTCCCACCAGGCTGAGAATAGCTCGAAATTGGGTCATGCTCACTGAGAGCTCCGGTCACAGCCTCCAGCCTTTGACGATAATCAGCTTTTTCCCCGACATCTGTCTCTTCTAGGGGGAGGCGGATGCGGGCACATTTGTAGAAGAAAGCGATGGGACCAGAGCAGGCTATTTTTAAGGAACGGCTTCTTCACTGTTCTGGGCTGCTACCTCCCTGTGCCTACCACTCCTGGGGCCCAGCAGCCCCCGCCTGGGCCAGGCGTGGGAGCAAGGCTCTTGGTGGCCCTCACGGGCGAGGGTGCCAGGCAGAGCCGGTCAGGCAGCCGGAGCCTGCACCGTGCCCTCCCATACCTGGCTGGCCTGGCCTGGCCCTGGGCCCGAGGATTGGGTGGCCACATGCCCCTTTTCAAAGTCACCCTCCTGTGACTCCTGCCAGCCCGTCCAGGGCTCTTCTTTCTTCTACCGTGAATAAGGGAGACTGGGGAGTGGATCCTGTGGAGGACTCTGAGGGCTTAAGCCCCTCAGGCCGGGCCCTGCTCCAAGGTGGCACTTCACTTGCCCTCTCGGGCCAGTGTAGAATTCAGTCCTGCCGGGCGTGCACGCTTGTAATCCCCGCGCTTGGGAGGCTGAGACAGGAGGATCGCACAGGTTTGAAGCCAGCCTCAGCTACTTAGTGAGGCTCTCAGCAACTTAGTGAGACCCTGTTTCCAAATAAAAAATATAAAATAGGTCTGGGAGTGTAGCCCAGAGGTAGGAAGCCCCTGGGTTCCACCCCCAGTACCACCAAAAAAAAAAAAAAAGAAAGAAAAGAATTCAGTCCTTCGCCCAGCCCCAACACAGTCTTCTTATTTGTTTGCAGTACTGGGGATGAAACCCTGGGGCGTTCTACCTCTTTTTTCTTTATTTTGAAACAAGATCTCACTTAATTGTGGAGGGCCTCACTAAGTAGCTGAGGCTAGCTGCAAACCTGCAATCTTCCTGTCTCAGCCTCCCAACCAAGTCCTAGGACCACAAGCATCTCCTTTTTACTTGTTTATTTATTTATTATTGCCATACTGGGGATGAAATCCTGGAACATTGTACCTCTGAGCTACACCCCCTGCCCTATTTTATATCTTTATTTTGAAACAGGGTCTCACTGAGTTGCGGAGGGCCTCACTAAGTAGCTGAGGCTATCCACGAATTGCAGTCCTCCAGTCTCAGCCTCCCAAGTGCTGGGATTACAAGCCTGTGCCACCACGCCCAGCTTTATATTCTTTATATATTATATTATTTATTTAATTAATTTTTGGTGGTACTAGGGGTGGAACCCAGGGGCCTTCTACCTCTGGGCTACATTCCTAGACCTATCTTTTATATTTTATTTGGAAACCGGGTCTCTTAAGCCAGGTGAGGCTGGCTTTGAACCTGCGTGATCCTCCTGTCTCAGCCTCCCAAGTGAGAGGATTACAAGCATGAGCCACCACACCCGGCTCTATATTCTTTTTTTTTTTGGGGGGGGTGGTCTGGGGATGGAACCCAGGGGCATTCGACCTCTGAGCTACACCCCCTGCCCAATTTTTTATTCTTTATTTTGAAACCGGGTCTCACTGATTTGCAGAGGGCCTCACTAAGTAGCCGAGGCTGTCCACGAACCGTGATCCTCCGGTCTCAGCCTCCCTAATGCTGGGATTACAAGTGTGTGTCAGTACTCCCTCCCCTTTTTATTTATTTTTATTTTTTTATTTTGATGGTACTGGAGTTCCTGGAAACCCTTCTACTTCTGGGCTACACTCCCAGACCTATTTTTTTTTAATATTTTTATTAGGAAACAGGGTCTCTTAAGCCAGCACGGCTGGCTCCAAACCAGCGTGATCCTCCTGTCTCTGCCTGCCAAGTGCGGGAATTACAAGCGTGTGCCACCACTCCTGGCTATATTTTTAAAATTTTTAGTTATTTTTTTTTGCAGGTCTGGGGATGGAACCCAGGACCATTCAACCTCTGAGCTATACCCCCGCCCTATTTTTTTATTCTTTATTTTGAAACCGAGTCTCCCTGAGTTGCAGAGGGCCTCACTAAGTAGCTGAGGCTGTCCACGAACCGCAATCCTCCGGTCTCAGCCTCCCGAATGCTGGGATTACAAGCATGAGCTACCATACCCAGCCCCTTTTTATTTTTGAAATAATCTCACTACATTACTGAGGCTGGCCTTGAGTCTGTGATCCTCCTGTCTCAGCCTCCCAGGTGTGCGCCACCAGGCCAAGTGGACTTTTCTTAACATGCTCAGCCCCCTGACTCCAGCAGTATCAAGATGTACTTGCCCATTGCAACTTCTCTCCTGCACCTCCCCTCCTGTAGCCTGGCCTGTGTGCTGGCCTCCCCTGGGCTGACTCAGGCTCAGCTACTGCAGAGGAGCTTGGCTTCCTCTACAAGTGTGCCCGAACCCCGAGTGCCCTGCCCAGCAGCAGCCACACCTCCTGGAGCTATGAAGAGACTACCCCAGTTTCCACCCCAGATGTCTTCATCAAAAGACAAAAGGCTGGGTGGTGCATTCTTGTAATCCCAGCATTCCGGAGGCTGAGACAGGAGGACCATGGTTCCTGGACAGCCTCAGCTACTTAGTGAGGCCCTCTGCAACTCAGTGAGACCCAGTTTCAAAATAAATAAAAATAGGGCAGGGGGTGTAGCTCGGAGGTTGAATGCCCCTGGGTTCCATCCTCTGACCCACAAAAAAAAAAAGACACAAAAGGCCGGGCATGGTGGCGCATGCTTGTAATCCCAGCATTTGGGAGGCTGAGACCCTAGGATCACAGTTCGTGGACAGCCTCAGCCACTTAGTGAGGCCCTTTGCAATTTAGTGAGCCCATTTCAAAGTAAAGACTAAAAAATAGGGCAGGGGGTATAGCTCGGAGGTAGAATGCCCCTAGGTTCTATCCCCAGTACCACACACACACAAAAAGATACATTGCAAGCTGGGCATGGTGGTGCACATTTGTAATCCCAGCATTCAGGAGGCTGAGACAGGAGGATCTGGGTTTGCAGAAAGCCTCAGCTACTTAGGCTTTCAGCAACTCGGTGAGATCCGGTTTCCACATAAAATAGAAAACAGGTCTGGGAATGTAGCCCAGAGGTAGAAAGCCCCTGGGTTCCATCCCCAGCACCACACACACACACACACACACACACACACACACACACACACACACACACAAATAGGGCTAGGGGTGTAGGTTGGAGGTAGAATGCCCAGGGTTCAATCCCCAGAACCATAGACCGGTTTCCAGGTGGCAAGAACACTGAAGCCTGAGAAACACTAGTTTGGGTAATCTGACCTCTTTTGGCTTTAGCCGTTAGGAAGCTCTGCCAAACTCACTGCCCGTCCAGAAGAGTATGAGATTCCGCCCTATTTCTTGTTTCCTAAGCAGTTTTTCCTGAGCCTTGCCTTCCTGCTCTCAGAATACCCTGAAGAGGAGAGAGGTAGGTGATAGCACAGCTCTCAGAACCCATGTCCATGCTTGGGCGTGCTCAGTGGGGTGCCAAGCACATCCTTGTGATAACAGTGGGTGCCTCTTACCCAGGGTCTGGGGATAGAACCCAGTGTCATTCTACGTCTGAGCTGCACCCTCGGCCCTATTTTTTATTCTTTATTTTGAAACCGAGTCTCCCTGAGTTGCAGAGGGCCTCACTTAGTAGCTGAGGCTGTCCACGAACCGCGATCCTCCTGTCTCAGCCTCCCAAGTGCTGGGATTGCAATTGTGCACCTCCACGCCTGGCATCAAACAGCTTTGTTTCTCTGCCTGTTTCTTCAGACAAACCAAAAGCAAATTTATTAACCACAGCAGCTCGGAAGCTTCCTGCACAAGGGATGGAGGCTCCTGCTGCAGTTGTGACAGTCTGGCTCAGTCTGGTTGGAATGTGTGCCTCCATCCCCAAGTTCTCCAAGGTGGCTGCGTCTCATACATGCCCTGGGGGCCCCAGAGGGAGAGGCGTGCAAGGCCTCACAGGGTCTCAGTCTGAGCAAGCCAGGGGCTTTGTTTTACAAAAGGGACAAGTGGGAAATTTGAAGCCTCTTTAGATTGTTTTGTAAGGAATGGAAACATTCTCTGGGTACTACTGGGATTAGAAAAGCATATGGTGGTGGGCGTGCCTCGGGATAGCGGGTGGGTGGGCAGGGGCGGCTCTCTGGGCCTTCTCTCTGCGCCTACATTTCCTTCACATTTTCCCGAAACAGTTGCCGGCCCTGGGAGTGAGCTCACTGCGGGCCAGGATGGGTTCCCAGAGGGGCCCAGCGCTGTGTGTAGGGGACAGTCAGGGCCTGGGCAGCCCCCACTGAGCGCTGACCCACAGCTCTGCTCCATCCACCAGAGCCTCCAGTGACCACCTTCTCGGCCCCCAGCAGCCCCGCTCCTCTTCCCAGCACCACCAAGCCTGGCTTGGCCTTCCCATGGGAAGATGGTTCAGGCTGGGCGCAGTGGCACACGCTTGTAAAGCCAGTACTTGGGAGGCTGAGACAGGAGGATCGCAGGTTTGTGACCAGCCTCAACTACTTAGTGAGGCCTCCGCAACTTAGACCCTATTTCACAATAAATAAAAAGTAGTGCCACATTTGGTGGGGCACACTTGTAATCCCAGCATTCGGGAGGCTGAGACCAGAGGATCGTAGTTTGCAAATAGCCCTTGGCAACTCAGTGAGACCCTGTTTCAAAAATAAAAGAACCAAAAAAAGGGCGGGGGTGTAGCTTGAAGGTAGAATGCCCCTGGGTTCCATCCCAGCACCACAAAAAAATTATAAAAAAATTATAAGAGGCTGGGCGTGGTGGTGCACGCTTGTAATCCCAGTACTTGGGAAGCTGAGACAAAGCCAGCTACTTAGGCTCTCAGCAATTTAGTGAGACCCTGGTTCTAAATAAAATGTAATATAGGTCTGGGAGTGTAGCCCAGAGGTAGTACCCCTGGGTTCCATCCTCAACACCAAAAAAATAAAATTTTTAAGAATTAAAAAAATAGAGCTGGGGGTGTGGCTCGTAAGTAGAATAAAAAAAGTTTCAGAACCATGTCTTTTTTTTTTTTTTTTTTTTTTTTTTTTTTTTTTTTTTGGTGGTACTGGGGTTCCTGGAAGCCCTTCTATCTCCGGACTACACTCCCAGACCTATTTTTTTTCCATTTTTATTTGGAAACAGGGTCTCTTAAGCCAGCCCGCGAGGCTGGCTTCGAACCTGCGCGATCCTCCTGTCTCTGCCTCCCAAGCGCGGGGATTACAAGCGTGCGCCACCACGCCCGGCTTCTTTTTTTTTTTTATTTATATTTTTGCGGTACTGAGGATGGAACCCAGGGGCATTCTACCTCCGAGCTACACCCCCAGCCCTTTTTTTTTTTCTTTATTATTATTTTATTTATTTTTGCCGGTCTGAGAATGGAGCCCACGGGTATTCAACCTCTGAGCTACACCCCTTGCCCTATTTTCTATTCTTTAATTTGAAACAGGGTCTCACTGAGTTGCAAAGGGCTTCACCAAGTAGCTGAGGCTGTCCTTCAACCGTAATCCTACTGTCTCAGCCTCCTGAATTCTGGGATTGCAAGCGTGCCCACCACGCCTGGCTTCCGGCTTTATTTTGAAACAGGGTCTCGATGCGTTGCAGAGGGCCTCACTAAGCTGCTGAGGCTGTTTGTGAACCACTTCTGTCTGAACCTCCTGAACGCTGGGATTGCAAGGTGCCGACCACGCCTGGCTAAGCCGTCTTCTCGCAGTCAATCAGTGCACAGTAGACTGCCCATTGAATCCTGACCAGCATGTATACCCATGGGACTACCCTGACCTCCTCAATCCTCGCCCAGCCTGGTCCAGGGCACCTCACGGCCGCTTCCCATCACCTCTGTCCTTTGCCCAGAGAGTAGCAAGAGGCAGGGATGTGATGAGGTCTGAGTGGGGATGGTGAGCTCCACCTCACTGAGGCCGGAGCTGGCTGCTGGCCATGGGCCGTGCACAGGGGCCCCCGGAGCCCGGAGTGCTGGCATGTGAGCGGCTGGGCACACACAGGGAGACAGCCTGGGCCCTGCAGAGGAACGCAGCCATGGGTGGAGGGCGGATGGTGGGGCCACGGGCTTGTTGCTAAGCTACAGGCAAGCTAGACATTCAGGGCCCCAGGAAACAGGGAGTGAGGTGTTTCTTGGTGCCGGAGGCCTGGAGCAACTGGCTTCTCTGTGGGCCTCCCCTAGGAGGGCCAGGTGCACTAGCTGCCTGTCCCCTTGGGGGAAGCTGGTCTCCTCCTGGTGGGGTATGACCCAAGCCCTCTAGTGATGGCCCTGTAACTCAGCTGCCCACCTTCACTCCCCGTCCAGCCCTCCAGCCCCTTCCCCACCTGAGCCCTGCGGTGAGCCCCAAGCTCTCCAGGCCCGGGCTGGCCCTGTCGGCCAGGGACAGAGCGGATTTGTCTTGGTCCCTTCGTGGACAGACTGCTAAGGAGCTCTGGAGTGTGACTGCCGCCAGCTGGGCCTGCCGCACTCCCCCAACACCTGTGGCTCCCTGAGCTAGGCGCAGCACCCAGACCTGGGGTCCCAGAAGCCCCTCCTCCCCAGCTCTGAGCCGCCTTGTGCAGAGTACTCCTGCTGGGCCAGGATCCTTTCTAGGCTTCACTTCACTCCTGGGCTGGGTACACAGTAGGTGCTTACTAGATACACAGGGGAGGGAGCCTGCCAGTTAATGTGGCTGTCCTCGTGCTCTCCCCTGCTGTCTGCTACTCCGTGTCCCCCATGTGGCCTGCAGGGTCTGGCCCTGGCCCTCAGCCCCAGGGGCGTCAGTGTGGGCGGCCCTAGGTCCTAACTCTGCTGCTGGGGCTGGGGGCTTTGAGTCCTCGTGGAGCAGGGAGCCCTTAGGAGCTCCCAGCCAGGGTAAGGGGGCTCTTTGAAAGCTTCTGTAGAAGGTGACAGGGCGGCCCAGGCTCCTGCATCCATGGTGGGGGCAGGAACTGTGGGGCAGGGAAGTCTGATTTGGACAGGTAGTCAGCCTGTGGGGTGGTCGCCCAGCCCAGGGGGCAGGAGCTGCCCAGACCACCTTCTAAGGCTCCCCTTCCTGAAAACGTCCCCTGCCCTGGGAAAAGGCTGTCAGTCCTGAGGATCCAGAAGACAGCTGGCCTGCACCCCTCAGCGGGCACTGCCACTTAACCAAGAGCGCAGTCCGTCCCTCCCCCAAGCCATACGTTTCCCAGGAAGGAAGCCCAGGCCCTCGCGGCTAAGCTGGGCCCCACAGGGCCTCTCCTGGGCCCGGAGCTGGGGACAAAGAGGCAGCTGCCAGCCCCGCAGGGTGGGGGCCGTGGCCTTTGTGTGTGCCCGGCCTCTCTCGGTGACCTCACCACCGGCCAAGAGAAGGGCCCTTTCTTCCCAAAGGCAGCCGTTGGGAATCCGCCTGAGGACAAAGCCGCTGCCAGGCGGGGGACCTGCGAGTGGCCGCCTCCATGGAATAACTCAGGGAGGGGAAGAGGGAGGGCCACTGCAGCTGGCGCCTGGAGAGGACCGCTCGACTGCACATGGGCAGACCCCCAGCTCACACACAGGGAACAGGTCCCCCAACCTCACTCCATCCCCCCGTTCAGCTCTCCAAAGTGGATGCTGGGCAGAAGGGTGGCAATGGGCAGGCTCCCCGTATGCAGGGGAAGGAGGACAGGTGGGTCAAGGCTGCTCACAGTCCTGGGGTGGGGGCTGGCCGGGGAGGCCCTGCCGCCCAGCAAGCAAGGTCACCAGCACACGGGTCCCAGCTGTCTGGCTTGAGCCCAGGCAGGCCTCTGGGGGCTCCAGGAGAGGCCAGGGAAATATTTGCTTTTCTCTGCGTGGTGTCAAATGACACCCTGTGTCCCAGGTCAGGTCCCCCACGTGGGGCCGAAGGAGGGCTTCCTGTCCCCAGGGCGCTCCACAAAGCTGCTTCACAGCCATGCTGGCTCCTGCCCTCCCTGTCCCCTGCTGGGGCCCTGGGGGCAGCCTGTGCAGCACAGGCAGGTACTGAGAGGCCTTGGGCTGCCTCAGTGCCCAGCCCTCTGGCCAGTGTCCATGGGAGGCCCACCACGGACTCCTCGGCCTCCCCACGGCCCTGGCCCCAGGCCGGTGGCTCTCTGCAGGTTCGGGAGGTCTCCCCATACCTGAGCCAAGCACAGCCCTGGCATCCTGGCCACGCGCAGGACAGAGGGTTGAGGGGTGCCAGGACACCAAGGGTCCTGTCTGGTGAGGGGCAAGACATCTTGGCCTGGGGCCCCGGGTTGAGGTGCAGAAGCGTGGCGGTCACCCAGCAGCTCTGCGAGCAGAGATTTCCAGGGTTTGGAAACTTCCCAAAGCCTTTTGGAACTGCTGGCTCTACAGCTGCCCATAGCCGGGACCCTCTGCCCCTCCCATCACCCCCATGTGTGGATAAGGAAAGAGAATCTCTACAAACCTGACCCTGGCCAGGAGGAGGCCAAGGCTTCTGGGGCACCAAGCCCCCAAGGCTGGGGTTTGCAGCCCCCCAGAAGCCACGTGGCCCTGTGCCCCTCCCTCCGGAGCAGCAAGAGAGCCGGTGGGGGCAGGTGTAAGTAGGCCAGCACTTTGTGCCCGTTGCCATGGTGCGCCGCCTGCCTGTGCAAGCTTCCTTCTGGGCCTGTTCCCAGGACACCTCGGGCCAGCCACCAGCCCCCCAGCCCTGCCAGGACCCAGCCGGCAGAGGCTGCCCCCTGGCTCTGGGGGAGGGGGCCAAGTGCACGAGCTGCCTGTACAATGCACACGCCCACAGAGCCACTCACACACGCAGTGCTGGTGCCTACTGGCACCCACACACACGTGCATATACTCACATACTTGCAAGCCCACACATTCACACACATGCCACAGCACGCACACGTGCACCACACACGTGCACACTTGCACATAGCCACACGCAAACGCTCAGCGAAGCTCTTGGAACCACAGATCCCCAAGGACTTGGGTTCCTCAGGGGCCCCGCAGCCGCAGCTCCAGAGATCCCTGGGGTCCATGAGGCTGCCCAACCCAGGTGAGACCTAGGGCCCCGCCAGAGGGTCCATACCCAGTCCATCCGCTGGCTGACTTGGGGGTCTTGGCTGAGCTCTGGGCAGGGGCCCCAGATTCAAGGCACAAGCCGGACTCTGGGAATATGAGTGGTAGTGTGCTGCCATCGCCGGGCCTGAGGGGGCCTGAGGCCGCTGGGCAGGAGGAGTGCCTGCACCGTCCTGCACAGCACACCAGATGTGAGCACACTGTGTGTGTGTGCGGTACTGGGGGTTGAGCCCTGGGGCAATCTCCTCTGAGTTACACCCTCAGCCCTGTTTTATTAATTTTGTTTTATTATTTTTATTTTAAAACAATCTCAGCCGGGGATGGTGGGACACGCTTGTAATCCCAGCATTCTGGAGGCTGAGATAGGAGGATCGTGGTTCGCAGCCAGCCTCAGCTACGTAGTGAGGCCCTTTGCAACTCAGTGACACCCTGTTTCAAAATAAAGAATAAAAAATAGGGCTGGGGTGTAGCTCAGAGGTAGAATGCCCCTGGGTTTCATTCTCAGTACCAAAGGGAAAAAAAAAACCAGAATCTCATTAAGTTAGCCAGAGGTCATGGTGGCGCATGCTTGTAATCCCAGCATTTGGGAGGCTGAGATTGGAGGATCGTGCTTCTCAGCTTCAGCTACTACTCAGTGAGGCCCTTTCCAACTCAGCAAGACCCTGTTTCAAAATAAAAAATAGGGATTGGGGTGTCACTCAAAGTTAGAATGCCCCTGGCTTCCATTCCCAGTACTGAAAAAAAAAAAAAAATCTCATTAAGTTTCTGAGGGCCTCACTCGTGTTGAGGCTGGCCTTAAACCTGTCATCCTTCTGTCTCAGCCCCCCCTCCCCCCAAGTACTGGGATTAGAGGCCTGTGCCAGCAGGTCTGGCTCTAGACCCTCTTGAAGAAGACCGGGGCTGGAGCCTTCAGTGTACTGCCTCAGCCTCCCTGTGGCCCCCGAGCGTGCGTGCGGGTGCAGGCTGGAGAGGCACGGAGGGATGGGAGAGGCCGGGCAGGGTAGAGGCTGGCCTCCCTTCCCAGCCATGGGCCAGACCTACCCCCGCCCCAGGCTTGCTTTCTGACTCCTTCCTCCCAGCACCTCCGGGGACTCTCGGCTCCAGCCTCCACCTTCAGCAGGGAGCAGGAGGCCAAGTGGGCCCAGCTGGAGGACACAGAACGGGGTGGCACAGCCCAGCCCTGGGGGTGCGCGTCAAAAGCAGGGCATCACGCAGGCGGGCTTTTGGCTTGGACCAGGTAGAATGGGCACCAACACCCAGGGAGTAGGCAATTCAGGTGAGGGATCGGCGTGTAGAGACAGCACAGGCCTCGCACACGGCACCTCGTCCCCGGTTTTAGCTGCTGTTGGGGTGTGATGTGCCAGGCCTGAGCTGCTCCCTGGGGCCAAGTTAAAGTTGCTCAGGCGCCAGTTAGGGCTCTGTGCCACCCCGAGACTAGCAGGTGGCCGCCAAAAGTCCAACTCGGGCACCATCCACTGCCTGGCACAGAAGCTGTAGCCCAGGTGGTACCACGGCCACCTGCCTGTCATCAGTCAGGACAGGTGCACCCTGTGGTAGCCCAAGCGCGTGACAGCTGTGACTGGCCAGCTGGCCCCAGCCCACTCCAGTGTCCTGGCCTCGGGCGCCACCTGGTGGTCATAGTCATACAAGGCGAAGGCAGGCCATGGGGCTTGGAGGGTCAGGTGTGCCTGGTCAGAGGCCCAGAATGCAGCGCAGGCGAGCTGTCGTGCAGCGTGGGGCTGTGTGGCGACAGGTGTCGCCAGCTTGTGTGCAGTCCTCCCTCTCCAGCCTGGCCAGGGGGATGCTTGGCTCCGCTGGCTGCAGGCCCTTTGTGAAAATATAATTACAATACTACCACTGAACACTTGTGGTCCTCCATCAGCCTCCTGAGCAGCTGGGACTCCCACTCCCCGCCTGCTGTGAGGAACGGCGGACTCTGGGAGCCCCATCTCTTGGTATTGCTCACGCCCCAGGCCCTCTGGCTCCCTGCCCTGCCCTCTCACCATGCCCTTTCCCGGGGTCCCTGTCTGGAGGAGGGCACTGCCGCTAGCCAGGGCCTCCTGGCTCCCCCGTCCTCCTCCTCTGGGCCTCCGCACCACGCCACTGCCCTCCTTGCTGCTCCCTGCAGAGGCCTTCCCTGACTCCCCTGAGCAGGTGGCTCCTTTGGGGTCTCCTCTGGCACATGCGGGGGCACAGCACCCCTCCCTCCTGGCACAGCCCTTGACCATACCGCTCTCGCCCAGGCCCGGGCTGCCAGTGCCGCCGAGCCTGGTCCCCCAGCATGGGGCTCCGTGGGTTGCTGGATGAACTCAGCAGGCCCACGCCGGCCCCACTCTGGGGCAAGCCAGTCCTGCCCATGCCCACGGCGCTCCTGTCTGCAAGTGCGCTCATTCGGCAGGCGTGTGCTGGGCCAGCCGCCGGGGCTCTGGCTGGACAGTTCCAGGTCCTCAGGGTCCAGGTGAGACCCCGAGGCTGGGGGGCTGCCAGGGTGGGGCATCTGCTGTGCGAGGGCGGCTGCAGGAGCTCACTCAGCCTCTTTCTTTTTTTCTTTTTGTGGTGCTGAGGATGGAGCCCAAGGACATTCTACCTCTGAGCTACACCCCAATCCTATTTTTTAGTCTTTTTATTTTATTTTTTTAAATTTTATTTACTTATTGGTAGTACTGTGGGTGGGACCCAGGGGCTTTCGTACCTCCGGGATACACTCCCAGACCTATTTTATACTTTTATTTGGAAACAGGGTCTCACTAAGTTGCTGAGAGCCTCACTAAGTAGCTGAGGCTGGCTTTGAACCTGTGAGATCTTCCTATCTCAGCCTCCCAAGCGCTGGGATTACAAGCGTGTGCCACCACACCCGGCTTCTTTTTTTTGTTTCTTTTCTTTTTTTTTTTTTTTTTTTGTACTAGGGATGGAACCCAGGGGCTTTCTACCTCCACCTTACACGCCCAGACCTGTTTTAAAAAACATTTTACTTGGAAACAGGGTCTTACTACTTTTACTACTTTTCTGAGAGCCTCACCGCGTAGCTGGGGCTGGCTTTGAACATACACAATCTTCCTGCCTCAGCCTCCAGAGTACTGGGATTACAAGCGTGTGCCCCCATACCTGGCCTCTTTGGGCTTTACCCTGAAGCCGGGAGTGGCTGCTTCAGCCGGAGCTGGGCCCAACACGCCAAAGAGCTGGGACCCAAACAAGAACCGCCCAGTCCAGGGCCAGGGAGCTGGGACCTGACCCAGAGTCTCCCTGTCCAGGCGACGCCTTTCCCCTCTCCACCCCTCCTCAGTGACAAGAGCACCGGGATCAGCAGGCGTGGGGGGCCCGGGTCCTGGTGGCCCTTCAGCTTGGCCCCTGCAGCCTGCGGGGCTGGGGAGGGGCTGGGGAGGGCTGCATGGGGCCTGGGAGCAGGAGTTTCCCTGTGGCCTCCTGCATGCAGCTCAGAAGCACTCCCCCTGGGAAGATGAAGTGACAGAGGAGGCCCCACCAGCTCCTTCTCTCCGGGCCCTCCCTCACCTCGTCTTCCCTGGCATCCCAGAGCCAGCTCCTTCCCCCACGCCACGGATCCCGCCAGGACACAGGCTTCCTCAGCTCTTCGCTCTCTCCTGGAGACATGGCTGCTCCTAGCCAGTCATGGTCACTCCGACCCCTGCCTGAGCCCACATCCCCCAGGGCCTGCCTCCTGCCCAGCTCCTCTGTGGGTCTCTTTCCAAGACCATTTGTCCCCTGATCTCTGCACAGCGGCCACCTGGGGACACGGGACCCTCAGTTGCTGTGGCCCCTCCCAGCCCGGCTGGTGTTCCGTGGGGAAGGCGCTGGGCAGGCCCACCAGGCCAGGGGAGGAAGCACAGGGGCGCTGGCGCCAGGGGTGTTGCTCGGAGGTTAGTGGGAGGTGGGTGTCCTCACTCCTGCAAGGACAGGCAGGACTGCCAGTGCCCCGCCCCGGCGCTGCCGTGGAACCTCACAGGCCTGGCCCCTCCACAAGAAACCCAAGCCATGCCGAGCTCGCCAGACGTGGGGCAGGAGCTGGGTGTGCGCTGGACCTCACTGCCCTGGGCCTTGGCAAGGACAGCAGCCCAGCCCTGCTGTCCGAGTCACTTGGTAGCCACCTCTGAGCCTGGCGGGAGTCCAGGCAGCGGGCGGGGCAGGCTGACCTCACCAGCCCCAGAGGAACTGTAGGGCTTCCTGACAGGCGTCCTGCTGGCGGAGGCGCGCAGGTACAGGGCGTGTGAATTTGGTCATGAGCTTAGCTGCAGAAGTGGCTCCTCTTCCTAAGTCACGTTTCTTTTCTTTCCCCCCAGTACTGGGGATGGAACCCAGGGGCATTCTACCTCCAAGTGACACCTCCAGCCCTACTTTTTTTTTTTTTTGTAGTACTGGGGGTGGAACCCAGGGGCTTTTCTGCCTCTGGGCTATACTCCCAGACCTATTTTATACTTTATTTGGAAACAGGGTCTCACTAAGTTGCTGAGAGCCTCACAAAGTAGATGAGTCTGGCTTCAAGCCTGTGAGATCCTCCTGTCTCAGCCTCCCAAATGCAGGGATTACAAGCGTGTGCCACCACGCCTGGCCCTTTTTAAACTTTAAAATAGGGTTTTGCTGCCAGACTAGTGGCACATGCTTATAATCCCAGTACTTGGGAAGCTGAGATAGGAGTATTGTGCTGATTCAAAGCCAGCCTCAGCTACTTAGGCTCTCAGCAATTTAGTGAAACCCTATTTCTAAATAAAATATTAAAAAAAAAAATAGGTCTGGGAGTGTGCCCCGGAGGTAGAAAGCCCCTGGGTTCCATCCCCAGTACCACACACACACAAAAAAAGTAGCCAGATTGGTAGCACACACTTGTAATCCCAGCATTGGGAAGGCTGAGACTGGAGGATCAGGGTTCATGGACAGTCTTATCTACCTAATGAGGCCCTCTGCAACTTAGTGAGACCCTGTTTTTTTTTAAAAAAGAATTTAAAAATATAGGGCAGGAAGTGTAGTTTGGAGGTCGAATACCCCTGGTTCCATCCCCAGACCGGGAAAAAACACATACCCAGGGTCTTGCTAAGTTATTGGGGGGGTCTCACGAAGTTGCTGAGACTGGCCTCCATCCTAAGATCTTTTTTTCCCCCCCTCTTATGATACTGGAGATTGAGGTGTTCTACCTCTGAGCTACACCCCCAGCCTTACTTTTTTAAATGTTGAAACAGGATCTCACTAGGTCGATGAATGTCTCACTACTTGCTGGAGTTGTCCTTGAACCTGTGATCCTCCTGTCTCAGCCTCCCAAGTGCTGGGATAGCAGGCATGCACCACAGTGCCCAGTGGAGGACGCCACCTCTGAGGAACAGCTCACCCCACAGGCATGTGAGTGTCCGTTTCTGCCAGGCCCCGAGGCTAGAAGGGTCAAGAGAGGAGGCTCTTGTCTTCAGAGGCATGGCTGAGGAGACGAGGAGCCAGTCCTAGGGAGGTGAAGGCGTGGACACCTAGGCTCAAAGGATGGACTGATGCTTGGGGGAAGCCACAGACCCAGCTATGAGCAAGAGTGGCCTGGGACTCCTCCTCTGCTAACACTCGGGGCCACCCTGCTCCCAAAGCCAGCCCATTAGTGGAAGCTGGAGGTGGAGCAGCTTGGGGCCCTGCCGCTCTGGGAAGGTCTACTCATCCTCAGAGGGGAGAGGCTTCTTGCTGGTGGTAGGACCAGCTTCTGTGGTTGTAACTCACAGTTGGGAAACATTTGGACACAATCAGACTGTCTTTCTGCTGCAGGGGACACACTGCGCTACACACATGGAGGGCTCTGATGTGTTACTGGCATAAAACATGTCTTTCAACCCCTGTGGGAAGCCATTAAGATTCTCCCCTAAAAGAATATTTCTGACTCAGCTGACTGTCCTTCGCCCAGAGTCAACAAGGTTTGGGGTTATGGAAAGTTCAAAGTAAAAGGTTTGAGAGAAGATCAGGTGCCGGGCGTGGTGGCGCACGCTTGTAATCCCCGCGCTTGGGAGGCTGAGACAGGAGGATCGCACGGGTTCGAAGCCAGCCTCAGCTACTTAGTGAGGCTCTCAGCAACTTAGTGAGACCCTGTTTGCAAATAAAATATAAAAAAGGTCTGGGAGTATAGCCCAGAGGTAGAAAGCCTCTAGGTTCCACCCCCAGTACCACCAAAAAAAAAAAAAAAAAAAAAGATCAGGTGGTGATGTTCAAAGTAAAAGGTCTGAGTGATGACACGAGGGCATTGATTGACCTACCTCTAATGTATGTGCTTTGGATTGGTCTTTATTGTATTCCGGTGGTGATAGCACGAGGATACTGACCTGTGACTGTATAAATACCTCTAGAAAAATAAACCACTGTTGGCTCAATAGAGGATACTGACCCAGGAGTAGTCATCGACCAGTAGAGAGCGACTGACCCAGGAGCAGGGGTCGGCTAGTAGAGATAGTAGGCTGGTGGCCCCCACCACATTAGAATTAAAAAAAAAATTCTTGGAATCAAATTCTTAGGAGTTGAATTCTTCATCCTCACGCCTCTCTTCAGAACCCATACTTTTGCCGGCTGGCTCTGGCAGGTGGTGGCCCGTACGGGGATGGCTCCGGCAGACCCCCCAGGGGCTAACGTATGCCCCCCTTTCAGGAGCCGAAGCCCAGATGCTCAGCAGTCACTCCAGCTGACTCAGTGGACCCAAGCCACTTGGGCTGCTGTGCGGCCTCAACTACAGGGGTGGCACTCTGAAGGGAAGCTCTGTAACTGGTGCCCATGCTGTACCCAAGTGGATGGAGTCGCCCTCTGTGGGCAGGGGCCAGGCGTGGTGAACTTCGGCTTTCCAGGTAAACAGGATGCGCTGCCTTCCTCACCAGCCGTGTGCCCAAGGCAGCCAGTCCCTAGGGTGTGTGACCACAGCCTCAGAAACAGCTGGGGACAGAGACAATGGTCAGGCGATCCTGGAGCTGGGCATGGTGGGGCACACCTCTCGGCCCAGTATTCAGGAGGCTAAGACAAGAGGATCACAGGTTTGAAGGCAGGTTCAGCAAGTTAGTCTCTCAGCAACTTAGCAAGATCGTTTCCAAATAAAAAATAAAATAGGGCTGGGGGTGTAGTTCAGAGGTAGAAGGCCCCTGGCTTCCAGTCTCAGTACCACGAAAAACAAAAACTTTCCAGGAAAGGTCCTGAGAACTGGAAACAGCGGGTGGCACGTGGAGGTTCTGTTTCCATATCCGACAGCTCAGAAGCCAACCCAGGCACCTAGTGGCAGCAGAGGGAAGAAGACAGTCCAGGCGCATCCCAGCTGGCGGGCGACCTCTGCCCACGCCCACGGGCCACCCTTTTGAGCCATGCCTAGTCAGCCTGGGGGGCCGCCGAGGCCTGCCTGCCCTGCCATGCCGGAGCACCTGCCTCCTCTGGCCCGCATCTCCCTGAGGACACTGCCATTCCCTTGAGGATGGTGTGAAGGCCGCTGTCCAGTCTTGGGGTGACACGAGGCACTTGGTGAATGCCTGGAACAGGAGCCTACTGTGCTCATCAGGTGTGTGGAGGGCTCACCAGGAACTCCAAATGTCCCCCAAGGTGGTGTGTATGTAGTTGGTGATTGAACCCAGGGCGTTCTACCTCTGAGCTACACCCCCAGATCTATTTTTTATTCATTTTGAAACAGGGTCTCACTGAGTTGTGAAGGGCCTCATTAAGTCGCTGAGGCTGGCCACGAACCACGGTCCTCCTGTCTCAGCCTCCCAAATGCTGTGATTACAAGTGTGCGCCACTACGCCTGGCTCCTGTTTTTTAAAATGTGGGGGTGTGCTGGAGTTTGAACCTTACCTCCAAGCTATACTTCCAGCCCTATTTTTTTTTTTTTTTGGTATTAGGGCTGGAATCCAGAGGGTTTCTATATTTGAGCTATATCCCCAGCCCTATATATTTTGTTTTTATTATTTTATTTGGTGGTACTGGGAATGAAACCCAGGGGTTTTCTACCTCCAGGCTACACTCCCAGACCTATTTTATATTTTATTTGGAAACAGGGTCTCTTAAGCCAGCTGAGGCTGGCTTCGAACCCGCGCGATCTTCCTGTCTCAGCCTCCCAAGCACGGAGGGTGGGGGATTACAAGCTTGCGCCCCCACACCCAGCCTTGGCTGTTTTTACTTTTTTTTTTAATGGTACTGGGGTTTCTGGAAGCCCTTCTACATCCGGGCTACACTCCCAGACCTATTTTTTATATATTTTTATTTGGAAACAGGGTCTCTTAAGCCAGCGCAGCTGGCAAATGATCCTCCTGTCTCCGCCTCCCAAACGCAGGGATTACAAGCGTGCGCCACCACGCCCGGCATGTTTTTACTTTTGAAAAGTCAAAGTTAGGCTGGGCATGGTGGCGCATACTTGTAATCCCAGCATTTGGGAGGCTGAGACAGGAAGATTGCAGTTCGAGAACAGCCTCACCTACTTAGCGAGGCCCTTTGCAACTCAGTGAGACCCTGTTTCAAAATAAAGAATAAAAAATAGGGCAGGGTGTATAGCTTGGAGGTCGAATGTCCCTGGGTTCCATCCCCAGAACAGCAAAAAAAAAAAAAAAAAAAAAAAAAAGTCAGTTACAACACACTGGCCTTGAACCTGTGATCCTCATCTTTGTCTCTCAAGTACTGAGACACCAGGCACATGCTCCAATGCCCAGCTGCCCCACAGTGTATGCGTGTTACTGGAGATGGAACCCAGGGGCATTCCATCTTATCACTCAATTACACCCCTGCCACTTTCTTATTTTGAAAGAGTCTCACTAAAATGACCTTTTCTGGCCTTGATTCCACAGTGTTTTGTGTGTGGTGAGGATTGAACCCAGAGGCAGTCTACCTCCAAGTTACAACCCCAGCCAGATTTTTTGTCTTGCTAAACTGCGGAGGCTACCCTAAACCTTGGGTCTCCTGTCTCAGCCTCCTAAGTACTGGGATGACAAGCGTGCACCACCAGGCCTGGCTCAGTGTTCTTTTTAAGCTTTACAAGTTGTTTCTTTCCATTTCTGGCCGTTCAGAAATCCCACGGCAGCCTGGCATGTTGGTACATGCTTGTAATTCCAGTACTTAGGAAGCTGAGACAGGAAGATTGCAGGTTCTTTGCAAGCCTCAGCTACTTAGTGAGGCTCTCAGCAACCTAATGATTTCCTGTTTCTAAATAAAAAACAAAATAGGGCAGGGGGTGTAGTTGAGGTAGAATGGCCCTGGGTTTCATACCTAGAAACATACACACACCTTATATTCGCTCACAAAGAAATCCAATGGTGAACAGGCTACCTCTGTTTGGATCCCTGGAAGATACAGATACAAGCAGGCAGAAAGAATTCAAAGGTATGGGTAGGAAAGGACTAGGGGAAAAACAAAAAACACCAGATTTGGACTCCGGGCGTGGTGGTGCACGCTTGTAATCCCCACGCCTGAGAGGCAGAGACAAGAGGATCACACAGGTTCGAAGCCAGCTGTGCTGGCTTAGGAGACCCTGTTTCCAAATAAAAATATAAACTAGGTCTTGGAGTGTAGGCCGGAGGTAGAAGGGCTGTCAGGAACCCCAGCCCCAGTACTGAAAACAAACCAACCAACTCACCCACCAGATTTGGAATGCCCAGACATGCCGACAGGCCCTCAGTCCAGAGATGCAGGTGCCGATAGGTCCTGGCTGTGGGTGGGGGGACCCCTTCCCAACACCCCACTGTGGGTCAGGGGAGATGCAACTCAGCAGCACAGGTCAACTAAGACCCCTGAGGGAAAGGCTCTCTCCAGAACCACATCCCGGTGCTGCTCCTCCTCTTTCAAAGGTCAACGACTGTGCCCTGAGGCCCTGGCAGGGGCTGGGAGCAGAGTGAGCCTGGCTGCCACCCGACTGAAGTAAGGGCCACCCCATCCCCCGGCAGGCCGCCCCCAGTCATGGAGGTGACAAATCAGAAGGAACCTGAGGCCAGCAGAGAACAGAACGCACACCTCGGACTCACATCCTTTCTCCACCACCAAGATGAGCTAAGAAATTTGTTTTATTTCAGTAATGATTAAGGGCATACTAATATATGTCTCTGTCAAAAGAATACTGAATTATTTCAGACATACTAATACAATAGTCATACAGTTAACAGAGACAGGACAGGAACCAATACACTAAAAACACCTGTATTACACATCAAAATCAAGGGCAAATATTTCTTCAATTATTCTGAAGGGGAAAATATCCAACCAGTTAAAAGCTGAAAACCTTTGTTCAAAAAACACTTTTGTACACAGAATTGGTTTAGACCCTCAAAAACCTGGTAGAAATCAGCAAAGTAGAACAAATAAAAACTGGTTAAAGTTCACTAAACACATAGGCATTTTAGCAAAGAAAGCATTAAACTGTACTTAGTAGAAATGTTCGTTACATTTATTGTAATACCTATTTCATTCATCATAGGATTGACTTTACTCTACTTGGACAGAGAATGACCTGAAAGCAAAGCTCATTGGATGAAGGCAAGCAAGCAAACATTCCCAGCCACTTTCTACATGAGCACGGAAGACACTGTTTAATGCAGACCCAAAGCCACACTTTTGGGGAGCAGGTTTTACTTGCAGTACAGACTCTGTGTAGGATGCTGAAATACAACACGGTGTGATGAGCCCGAATCACACGGCAGCCCGTGTCCTCAGGTACGGCTCCCGAGGCGAGAAGCGTTGAGTTGGCTGTCTGTGAGGGAGGCTTGTTAGGGGAGATAACTGGGCATAAAGAACTAAAGCAGATTCAAGGAGGGAACAAAGCCATGCAGAGCCCAAGCGCAAAAGATCACCTCCAAGCCCAACACCAGCCAGGCGGCGGTGCTCAGCTCAGGGGTGGGAGAACATGCTGGAGGGGTGGGGCTCTGCTTTCAAGACACTTTAAAAGGCTGGCATTCAATTCTTAAAAATGAAATAAAAAATTAAGTAGAATCTGGTGAAGGATATGTTAAGTGGTTGTGGAATAACCCTCTTCTCCCAGTGAGTATTTTTCTTAAAAAAAAAAGCAATCCTGAAATGACTGGCCTAGAGGACAATCCTGACGCTGGTGCTGGGCCGGCAGTGGGGCTTGAGCCAGAAGACCCCCATGGCCCTCTGCCCACTGGAGCCAGTGGTTCTAGAACATCTCCAGTAGGGAAGACAAACCCAGGGTTGTAAATGAGACAAACTAGAGTAGCTGGCACTGTGCTTTATTATCTTTTAGGTATTTAGGGTCATTCTTTTACCTACTTTTAGCTAAAGTGACAAGTAAATGTCTTTGGAAGTAACAGGTCACACAAGAGTTCAAAGTTGTGCCCTCACAGGACAATCTGGTGAAAAGGTGACTACAGACAGCGGTCTGCCGGTTTAACACTGGGACCCACGTGCTTTCAAAACTCGGGGGAAACGTTTGCTCACATTAATAGGCAACTGCACAACTTACTCCTCAAAGCGTTTATAGAAATGCACGTGCCCTTTTAGCAGATGAAAAATACTTCGTGCCAAGGACCTGACTGGAGCCTGGCAGGCCCAAGGGCAGCCTTTAAGCAGGAGCTGTGGCATTCAGGGCTGGCAGCAGGCAACTAACTTTCTCTGCCAAGCTAGACACCTGGCCCCACTGGGCTACTGAATCTCTGCTCTCATGTTCCAAAATGGTGGTAGGTGTGTTTAACAGGCATGTCTGTTACATAACTTGGACCAAAGGAAGAAGTACACCACGTGCACAGCGCTCTTCCTGCTTGGTTTCAGTGTAACCTGACACTAACTCAGTTCTCAGTGTCCAACTATAGGCATGAGTGTCTTTTAAAGGTATACTGATTTCATTTATATGTCCCCATCCTCAGCAATTACTAAGGAAAATATTAAGTTTAGATCCTACAAACAAAAATAGCTTGAAGATATTGAGCAGCTGATGTTTTACCTCTTCTTCAGTGCAGTCTCAAAGGTTTCTATTAATTTTCATAATTTTCTTGTGTTCCACACAAATACAAGACTTTCCCCCTCTAAATGCAGAGTATGGGGGAAAGCACTGTTTTTACAAACAAAAATGCTTATGAAAAACAGACAATCCAAATAAACAAAAAAACCTACCCCATTAAGCTGGGTGGGCCCAGTCAGGTGTTATAAGTGAAAAAAGATCTGTCTGCTTTATGTAGCATAATGAAGGTTATACTGTTTTTGTGCTTGGACTTTACTCTTTCATCAAAACCATTTCCCATCTCTCATAATTTCCAGATTATGTACAGTTATGTCTATTCCCAGATTCTGAAACTTCAGCATTTTAATGCTCACACAACCCAGTTAAAAATTACGAATGTGCCACTATTCACATTCTGATTAAAAACGCACAAAATGAACACAAAAGCCACAAACCAAACAAAGCACATATCATATGGATAACGACCCAAATGGAAAAGTTACTGTGCTGTAATGACATCTGTTTTGCAACATCAAAAGCAGAGATACTGAATATAATTTCTTAAATCATAAATATTGAGATTGAAAAATGTATAAATCACATTTAGGCTCCACAAACCAAAAGCTCTGTATAAATACATAGCAGTATCTGTAAAGTGCAAACAAGCAGGGTCGGTCTGAGTTTCAGTACTCCCACTCATCGGACTTCAGGTCGAGATAGCTGAGGATGTTCTGGGCGAGCTTCACAGCCTGCTTCCTGGCAGCCTTACACTTCTCCTCGCCTTGAGGGTCCACGGCATCCAGCGCCAGCAACTGCTTGGTCAGCAGCTCCTCCAGCCGGATGTAGTTCTTATCAGACCTATTCCCGTCGAACGAGAGGACTTCTCCCTGGATCTCTGACAGGTTTCCAAGAACGCCCCAGACCGCCTTATGCGGTGGATGCTCCTCACAAGTCAACTGCTTCCTCTTCTCCAGGGCCTCCCTCAGGTCCACGTACGTGATCAGAGTCTGCACTTCGATCACTGCCCTTCTCCTGGCTTCCCGGATACATGGATTTTTTTCAACACTCACCTCATCCAGCTGTCCAATCAAACCCTGCAGTTCTGTCTTGGAGCTCAGATACAATTCAGGAGGATTCTGCGCTTGGAGGAGTTCATTTTTTATCTCTCTCATCCTCTTGAGGACCTTTTCTATTTCTAAAATAGAACGATTCTGTCTCAGGTCAAACGCGTAAGTAGTATTGGCTTCCTCTTCTAAATCCAGATACTTCAGTAATTTGTTGATGTCTTCAACTACCTCCTTCCGATAATTCCTGATTTCTGTACGCCCGCACACATCTAACGCATCCAGATCGGCAATCAGTCCCGAGAGCACACACGACAAGTGCCTGCAAGTCTCGCTGGTGTCCACCCCCATCAGAAGGGCGATCAGAGTGCCTCTGGCCTTATTCACTTCGCACATCACAGAGTTGATTTTGGCGACAGATGGATGTGCGTCCTCGGAGAGTGGCAGGGAAGGCTGCTTCTTCACGCAGTCTTCAATGATCTCTTGCACAGCACAGATTTTGGTTAGAGTATGATACCTTGCTTTCCGCAGGGAGATCTTCCCTCCGGTTTTGACGTGTGTCAGCCTCAGGATGATATCTTGGATGCCTTCCTCAAATTCATCGGTCACGCAACTGCCTCCATTGTAAAAGGGCACGATCTTCTCTTTCACAAGGGCCTGGGCTTCCTTAAGGATGTTCTGGATTTCGATCCGGTGCGGGTGGTTAGCATTCTGCTCCAGCTCTCTGAGGAGGCGTTCCGTCTCCTGCGCCGCCCTCTTCCTCGCCTGCTGAATGTCTCCTTTTCCTTCTGTATCCACAGAATCTATTTCAAAAAGTTGCTTTGTTAGGATCCTCTCGAGTTTCTTGTAATTCTTGTCATCTGACAGGCCACTGAAGCCAATGACTTGCTGTTCTATACTCTTTACTTCCTTTTGGATTTCCTGAAGCCTACTTAGAGAAGGATGTTGGTTTCCCATATCCATACTTTGTTGTGTTCAGTTTCACAAGCACTAAAAGATGACAAGAATGATGCCTTATTACAGGACAAAGTCTCTGCAAAACTACTCTTTGTACAATTTTTTTATGTGTGTGGTGCTAGGGGTAGAATCTGGGGGTATTCTGTCTCCAAGCTACACCCCCAGCCCTATTTTACTTTTATTTTTAAATAGGGTTTTGCTAGGTTGATTAGAGTCTCACTACTTGCTGAGGTTATCCTTGAACCTGTGATCCTCCCATCTCATTCTCCAAAGTAATGGGATAGCAGGCACGTGCCAGCTTAAGTTCATTTTTTTTTTCTTCGGGTCTGAGGATGGAACCCAGGGGCATTCGACCTCCAAGCTACACCCCCTGTCCTATTTTTTATTCTTTATTTTGAAACAGGGTCTAAGTTGCGTAGGGCCTCACTAAGTAGCTGAGGCTGTCCGTGAACTGCAATCCTCCTGTCTCCGCCTCCCAAGCACAGGGATTACAAGTGTGGGCCACCACGCCAGGCTGAACCTGTGATCTTTCTATCTCAGCCTCCCAGGTGATGGGGTTACAGATGTGTGCCACTGTGACAGGTAAAAAGTACATTAAAAAAAAAAAAAAGAGCCGGGCGCAGTGCGCACGCTTGTAATCCCCGTGCAGGTTCGAAGCCAGCCGCGCTGGCGTAAGAGACCCTGTTTCCAAATAAAAATTAAAAAGTATAAAAATAGGTCTGGGAGCGTAGCCCAGAAGTAGAAGGGTTACCAGGAACTCCAGTACCACCAAAAAAAAAAAAAAAAAAAAAAAAAAAAAAGCAAGAAAAGAAAAAAACGCCGTTAGCTGTTTGCTTGGCTTGGTGGTACACTTCTGTAATTGCAGTACTTGGGAGGTTGAGACAGGAGAATCTCAGGTTTGCAGCCAGCCTCAGCAATTTTATGAGGCGATTGGAATTTAGTGAGGCCCAGTTTCAAAGTAAAAAATAATAATAAAAAAAAGGGTGAGGTGTAGCTTGGATGTAGAATGCCCCTGGGTTCAATATCTGGTAACGCACGCACGCACGCACGCACACAGGAGGGGCCTGTTAGCTGGGCATGATTGATCTTGCCTGTAATCCCAGTACTTGGGAGGGTTTGTTGTCAATGTGATTCCAAAGACAGTCATGCTCAAGTACAGAAAGAAAGTGGCCTTCTCAACACCCTCTCCTGAAAATCCTGGGCATCGCACTCTATGAATTCTGGGCTTCCTCAACCACGAGAGGAGCATATGCCTTCATAAGAAACTGGACTAGTTCTTTAGATCTTAACATCATAGTCTATACTTTTAAAATCAACAGGGAATCAG
This sequence comes from Muscardinus avellanarius, assembly GCF_963383645.1. Classification (NCBI taxonomy): domain Eukaryota; kingdom Metazoa; phylum Chordata; class Mammalia; order Rodentia; family Gliridae; genus Muscardinus; species Muscardinus avellanarius. The sequence continues at coordinate 106,098,134 of NC_137798.1, forward strand.
CCGGGCGTGTACGCTTTGTAATCCCCGCGCTTGGGAGGCTGAGACAGGAGGATCGCACGGGTTCGAAGCCAGCCTCAGCTACTTAGTGAGGCTCTCAGCAACTTAGACCCTGTTTCCAAATAAAGTATATATTAAAAAAAGGTCTGGAAGTATAGCCCGGAGGTAGAAAGCCTCTGGGTTCCACCCCAGTACCACCAAAATCAACAGGGAATCTTCGTGACATATAGAACAGTAGCTCTTCTAGCCTTTTTCTTTTTTTTTTTTTTTTTTTTTTTTGAGGTACTGGGGATAGAACCCAGGGGCAATCTGCCTCCGAGTTACACCCCCAGCCCTATTTTTAGTTCTTTATTTTGAAACAGGGTCTCGCTGAGATGCAGAGGGCCTCACTAAGTAGCGGAGGCTGTCCTCGAACTTCGATCCTCCCGCCTGCGCTTCCGAATGCTGGGGTCACAAGCGCGCGCCACCACGCCCGGCTCTCGGCAGCCCTTCAGCCCTCACAGGCCCCCGCCCAGGCAAACAACTACACCCCCTTCCAGAAAACTAACTCGGCACGAGGAACCGCGCCGAGGCCCATCCCCGCTCTCCGCCCCTCCGCCGCCGCCGCCCGCCGGGCCGCACCACCTTCCCGCCCGGCCCGCCTCGGGCGCGGCGCCCTCCGCAGGGCAGGCGGGCCGCTCGCCGCCCGGAGCCGCAGCCCGGCGCACCGCACGCTCTCGGGCTCCCACCGAGCCGCCCGCTCGGCCGCAACCGAAGCCGGCCCCGCCGCGCTTGACCCGAGGCCTGGGCGGCCCCTCACGGGGAGCGGCGCGGGGCCCCGCGGCACGCCCCGCCCTGCCCGCTGGGCCCGAGCCGGGCGGCCGGTGAAGGGGCCGCTCCCGCGTCCCGCCGGCCCGCAGCCCGCGCCTGACCTCACAACGGGCCCGGGGAGGGCGGCCCGCGCGCCGCCGCCTCACCTGTGCCGCCCGCGCCATCGCGCGCCGCCGCCTCGCCGCGCGGCCCGCCCCGCCCCCGCGGCCCGCCCAATCCCGAGAGGGCGGCGCGAGGCCCCGCCCCGCCCCCGCGGCCCGCCCAACCCCGAGAGGGCGGCGCGAGGCCCCGCCCCGCCCCCGCGGCCCGCCCAACCCCGAGAGGGCGGTGCGAGGCCCCGCCCCGCCCCCGCGGCCCGCCCAACCCCGAGAGGGCGGTGCGAGGCCCCGCCCCGCCCCCGCGGCCCGCCCAATCCCGAGAGGGCGGCGCGAGGCCCCGCCCCCGCCCCGCCGCGGGCACGCTCACGGGCTCGGCGTCGCGGCGTTGCCGTAAGGCGCGCCGTCGCAAGGCCGCCGTGAGCCGAGGGAGCGGGCGGCATGGCGGCCGGCAGGCCGGGCGCGAGGGCTCTGCGCCCGCCTCTCTGCCGCGCCTTCGGCGGCCGTGGCTGCCCGCCCGCCCCGGAGCGCGGGGCGGAGCGCGGGGACGCGGCGCCGAGCGGGGTAAGCGGGGCGGCGGCGCGCGGCCTGTGCGCGGCCGGCCTCCGGGCTGCTCCCTGAGTGCTGCCGGAGCCCTCGGTGTGAACGGCGTGCCGGCTCTTGGTGCCGGGCTTCTCTTTGAGCCTCGTTAAGCTCAGTAGCGCTTTTCTTCAGTCGATGGCCAGCTTTATATTCCTGCTCTTGTGGATCTGGATAGAGATCCGCGAGGAATTTCTGTAGCAAGGAAGAATGGCAGCCGTTTAAATTGCACCTCTTGGGCCGGCGTCGGGGCGAAGTAATCCCAGTACTGGAGAGGCCTGTAATACCAATCTTGAAGCCGGGCGTGGTGGGCGCGCTTGTGATCCCAGCATCCGGGAGGCTGAGACCCGAGGATCGCGGTTCGCGGACAGCCTCAGCTACTTAGTGAGGCCCTGTTTCAAAATAAGAGACCCTGTTTCCAATATATGTATGTATGTATGTATGTATGTATGTATGTATGTATGTATGTATATGGGGTCTGGGTAGCCCGGAGGTAGGTTTCCAGGAACCCCAGTACCACCCCCCAAAAATTAATAATAATAAAAATAAAAATTGCACTTTTTTTTTGGTGGTACTGGGGGTAGAACCCAGAGGTTTTCTACTTCCGGGCTATACTCCCAGACCTATTTTTTTATATTTTATTTGGAAACAGGGTCTCACTAAGTTGCTGAGAGCCTCACTAAGTAGCTGAGGCTGGCTTCGAACCTCTGTGATCCTCCTGTCTCAGCCTCCCAAGCGCGGGGATTACAAGCGTGCGCCACCACGCCTGGCAAAATTGCACTTCTTTAAGGGAAGATTATTATTTTTTTTTCTTCTGCTACTGGGGATGGAACCCAGGGGCTTTCTACCTCTGAGCTACGTCCTCAGCTCTCTATATTTTTTTTTCTTTATTTTGAAACAGGGTCTCACTGAGTTGCAAAGGGCCTCATTAACTAGCCGAGGCTGTCTGCCAATCGCGATCCTCCGGTCTCAGTCTTCCAGGATTTTCAGATAAACTTTTGACAAATGGTTTGGTACAGGGTGCAGAGAAAATATTTAAGCAAAGCACAAAAGTACTAACTCTTCATTTACTAGTGGGCCAATGAAGGAGGCAGGAAAGCTTGGCTTAGGTAACAAGAGTCAGGAGGCAGGTGTGGTGGCCACGTTTGTAATCCCAGTACTTGGGAGGCTGAGATGGGAAGTTCCGGGTTGGTGGGAAACCTCAGCTACTTAGTGAGACCCTGTTTCAAAACTAAAGAATAAAAACTAGGACTAGGGGTGTAGCTTAGGTTCTGCAAAAAAAAAAGGAGATGAGCTTGGTAACTCAGGCCTGTAATCCTAGTCCTCAGGATAGGGTCACAGAGACTCAGCAACCAAGCAAGACCCTGTTTCAAAAGAAAGACTAAAATGAGCTGGAGATGTAGTTTGGAGGTAGAATGGCCCTGGGTTCATCCCCAGTACCACACACACAAAAACTAAATAAGTAATTTTTTTAAAAAGGGGCTGGGGGTGTAGCCTGGAAGCAGAATGCCCTTGAGTTAAATCTCCTGTACCTAACAACCAACCAACCAACATCAACCAAATAATAATTAAGGAAAGACAAAAAGCCAGATAAGATTTTGGAAATGTACCTGTCATAAATTTTTATTTCCCTTGGGCTGGGCTGTGCCTCCTAACACACTTTTGTAGAAGTGGCTTTGAAGTTTTGTCTAGTCTACAGTTTGGACATGGAGTCACGAGGACAACTTATCATCCACCCAGACTTTGGGCCTCTGGCTCAGTTCCCTGGTACAGTGGCCCTAGCCCTGACTTTTTTTTTTTTTTTTTTTTTTGGATGGAACCCAGGGGCATTCTACCTCTGAGCTACACTCCCAACCCTATTTTTTATTCTTTATTTTGAAACAGGGCCTCACTAAGAAAAGAAAAGAGATGGGATATAGATCAGTGGGAAAGCACAATCCCTAGTAGCACATTAAAAAAAAAAAAAGTAGCTTGGCGTGGTGGCGCACGCTTGTAATCCCAGTATGTGGTAGGCTGAGACAAGAGGATCACGATTCATGGACAGCTTCAGCTACTTAGGTCCTCTGCAACTCAATGAGACCCTGTTTCAAAATAAAGAATAAAAAAGTAGGGCTGGGGTGTAGCTCGGAGGTAGAATGCCCCTGGGTTCCATCCCCAGTACTGCAAAAAAAAAAAAAAAAAAAAGTCTTCCCCGGGTCCGGTGCTCAGGGTGAGACCTGCATTCTGCAGTCCGTGTAATGCTGAGCCCACGCTGCTCACCTGTGGCCTGATTGCTCACTGGGTGGTGATCTTGATGACACTGGCAGGTGGGCGTCTGGCCATGAGTCAGAACTACTTGCTTCTAATCTTGTGCCAAGCCCTGTTTGGCTCTCGCCTGAATGCCCCATTATGCTAGATACTGGACTGCACACAGAGAACAGTTTTACCTTAGGGCAGTTTGGATGGCCTAAGTTGCCATCTTTGTTGCTTCCTGAGTGATTACATTTGTGCAACACAGAAAGATTGTTGTCTCTGGGACTTGAAGTATAAATAATAAGTCTTAAAAGTCAGGTTGTGACTGTAATCTTAGCATTTGGGAGGCTGAGACGGGGATCGTGGTTCAAAGCCAGCCTCTGCTACTACTTATGAGGCCTTTTGCAACTCAGTGAGACCCTGTTTCAAAATAAAAAAATAGGGCTGTGGGTGTAGCTCAGGTAGAATGCCCCTGGGTTCCATCCCTGATACTGCAAAAAAAAAAAAAAAAAGGTTGCAAGCCTTTTGTTTCCTTAAATTTAGTGAGGATAAGATCATTCTTGTCTTAACCCGTCATCTCTAGTATACACTGCATTTTTCATTCATCCTTTGCCCACTGCTTTAGTGAAGGAGACCTCCTTTTAGGACTTACACATCTTATTCCCATCCCTCATCTCTAGGTACCAGGACCAGGGTTTTTGAGACGCCCTTGTTGTGTGTTGCCCAGGCTGCTAAGTGATTATCTTGCCTCATCCTAAGCAGCTGAAGCTACATGTGTCCATCACCACACCCACTTTGGGTACTTTTTTTTTTTTTAGCACTGGGGATGGAGCCCAGGGGCGCTCTACCTCTGAGCTACATTCCCAGCCCTATTTTTATTCTTTATTTTGAAATAGGTCTCACTAAGTTATGGAGGGCCTCACTAAGTAGCTGAGGCAGGTCACAAAATTCTGATCCTCCTTTCTCAGCCTCCCAGGTACTGGGATTACAAGCGTGCACCATCATGCCTGGCTGGGTACTGTTTTGTTTTGTTTTTGCGGTACTGCGGATGGAACCCAGGGGCATTCTACCTCTGAGCTACACCCACAGCCCTGTTTTTTATTCCTTATTTTGAAAAAGGGTCTCACTGAGTTGCAAAGGGCCTCACTAAGTAGCTGAGGCTGCCCACGAATCGCAGTCCTCTTGGCTCAGCCTCCCAAACGCTGGGATTGTAAGCGTGTGCCACCACGCCCGGCTTGGGTACCTTTTTTTTTTTTCCCGGACCTGGGGATGGAACCCAGGGCCATTCTACCTCCTAGTGACACCCCCAGCTCTATCTTTTATTCTTTATTTTATTTTATTTATTTATTTTTTTGCGGGTCTGGGGATGGAACCCAGGGGCATTCGACCTCCGAGCTACACCCCCTGCCCTAGTTTTTATTCTTTATTTTGAAACTGGGTCTCACTGAGTTGCAGAGGGCCTCACTGAGTAGCTGAGGCTGTCCGCGAACCGCTATCCTCCAGGTTTCAGCCTCCCGAATGCTGGGATTACAAGCGTGCGCCACCACGCCCGGCTATTCTTTATTTTTGAAACAGGGTCTCACTGAATTGCAGAGGGCCTCACTAAGTAGTTCAGAGGTAAAATACCTCTTGGTTCAATTTCTGGTACCAAGAAAAATAAGTAAAATTTAGTCAATAAGCCGGATGTGGTGGCGTATGTTTGTAATCCCAGTACTTGGGAGGCTGAGACAGGATCACAGGTTCAAGTCAGCCTCAGTATCTTAGGCTCTCAACAACTTAGTGAGACCCTGTTTCCAAATATAAATACATCTGGAGGTAGAAGGCCCCTGGGTTCCACCCTTAGTACCACAAGAAAGAAAACTTGAGGAAGCCCTGGGGCCCACACCCAAGACTCTGATGGGAGTGTGGCCTGTGCGTGCGGTTCTGGAGGATGAACCTGGAGTGGTGCAAGTTTGAGCACTGCTGCTTTTGCTGTGCGTCGGCTACTTATCCTAGATTTTCTTTTTTATTTTTCCTTGCGGGTCTGGGGATGGAACCCAGGGGCATTCTACCTCTGAGCTACACCCCCTACCCATTTTTTTTTTTTTTTTTAAACAGGGTCTCACTTGCCGGGCGTGGTGGCGCACGCTTGTAATCCCCGCGCTTGGGAGGCAGAGACAGGAGGATCGCGCAGGTTCGAAGCCAGCCGCGTGCGCTGGTTTAGGAGACCCTGTTTCCAAAATGCAAATTTAAAAAATAGGTCTGGGAGTGTAGCCTGGAGGTAGAAGGGCTTCCAGGAACCCCAGTACCACCAAAAAAAAAAAAAAAAAAAAAAAAGAAACAGGGTCTCACTAAATTGCAGAGGGCCTTGGTCTCCGCCTCCCGAATGCTGGGATTACAAACATACACCACCATGCCCGGCTTGTCCTAGATTTTCTTAACTTGTGTAATAATACTTAACATATATTGCATTTGTGTGCACTGTTTTAAATGAATAATTTTAACTTATTTAGTCCACACAATTGTATGAAATAAGTAGAATTTTTTTCCCCCTGTGGTACTGGGGAATGGAACCCAGAGGCATTCTACCTCCAAGCTATATCTTCAATCCTAATTTTTATTTTTTATTTTGAAACAGGGTCTTGCTAAGTTGCAAAGAGCCTCACTAATCTTCCTGTCTCTACCTTCTAAGTACTGGGATTATGAAATAGGTAGAATTTTATCATCCCCTTCTTACACATGAGGAAACAGCCACGGTAAGGCTGATATACATCAAAGCCATGGGTTCATATGTACAGAATGTATATAGCCTATATAGAGTAACTTAGAAACTTCTGGAGGCTGAGGCAGACAGGAGGATCGTGGCTCAAGGCCAGCCTCAGCTACTTAGGCCCTTTGCAACTCAGTGAGACCCTGCTTCAAAATAAAGAATAAAAGCCGGGCATGGTGGCACACACTTGTAATTCCCACGCTTGGGAGGCTGAGACAGGAGGATCGCACAGGTTCGAAGCCAGCCTCAGCTACTTAGTGAGGCTCTCAGCAACTTAGTGAGACCCTGTTTCCAAATAAAATATAAAAAATAGGTCTGGGAGGATAGCCCGGAGGTAGCCTTTGGGTTCCACTCCCAGTACCACCTACACACACACACACACATACATACACACACACACACAGAATAAAAATAAAGGGCTAGGGGTATACCTCAGAGGTAGAATGCCCCTGGATTCCATTCCCAGTACCGCAAAAAAATTTCTTCTAACAAGTTTTTTTATTTAATGTGTGTGTGGTACTGAGGACTGAACCCAGAGGCATTCTACCTCCGAGAAACAGCCCCAGCACTAATTTTTATTTTGAAACAGCCTCACTAGGTTGATGAGTCTCACTACTTGCTGAGGCTGTCCTCAAACCTTTGATTCTCCTGTCTCAGCCTCCCAAGTACTGTGATCACAAGCATGAGCCGCTCCACCTGGGCCTCTCTTATTTTTTATTTATTTTTATGATGCTGGGGATTGAAGCTAGGGGCATTCTACCTCCAAGATAATCCAGTTCTTTCTTTCTTTCTTTTTTTAATTTGGTAAAGTGTTGCTAAATTGCTGAGGCTGGCTTCCAACCTGCAGTGTTCCTGTCTCAGTCTCAGGTATCAGGATTACAGGTGTGTGCAACCTGACCTGACTGAGCCACATAATGTATGGTTAAGTTTGCTTCCTGGTCTGTCTAGCACCAGGTAGCATAGGGCCCCAGCCCTCACTGAGGGGAAGGCTGTGCAGCCCATCTCAGGAGTCTGAACTGTAAAGCAGGGGTACCCAGCAAGAGTCTGGCTCTGTCCAGTGCCTTGTGCTGATTGTGGCTTTGGCCTGTGCAGGGCACCTCAGGAAGCGGGTGCCGGGGAGCATCTCGGCACTCCTGCTGCGAGCCCTGACCTGTGGTGGAAGAGGCGCAGAGCTGGGAAGGGGCACCAAGTGTGGGGCTATCCAGCCTGGCAAGTTAGGGTGAAAAGGAAAGGGTTCAGCACCTGGGAGCCTAGCTCCCCTCCCAGGCCAGGAGTGAGAGTTCTAACTGGCAGGTGAGAGCTTGCAGGCTCCTCCTGGATGTTGGGTTCCGGCTTGCCTTCCCACGCAGGCTCTCTGGTCCAAGTGTCAGGAAGCCAGGCATTCTGTGCTGACAGCAGAAGAGCCCTAAATTACGGTAATTATTCCCACTGCAAAGGATTCTTGCTCCTACAGAAGGATCCTTTCCTCCCCCACGCCTCTTGCCTGCTTTCCTAATAGCAGCCACTGGGTGAACAACAACCCGGGTATTTGTTTATACAGGAAAGGAACTGTCACAATCAGATAAAAATCTCTCCAATTATAATGGCAGGCAGACCCAAGGTTCATCTGCAGAGCAGTTTGTGAGATCCAGGAGATAAGCATGAAAAGTAACCGGGCTCCTTTGTTTTGCGTGGGCAGCTAGAGGAGGTAACCATGGATGGGCTCTGGCATTTCCTGGCAGGAAGCCTCTGCGGAGGAAAAGGGGTACAATTCTAGGAGGTGGGTGGTAAGCAGCTCTCTGCAGCTGCCTGCTAGCTGGAGAAGGAAGGAGCTGCCCACTCACTGTGGTAGTCCAGAGGCAGCCCTGGCTCTCCACCGCTGGGACGCCCCTCTGGTTGCTACCAGTATCAAAGTATCTCAGTTGTCCAGGGTGCTGTGGTACAACCCTATGTACTTCCAGTTCTTGGGAGGCAGAGACAGGAGGGTTGTAGGTTTGAGGCCTACACAGTAACTTAGTGAGAGCCTGTTTCAGAATAAAAAGGCTGGGGGTGTAGCTCACAGGTAGAGCACCCCTGAATTCAATCCCTGGTGCCAAATAAATGAATAAATACCACACAGTTGCAGAGTCTTTGGGGGAAAAGTCCAGAATTTTGGTTTTTATTTTTCAATGCTGGGGATTGAACACAGGGGCATTCTACCACTAAGCTACATCTCCAGCTCTTTTTATTTAGTTTTGAAACTGTCTCATTAGCTGGATGTAGTGGCACACGCTTATAATCCTAGGGTTTGGGAGGCTGAGACAGGAGGATCGCACAGGTTCGAAGCCAGCCTCAGCTACTTAATGAGGCTCTCAGCAACTTAGTGAGACCTGTTTCCAAATGAAGTATAAAATAGGTCTGGGGGTGTAGCCCGGAGGTAGAAGGACCCTGGGTTCCACCCGCAGGACCACGAGAAAGAAAGCAACTGTCTTGTTAAATTCCCAGGGTGGCCTCAAACTGATCTTTTTATCTCAGCCTCCTGAGTAGCTGGGATTACAGGAATGTGCCATCATATCTGGCTTTATTGAAATTATTGAAATATTTTGCCTTTTTTTGCGGTAGTGGGATTGGAATCCAGGGGCTTTCTACCTCTGGGCTGGGCTATACTCCCAGACCTATTTTTATTTTTTTGTTTGGAAACAGGATTTCACTAAGTTATTGAGAGCCTCACTCAGTAGCTGAGGCTGGCTTCAAATCTGTGCGATCCTCCTGTCTCAGCCTCCCAAGCGCAGGGATTACAAGCGTGCGCCACCACGCCTGGCTATTTTGCCCATTTTTATTTGTTTGTTTGCTTAGTGATATTGGGGATTGAATCCAGGGGTGTTTACCTCTGAGCTACTCTCTAGCCCTTTTTTATTTTATTTATTTTTATTTATTTATTTATTTATTTACTTTGGTGGTACTGCGGGTGGAACCCAGAGGCTTCCTACCTCCAGGCTATACTCCCAGACCTATGTCATACTTTATTTGGAAACAGGGTCTCACTAAGTTGCTGGGAGCCTCACTAAGTAGCTGAGGCTGGCTTCGAACCTGTGCGATCCTCCTGTCTCTGCCTCCCAAGCATTGGGATTACAAATGTGTGCCACCACACCCAGCTTCTTTTTTTTTTTTTTTAATTTTGAAACAGATTCTCACTAAATTGTTGAAGGTCTCAGTAAGTTGCTGAGACTGGCCTTGAACCTGCAAACTTATTGTTTCAGTCTGTTTCCTAAGTACTGGAATGATAGGTTTGTACCACCATGCCCAACTTTTTCTTTTTCTTTTTTTTTTTTTTTTCCCACTACTGGGGATATAACCCAGGGGCATTCTACCTCTGAGCGATACCCCCAGCCCTATTTTTTTATTTATTTGGAAACAGGGTCTCACTAAGTTGCATAGGATCTTAGTAAGTAGCTGAGGCTGCCTGTGAACCCAGGTCTTCCTGTCTCAGCCTCTCATCTTGAGATTATAAGCATTTTAATAGTCTCTTTTTTTGCGGGGGGGGGGGGTACTGGGAATGGAACCGTTCTACCTCCAGGCTACACTCCCAGACCTAGTTTATATTTTCATTTGGAAACAGGGTCTCTTAAGCCAGCACGGCTGGCTTTGAACCTGCTCGATCCTCCTGTCTTCGCCTCCCAAGCTCAGGGATTACAAGCGTGCGCCACCATGCCAGGCAATAGTCTCTTTTTGAAAGTAAAAGATGGAGCTGGGCGTGGTGGCGCACCCTTGTAATCCCAGCATTCAGGAGGCTGAGACTGAGGCCCTCTGCAACTCAGTCAGACCTTGTTTCAAAATAAAATAAATAGGGCAGGGGGTGTAGCTCAGAGGTTGAATGCCCCTGGATTTCATCTCCAGATGTGAAAGAAAGAAAGAAAGAAAGAAAGATGAATGAAAAGTAAAAGATGAGCTGGGCGTGGTAGCGTAGGCTTGTAATCCCAGCACTTGGGAGACAGAGACTGGAGGATTGCACAGGTTCGAAGCCAGCCTCAGCTACTTAGACTCTCAGCAACTTAGTGAGACCCTGTTTCCAAATTAAATATAAAAAGAGTAGGTCTGGGAGTATAGCCAAATAAAATATAAAATAGGTCTGGAGTATAGCCCGGAGGTAGAAAGCCCCTGGGTTCCACTCCAGTGCCACAAAATAAATAACTAAATAAAAGCTGGGTGTGGGGGTAATTTCAGTACTTGGGAGGTTGAGACTGGTGCAGGGCAGGTTCAAGGCCAGCTTCAGCAAGTAGTGAGACTCATCAAACCTAGCAAGACCCTCTTTCAAAATCAAAATCAAATAGGGCTGGGAGTGCTGATCAGAGGTAGAATGCCTCTGGGTTCAATCCCCAGCACCATACACACATACATACACACACAGAAAGGAAGGTTGGGGTGTAGCACAGCCTGGAGGTACAGTGCTTCTAGGTTCAACTGCCCATGGCAAATATAAAATAAAGTAGGCCTAGGGGTGCAGCCCTTCATTCCCTCCCTAGTACCACTCACACAAATTCAAATTAAAAGATAAAGCCGCACAGTAGCACATGCTTGTAATCCCAGTTCCTGGGAAGCTAAGACTGAGCATTACAGGTTCAAGGACAGCCTCAGCAAGTAGTGAGAATCTCATCAACCTAGCAAAACTCTTGTTTTTTGTTGTTGATGTTTTTTTTTCTGTGGCACTGGGGGTGGAACCCAGGGGCTTTCTACCTCCGTGCTACACCCCAGGCCTGTTTTATAATTTATTTGGAAACAGAATCTCAGTTGCTGGAGCCTCACTCAGTAGCTGAGGCTGGCTTTGAACCTGTGCGACCCTCCTGTCTCGGCCTCCCAAGCGCAGGGATGACAAGAGTGCGCCACCGTGCCCGGCTTAGATCCTGTTTCCCTGTTTTGTTTGCGGGTCTGGGGATGGAACCAGGGGCATCTACCGTGATCCTCTGGTCTCAGCCTCCCAAATGCTGGGATGACAACACGCCCCACTTGCACCCTGTTTTAAAACAAAAAATAGAGCTGGGGGTGTAGCTTAGAGGTAGAATGCCTCTGAGTTCAGTTTCCAGTACCAGAATAATAAGAGTCGCAGTAAAAACAGAAGGGTGAAGCTGATGCGGGCCTTTCATCAGTGCGTACTGTGAGTTGTGCACTAGAGACTTGCTGAGTCGTGTGTTAATCCGGGCACTTTGTTAAAGGTCTCAGGATTCCGCCCTCCACGGAAGTCTTGCCACGATTGGATCGGACCCCCAGATAAATATTCAAACCTTCGACCTGTTCACTTTTACATCCCTGAAAATGAGTCACCACTGGAAAGAAAGCTTAGAGAATTAAGACAGGAAACCCAAGAATGGAATCAGCAATTCTGGGCAAGCCAGAATGGGACTTTTCGAAAGGTAAGGATAGGTTTCAGAGCAGAGTGAGAAATGACACGGTGGCCGCTTGGGGGCGCCAAGTCCTCGGGGTTCCTGCGTCAGTCTGCATGGAGACCTTTTTGTGTTTTATTTTTGTAGTGCTGGGTAAGCACTGTATCACTGAGCTCCACCCCAGGCTGGTCCACCGGTAACTGCTCCTGAGCACAGCTCCTCCTAGAGCAGGAATTGCGAGGCTTTTTTTTTTTTTTTTGTAGATGTGACACTGGGGATGGAACCCAGGAACATTCTACCCTGGAGCTACATCCCAGCCCTAGTTTGTTTTTATTTTGAAACCGGGTCTTACTAGATTGATGAGAGTTTCACTACTTGCTGAAGTTGTCCACAATCCTCAGTGTCCGAGTCCTGGGATTACAGGCGAGGCCAACATACCCAGCTTGTTCTCACAGGGACGAGGCAGCAGAGCCAGGACCTGAAGTACTTGTCTTACCTGTGTGTTCATGTTCCTGAAAATCCAGTGTCTGTGACACATTGTCTTGACTCCCGAGACTTCAAGATTCTTCTTCTTCTTCTTTTTTTTTTTTTTTTTTTTTTGTGGTGCTGGGGGTGGAACCCAGAGGCTTTCTACCTCCAGGCCATACTCCCAGACCTTTTTTATATTTTATTTGGAAACAGGGTCTCACTAAGTTGCTGAGAGCCTCGCTAAGTAGCTGAGGCTGGCTTTGAACCTGTGCGATCCTCCTGTCTCAGCCTCCCAAGCGCGGGGATTCCAAGCGTGTGCCACCACGCCTGGCTTCAAGATTCTTCTTCCAGAAGAAAAATATTTCAGCTTTCTTTATCCCCCTGGGCCAAGTCAAATGGAGTCTGTATGTACTCTGTGGATTTGTAAACGAACTGCCTTCCAACGTGGTTTGTTTCCAAAGTCTTCCCAAGACCCTGGAGACAGGGTCTTATCTAGGTTGATGAATCTCACTACTTGCTGAAACTCCTTGAACCTGTGATTCTTCTGTTTAGCCTCTCAAGATTCCCTGTTAAAAGAATCTCTTTTTGTAGTACTAGGGATTGAACCCAGAGCCATTTGACCTGAGTTACATCTCAGCCTTAGTTTTGTTTTTTGAAACAGAGTCTGTTGGTCGATGAGAGTTTCATTACTTGCCAAGGCTATCCTCAAAGCCAAAGATTTTCCCATCTCAGTCTTCCAAGTAGTTGAGCGCCTCACTAAAATGCTGAGGCTCAGCGGGGCATGGTGGGCATGCTTGTAACCCCAACATCCGGGAGGCTGAGACTGGAGGATTGTGGTTTGTGGACAGCCTCAGCTATTTAGTGAGGCCCTCTGCTACTTGGTGAGACCCTGTTTCAAACTAAAGAATGAAAAATAGGGCAGGGAGTGTAGCTCGAAGGTCAAATGCCCCTGGGTTTCATCCTCAGACCCGCAAAAAAAAAAAAAAAAAAAAATGCTGAGGCTGGCTTTGAACCTGTGACCCTTCCATCTTAGTCTCTGAGGTGCTAGGGTTGCAGACATGCATCACCACACCCAGCTTATTTATTTTTTTTAATAGTACTAGGATTGAGCCGGGCGTGGTGGTACATGCTTGTAATCCCAGCATTTGGGAGGCTGAGACGGAGGATCGCGATTTGCAGACAGCCTCAGCTACGTAGTGAGGCCCTTCGCAACTCAGTGAGACCCGGTTTCAAAATAAAGAAAGAAAAATAGGGCAGGGGGTGTAGCTCGGAGGTTGAATGCCCCTGGGTTCCATCCCCAGACCCGCAAAAAAAAAAAAAAAAAAAAAATAGTACTAGGATTGAGCCCAGGGGTGTTTTGCCTCTAAGCTATACCCTTATCCCTATTTTATTTTTTATTTATTTTATTTTTTAATTTTTTTGTGTTACTGGGGGTGGAACCCAGAGGCTTTCTACTTCCGGGCTATACTCCCAGACCCATTTTATATTTTATTTGGAAACAGTTTCTCACTAAGTTGCTGAGAGCCTCACTAAGTAGCTGAGGCTGGCTGCGAACCTGCGTGATCCTCCTGTCTTAGCCTCCCAAGCGGCGGGATTACAAGCGTGCGCCACCACGCCCAGCTATTTTTTGTTTTGAAGCAGGGTCTCGCCAAGTTGCTGAGCATTGTCTTGAACCTGCGATCCTCCTGTCTTGGCCTCCTGAGTACTGGGATTATAAGCTTTTGCCACCATACCTGGCTCTTATTTTTAGTTTTTAATTTTTTCATTGTTTGTGATATTGGGGATTAAACACAGGGACAGTCTACTTGTGAGCTACATCCCCAGCCCTATTTTTTATTTACTTATAATTTTTTTTTTTTTGTGGTACTGAGGGTAGAACCCAGGGGCTTTTCTACCTCTGGGCCATACTCCCAGGCCTATTTTATATTTTATTTGGAAATGGGCCAGGCGTGGGTTCCATCACCAGACCCGCAAAGAAAATAAATAAGTAAAAATAAAAAAATATAGAACAGGGCCTCACTAAGTTGTGGAAGGGTTCACTAAGTAGCTGAGGCTGGTTGTGAACCTGAGATCCTCCTGTCTCAGCCTCAAGTACTAGGATTACAAGTGTGGGCTACCATGTCTGGCTTATTTTAATTTTTTTTTTTTTTTTTTTTTTGTGGGTCTGGTGATGGAACCCTGGGACATTTGACATCTGAGCTACACCCCCTGCCCATATTCTTTATTTTGAAACGGTCTCACCAAGTTGCGGAGGGCCTCACTAAGTAGCTGAAGCTGTCCACAAACCAGGATCCTCCGGTCTCAGCCTTCTGAATGCTGGTATTACAACCACGTGGCATCACGCCTGGCTTTATTTAAAATTTTTTTTTAATTTTTAATTTTTTTGGTACTGGGGATGTAACCCAGGGGCATTCTACCTCTTAGCTACACCCCCCAGCCCTATTCACTAAGTTGTGGAGGGCCTCACTGTAGCTGAGGCTGGCCGCAAACCTGTGATCCTCCTGTGTCAGCCTCCCAAGTACTGGAATTACAAGCGAGCACTACCACACCAGGCCTTAAGATGGGGCATTTCTCAGGAAATAACCATGTTATACTTCTCCAGAGTCCTGTGAGCTCTGCTGTAGCCAGAAGGAGGTGGAAAGACAGAAGAGAAGGGAGTTCTGATGGTGTCTTTTTTTTTTTTTTAGGAAAAAGAAGAATTCATTCACTCACGGCTGAGAGCTAAAGGCCTGGGCCCGGGAGCTGTGTGTGGTCAGTACCTCTGTGCTTTTTGGCTAATTGTGTTTGGTATGAGCAGGTAGAAAGAAGGGACATTGAATGACGAGGGAAGCTCAGGGCCTTCCCACTGCCTGGGAGCATGCTGAGGCCTGCCTTCCCCCCCGTCGCTGCAGCCTCGGGGCCCCTCACCACGGAGTCCCCAGGACTCCTGCTCCATCTTCTCTCTTGGGCTGACATACCTTCTCAGGATTCTAGATTCGTTTTTGCGCGTGTACATTTTGGGGATGTAACTCAGGGGCATTCTACCTCTGAGTTACACTCCCAGACCTGTTTTTTTTTTTTTTTATTTTGAAACGGGCTCACTGAGTTGCAGAGGGCCTCACTAAGTAGCTGAGGCTGTCCACGAACCGCGATCCCCTGGTCTCAGCCTCCCTAATGCTGGGCTTACAAGTGTGTGGCACCACACCTGGCTTTTTTTTTTTTTTTTTTTTTGGTGGTACTGGGGTGGAACCCAGGGCTTTCTACTTCTGGGCTACACTCCCAGACCTATTTTATACTTTATTTGGAAACAGGGTCTTACTTAAGCTGCTGAGAGCCTCACTAAGTAGCTGAGGCTGGCTTCGAACCTGTGTGATTCTCCTGTCTCAGCCTCCCAAGCGCAGGGATTACAAGCGTGCGCCACCACACCCGGCTACCTGGCTTTATTTTTTATTTTGAAGCAGGCTACTTAGCGTTCTGGGGCTGGCTGTGAACTTCCGATCCCCTGTCTCATCCTCCTGGTACTGGGATCACGGGTGTGCACTACAGGTGGTTTTCTAGGTCCTTCTGATTGGTGATTCTCAGCGTGAGTCCTGGGCTCCTCTGCCCTGTGGCGTGCGCTCCTTTTCCTGGGCTGCCCTGTCTTCCATGCCACCTCAGGAACGTCTCTCACCATTTCTTCCGTCCCTGCCTCCAGCTAGTGCTGGAGTCCAGGCCTTTGTTCTCTGCCTCTGGCACTAACTTCCTAATTTCCCCCCAGTTTCTAATTTTTTTTTTTCTTCGTACTGTGAATTGAACCCAGGGTCATTTTACCTCTGAGCTATGCCCACAGCCCCATTTATTTATTTACTTACTTATTTATATATTGTGGTATTGGGGATGGAACCCAGGGGCATTCTATCTCTAAGATATACCCCCAGTCCTATTTTTTATTCTTTTTTTTTTTTTTTTTTTGCAGGTCTGGGGATGGAACCCAGGGGCATTCTACCTCTGGGTGACACACCCAGCCCTATTTTTTTTTTATTCTTTATTTTGAAACAGGGTCTCACTGAATTGCGGAGGGCTTCATTAAGTAGCTGAGGCTGGCCTGGAACCCGAATCTTCATGTCTCAGCTTCCCAAATGCTGGGATTACAAGCGTGCGCCACCACGCCCGGCTACTCTTTATTTTGAAACAGGATCTCACTGAGTAGCAAAGGGCTTCACTAAGTAGCTGAGATTACCAGTGTTCACTGCCATACCTGATGCCTAGCTTAACCTTTGTAAGCCATATGGTATATCTTTTGAAACTACTTGACTTTCCTGTTGTTTAAAGCATAAGCAAAGTGGGCGTGGCGGCGCACGCTTGTCATCCCAGCGTTGGGGAGGCTGAGACCGGAGGATTGTGGTTCACGGACGGTCTCAGCTACTTAGTGAGGCCCTCTGTAACTTAGTGAGACCCTGTTTCAAAATAAAGAATAAAAAATCGGGCAGGGCGTGTAGCTTGGAGGTCTAATGCACCTGGGTTCCATCCCCGGGCCCCCCCTAAAAATAAAATACAGCATAAGCAAATGGAATGGGGTGTGTTTCAACAAAACTTTATTATGTGTATATGTATGTACACACAAGTTTTTTACCTCAATATGTGTATGAATATAATGTACCAATAAAAAATTTTTAAAAAAACATTATTTACAGAAGTAGGTAGTAGGACAGAATTGGTCTGTAAGTGTGGTTTGTCATCCCCTACCGTAAATCTCCTTGTTGGCCAGGCGTGGTGGCGCACGCTTGTAACCCAGCATTCGGGAGGCTGAGAGGATCGCGGTTCGCGGACAGCCTCAGCTACTCAGTGAGGCCCTCTGCAACTCAGTGAGACCCGGTTTCAAAATAAAGAATAAAAACTAGGGCAGGGGGTGTAGCTCAGAGGTCGAATGCCCCTGGGTTCCACCCCCAGACCCGCAAAAAATAAATAAATAAATAAATCCACTTGTACCAGAACCTGACTGTTCTCTGAAATGCAGATCTGAAAGTTGCTGTGGAGTGCAGGTTCTTAGACTTTCCTCTGCCACAGGATGACAGCCCCGCTCCTCTCTGGGCAGGGTCCTGCCTGGCCTGGCTCATCGTCTGCCCTGCATCTCTCCCCATTTCCTCTCTTGTCCCCCAGACCAGGCGCTTGAGTGTGGAAGGGAAACTAGACTCCTTCAGATCCCTGTCTTGGGATAGTTCTTATTTTTATTTTTTTCTGTGCTGGGGATTGAACCCAAGGGCATTCTACCTCCAAGCTACCACTTCCCCATTTTTTATTATTTTATTTGAAACAGAGTTTCATGAGTTGCAGAGGGCCTCACTAAGTAGCTGAGGCTGGCCTCGAACCTGATCGTCCTGTCTCAGCTTCCCAAATTCTGGGATTACAAGCATGCACCACCACGCCCGGCTTCGGGGTGTGTGTGTGTGTGTGTGTGTGTGTGTGTGTGTGTTTTAAACCCGGCTTCGGGTGTGTGTGTGTGTGTGTGTGTGTGTGTGTGTGTGTGTGTGTTTTAAACCCAGGGCTTCCTCTGTGTATGCGAGACAAGCACTCTCCTGCTGAGTTGCACTCCCAGCCCAGCAAGAGGACTGGGATGCCAGCGCCGCCATCTGGGTGCTGCGGCTGGGCTGGAGGGCAGCAGCAGGAGAGGCCTGCGGATGGCAGCACAGTCAGGGTGCTGTGTGATGAGCACGGTGCCAAGTCCTTGCGTGTGTCCTCCGCAGTGACTGTCTTCAGCATTTTACACTGAGGGGCCTGTGGCTAACAGGGCAGGCTCTCCACTGGAGAGCACAGGGTGAGGGGTGGGTCTAGATTCTGCCTGAGGAGTCACTGTCTAGACCTACGGGTCTCGGGTCTCAACACATCTCCCGCGCTGTCTGGTGTCTGGGACCCTGTGTGCTTATGTTTGTGTATGTGTGGGGTAGTTTTTACCAAGTGGTTGTAGATCTGCGCTGGAGAGTAGCCACTCCTAACAGCTGGGAGAGGTTGTTTTAAGTCTAAATAGTATCACAGAATCCTCTTGATGGTCCTGGTCTTAAATTGGATTTTAAAATTAACTTTGTAATGGTCAGGCATGGTGGTGCACGCTTGTAATCACAGTACTTGGGAGGCTGAGACAGTAGGATCAGAAGTTCAAGGCTAGCCTCAGCTACTTAGTGGGATCTTCTGTGATTCAGTGAGAACCTGTTTCAAAATAAAGAAAAAAAGTTCTGGGCGTGTAGCTAAGAAGTAGAATACACCTGGGCTTCATCATCATTACCACTTTACTCTCATACTTTTTTTTAGGTACTGGGGATTGAACCCAGGGGCATCCTACCTCCAAGGTATACCCTCAGCCCTACTTTTTATTCTTTTTTTTTTTTTCCTGGCATTGGAGATGGAATCCAGGGGCGTTCTACCTCCAAGCTACACCCCAGCCCTATGTTTTATTTTGAAATAGGATCTTGCTAAGTTGCAGAAGACCTTAACAATTAGCCGAGGCTGGCCAAGACCCGGATCTCACTGTCTCAGTTTCCCAAGTACTGGGATTCCAGGCGTGCGCCACTGTGCCCGGCTTGCTCTCGGTCTTTTACCCTTCTCTTGTGGTAAACTGGATTTCTCTGCCTCCCACTTTATCCTTCCTACATTCTGTGAAGCCAGCCTGAGGCTAACCTTTCTTTCCCAGGCAGGCTTCCAACCATGCTGAGCCCCATCCACCAGGCAGAGGCGGGCTTCTGTTGAATGAGCCTTGCTGCTGCCATGGAAACGCAGGCTGAGAGGCCTCCAGGGCTGGGCAGACAAAAGGGTCGGTGTCCGGGAAATATGTACAGCTAACCATGAACAGCAGATGGGCGAGTGCTTGCCACAGAGATGACACAGGCCATCTGGGCTTTTAAAAAAAGCTGCCACGAATTTCCTTCCTCACAACACCCCTGTAGACAGATGACATGGTTGTGAGGCCCAGGAGTTCTCAGCTGGAAGCCTCACAGTGCACCTTAAGTAACGGGTATCACTGCTTCCCCAATCACGGAGAGGCTCCTCTGGTCGTGCTCGTGGAGTGCCCACGAGGGTGGCAGCGTGGAACCCCAGGCCTTCTGTAGAAGGGTCTAGCGGATGTTAGACTCCTCCTAGCGGTGCTGAGAAGCAGGAGCACAGTGGCCACGAGATGCCGCCCTGAAGACTCCCCGTGGGGGCGGCGAGTGCAGCTGAGCGTTCTTGCCTATTTATTTATTTACTGCAGTATGGGGTGGGACCAGAGGCTTTCTACTTCTTAGCAACACCCTAGCCCTGTTTTTATTCTTTTTTTTGTGTGTGTGTGTGGTACTGGGGGTGGAAACCAGAGGCTTTCTACCTCTGGGCTATACTCCCAGACCTATTTTTATATTTTATTTGGAAACAGGGTCTCACTAAGTAGCTCTCGGCAACTTAGCGAGACCCTGTTTCCAAGAGAGCTACTTAGTGAGACCCTGTTTCCAAATAAAATATAAAAATAGGTCTGGGAGTGTAGCCAAGAGGTAGAAGGTCTCTGGGTTCCATCCCCAGTACCACAAAAAAATAAAATAAAATAAAATAAAATAAAAAGAGTTAGGAATGATGGGCATGGTGGTTCATGCTAGTAATCTCAGTATTTGGGAGGCTGCGACAGGATCATCGGTTTACAGCTAGCCTCAGCTACTTAGTGAGGCCCTCTACAACAAAGTAAGATTCTGTTTCAAATAAAGTCAGGCTGGGGTACAACTTGGAGGCAGAATGCCTCTGGGTTCAATCTCCCATTCCAAAATGAAAAATACAGTAGGGCTGGGAAAATAGCTCAGAAGAGAATGCCCCCAAATCCAATCCCCAGTACCCCACACATACACAGAAAGGGCTAGAGCTGGCCAGGCGTGTGACACACATCTGTAATCCCAGTACTTAGAGGCTAATACAGGAGTGTCACAGGTTCAAGGTCAGCCTCAACTTGGTGAGACCCTGTTTCCAAATAAAAAAACAAAATAGGTCTCAGGGTATAGCTTGGGGATTGAATGCACTTAGGTTCAATCCTCAGTACCCCCCCCCAAAAAAAAAAGAAGAGGGAGGCTGAGTGTGGTGGTACCTGCCTGTAATCCCAGTACTTGGGAGACTGAGACCAGAGGATTGCAGTTAAAGATGAGATTCAGCCTAGCAGAACCCTGTTTCAAAACAAAAAAGGGTTGAAGTGTCACTTGGAGGGAGAACGCTTCTGGGTTCAATCCCTAGTGTCAAAAGGTGGGGGGGGGGCTAGGGAATGTAGCTCAGTGGAAGAACGCTTGTCTAACATGCAGGGTGCCCACGGTTCAGTCTCTAGTACCACACCTAAAACAAACACAGATTGCTTATTGCTGATGTGTAGAAATACAATTGATGTTTGTATCCTGCAAGCTTGCTGAACTTACTAGCTGTGATTTTTAAAATTTAATCCCTTCTCCATCAGGCTTAAGTTTAAGTTGAAATTTGCTTTCAGGTCAAAAAGCAACATTGAATGCAGAAGAAATGGCTGACTTTTACAAGGAATTCTTAAGTAAAAATTTTCAGAAGCATGTATATTATAACAGGTAAGTACTTTTTCCTAAAAATTCACATATTATATCCAGCCAGATTAGGTAGAATTGTTTTCTTTTTTGTGATACTGAGGATGGAACCCAGTGGCATTCTACCTTTGAGCTACACCCCCCAGCCCTATTTTTTTTTTTTTTTTTTTTTTGGTACTGGGGATGGAACCTAGGGGCATTCTATCTCTGAGAGCCACCTCCAGCCCTATTTTTTATTCTTTATTTTGAAACAGGGTCTTACTGAGTTGCAAAGGGCCTCACTAAGTAGCTAAAGCTGTCCAAGAACCTCGATTGTCCTGTCTCAGCCTCCCAAATGCTCGTATTACAAGCGTGCACCACCACACCTGACTTCTGTGATCCTCTTGTCTCAGCCTCCCAAATACTGAGATTACAAGCGACCACGCCCAGCTCTGAGGCTGTCTTTGAACCTCACAGGTTTGTGACACCATGCCTGGCTGAAGATAAGAGTTTTAATGTGATCCGGACCCCAAATTAAAATACAAGTTTACAGAAAAGAGTACGTGTAGGGCGCGGCATAGAAAATGATGTTTGAAATAATAGCCTAAAGCCAGGCTTGGGGGTGCACACCTGTCATCCCAGTACTTGGGAGGCTAGACAGCTGTCCTTAGGAACACAGACTCTGTTTCAAAATAAAAAGGACTGGGATATAGCTCAGTGGTAGAATGCCCTTGGGTAGGAAGGAAAGAAAGAAGGAGGGAGGTTGGGGCCAGCAGCCCAAACCAAAATACTAGCCAATCTCTTCAATAAGTACTTAGAACTACAACAACAAAAAGGGACTGGGTGCAGTAGAACACTTGTCTGGCATGCACAAGGCCTGGCTTCTATCCCCAGGACTGAAAGAAGCAGGGTAGTTGTTAAAGGCTGAAAAAGACTTGATGAGGTATCTAGGCTTTGTTTGGGTCCTGATTGAGACAAGCCACCTGTAAAATTTTAGGCTGTATTCGTCCATTTTTCTGTCACTGTGACAAAAAGCTTGACAAGTCTAACTTAGAGGAGGAAAGGTTTATTTAGCCCATAGTTTAGAGGCTCAGTCCATGGTTGTCCGGCTTCAAGGCAGAAAATGTGGCAGGGCAAGTAACAGGGAAGGCCACTCTTCATCAGGACGTCTAGAAGTAAAGAGAGCCAGAAGAGAGACCTGGGGCACATCCAGGGTGAGGGTGGTGTTGAGATTGATTTGGAGAGAGAAGAGACTGAGCCAGACATGGCGGTAAACACCTGTAATTCTAGTCCTGGAGACACTGAGACAGGAGGATTATGGGTTCAAGACTATTCTCAATAACTTAGGCCCTATTTCAAACTGAAAAGTAAAATAGGATGCTAGGCTGGTGGTGCATGCCTGTAATCCCAGGACTTGGGAGGCTGAGACAGGAGGAGCACAGTAAGGCCTTTTGCAACTTAGTGAAGCCCTATTTTAAAATAAAAGCTAGCCAGGCGTGGTGGCACACGCTTGTAATTCCAGCATTAGGGAGGCTAAAACTGGAGGATCGCGGTTCACAGACAGCCTCAGCTACTTAGTGAGGCCATCTGCAACTTAGACCCTATTTCAAAATAAAGAATAAAAAAGCCAGGCGTGGTGGCGCATGCTTGTAATCTCAGCATTTGGGAGGCTGAGACCGGAGGATTGCGGTTTGCGGACAGCCTCAGCTACTTAGTGAGGCCCATTGCAACTCAGTGAGACCTGGTTTCAAAATAAAGAATAAAAAATAGGGCTGGAGTTGTAGCTGGGAGGTCAAATGCCCCTGGGTTCAATCCCCAGACCCGCAAAAAAAAAAAAAAAAAAAGGGCAGGGGGTGTAGCTCAGAGGTCGAATGCCCCTGGGTTTCATCCCTGGACTTGCAAAATAAATAAATAGATTAATTAATTAATTAATTAAAATAAAAACTAAATGCTGGGTGTGGTGGCGCACGCTTGTAATACCAGCATTAGGGAGGCTGTGACTGGAGGATTGCGGTTCGCAGACAGCCTCAGCTACCTAGTGAGGCCCTCCGCAACTCAGTGAGACCCTGTCTCAAAATAAAGAATAAAAAATAGGTCAGGGGATGTAGCTCAGAAGTACAATACCCCTGACTTCCATTCCCAGACCCACAAATAAATAAATAAATAAATAAATAAATAAATAAATGTAATAAAAACTAATCTGAATGTGGTGGCGCACGCTTGTAATCTCGACATTTGGGAGGCTGAGACAGGAGGATTCCAGTTTGTGGACAGCCTCAGCTACTTAGTAAGGCCCTTTGCAACTCAGTGAGACCCTGTTTCAAAATAAAGAACAAAAAAATAGGGCTGGGGGTATTGCTTGGAGGTCGAATGCTCCTGGGTTCCATCTCCAGTACTGGAAAGAAAAAAAACATAGTGGTAGGGTGTAGTTCAGAAGTCGAGTGCCCTAGGTTCAGTCCCCAGGTCCATAAACAGCCAACCACCTAAGCAAGGCCGGGACAGGGCGGGGCAGGTGAGCCAAGGCCGGGGATGTGAGTGCTGGTTGTGGTTGGAGGAGCTCAGGGGAGGATCAGGATCAGGGGTCTGGGTCGTCCTGTTTCTAAGGCTCTCTGAACCTGTTAAGCTGTTTAACCAGGAGCCTGTCTGCCCTGGGGCTGACCTCACACAGGTGTAGGGTGCAGGCTCGGGTCAACCTCGGCTGGATGGGCGAGGAGGTACCAAAGCCGCCCTCTGCCTTGCCCAGACGGAAGCAGGAAGTCTTTAGGAAGGGAGCCTGGCTTTCCCTGACCCAGGAGCTTAGGTCCCGAGGGAGTCCCAGCCTTGCTTCCAGGAGGCTTTGCATTTTCCTGGGGCCCTGCTTCTGTGCTGATGTCCAAGGGCATGAGAGCCCAGCGCGACCAGCAGCTGTGAGCTCCCTCACCGCCCCTGAGCTGGGAAGTGCTGGGGTGTGCCAGGGCTCCCCTGGCTGGGTGCGCCTGCCCTCCAGGCTCCTCCCTTGGGTTTGAAGCCGCCACTTGGGATCACTTCCTCTCGGACAGCTCACACAAGCGCTCGGCCCGGGAGACGTGGGGCCTGTGAGCGGCTGGCCTCGCACAGTGCAGCAGTGAGCCGTGCTCCTGAGAACAAGGCGGCCAAGCAGAACCTGCTGCTCAGTTGCCACTGGACACCTGCCAATCCAGATCTGAGGGAGGGAAGGAGAAGTGGGCATGGCGAGGCCAGCCCATGACCTGCGGTCTTCCTGTCTCTGCAGAGACTGGTACAGGCGGAATTTCACCATCACGTTCCTCATGGGGAAGGTGGTCCTGGAGAGGATTTGGAACAAGCTGAGATGGAAGCAAAGGACGACAGGCAGTTAGCCTGCCTGCCTCGGTGTCCAGGCCCCTTACGCGGCCTAGGACTGAAGTGCCCTGGGTCTCCAGGCAGGCCCTGCGCCCTCCTGACCGGTCACGGCGGCTTCCTGCTGCTGACGAAGGCCATGGAACCCAAGCACTGCTTCCCCGCTCTGTGTCTCAAGTCACACCCGTTCAGAACAGCAATAAGCCGGGAGTGGTGGTACACACTGGTAATCCCAGCATTCCGGAGCGGAGACCAGAGGATCGCTATTCACAGGCAGCCTTAGCTACTAGCGAGGCCCTGTTTCAAAAATGAAAAGACTAAAAACTATGGCTGGGTTGATGTAGCTTGAAGGTAGAATGTCCCTGGGTTCCATCCCCAGTACCACCAAAAAAAAGAACTCCAGCAATGCAAAGATGTAAATAAAGTTCCACTTGCAAAAGTCTGGCTCAATGGCAGCAGTAACTGAAGGCGGGTGCGGAGTGAGGCGTGGGTGCCCACCCCGTTCTCGGTGGGCCCCCCGCTCTGCGCCTGCCCCGCTCTGCCCGTGGCCTGTGAGGGTGGAGGGTGCGGGTAGGTGACACCTTCAGAGCTTGGGCCAGGAGTGCCCCCCAGGCCATGTGCTGAAGGCTTAGTCATCAGCTGATGGTGCTGCTGGGAGAAGGTTAGAGCACTGCCCTTGTAGGGGACAGTGGGCCTGGTCCAGTGCCTCTGCTTCCTGGCGCTCCATTGCCCTCCAGGACCTGCCCCGCTCAGGCCTGAAAGCAGGGGCGAGCTGTTGATGGGCTGACACCTCCTCCAGTTGGTTTCATAAGGCGCAGTAGGCTTTGTTGCTTGCTTCAAAGTTGAGCCGTCTGAATGAGGGCCTCGTTGGCCTTCAGGTTCCAGAAGCCGGGATTCTCCTCTGCTGGGATGACGCCAAGGGACAGCTGGGCCCCCTGCTTACCTGCAGGATGGCAGTGGGAGAAGACGGATAGCAGGACACCAGCTATGGCTCAGGACACCTGGGCCGATGGACCTAAAATTTATATGCTCTTTTTTTGTGTGTGTGGTTACTGGGGATGGAACCAGGGGCATTGTACCACTGAACTATACCCCCAGCCTTGGTGTTTTTTTGTTTTTTTTTTTTTTTTTTTTTTGCGGGTCTGGGGATGGAACCCAAAGGCATTTGACCTCTGAGCTACACCCCCTGCCCTATTCTTTATTCTTTATTTTGAAACAGGGTCTCACTGAGTTGCAGAGAGCCTCACTGAGTAGCTGAGGCTGTCCGTGAACCATGATCCTCCAGTCTCAGCCTCCCGAATGCTGGGATTACAAGCGCACGCCACCACGCCAGGCTCCAGCCCTGTTTTTTAGTCCTTTTAATTTTGAAACAGGGTCTACTGAGTTGTGAATGGCCTCGCTAAGTATCTGAGGCTGTCTGTGAACCACGATCCTCCACCGAATGCACGCCCAGCTTTTTATATGCTCTCTTTTTTAAAAAACTAGGTTAAGCCAGGTGTGGTGGTACATGCTTGTAATTCCAGTACTGGGGAGGTTGAGACAGAAGGATCACGGGTTCAAGGACACCATGGTACTGGGAATGGAACCCAGAAGCATTCTACCTCTGAGTGACACCCCCAGCCCTATTTTTTTTCTTTTTTCTTTTTTTTTGGGGGGGTGGTACTGGGGTTCCTGGAAACCCTTCTACCTCCGGGCTACACTCCCAGAACTATTTTATACTTGTTTTATTTGGAAACAGAGTCTCTTAAGCCAGCACTATTGGCTTTGAACCTGCATGATCCTCCTGTCTACGCCTCCCAAGCACGAGGATTACAAACGTGTACCACCACGCCCGGCTCCCAGCCCTATTTTTTTATTCTTTATTTTGAAACAGGATCTCTCTGAGTTGCAAAGGGCCTCACTAAGTAGCCAAGGCTGTCCTCAAACCGTAATCCTCCTGTCTCCCCCTCCCAAGTGCAGGGATTACAAGCGTGCACCACCATGCCTGGCTCTCCAGCCCTATTTTTATTTTATTTTGAGGCAGGGCCTCGCTTAGTTGCTCAGTGTGGCCTCAATCCCACGCTTCTCCGGGCTCAGCTTTCCCAGTCTTGGGATTGCTGGCTCTTGCTAGTCCTGTGAGCGTGAAGGTGGGGGCATGAAGTGTGGGCGTGTTTCGCAGCTCTTGCAGCCGGCTCCTAAGCCCCCTTTCTTCCCAAAGGAAAACTGTCCCCATTAAAGACTCACTCCCACCCCTCCCTGGCTGTGCTGTGTCCCTCCGCCTTCTGCCTCTCAGAGCTGACCTCAGGGAGACCCTCAGAGGGGACTGTCCTGCAGCTTCCTGGGGCAGCCCCCTCAGGCCCTCTATGCCTGTGCAAGGGGACCACTATAGGGGACACTCAAGCACCCCACGCACCCCAGGCCTGTGCCCACGGTTCGCTGTTGATCTGCCAGGAAAGCCATTTCTCTACTTGAATGGCACTGGAAGTGATCGACCCATCACCCAGGGCCCTGGCCTGGCTGTTGGTGACAGCCTGTCTGCTGCGTCCTGAGTCAGTCCTTCTGTGGAAAGGTACCCACCGGGGTGGCTGCAGTGGTGAAAGGCTTCTTCCCAGCCCACCCTCCACAGAACCTGCCCCAGGCACACACTCCACCCCCTGACGGAGGGTGTGGCCGGGCCACCTCAAAGACCCAGCCATGCATGGAGGACTGACTCCAGCCAGGAAGCAGCGGCCTCCTGGAACACTATTGACTGCAGACCTCAGATCTGACCATCTGGTGGTGGGCACGAGGCTATGCGGTCACAGAGGGAGATGGCCTCTGCAAGGGCAGGCTGTGACCTCCTGGTCACCACCTTCCTGCACCCTGCACCTCTGTGTGCAGCCTGCAGAGAAGGCTTTTGACAGACTCGCCCAGGGAGGGTAGCAGAGCACCTGGACCTTCAGCAAGTAGGAGTAATACACAGGAAGTGTCAGAATTTGCCAGGGATGGTGCAGTGGTGCACACCTGTAATCCTAATGTGGGAGGCTGAGACCTGAGGACAGCTGGCTCAAAGTGCCCAAGGATAGTCAGCCTCAGCAGCCCATTTCCAAATAAAACAAGCCCGGTGTGGTAGCACATGCTTGTAATCCCAGCATTTGGGAGGCTGAGACAGGAGGATCCAGGTTAGAGGCCAGCCTCAGCTACTTAGGCCTTTTGAAACTCAGTGGGACCCTGTTTCAAAATAAAGAATAAAAAATAGGTCTGGGGATGTAGCTCGGAGGCAGAATGCCCTTGGGTTCCATCCCCAGTACCACAAAACAAAAACTGGTCTGGGAGCCAGGCATGGTGGCGCACACTTGTAATCCCTGCACTTGGGAGGCTGAGACAGGAGGATCACACAGGTTTGAAGCCAGCCTCAGCTACTTAGTGAGGCTCTCAGCGACTTAGTGAGACCCTGTTTCCAAATAAAATATAAAATAGGTCTGGGAGTGTAGCCTGGAGGTAGAAAGCCTCTGGGCTCCACCCCCAGTACCACCAAAAAACAAACAAAAAACTGGTCTGGGGCTGTAGCTAGGAAGTAGAGTGCCTCTGGGTTCAATCTCTAGTAATACACACAAAATCTGGCAGGGCCAGGCATGGTGGCACACACCTGAATCCCAGTAGTTGAGAGGCTGAGGCAGGAGAAGTGCTGATTGGAAGATAGTTTCAGCAACTTAATAAGACTCCTAGCAACTTGGCAAAACTGTTTCCAAAAATTAAAAAGGGCTGGGGATGTAGCATGAAGGTAGATTGTTCCTGGGTTAAATTTCCAATGCCAAAATCAATAGATACAAAACAAAAGCTGGGTGTGATGGTGCGTGCTTGAAATTCCAACATTTGGGAGGCAGGAACAGGAGGATCATGGTTCGCAGACAGCTTCAGCTACTTAGGCCTTTTGCAACTCAGTGAGACCCTGTTTCAAAATAAAAAATAAAGGCCAGGTGTGGTGGCGCACGCTTGTAATCCCAGCGCTTGGGGGACAGAGATAGAATGATCACACAGGTTGAAAGCCAGCCTCAGCTACTTAGTGAGGCTCTTAGCAACTTAGTGAGACCCTGTTTCCAAATGAAATATAAAATAGGTCTGGGACTATTGCCCAGAGACAGAAAAGCTCCTGGGTTCCACCCCCAATACCACAAAAAACAATGAATAAATAATAAAAAATAGAGCCGGGCGTGTTGGCACACACTTGTAATCCCCGCGCTTGGAAGGCTCAGACAGGAGTATCACACAGGTTCGAAGCCAGCCTCAGCTACTTAGTGAGGCTCTCAGCACCTAGTGAGACCCTGTTTCCAAATAAAGTACAAAATAGGTCTGGGTACTGCCTGGAGGTAGAAAAGCCCCTGGGTGGTTAGGCCGATGCCGGGGCCATCGGCTAACATCGGAGCCTGCCGTGAGGAAGGCCGGTGCTGGGGCCTCCGAGGCCAGGATCCGAGCCAGCTGAGGGGTTAGGCCAGTGTCAGGGCCAGCGAGGGCAGAACCAGGGCCTTCCGTGAGGCAAGGCCGCTGCTTGAGCCAGCGAGGTCTGGATCAGTCCACCGGGTAGCCAAGCCACAACTGGGGCCGTCAAGAGTGGGATCGGTATTTGCAATGCGGCATGCACAGAGAAATATCGCAGAAAATTAAAACCAGATGCTTCCCCTAATCAGCAATAACTAGGAGGAAAGGGGCAACAGGAAGTGGTCGAGCTATAGAAAGGGCCCTATAGTGAAGCAATTAAGGTGACCAATCAGAGGGTATGGAATAGGGGAGGATGGAGCCTTTTTAAAAAGCAGGAGGTGCCGGGCGTGGTGGCGCACGCTTGTAATCCCCGCACTTGGGAGGCGGAGACAGGAGGATCGCGCAGGTTCGAAGCCAGCCGCGCTGGCGTAAGAGACCCTGTTTCAAAAATATAAAATAGGTCTGGGAGTGTAGCCCGGAGGTAGAAGGGCTTCCAGGAACCCCAGTACCACCAAAAAAAAAAATAAATAAAAAAAAATAAAAAATAAAAAGCAGGAGGTACATAAACATATGTATCAAAGTTAATCACCAAACAAGCATGGGATCGAGGGAGGGGGAGGGAATGGGATGGGGCTGGATGAGGGCTAATTGGATGATGTGTGTTTGTATATCCAAGTCTTATATTCCAATGTGATGTATGATTACAATGCACCAATAAAAATTTTTAAAAATGAAAAAAAAAAAAAAAAGAAAAGCCCCTGGGTTCCGCCCCCAGTACCACAAAAATAAAAATAAATAAATAAATAAAATAAGAAATAGGGTCGAAGATATAGTTTAGAGGTAGAATGACCCTGAGTTCCATCTCCAGTACTGCCAAAAAATAAAATAAAATAAAATAGGGGTGTAGCTGGATTCCATCCCCAGTACCGAAAAAAAAAAAAAATCGAAATTAAAAAAAATAGACGGGCATGGTGGTGCACATTTATAATCTCAGCATTTGGGAGGTTGAGACGGGAGGATTGTGGTTTGTGGATAGCCTGAGCTACTACTTAGTAAGGCTGGCTATTTAAAATAAATAGGGCTGGGGGTGTATAGCTCGGAGGTGGAATGCCCCTAGGTTCCATACTCAGTACTGCAAAAAAAAATAATAATAATAAAATAGAACTAGGAAGCTGGGTGTAGTGGCGCCCATTTGTAATAGTAATTGGGAGGCTGAGACTGTAGGATCACAGGTTCGAGGACAGCCTTAGCAAGTGGTGATACTCTCATCAACCTAGCAAGAGCCTGTTTCCAAACAAAATTGAAGCTGGGCGTGGTGGCGCACGCTTGTAATCCCAGCATTAGGGAGGCTGAGACCAGAGGATCACGGTTTGTGGACAGCCCCAGCTACTTAGTGAGGCCCTTTGCAACTCAGTGAGACCCAGTTTCAAAATAAAGAATAAAAAAAAAAAAATAGGGCTGGGGGTGTAGCTCGGAGGTCGAATGTCCCTGGGTTCCATTCCTAGACCAGGAAAAAAAAAAAAAAAGAAAATTGGTCTGGTCTGGGGGTGTAACTTGGGGTTAGAATTCTCTGGGTTCCATCCCAAGTACAAAAAAAATAATAAAAATGGGGTTCAGGATGTAGCTCTGAGGTAGAATGCCTGTGGATTCAATCCCCAAAATAAAATAAATAAATAAATAAATATATATATATATATATATATATATACACACATATATATATATATATATATATATATATATATATATATTTTTTTTTTTTTTTTTTTTTTTTTTTGGTGGTACTAGGAGTGGAACCCAGGGACTTTTCTACCTGTGGGGTATACCCTCAGACCTATCTTATACTTTATTTGGAAACAGGGTCTCACTAAGTTGCTGAGAGCCTCACTGAGTAGCTGAGGCTGGCTTTGAACCTGTGCGATCCTCCTGTCTCAGTCTCCCAAGCACGGGGATTACAAGCGTGCGCCACCATGCCCAGCATAAATAATTAAATATAAAAAGCTGCCGGGCGTGGTGGCGCACGCTTGTAATCCCCGTGCTTGGGAGGCCGAGACAGGAGGATTGCGCAGGTTCGAAGCCAGCCGTGCTGGCTTAAGAGACACTGTTTCCAAAAATAAAAAAGTATAAAATAGGTCTGGGAGTGTAGCCCAGGGGAAGAAGGACTTCCGGGAACCCCAGTACTACCAAATAAAAATAAATAAATAAAATAAAAAGCTGACACACTTAAGATCCCAATACTTGAGAGGCTGAGATGGGAGGACAGCAAGTTCAAAGCAGTTTTAGCAATTTAGTGAGACACTGTTTCAAAGTGAAAACTAAAAAGGGCCAAAGCTAAGCCAGGCGTGGTGGGCATGCTTGCAATCCCAGCATTCGGGAGGCGGAGCCCAGACAGCCTCAGCCACTTAGTGGGGCCCTCTGCAACCCAGTGAGACCCGGTTTCAAAATAAAGAATAAAAAAATAGGGCAGGGTGTGTAGCTCAGAGGTGGAATGCCCCTGGGTTCCATCCCCAGACCCACACAAAGAAAGAAAAGAAAGGAAGGAGGGACGAATGAAGAATAGGGCTGGGGATGGAGCTCGGAGTAGAATGCCCCTGGGTTCCATCCTCAGTATAACACACACACACACACACACACACGGTATAGGGTATAGCATAGTGAGCATAATGGTAAATGCCCTGAGTTTAATACCCAGCACAGCAAAAAAATAAATTTATTTAAAAAATAAAAGAACAGGCCCTGAGACGGAGCTACCGGAGACAGCAGCGATTGATCCTTGGTCCTGCGGGCTGTTTTGCCTCCTCAGTAAGCCAGGGCCGCGGCAGCCTCGAGCCAGCTGGTCTGGGAGCCGAAGAGGCTCTGAGAGGCTGAAAACAGGCTCTGCCAGGGCCACACCTATAATCCCAGTACCAAGGGGGCTGAGACGGGAGGATCAGGATGAGACTGTTTACAAACAAAAATAAAATGGACGAGGGTGTAACTTAGAGGTAGAGTGCCCTTGGGTTCAATCCCAGTACCAAAAAAAAAAAAAAAAAAAGGGTGGGAAAGAGAAGATGCGGGGCCAAGTGATGTGTGTGTGTGCGCGTGTGTGTGCGCGTGTGTGCGCGCGTGTGTGAATGAGTGTGGGGTTGTTGGGGAGTGAACCCAAGGGTGTTCTGCCTCTGAGCTATATCCTCAACCTTATTTTATTTTGCTTCTTTGTGTGTGTGTGTGGGGGGGTAATGGGGATAGAACACAGGGGCAGTCTTATCTCCAAGCTACCTCTCCAGCCCAATTTTTTTTTTTTAAACTAAGTTGTGGAGAGCCTCATTAAGTAGCTAAAGCTGGCTGAGAACCTGCGACCCTCCTGTCTCAGCCTCCCAACTACTGGGACTACAAGCATGTGCCCATATGCCCAGTTTATTTTTTATTTTGAAACATGGTCTTCATAAATTGCTGAGACCAGCCTTACATCTATGATCCTCCTGTCTCAGCCACCCAAGTACTGGAATTACAGATGTATGCCATCATGATGGGCTTAGATGTATCTCTTTGAATTTTACTTTATGTGCAATTACAGTGCACCAATAAAGATATTAAAAATAAAAATAAAGGGCTCAGCCAGGCGTGGTGGCACACGCGCTTGGGAGGCTAAGACAGGAGGATAGCACAGGTTCGAAGCCAGCCTCAGCTACTTAGTGAGGCTCTCGGCAACTTAGTGAGACCCTGTTTCCAAATAAAATACAAGATGGGTCTGGGAGTATAGCCCAGAGGTAGAAAGCCTCTGGGTTCCACCTCCAGTACCACCATAAATAAATAAATAAATAAATAAATAAATAAATAAATAAATGGCTCAGTGTGGTCAAGTGGCTGATTAACACTTGTTTCAATTCCCAATAACGAAAGAAAGAGAGAAAGAAAGAAAAGGAAAAGATATAGGGAAAGAAAGGAAGGACCTGGCGTGGTGGCACACTCTTGTAATCCCAGCATTCGGGAGGCTGAAACTGGAGGATCGCGGTTTGCAGACAGCCTCAGCTACTTAGGCCCTTCGCAACTCAGGGAGACCCGGTTTCAAAATAAAGAATAAGAAATAGGGCAGGGGCTGTAGCTCGGAGGTCGAATGCTCCTGGATTCCATCCCCAGACCCGCAAAAATAGAAAGAAAGGAAGGAAGGAAGGAAGGAAGCAAGCAAACAAGCCAGCCTGGCATAGTGGCGCCTGCCTGTACTCCCAGTATTTGAAAGGCTGAGACGGAGGTTCAAGGATAGCCTCAGGGTCAGCAAGACTTTCATTAAAAATAAAATAGGGCTGGGGGTGCATCTTGGAGGTAGAGTACCCCTGGGTTCAATCCCCAGTTCCTCAAAAATGAAAAATAAAAGAAGCCGGGCAT
The DNA here is from genome assembly GCF_963383645.1 of Muscardinus avellanarius. NCBI lineage: Eukaryota > Metazoa > Chordata > Mammalia > Rodentia > Gliridae > Muscardinus > Muscardinus avellanarius. The sequence continues at coordinate 106,131,021 of NC_137798.1, forward strand.
GGTGACACATGCTTGCAATTCCAGTACTTGGGAGGCTGAGACATGCGGATCTCAAGTTCGCGAACAGCCTCGGCTACTTTGTGAGGCCCGCTGCAATTTAGTGAGACCCTGTTTCAAAATAAAGAATAAAACTAGGGTCACCAGGTGTGGGCACGCTTGTCATCCCCGCGCTTGGGAGGCGGAGACAGGAGGACCGCTCAGGTTCGAAGCCAGCCGTGCTGGCTTAAGAGACCCTGTTTCCAAATAAAAAGTATAAAATAGGTCTGGGAGGGTAGCCCGGAGGTAGAAGGGCTTCCAGAAACCCAGTACCACCAAGTAAAAATAAAAATAGGGCTGGGGGGGGGTGCGTCTTGGAGCTAGAATATTCCTAGGTTAAATCCCCAGTTCTGCAGAGTTAAAAAAATTATATATTTTAATATATTTATATATATTTTATATATTTATATATTATTTTATATATTTTTGTATATTTTATATAATATATCTTTATATAGTATATTTTTATATTTTTATCTATTATATAAGTATAATATATATACATATATATTATATAAATATTATATATATATATATATATATATATAAATAAATAAAACAGGCTGGGGGTGTAACTTGGAGGTAGAACATTTCTGGGTCCCATGCCTAGGAGCACACACAGGGAAGGAAGGAGGGAGGGAGGGAGGGAGAGCAAGCCTCAGGAGGCCATCTGAATAGGGTGGGCTGTAATCCAAGGCAGAACGCAGAGGCCTGTCCACCGAAGCCGCCGGGGACAGGAGGGCGGCGCCCGGGACGGAGGCAGCGCGGGTTTCTGCCCTTGCGGGCGGGCGGGCGGCTGGTGGCGCTGTGTCCAGGCAGCCGCAGGAACCCTGCAGCTTAGCGCGGAGGCCCGGGAGGAGCCCGAGGGAGGAGAGGCGCGGCTCAGCATCTTCCGAGGGGATGGGTTGCTGAGGCCGCGGTGGCTGATGGGATTCCATGGAGCTGGGCTCCCGCGGGGCCGGTCAAGGCTTTGGGCTTACTTCCTGCAGCAGGGCCAGCAGGGTTGAGGCCTTGCTGCCAGTGCCTCTCTCATGCCTCAGTTTCTCCATTGGGGAAGCTGCTCCCTGCCCGTAGAATGCCCCTGGGTTCCATCCCCAGGACCGCAAAAAAAAAAAAAAAAAAAAAAAAAGAAAGAAAGGAAAAGAAAAGAAAAAAAGAAAAGAAACAGGGCCAACTAGAACCTTCAAAAAACTGTGAGCCAAGTGGATCTCGTCTGTATGTTGGGCCTCTTGGTACTGTGTTCAGTGTTACCGGGAAGTGTTATGCCTGAGCAGGGGTGAGCAGAGACTTGGGAACAGACCAGGGCTGTAGTGGGCCCAGAGATTAGGACAGAGAGCAGACCAAGGGGCACAAGGAGAGGGGCTCCTGGGCCTGCTGGGTGACAGCAGCCACCTGGAGGACAGACCCCCTGGCTGGGATGCAGCCCCAAGGGGCAGGGAGGGAGGCGGAGAGGGAGGGGCGAGGGAGGCCCAGTGCTGGCCACCCTGCCCCACCTGGGCTGCGCGCGCTCCCTGTCAGAGCTGAATCCGACACTTCAGGGTCCTAGGTTGACATCCAGCCCATGACCCCCAGGGAGGCTGTATTTGGAAACAGAGCCGCATCGCAGAGGAGATTGACTGAGATGAGGTCATACCGGAGGAGGGTAGGCTCCTGCAGTGGAACTCAGGTCATCACCAGGGGAGGCGCCAGACACGGAGACAGTCGGGGGGACACTGTGACCCCCACCTGGGCTTCTCCAGAGCTCAGAGGCAATGCCTCTCTATGGCCTTAGCCACTCAATGCCCCATGATGCTCTCCAGGTGAATATCCTCCCCTCGGGCAACCCAGTGAGGAGGAGGCCAGGGTCGGAGGCAGCCTGGGGATGGGGGCAGGACAGGGTCGGAGGCAGCCTGGGGATGGGGGCAGGACAGGGTCGGAGGCAGCCTGGGGATGGGGGCAGGACAGGGTCGGAGGCAGCCTGGGGATGGGGGCAGGACAGGCAACAGCCAGAACCCCAGTGTGGCTAGGTTTTCTGCTAACTGCAATCAAGAGTTTCCAGACCAGTAGGGAATTTGGTGCCAGGAGTGGGTGTTAGGAATCAAAAGACAAACACAATGACTGGCCTAGCGAAGGAGGCAGACTGGGAGACAGAGGACCCTGGGCTCCCAGCCTGGAAGAGGAGGCCTGGGCAGCTGGCCATCCCGCCACCCTCACCGGCTTCTTGCACCTGTCAAGGCGAGGCTGCAGCTTATGGGTGGCCTCTGGTGCCAGCTGCACGGTGTGCTCGCCTGGTAGAGATCCGTCTGGCCACTGGGAAGGCATGGCTTCTAGCACTTGTGTGCCATTTGCGCAAGCATTAAAAAGAGCGAGAGCTGGGCGTGGTGGCGCACGTTGTAATCCCAGCATTCGGGAGGCTGAGACCGGAGGATGGAGGTTCACAGACAGCCTCAGCTACTTAGTGAGACCCTCCTCAACTTAGTGAGACCCTGTTTCAAAATAAAGAATAAAAATTAGGGCAGGGGGATATAGCTTGGAGGTTGAATGTCCCTGGGTTCCATCCCCAGACCCGCAAAAAAATAAAAAATAAAAAAAATTGGGGCTGGGAGTGTAGCTCAGAGGTAGAATGGCCCTGGGTTCTGTCCGCAGTACTGAAAGCCACGCATGCGCACCTGCTATCCCGGTACTTGGATACCAGGTCAAGACAGGAGGTTGCAGGCTGGAAGCCAGTTTGGGTAATGCGGGGAAATTCTCAGCAGCCTAATGAGACCCTGTTTCAAAAGAAAACAAAAATAGGGCTGGGAGTAGCCAGGCATGCTGGTGCGTCTTTGTAATCCATTTGGGATTACAAGTACCTGGAAGGCTGAGACAGGAGGATCGCAAGTTTGAAGACAGACTCAGAAATGTAGTGAAGCATTCTGCAGTATAGTGAAATCCTGTTTGAAAAAGAAATAAAAGCTGGGCATGGTGGGCACGCTTGTAATCCTAGTACTTAAGAGGCTGAGACAGGAGGATCACAGGTTTTCAAACAGCCTTAGCTACTTAGTGAGGCCCTCCACAACTTAGTGAGTCCCTGTTTCCAAATAAAGAATAAAAAAATAGGGCTGGAGCCGGGCGTGGTGGCGCATGCTTGTAATCCCCGCGCTTGGGAGGCTGAGACAGGAGGATCGCACAGGTTCAAAGCCAGCCTCAGCTACTGAGTGAGGCTCTCAGCAACTCAGTGAGACCCTGTTTCCAAATAAAATATAAAACAGGTCTGGGAGTGTAGTCCAGAAGAAGGCCCCTGGGTTCCACTTCCAGTACCACACACACACACACACACACAAAAAAAAAAATAGGGCTGGGCTGTAGCTGAGAAGTAGAATGCCCCTGGGTCCCATCCCCTGTACCACAAAGGAAAGAAAAAACCAAGAAGGGACGAGAAGCAGTAAGCACACCTCACTCTCCAGGGCTGTTTCAGAGCAGGCCTGTCCTGGAGGACACCCCAGGCTCTGGGGTACCCTGCTCCCCACCTTGCCGCCTGGGCAGGAGGCTTGCTCACCACCTGTCCCGCGTGTCCGTCTCGGCCTCTCTCCCCCGGCTCTCTCCCTGCCTGCCGCTCCTGTCTCTGTCTCTGGGCCTGTCCGTCCCCTCAGGCTCTGACCCTCCGCATCTCCCGTGGGTTCCAGTGTTTGCCTAGCAGAGTGCCTGGCAAGGCCTGTGGAAATGACTCGAGTCACGCAGACAGACGTTGCGCCCTCCCACTTTCTGGCAGGACCCTTTCTAGGTATCCTCATTCAGCCGGTCAGGTCTCCATGCCGTACGTGTGGGGAGCCCCGCACTCCCCGCTATGGGTCGTCGTGCTTTGAGTGAAGTCGGGTAGCTATTCCCCTGGCCACTTGGTGGGTCCCCAGCACCCACCCAAGACCAGAGACGCATCTGGGCTTAGCAAGTCTGTGCAAACGCAGGCAGCCCTGCCCGAGGCAGAGAGGGCCTCCCTCGGGCGCTGGGCCCTGTGGGTGGGAGGGCGGTCAGGGCATGAAGTGGCCACGTGAGGAGGCCAGCCAGCATGGCCCTGGGCTCGCGAGGCGGGAGCTCTGGCTCCGGCTCCGGCCCTGTGAGGACCTCAGCTCTCGGCCCGGGAGCTCGGGAGCCGGCTTCACAGCCGAGAGCAGTGGCCCTCCCTCATCCAGTGCTCTCCCCTTGCCCTTCTCTTCTGCTTTGTTACAAAGGAAGCTGCCCCTGGAGCCTCACGTCTGGCAGCGAGGCTCTAAAGGAAAAACACCGAATAGTGGAAATCAGAGTTCCATTTTTAGAATTAAAGCCTGAGACCAGAAAGGGCGTGACCTGCAGCCCAGAGCAAGTCAGAGGGAGCCCAGATTAGCCCTGGATCCGGATGCCAGGCAGGCACACCCAGTGACTCCTCACTAAGCCTCTCGCAGACCGACCCTGCCCGGGCTGGGAGCAGCCTGTGGGCTGTGGGGAGGGTGGCCAAGCCGGCCCGGGCAGACCTTCTGGCCAGGTCCCCCGGACAGGCCACCCCTCCTGGCCCCAGACTGCAGCTTTGAGCCTGGCCCGCTGCCTACTGCGCTCTGCTGCCCTGGGCTCCTCCCCGCCCCTTAGCAGCACCTGCCCCCCCCACCCCATCTGTCTCTCTCTCTCTCTGCTGGGGCTTGAACCAGGGGCATTCTGTCTTTAATCTACACTCCCAGCCTGTCTATCTGTCTTCCTTCCTTCCTTCTTTCTCTCTTTCTTTCTTCATTTCTTCACTTTCTTTCTTTATTTTGCAGCACTGGGGATGGAACCCAGGGGCATTCTACCTCCGAGCTACACCCCACCTCATCCCTAGTTTTTTTTTTTCTTTATTTTGAAACTGGGTCTCACTGATTTGCAAAAGGCCTTAAGTAGCTGAGAGTCTGCGAACCGTGACCCTCCTGTCTTGGCCTCCCAAATGCTGGGATTACAAGCATGTGCCACCACGCCTGGCTATTTATTTATTCATTTATTTATTATTTTGTGGTACTGGGGATTGAACCCAGGGGCATTCTACCTCTGGGCTACATACCCAGCCCTATTTTTTTTAAATTTTGAAACAGGGTATCACTAAGTTGTAGAGGGTCTCTGCTAAATTGCTGAGGCTTGCCATGAACCAGTGATCCTTCCATCTCAGCTGCCTACGTCCTGGGATTACAGGTGTGCGCCACCATGCCTGGCTCTTCCTTAGGCTTTGTAGATTGGGATGACCCAGGAGACTGCTCACCCTCAGAATCAAAGGCAAATCTCAATCTCGTTGTCTCTTCCAATGGGCTACTCTCAAAGATAGATACCCTCAAACATGTACACTTTTTTTCTTTTTTTTGGTGGTACTAGGGGTGGAACCCAGAGGCTTTCTACCTCCAGGCTATACTCCCAGACCTATTTTATATTTTATTTGGAAACAGGGTCTCACTAAGTAGCAGAGGCTGGCTTCGAACCTGTGCAATCCTCCTGTCTCAGCCTCCCAAGCGCAGGGATTACAGGCGTGCACCACCATACCCGGCTAAACATGTACACTTAAAAGATGAATGCTTGCTGGGTGTGGTGGTGCACTCCTGTAATCCCTGCACTTGGGAGGCTGAGACAGGAGGATCACACAGGTTCGAAGCCAGCCTCAGCTACTGAGTGAGGCTCTCAGCAACTTAGTGAGACCCTGTTTCCAAATAAAATATAAAATAGGTCTGGGAGTGTAGCCCAGAGGTAGAAAGCCTCTGGGTTCCACCCCAGTACCACCAAAAAAAAAAAATAGAAGCACTGCCATGGAGTAGGTGGAGAGCCTGCCCCCCACCTTATCTGCTGGAGGAACCCTAGTCCTGTATTCCACGTGGGGTGCGCAACAGGCAGGCCAGGGCCAAGGTCCCTCGCCGCTCCCCTTGGGCACACCTTCCCTGCAACCTCCCAGCGTCTGCTGGCCCCAGGGATGCTCGGAGGCCTCTGGGGTCTACACAAATGCATGTTCAGGCTCCCTAGCTACTAAGGCCTTTGTGCCTAGAACGCTGCTCCTCCAGGCCAGCAGAGAAGGGCAGACGTGGGGTTGCTGCTTTGGAGTGGCCTGCTGGGGCTCCCACGTGGGAAGGCAGGGCTCCCAGCAGACGCTGACCCCTCGGCTCTGCTAGTGTCTGCAGAGGAAGTGTGGAGGGGCTCTGTTCCAATCCCTAGAGCTGAGCAAAGCCAGCAAACAGATCCAAGATGCAGCACCCGTAAGATAAGAACAGCCGGGCATGGTGGTGCACACCTGCAATCCTGGTACTTGAGAGGCTGAGACAGGAGGATCGCAGCGTCCAGACCAGCCTCAGCAACTCGGAGACATCCTCAGCAACTTAGCAGGACCCAGTCAAATAAAATTAGGCTGGGCGTGTCGTCCAGAGGTAGAGCACCCCTAGGTTCAATCTCCAGTACTTAAAAAGTGAGGACGATGCTCTGAGTCGCCGTGAGGGTCAGAGGATTGAAAAGGATGGGGAATGTAAAGCGGCCCAGTGAGGGTGGGTTTGCTGGTCTCAGAGAAGGTGACGGCTCCGGGGTGGGCATTCTGAGAGTGCCCTAGAGCCGCGACACTCAGGCAGAACAGAATCTCCATGTCTTTTGCCCCTGGACAGCATCTAGGGGACCCAGTCTCAGCCATTAGCACGCCAAGGATTGGCAGGAACTCCTGGGAACTGTGACCTGTCTTTTGTTACTGGAAACTGAAGCCGGCAGTGTTCTACTTCTGAGTTCCACACCCCACCCTTTTTATTTTTCGTTTTGAAACCTGAGGGTGTTGCTAATGTGCTGAGGCTGTCCTCCAGACTGGGATCCCCTTGTCAGCTTCCTGAGTGTCTGGATTACAGTTGTGTGCCACACTCCCGGGCCTGGTCTTCCTCTTCCTCACGCTGGCTGCGGCTGTGTGCCTGTAGCTCTGTGGCAGGCGCTGGGCAGGTCTGTAGGGACAAGAAGGACAGGGACCCTCTGTGCTCGTGCTTGCAGACCAAGGGGAGGCAGCTATGTGAACTGACCTCAGTGCATGTCAGGAGGACAGGTGGGGTCGAAAGAGGATTTGACTAGGCTGGCCTGGTCAGGGAAGGCTGCTTTTTTGTGTGTGTGGTACTGGGGATGGAACCCAGGGCATTCTACCTCTCAGCTATATCCCCAGCCCTATTTTTTATTCTTTATTTTGAAGCAGGGTCTCACTGAGTTGTGGAGAGCATCAATGAGTAGCTGAGGCTGGCCACGAACCTGTGATCCACCTGTCTCAACCTCTCAAGTACTGGGATTATAAGCATGTGACACCATGCCCATCTCCCAGCCCTATTTTTTTTTTTTTTTTTTTTTTTTTTTTGCGGGTCTGGGGATGGAACCCAGGGGCATTCGACCTCCGAGCTATACCTCCTGTTCTATTTTTTATTCTTTATTTTTAACCGGGTCTCACTGAGTTGCAGAGGGCCTCACTGAGTAGCTGAGGCTGTCCGTGAACCGCGATCCTCCGGTCTCAGCCTCCCCAATGCTGGGATTACAAGCGTGAGCCACCACGCCCGGCTCCAGCCCTGTTTTTCATTTTTTATTTTGAAACAGGGTCTTACTAAATTGCAGAGGGTCTAAGTAGTTGAGGCTGGCTGAGAACCTGCGATCCTCCGGTCTCAGCCTCCCAAGTACTGGGATGACAAGCGTGCATCCCCACGCCTGGTGGGGATGGCGTTTGGAGGAAGTGACTCTTGGCTGAGTCTTTGGGGGCCTGGGGTCTAGGAGGGAAGAGTTTCTGGGCACAGTGGGCACTGTACAGGGGCCTGGTGTTGGGGAGAGAGTGTAACCCAGGGGCAGGCGGGGGTGAGAGGACAGGAGAACAAAGAGGTTGGCACACCAGGTGCTGTGGGCCCCGTGAGGCCCAGCCCAGGAGCTGGAACCTGGCGGGACACCGACGGCTGTGCATGGCAGATGATGTGGCCTTTCCTCCAGGCGCCTCCCTGCCGAGGACCTTTTCTGGAGAGCTGCTCCCTGCTGCCTTTGTGGGGCTGGCTTCTGCCCGTCCTTGGGGTTCAGTGCACTTGCCCGGCTAGCCTCTCCCCGCGGCATCATCTTCCTTTAATTTTCTGCAAGGTCAGATGTTCCCTTGTTTCTGTTTACCTCCTGTCTCTCCTCTAGAACGCGAACTCCTGGGGAGCAGGGGCTGGTACTGGGGCTTGAACCCGGGGGCAGTGACCTCTCAGCCACACCCCGCCCTGTTTTTTATCCTTTATTTTGAAACAGGGTCTCACTGCGTTGCAGAGGGCCTCGCGGAGTCGCTGCGGCTGTCGGGGACGGAGGTCCTCGGCCTCGGCCTCCCGAGCGCCGGATCGCCGGCCTACTTATTCTGTATCGGAGCCGTCCTCGCCGAGGTGCCGAGGCTGGCCGAGAACCTGCCGTCCCGACTCGCCGCGCACCCCCGCGATGACAGGTGCGCGCCCGCGCCGCCCGCCCCGCCCCAGCGCCCGGTGACGTCACGCCGCGCGGCATTGTGGGCGGGCGGCGCCGGCGACGCCATCTTGGCGGCGGAGCGGGCGCGCCGAGGATGCTGCGGGGCGGCCGCGGGGCGCCGAGCTCGTGACCGCCGCGTCGCCTCAGGTCGCTGCGGCCGCCGCGCAGCGCCGCCGCCACCGGACGGTGAGTGCCGGCCCGCCCGGGCCCCGCCCGGCCTCCGTCCCCGGCCTCCGTCCCCGGCCTCCGTCCCCGGCCCCCGCCCGGCCTCCATCCCCGGCCCCCATCCCCGGCCCCTGCCCGGCCTCCGTCCCCGGCCCCCGCCCGGCCTCCATCCCCGGCCCCCGCCCGGCCTCCATCCCCGGCCTCCATCCCCGGCCCCCGCCCGGCCTCCATCCCCAGCCTCCATCCCCGGCCCCTGCCCGGCCTCCGTCCCCGGCCCCCGCCCGGCCTCCATCCCCGGCCTCCATCCTCGCCCCCCAGGCTCGGGTCCCGGCCCTCCGCCCGCGCCCCCCAGGTTAGGTCCCCGCCGCCCGCCCGGCCCCCGGGCCCGGCCCCTTCCCCTCCCGCGGCCCCCGGCCCGGCTCCCTCGCCCCTCCGGCGGCCGCGGGCTTTGTCCGCCGCTCGGCGCCGCCCGGCCCCTGCGTCCCTCCCCCGGGCTGGGGCGGAACCTCGGCGACCCCGGCCGCCGGACTCCAGGGCCCCGCGTGCGTGTCACCAGGCTGGCCTGTCTTCCCGTAAAAAATGAAAGCGCAGAAAAAAGTGAAATTAGTGCGTGATGGAGTGGATGGTTTTGTACTTGTTTGGTTTGTAGGCCATTTTTGTTAGGATTGACGCTGCCTGCTACTATTTTAAACCTTTTGGCAATTTGCATATTGAGGGAGGATGAGACGCACTTGCAAGAATGATGTCCCTAAAGTGAGAGGAGAGAATTTGAGATGTTCCCTTCCAGCTGCCATGTGTCCTGGGTTCTTTTCCTTCCTCAAATCCCGAGGCTTTCTTTGCACGGCATGACTAAGGCTTTGAGCAGAATCAGCTCCGGTGCCTCTAAGAGGTCAGCAAAATGCCCACGGGGAAATGGAGAGCCCAGCCCCAGCCAGGCTGAGGATTGACTTCTCTCCAGGAGCGGCCTCAGCCCGAGTGGATGGGAAATTTGACGCACTGTTCCGTTTCTAAGTGCTTGTAGGAACACAGTGATACTAAATATTTAAAATCTCAGATTGTGTGGAGTCACACGAGGGGCAGGGGCTCTCCAGGCCACCCGGGAATGCAACTCAGGCTGGAGTTGAGCGAGCCTCGGTGCTGTGGGTCTGGGGGCTGGCCTGCAGTCCGCCGCCTCACCTGGCTCGTGGGGTCTTACAGACATAAGAAGAGAACGGAATCGGAACCGAGATTTACCCCAGCAGGGGGAAGGTGAATACCAGCCGGGAGGGCACACGTCTTTAACATTTTCATAATAAACACCTACAGTTGTTTGCTTCCATATGTGTGTGTCTATGTGTGTGTCTATATGTATAATAATAATTATTTTGGGTACTGCAGATTAATCCCAAGGGCATCTGCCTCCGAACTATACCTCAACCCTATTGTATTTATTATTTTGAAATAAGGTCTCACTAAATTGCTGAGGCTGGCCTCAAACCTGCAATCCTCTTGTCTCTGCCTCCCAAGGGATTGCAGGCATGCCCTTCCATGCCTGGCTAAATGTTTACATTTAAAGAAATTTATATTTGTTTCATCATGTTGGGGGAAAAAGTCAGTGTGCAACCCTGTAAGTGCTATAAAAGGGTCTTGAAGCTGGGCGTGTGGCACGTGCTTGTAATCCCAGCATTTGGGAGGCTGAGACTGGAGGATCGTAGGATTGTGGTCTGCGAACATCCTCAGCTACTTAGGCACTCTGTAAGTTAGACTCTGTTTCAAAATAAAGAATAAAAAATAGGGCTGGGAGTGTAGCTCGGAGGTAGAATGTCTCTGGATTCAATCCCCAGACCTGCAAAAAAAAAAAAAAAAAAAGGTTTTGAAACATGATTGTCTAAATAGAAAAGTCAATCCGGGCGTGGTGGGGCGCGATTGTAATCCCAGCATTTAGGAGGCTGAGACCGGAGGATCGCAGTTCGCGGACAGCCTCAGCCTCAGTTTAGTGAGGCCCTCTGCAACTCAGTGAGACCTGGTTTCAAGATAAAGAATAAAAATAGGGCAGGGGGTGTAGCTCAGAGGTCAAATGCCCCTGGGTTCCATCCCCAGACCCACACACACAAAAAAAAAGAATAAAAGAGCTGGGCAGGAGCCGGGCGTAGTGGCACGTTTGTAATCCCCGCGCTTGGGAGGCGGAGACAGGAGGATCACCAGGTTCAAAGCCAGCCGCGCGGGCTTAAGAGACCCTGTTTCCAAATTAAAAAAAAAATAGGTCTGGGAGTGTAGTCCGGAAGTAGAAGTAGAAGGGTTTCCAGGAACCACAGCACTGCCAAAAAAAAAAAAAAAAAAAAGGAAAGAGCCGGGCGTGGTGGCGCATGTTTGTAATCCCTGAGCTTCTGCGCTCGGGAGGCTGAGACAGGAGGATCGCACGGGTTCGAAGCCAGCCTCAGCTACTCAGTGAGGCTCTCAGCAACTTAGTGAGACCCTGTTTCCAAATAAAATATAAAATGGGTCTGGGAGTATAGCCTGGAGGTAGAAAGCCTCTGGGTTCCATCCTCAGTACCAAAAAAAAAAAAAAAAAAAGGGCTGAGCATATAGCTCAGAGCTCAGGGTGGAATACCCTGGGTTCCATCCCAAGTTCTGCCAAAAAAAAAAAAAAAGTCAAAAGTTGGGTAAAGCCGGGTGTGGTGGCACACTTATAATCCGAGTACTGAAACAGGAGGATTGCAGGTTTGAAGAGGCTGCTCTCCCTGAGGGGGCTGGGGGTGGTGGTGGTAGTGTGTGTGTGTGTATTTTGAAGTAGGGTCCCACTAGGTTGATGAGGATGTCACTACTTGATGAGACTGTCCTTGGAGCTGCGGTCCTTCCGTCTCTGCCTCCCAAGTACTGGGATTATAAGCATGCGCCACTCCACCTGGCTCCCCATGCTCTGAAGGAGCTGGGAGGCCTCTCGGGACTTCGGTGACATTTAGGAAGGGCAGGGGCAGGGCTGGGCGAGGTCAGGAGCCCTGGGACCCATCCCCAGCAGCAGAGGCAGTGCTCTCGCCCCAGGTGCCTGGAGTTGGAGTGTGGGAGGCCGCGGAGGCGTAGAGAACCCGGGTCCCCCAGGGTCAGGTTCCTGTCTCCCTGCCTCCTGGTGTCCCTCGGCTGCTGGGCGCAGGCCCGCGGCCTGCAGAGCTTTGAGCACACTCCACAGGGCCGGAGCCCTGCCTGGCTTTCTGCTCAGTGTGCCCCGCGGCTCAGATGGCCACACTCTGCTTTATTCTTGTCTGTCTCCCCGCGTTCCTCACCGCCAGAGGGTGGGGATCTGGCCTGGTGCTCCCACTCAGCGCTTGGCACCCAGTAGGCTGCTGAAGGAGCGGCTTCCCGTCTAAGTGGTTACTCACTGGCTGGCACAGCCACAGGGCAGGGACGGTGGGGGAAGATGGTGCTTGCTGTTTTGTGTGTGCGGTACTGGGGATTGAACCCCAGCCATTTTTATATTTTGTTTTGAAACAGGTTCTCACTAGGTTGCTGAGAGTTTTGCTGAGTTGTTGAGGCTGGTCTTTATTTTATTTTGATACTGGGGATCAAACCCAGGGGCATTCTATTTCTGAGCTACATCCCCAGGTCTATTTTTTTTTTTTTTTTGGTGGTACTGGGGGTGGAACCCAGAGGCTTTCTACCTCCGGGCTATACTCCCAGACCTTTTTTATATTTTATTTGGAAACAGGGTCTCACTAAGTTGCTGAGAACCTCACTAAGTAGCTGAGGCTGGCTTCGAACCCGTGCGATCCTCCTGTCTCAGCCTCCCAAGCGCGGGGATTACAAGCGTGCGCCACCACGCCTGGCTCCCCAGGCCTATTTTTATTTATTTTATTTTATTTTTTGTGGCACTGGGGATTGAACCAAGGGGCTTTTTACCTCAGAGCTATACCCCCAGCCTTATTTTATTTTATTTTTTTGGTACTGGGGGTGGAACCCAGTACCTATTTATTTATTTATAATACTTTTACTATACTCCCAGACCTATTTATTTATTTACTTCAAGCCACACCCCCTGCCCTATTTTTTATTCTTTATTTTGAAACCGGGTCTCACTGAGTTGCAGAGTGCCTCACTAGGTAGCTGAGGATGTCCGTGAACCGTGATCCTCCAGGTCTCAGCCTCCCAAATGCTGGGATTACAAGCGTGCGCCACCACACCTGGCTTCTCCCAGACCTATTTTTATACTTTATTTGGAAACAGGGTGTTACTAAGTTCTGAGAGCCTCACTAAGTAGCTGAGGTTGGCTTCAAACCTTTGTGATCCTCCTGTCTCAGCCTCCTAAGCACTGGAATTACAAGTGTGCGCCACCATGCAGTACTCATTTGCAGTACTGGGGATGGAACCCAGGGACATTCTATCTCCGAGCTATACCCCCTATTTTTTTATTCTTTATTTTGAAGCAGGCCATCCTCGAACCACAATCCTCCTATCTCAGCCTCCCAAATGGTGGGATTACAAGCATATGACACCACACCCGGGTCCCCCAAATTTACATTCTTACTACTAATATTACAGTTACTTATTTTGCTTTTTAGTTATGGTAGGTAGCATGTTTGGGAATCCTAGATAAATTAAGACAACTTAAATCTTTTTTGTAGATGTTTATCAAAATAAGAGGAGAAGATAAAAATATTTGAAAAAGATCGAAGCATTCTCCAATTCTTTGGTAGGGATAGAAAGATTAGGTAAAAAATAAGGTGTTTGACCAGGTGTTGTGGTGTGGTGGCACATGCTTGTAATTCCAGTGCTTAGGAGACTGAGACAGGAGGATGGCAGGTTTGCAGCTAGCCTCAGCTACTTAGTGAGGCCCTCAGTAGTTTAGACCCTGTTTCAAATTAAAAAAAAAAAAAAATAGAGCTGGAAGTGTAGCTCAGAGATTTCCCCTAGGCTCAATATACAATATCGCACAATAAATAAATAAATAAATAAATAGAAAATGTGGGGTTTTGTTTTGTTCTGTATCATTTAATTAAATTCTACTGGTAGAGTATTTTCCTTACATACATGAAGTGCTTGGTTTGACTCCCAGCACTACAAAGAGAAAGAAATCAGCTGTATTTTATTGAAATATAAACTAGGTATGATGAAATTCACATGGTTTGTCAACCATCATCACCCCTATCTAATTTTAGAATTTTTTTTGTGTGTGACAGTGGGGATGGAACCCAGGGGCATTCTACCTCTGAGCTACATCCTCAGCCCTATTTTTTGTTCTTAATTTGAAACAGGGTCTCACTGAGTTGCAAAGGGCCTCACTATGTAGCTGAGGTTTTCTGCCAACCACGGTCAATCTGGTCTCAGCTTCCCGAATGCTGGGATTAAAAGCACGCGCCACCATGCCCGGCCTTATACTTTATTTGCAAACAGGGTCTCACTAAATTGCTGAGAGCCTTACTGAATAGCTGAGGCTGGTCTCAGCTCCTGTTTCAGCTTCCCAGGTACTGGGATTACAAGCATGCGCCACCACGCCCGGGCTTCTGTTTGTTGGTGAGCAGAATGTCACACTGTGGGTGTGAGCTTACTGCATGTCTGGAGCCCGTGTGCTACATAAACAGGCCACAGAGATGTGAACTGCATCATCACATGAAACCAAAGGACCCTTGACCATGACCTGCCCGACAGATGGAGTCTAATCTGCAGATTCTGATCTTTAAAATCCAACTTGTTGAGCCGGGCGTGGGGGTGCACACTTGTAATCCCAGTGCTTGGGAGGCTGAGACAGGAGGATCACGCAGGTTTGAAGCCAGCCTCAGCTGCTTAGTGGGGCTCTCAGCAACTTAGTGAGACCCTGTTTCTAAATAAAGTATAAAATAGGTCTGGGAGTGTAGCCCAGAGGTGGAAAGCCCCTGGGTTCCACCCCCAGTACCCCCCTCCCACATACACATCCAACTGGTTGAGCTGGGCGTGGTGGCGCACACTCGTAATCTCAGCATTTGGGAGGCTGAGACCAGAGGATTGCGGTGTGCGGACAGCCTCAGCTACTTAGTGAGGCCCTCCGTAACTTAGTGAGACCCTGTTTCAAAATAAAGAATACAAATTAAGTCAGGGGGTATAGCTTTGAGGTTGAATGCCCTAGATTCCATCCCCAGACCTGCAAAAAAGTAAAAAAAAGGAAAAGAAAAAAAAATGAAAAGAAAAAAAAATCCAGTTTGTTGTGACTTAAATTTTTTTGTCTAGTAAGGAATTCAGTAGTTCTGAATTCAGTAGGCTTGGTGGGCTTTTTAATCCTCCCACCCTCCCTGTACTGGGAATTGAATCCAGGGGCATTCTACCTCTGTGCTGTACCCTCAAATCTTAATTTTATTTTGAAACAGGGCCTCACTAAGTGGTGGAAGCTGGCTTCAAACCTGTGGTCCTACTATCTCAACCTCCCAAGTACTAGGATTACAGGTTTGTGCTATTGTGGTAGGTGAGATTGTATTTTTATTTTGGCAATTTTTGAAATTGAGCGTTGAAGAAAAGCCTGTGGGTCTAGACTGGCCAGTTGGTATTGTTTCTCCATATTGGTTGGTTGTCAAAATTACGAAGCTGCTCGTGCCCTTCGGACTTTCTTATAATCTGCAGGCACAGTACAGGATTAGTTGGCCGACTTGGAGCCCAGGATTGAAGTCCAGTTGCACCAGCTTTTCCTGCTGAACAGTGCTGATCAGAGGCTGGGCCTAGGAAGTGTTCCTTATGTCTCAGGAGTTTAATTCAGAGAGGTTTGTCTTGTCAGATCCTGCACTGGAAGAGTCTTCATTGCGTCCTTCTGCTCACAGAGCAAGTAGTTGGCCTTTAAAGAGTTCTTTTCTTTTTGGAAATAAAAGCATAATAAAAATTTTGTCCTGGGTAATTAGAATTATCTGGGACCAGATAATCTTGTGTGTCGCTTGGAGAAGAGGACATCTTTTTGTTTGTTTGTTTGTTTGTTTGTTTTCTGGTACTGGGGATGGAACCCAGGAGTGTTCTACCTTTGAGCTACACCCCAGTCCTTTTTTTTTTTTTTGTACTGGGGTTCCTGGAAGCCCTTCTACCTCTGGGCTATACTCCCAGACTTATTTTATATTATTTTATTTGGAAACAGGGTCTCCTAAGCCAGCGAGGCTGGCTTCGAACCTGCGTGATCCTCCTGTCTCCGCCTCCCAAGCGTGGGGATTACAAGCGTGCACCACCACGCCCGGCCCTAGTCCTATTTTTTATTCTTTTTTGTTGGTAGTACTGGGGTTCCTGGAAACCCTTCTACCTCTGGGTTACACTCCCAGACCTCTTTTATTTATTTTTTATTTGGAAACAGGGTCTCTTAAGCCAGTGAGATTAAAACAGGGTCTCTTCGACCTTGCGCGGTCCTCCTGTCTCTGCCTCCCAAGCGCGGGATTACAAGCGTGCCCACCATGCCTGGCTGACGTGGGAATACTTTTGAGCCTGGAGTGTATTCCAGGTCATGGGAGTCTCCATGCTACTTGACATACAGGAAGTCCGACAAGGAAGGGGTGATTTGCAAAGTAGCCCGCTCAGTTATAGCAAGTGTCTGGTGGACCATGCCGTAACCCAGTGATGGGAGACTGAGACAGGGTCACAGGTTCAGGCCAGGGTGCAGTGTGCCATAACCCATAACTAGGTGAGATCCTGTTTTTTTTTTTTTTGTGTGTGTATGTGTGTGTAGTACTGGGGATCGAACATAGGGGCATTCTACCTCCAAGCTATGCCCCCAGCCATTTTTTTTTTTTTTACTGTGAAACAGTCTTATCTAGGTTGCTGAGAGCCTCACTACTTGCTGAGGCTGTGTTCGAACCTGTCATCCTCCTGTCTCAGCCTCCCAAGTACTGGGATTACTAGCTTGCACTACCATGCCCAGTTGAGATTCTGTTTAAAAATAAAAAATTAAAAGGGTTGAGCTATAGTTTGGAGGTAGAACCTATCCCTCTAGGCTCAATTCCTAGTACCACAAGAAAAAGAAAAGAAAAGAAAAAAAAGATCATAGGTTACAAGCACAATTATTAATTATTCACTTATAAAATGTGATTTGAGAGCCGGGTGTGGTGGGCACGCTTGTGATCCCAGCATTCGGGAGGCTGAGACCGGAGGATCACGGTTCGCGGACAGACTCAGCTACTTAGGCCCTCCGCAACTCAGTGAGACCCTGTTTCAAAATAAAGAATAAAAAAGAAGACAGGGGGTGTAGCTCGGATGTTGAATGCCCCTGGGTTCCATCCCCAGACCCGCAAAAAAAAAAAAAAAAAAAAAAAAAAATGTGAATTGAAAGTTTTTTACCAATGTTACCATTTAATGATGCACTAGAACCGAAGCCTGCTGAGATTTCTGATTTTCTTCTTTTTCCATTCTAGAATGTACGACAACATGTCCACAATGGTGTACATAAAAGAAGACAAGTTGGAGAAGCTTACACAGGATGAAATTATTTCCAAGACAAAGCAAGTGATTCAGGGGCTGGAAGCGTTGAAGAATGAGCACAACTCCATCCTGCAGAGCTTGCTGGAGACGCTGAAGTGTCTGAAGAAGGATGAGGAGAGCAGCCTGGTGGAGGAGAAGTCCAGCATGATCCGGAAGTCCCTGGAGATGCTGGAGCTGGGCCTGAGCGAGGCGCAGGTGCAGTGCGAGCCCTTGGGCGCGGGCGTGGATCGCATGTTTTGGGAAAGTAGAGACTTGTTTTGAAATATGCAGTTCAATTAAAATAGGGAGAAGATGCCTGTGGGTTGGTAAAGACTTAGTTTCTGGGTGTGTTTGCTATATCAATGCCTACACTTGAGCATACCTGAAGTCTAAAAAGAGGCACCCAGCCGGGCGTGGTGGTGCACACTTGTAATCCCAGCATTCGGGAGGCTGAGACTGGAGGATCTGGGTTCGCGGACAGCCTCAGCTACTTAGCGAGGCCCTCTGCAACTCAGTGACACCCTGTTTCAAAATAAAGAATAAAAAATAGGGCTGGGGGTTTGGCTCGGAGGTAGAATGCCCCTGGGTTCCATCCCCAGTACTGCAAAAACAAAGAGGCGCCCTACTGGGCCCAGCATTGGGAGCTGAGACAGGAGGATCACAGGTTCATGGACAGCATCAGCTACTTAGTGATGCTCTCAGCAACTTAGGGAGACCTTGTTTCAAAATAAAGAATAAGAGCCCGGTGTGGCCGGGCGTGGTGGGCACGCTTGTAATCCCAGCATTCGGGAGGCTGAGACCCGGAGGATCGCGGTTCGCGGACGGCCTCAGCTACTTAGTGAGGCCTCTGCAACTCAGTGAGACCCAGTTTCAAAATACAGAATAAAAATAGGGCAGGGGGTGTAGCTCGAAGGTCGAATGCCTCTGGGTTCCATCTCCAGACCCGCAAAAAAAAAAAAAATAAATAAAATAAAAGAGCACGGTGTGGTGGTGCATGCTTTTAATCCCAGCATTCGGGAGGCTGAAACTGGAGGATCGTGGTTTGTGGACAGCCTCAGCTACTTAGGCCCTCTGCAACTTAGACCCTGTTTCAAAATAAAGAATAAAAAGTGGGGCTGTAGCTCGGAAGCTGAATGCCCTTGAGTTCCATTCTCAGACCCCCCACCACACACAAAAAGCACCCTTTTACATTGTTTAGGATTGATTTGGTCTTGCAAACAGCACAGACATGTATATGAGCGCCAAGGCGGGTACTGTGTGGGCTCCTGCCGCCTGCCAGGACGGCGGGCACTCACAGCAGAGCCTTGCACTGGGACGGGGAGGAGGGCGTGCCTCTCCCCTTGAGGCTGCCTCATCTCTAGCCAGAACCTCTTCCAGGGATGCATGGGGGGGATGTCGTCTCCTGCGCCAGACCCTCAGTCTAAGGAGGGAGAGCAGAGGGTTGGGTGTGTTTGCTATATCAATGCCTACACTTGAGCATACCTGAAGTCTAAAAAGAGGCCCCCAGCTGGGTGTGGTGGTGCACACTTCTAATCCCCAGCATTCGGGAGGCTGAGGAGGCCAGCAGAGGGTGGGCTCTGGCAGTGCCCAGGCCAGGCTGTTTTGTATGTGTGGCCAAAGCTTTGTTTCTTTATTTTCTATTTTTGGGAATTGAACCCAGGGGTATTCTACCTCTGAGCTACACCAGCCCTATATTTTGTTCTTTATTTTATTTTATTTTTTTATTTTTGGTGGTACTGGGGTTCCTGGAAGCCCTTCTACCTCCGGGCTACACTCCCAGACCTCTTTTTACATTTTATATTTGGAAACAGGGTCTCCTAAGCCAGCGCGCGCGGCTGGCTTCGAACCTGCGCGATCCTCCTGTCTCCGCCTCCCAAGCGCGGGGATTACAAGCGTGCCCACCACGCCCGGCACATTGTTCTTTATTTTGAGACAAGGTCTCACTAAGTTGCAGAGGCCTCACTAAGCTGAGGTGACCATGAACCTAAGATCCTCTTGTCTCAGCCTCCCAAGCACTGGGGTTACAAGTGTGCGCCACCACACCTGGCTAGCCTCATTTTTGTCATGCTTGGCACAGGTGAAAATGCTGGAAACACCTGGATTTCTCCCTCCTGACACCTTTGGCTCTGCTAGCAGAGCTTAAGTAAAACTCAGGGCACTGGAACTTGGTTTCTTTCTGGGCTTTCTGACGTGTAGTGCATGTGTGAGGCAGAGGAGGGGCTGCCGAGGCACTGGTTCTGTTGGCAAGGTTTTGTTTGTTTGTATAGTGAACCTTCAGAAGCCCACTTCCCAGTTCTGTTGTTGAAAGGCGTATGCATACGTGCTTCCCTTTTCTGGTTGGCAGGTGATATGTTGCAAGAAGAGAAAGCCCTCCTTCTGGAGTTTCCACTTATGGGCCCAGGAGGGTGGTGAGGCGGCTGTGTTGTTAGAGGGAAGGGCAGACGGGCGATCCACAGGCTGGCCAGACTCCCACCCTCTGTCCACACACACCAAGCTCGTGGCCTCAGGCAGGCAGCCCCGGAGACCAGCAAGCCCGAGCAGCCAGTGGAGGCTGTGAGGCGCTGGTGCCTTCCGACGCTTTTTGGGTTTGCTCAGAGATTCTTCCTTTACCTTGGAGTGTGCGGGAAAATCTCTTGCTCACCCTCCTGGCCCACCAGCTCCTCGCCTGCTCTCGGCGCACAGGTGTGCGTTGGCCCGTGGAAAGGGCCGTCTAGGTAGAAAGTCACAGGATTGAGTGATGTGTGTTCGTTGCCAGGGCTCGAGTTGCTCACACAGAAGGCTGGATGTGTGGGCACATGTTCTACAGTGCGCTGCTCACACACGGCGGCCGAGCTCACGCTGGGCTATGGCTGGGCCGTCCTGTGGGGAAACGTCTCTCTCGCGCAGGTCATGATGGCGCTGTCGAACCACCTGAACGCCGTGGAGTCAGAGAAGCAGAAGCTGCGCGCGCAGGTCCGCCGGCTGTGCCAGGAGAACCAGTGGCTGCGGGATGAGCTGGCCAACACACAGCAGAAGCTGCAGAAGAGCGAGCAGTCCGTGGCGCAGCTGGAGGAGGAGAAGAAGCACCTGGAGTTCATGAACCAGCTGAAGAAGTACGACGACGACATCTCCCCGGCGGTGAGTGGCGTGCTTCGGGACAGCGGCCTGGCGCCCGCCCCCTCCGGGCGTGCTGGCTCCCTGCGCTCGCCCCACCTCTGCCCTCTCTCTGCTCTGTGCTCCTGGTGCTGGGCTGCTCCCCAGGCTGCGCTCTGCTCCTCTTCCTCCTCCTCCTGCCCAGGTCGCCACCTGCTCTCCAGCTTCCTCTCAGCCCAAGTACTGGGGCTACAGGTGTGCACCACCATGCCCGGCAGCCCTTTTTACTTTGAAACAGGGTCTCAGCCGGGCGTGGTGGCTCACGCTTGTAATCCCCGCGCTTGGGAGGCGGAGACAGGAGGATCGCGCTGGTTCGGAGCCAGCCTCGCTGGCTTAAGAGACTCTGTTTCCACATAAAAATGTTAAAAAATAGGTCTAGGAGTGTAGCCCGTGGGAGTGTATACCGGAGGTAGAAGGGCTTCCAGGAACCCCAGTACCACCAAAAAAAAAAAAAAGAAACAAGGTCTCACAAGTTGCTGAGGCTGGCCTTGAACCTGCAATCCTCCTGTTTCAGCTTCCCAAGTACTGGGATTACGCGTGTGTGCCACTGAGCCAGCCTCTAAATTTTTAAAGTGAATGAATTTTATGTTAACTAATTCTCAGCAGGATGTGTAGTACTTACTGCAGGATGAAAGACGCTCTGGGTATTTTTTTCCTAGGAGGACAAAGACACTGATTCCACCAAAGAGCCCCTGGATGATCTCTTCCCAAATGATGAGGATGACCCTGGCCAAGGAAGTGAGTCTCCCGGTGGGCCGCTCCCCGAGGGTGTCCTTCCATCGTGGGCGGGAGCCTCAGTACCTCGCCTGCTGCTTGGAGGCTGGTGCCCAGCTGACTGTGCTTCCCCAGCAATGAAAATGGACGCTGTGTAGGCCGACCCTGGGCAGTGGGTGTGCAGACATGGCCTGCAGATCCTCGTAAGGACAGGAGAGGCCACTTACCTCTGCCCGTTAGTTTTACAACCAGAGAAGTCTCATGGCGGCAGACAGGGCCGGTACTCTTTGCCATCTCCCCCAGGAGTACTCAGAAAGACTGATGCTTCACAGGCTTAACGGCACAGGGCTCGAGGGATGGTGCTGGCCACGCCGGCTCCCCTCTGAAGCACCTCTCGCGCGCCTCTCTCCGCAGTCCAGCAGCAGCACAGCAGCGCGGCTGCTGCCGCTCAGCAGGGCGGCTACGAGATCCCGGCCCGGCTGCGCACACTCCACAACCTGGTGATACAGTACGCCTCGCAGGGGCGCTACGAGGTGGCCGTGCCGCTCTGCAAGCAGGCCCTGGAGGACCTGGAGAAGACTTCGGGCCATGACCACCCCGACGTGGCCACCATGCTCAACATCCTGGCCCTGGTGTACAGGCTAGTCCTTTGGCTTCTTTACTAAGTGGATCTGGAGACAGCTTTGTAGCCAGCTTGCCCCTTAAAGCGTGCTTACGGATCTGTGTAAGCTCTTCCCCAACATCTGCTTCTCTTCCAACAGCTGGGGGTTATATCGGAAGTATAAGCCAGCCCTGTGGCAGTGGTTTCTCAGCCGCAGTAGATGCTGCCTGAGCCGCCTGGCTCAGCCTCTCGGCGGGGACTTGTCACAGGCTAGGCTAGCGCTCTACACTCAGCCACACTGCAGCCCTCTGCTTTTTGTTTCTTTTTGGTGGTACTGGGGGTGGAACCCAGAGGTTTTCTACCTCCGGGCTATACTCCCAGACCTTTTTTTTTAATATTTTATTTGGAAACAGGGTCTCACTAAGTTGCTGAGAGCCTCACTAAGTAGCTGAGGCTGGCTTTGAACCTGTGCGATCCTCCTGTCTCAGCCTCCCAAGCGCGGGGATTACAAGCGTGCGCCACCATGCCCGGCTTCCAGACCTATTTATTTTTTATTTTTATTTGGAAACAGGGTCTCTTAAGCCAGTGCGGCTGGCTTCGAACCTGTGCGATCCTCCTGTCTCCGCCTCCCAAGCGCAGGGATTACAAGCGTGCGCCACCACGCCCAGCAGACCTCTGCTTTTTTTTTTTTTTTTTGCAGTACTGGGGATGGAACCCAGGGTGTTCTACCTCAAAGTGTCACTCCAGCCCATTTTTTATTCTTTATTTTGAAACGGGTCTCACTGAGTTGCAGAAGGGCTCACTAAGTAGTAGCTGAGGCTGTCCGGGAACCTGCGATCCTCCAGTCTCAGCCTCCCAAATGCTGGGATTACAAGCGTGCGCCACCACACCCGGCTTGATGAGTGGTTTCTTTAAAGGGAAATTTTAAAAGGGGTAAAGGAAAACACAGGAACAGCCATAACAACACTTTGTTCCCCTTGGTACTGGAGATTGAGCCCGGTGTGTGTGTGCCAGGCAAGGGCACTGCCCCTGGGCTGCACCCCATGTTCTATTTTATTTTATTTATTTATTTTTTGCAGTACTGGGGATGGAACCCAGGAGCATTCTACCTCTGAGCTACACCCCAGTCCTATTTATTATTCTATATTTTGAAACAGGGTCTCAATGAGTTGCAGAAGGCCTCACCAAGTAGCTGAGGCTGGCCGTGAACCTGCGATCCTCCAGTCTCAACCTCCCAAATGCTGGGATCACGAGCGTGCCTGCCACGCCCGGCTAAGGTTTCTTAGAATTTTCATGCTTACAGGACTCCGCTTTTGTTTTCACTTTGAATCGTGGGTGGTCCGGTGGGTCCGGCCTTCTAACAGGCTCCAGCGGAGGCTGGTGCTGCCGTCGGGTGTCCATGCACTGGAGGCTGGTGTTGCCGTCGGGTGTCCATGCACCGGAGGCTGGTGCTGCCGTTGGGTGTCCATGCACCGGAGGCTGGTGCTGCCGTCGGGTGTCCATGCACTGGTCCCCCCATCAGGCGCCGTTCGGGGCCGCCTCACTTGCTTCCGTCCGGCGAGGCGCTGGCGTGTGCTGTGCTCTGGTCTGGATGTGAGGCCAAGTTCCCGGAACTGCTTGGGTGTGCTCCATAGCTGGCGTTGCCCGGTCATCCGCTTCTGGAGTTCCTCCCAGTCCTTTCCTCTCACACACAAGGTGGTTGTGTTAGATAGTTGGAGCTTAAATTTTGCTTTATTTTGATGTTATTTTTTTGGTACTGGGAACTGAACCCAGGTATGTTCTACCTCTGAAGTACACCCATATCCCTATTTTATTTTTTATTTTGAAACAGGGTCTACAGGTGTATGCCATGGTGCCCGAATTAACATTTATTTTTATGGTTCTAAAATTACATTTAGCCGGGCGTGGTGGCGCATGCTTGTAATCCCCGCACTTGGGAGGCTGAGACAGGAGGGATAGCACAGGTTCAAAGCCAGCCTCAGCTACTTAGGCTCTCAGCAACTTAGTGAGACCCTGTTTCCAAATAAAATATAAAATAGGTCTGGAAGTATATAGCCCAGAGGTAGAAAAACCCCTGGGTTCCAACCCTAGTACTCCCCCCCCCCCACACACAAAATACATTTAACAACCGAGTGAGACCCTGTTTAAAAAATAAAGAATAGCCGGGCGTGGTGGCACACACTTGTAATCCCAGCATTTGGGAGGCTGAGACCAGAGGATCACAGTTTGCGGACAGCCTCAGCTACTTAGTGTGGCCCTCTGCAACTCAGTGAGACCCGGTTTCAAAATAAAGAATAAAAAATAGAGCAGGGGATGTAGCTCAGAAGTTGAATGCCCCTGGGTTCCATCCCAGACCTGCAAAAAAAAAAAAAAAAAAAAAAAAAAAAAATAGCTGGGTGTGGTGGTGCATGCTTGTAATCCCAGTACTTGGGAGGCTGAGATAGTAGGATTGTGCAGGTTCAAAGTCAGCCTCAGCTACTTAGTGAGGCTCTTAGCAACTTAGTGAGACCCTGTTTCCAAATAAAATCTATTATTATCATCATCATCATCATCATTATTATTATTTTTAGTAGTACTAGGGTTCCTGGAAACCTTTCTACCTCCAGGCTACACTCTCAGAACTATTTTTTTTATACTTTTTTATTTGGAAACGGCTTATACTTTTTTATTTGGAAACGGCGTCTCTTAAGCCAGCGTGGGTGGCTTTGAACCTGGTGATCCTCCTGTCTCCACCTCCCAAACGCGGGTATTACAAGCGTGCGCCACCATGCCTAGTTTTCCAAATAAAATATAAAATAGGTCTGGGAGTATAGCCCAGAGGTAGAAGGCCCATGGCTTCCATACTCAGCACCGCCAAAATAAATAAATAAATAGATAAAATAAATAAAAATAGGGCTGGGTGTGTAGCTCAGAGGTAGAATGCCCCTGGGTTCCATCCCCAGTACTGAAAAAAAAAATTACATTTAACAAGAGTCAGAGCCGGGTGTGGTGAGGCACACTTATAAACCCTGTACTTGGGAGGCTAAGACAGGAGGATTGCATGTCCACAGACAGCTTCAGCTACTTAGGTAATTCACAAATTAGTGAGACCCTGTTTCAAAATTATAAAAAGAATAGCTGGGTGTGGTGGTGCACGCTTGTAATCCCAGAATTTGGGAGGCTGAGACTGGAGGATCCCAGTTCATGGACAGCCTCAGCTACTTAGTGAGGCCCTTTGCAACTCAGTGAGACCCTGTTTAAAAAAAATAAAGAATAAAAAAAAAATAGGGCTGGGGGTGTAGCTCAGAGGTAGAATGCCCCTGGGTTCCATCCCCAGTACCGCCAAAAAAAAAAAAAAAAAAAAGAACAAAATTAGGATTGGGGGTATAGCTTGGTGGTAGAATATTCCTGAGGTTAACACTAGTACCTAAAAAAAAAAGGAGAGCGGGTGTGGTGGTGCACTCCTGTAATTCAAGGACTTGGGAGGCTGAGACAGAAATCCTGATCACAGATTTGAGGACAGCCTCAGCAGGTAGTGAGACTCTCATCAACTTAGCAAGACACTCTTTCAAAATAAAAGGAAAATAAGGCTGAGGGTGTAGCTTGGAAGTAGAATGCCTCTGGGTTCAGTCCCCAGTTATCCCACCACACCACATACACAGGAAAAAAAAGTGCCCGGAGCCTGGGTGTAGCCTGGTGGCACAGCCTGTGCGTGGCGTGCGTGAGGACCTGGGCTCATTCCAGCACCAGTGGAGACTGAAAGATAGAGGGATGGCGGGCAGGCCGGCAGCGTGAGTCATCATCTCCACCTAAATGCTCGACCTGTGCTTTCACCTAGGGATCAGAACAAATACAAAGATGCAGCCAACCTGCTGAACGACGCCTTGGCCATTCGGGAAAAGACTCTGGGCAGAGACCATCCCGCGGTTTGTACACCTGCTTCTTTTACTCTCCTCACGTGTTATTTCCCTGGTGTGTTTTTGCCCTGCTCACCTGGTGTCCACTCGACAGGGAGGGCTGAGAGCTGCCTTTCCCGGACGCACAGGTAGGGCTGTGCCCTCCCGGCCAGGGCAGCTTCTGGGCAGCCCCTCGATGTCCGCACTGCTAGTCAGTCCTGATGGTTGAAGCCCACCACTGCAAACGGATCGCCTGCTGCACTTTTGATCCTCAGTCAAATCGCATGTCCTGCTCCAGATTGGCTTCTCAAGAAGCTGTATTGTCTTTTATTAAAATCAGGTCAGATGTGCACAGACATCTTTTTGGGTTGGCTTTGTGGCCTCCAAGATCACTAAAAAATCAAGATGATGCTGGTGTCGATCCGCTTCCTCTGAGAACTTGAGTTCTGCTGGCTCCTTGGTGTGGTCCGTCTCGTGGCGCGCCACTCTGTTCCTCCCGCCTAGGTCATTCTCATTCTGTGTGCGTGGGGGTGCACAGCCACGCCGTGTGGCACCTCTGATGTGCCCTTGGCCTCGTGTGTTGGCAGGTGGCCGCGACTCTGAACAACCTTGCTGTCCTGTATGGCAAGCGAGGGAAGTACAAAGAGGCCGAGCCCTTGTGTAAGAGAGCGCTGGAGATCAGGGAGAAGGTAAGGGCAGCCCCGCTCTTTCTCTGCTGTTTCTTACATTTGGGGTGTGTGTGTGTGTGTGTGCGCGCGCGCGTGCGTGCGTGTGTGTGTGTGTGTGTGTATTGCTCGGGATTGAACCCAGGGGCATTCTACCTGTAATCTACATCTCCATCCCAGCCTATTTTACTTTTACTTTGAAACAGGATTTTGCTCGGTTGATGAGACTCTCGTTACTTGTTGAGGCTGGCCTCGAACCTTGGATCCTTCTGTCTCAGCCTTCCAAGTACTGGGATTACAAACGTGCCACCACACCCGGCTAAAAATGTCAGCTTTAAGTTCTGAAGCACTGTGTGTGATATGTCATCACTGATCACAAACAGAAAATAACTCATTTTAAAAGGCTGATAGGGGCCGGGCGTGGTGGGCACAATTGTGATCCCAGCATCCGGGAGGCTGAGACGGGAGGATCGCGGTTTGTGGACAGCCTCAGCTACTTAGTGAGGCCCTTCGTAACTTAGGAAGACCCTGTTTCAAAATAAAGAATAAAAAATAGGGCACGGGGTGTGGCTTGGAGTTTGAATATCCCTGGGTTCCATTCCCAGACCTGCAAATTAAAAAAAAAAAAAAAAGCCGGGTGTGGTGGGCACGCTTGTAATCCCAGAATTTGGGAGGCTGAGACCGGAGGATCACGGTTTGTGGACAGCCTCAGCTACTTAGTGAGGCCCTCTGCAATTTAGGGAGACCCTGTTTCAAAATAAAGAATTAAGCCGGGCGTGGTGGTGCACGCTTGTAATCCCAGCATCCAGGAGGCTGAGACCAGAGGATCTCGGTTCATGGACAGCCTCAGCTACTTAGGCCCTCTGCAACTTAGTGAGACCCTGTTTCAAAAATAAAGAATGAATAATAGGGCAGGGGGTGTGGCTTGGAGGTTGAATACCCCTGGGTTCCATTCCCAGACCTGAAAAGAAAAAAAAAGCCGGGCGTGGTGGCGCACATTTGTAATCCCAGCATTTGGGAGGCTGAGACCGGAGGTTTGGGGACAAGCCTCAGCTACCTAGTGAGGTCCTCTGTATCTTAGTGAGATCGTGTTTCAAAAATAAAGACTAAAAAATAGAGCTGGGCTTATACCTCAGAGGTGGAATGCCCCTGGGTTCAATCCTTAGTACCAAAAAAAAAAAAAAAAAAAAGGTGGGCAGCCTCCAAACAGAACCCAGTGGGTGCGTGAGACTGTTTCCCCGCGGGAGGGTGCACACCCCGGCGAGCGTGTGGCCCACATTGGTGTTCTCGAGTGCAGGCGCACAGCGTGGGGCCTTGCTCTTGGCTCCTGTTCTCAGCGTGGGTCAGTAGTGTAGACAAGTTCACCACACGTGCCTCGTGAAGCTTCCACGGAGATCGTTGTTTTCAGAGCTGGCAATGACTTGAAGCCCCAGGTCTAGCTGGGGCTGGGTTGGAGCTGTGGGGACCTGCGGCTGCACCGGATCCTGGGGGTCGGATCCTGGGGGTCGTGGCGGGGCCAAATGCAACGTTTCTGTTATTGTTAATGACAAGGAACTGGGAGAAGAAAACAGGGGTCTTATCATGAATTACACATGTGCGTCCTTTCACGCTGCCTCTGCATGGCTTTCCTGCAGTAAGGTGGTCAGGCCTTCACGGGCTCGGGCTGAATGGGGCGCAAGGGTGTCAGGATCACAAGCCCTAGAAGATGGCCTGCCCGCTCAGCCTGGTGTGAGGCGCACGCCAGGGGGCGTGGGGCCAGCTGAGCCCAGGAGCTCACCTGGGTGAGACTCTCACAAGCATGCCTGCCAGACTTATTCAAACACCCTGATCACTCAGGCCACCACCGGACAGTAGCGGGAGAGGAGGGAGAGGAGGGAGCATCCGGCGAGGCTGGTGCTCAGGCGCGGTGGGCGGGTGGGCAGGAGGCCAGGCCAGGCCAGTGCAGGCGGGGTGAGGGGCTCAACACCAGGGACCCGCAGGCGAGTCAGCAGTCATGCTCCTGCGGCCCCCCCCAGGGGCTGCACACTGACGCTTAAAGGAGGTGGAGGTGGTCTTGGGTGGCCGGATTTGCCAGGGAAGAGGGAGTGGCCAGATGGTGACTGGAGGGGGTGGGCGGGGTGGGTGTGGCTCTACCTCAGACAGCAGGGCCTGGGAGGACCAAGGAGAAGAGGCTGGGCCTTCGAGGAACAAAGCCAACCTCGGCTTCACCGTGTTAGCACTAGGCATGCTTGAAGTACTGAGGATGGAACCCAGGGCCTTCTGCCTCCAGGCCACACCCTCAGCTCTATTGTTTATTCTTTTTTTGTGTGTGTTACTGGTGATGGAACCCAGGGCCATTCTACGTGGGAGGTACCCCCAGACCTATTTCTTATTCTTTATTTCAGGGTCTCACTGAGTTGCACAGGGCCTAAGTGGCTGAGGCTCCTGGGAACTGTAATCTTCCTGTCTCGGCTCGCTAATGCTGGGATTACAGGTGTGGGCTACCACACCCAGCACTATTGTTTATTTTTTATTTTATTTATTTATTTATTTATTTATTTATTTATTTATTTATTTATTGTTTTGCAGGTCTGGGGATGGAACCCAGAGTCATTTGACTTCCAAACTACACGCCCTGCCCAATTATTTTTTATTCTTTTTATTTTGAAACAGGGTCTTACTGAGTTGTGGAGGGCTTCACTAATAGCTGAGGCTGTCCACGAACCGTGATCCTCTGGTCTCAGCCTCCCAAATGCTGGGATTACAAGCCTGTGACACCACTCCTGGCTGTTTATTCTTTATGTTGAGACAGGGTCTCACCAGGTTGTGGAGGGCCTTATAGCTAAAGCTGTCCATGAACCTGAGATCCTCCTGTCTTAGCCTTGAGTACTGGGATTACAAGTGTGCGCCACCATGCCTGGCTTATTTTTCCTTTTGAAACAGGGTCTCCCTAAGTTATGGAAGGCCTCATTAAACTGCTCTGGACCTGTGGTCCTCCTGTCTTAGCCTTCCAAGTTATTGGGGTTTTAAGCATACACCACCACTCCCGGGCATTTAAGGTCGCCACGCCGGCCGTGGCACAGTCGCGTGTATGTCTGGAGGGACTCTTTCGACTGGCAGAGGAGGACGAGTGGTGGCGACACGAGTAGCTGGCTCTCTTTCACTGTCTTTATTCGCAGGTTCTAGGAAAGGATCACCCTGATGTTGCCAAGCAGTTAAACAACTTGGCCTTGCTGTGCCAGAACCAGGGCAAGTATGAAGAGGTGGAATACTATTACCAGAGGGCCCTGGAGATCTACCAGACGAAACTGGGCCCCGACGACCCCAACGTGGCCAAGACCAAAAACAACCTGGTAGGCTGCTGTGTGCTCAGGAGGCCTCTCCCCAGAACCCCAGTGTTTCACGTGCCTGCCGTCCTAGATCCTCGGAGGCTGAGACAGGAGCATTTCGAGCTTGAGACCAGTCTGGGCAA
Organism: Muscardinus avellanarius; assembly: GCF_963383645.1. Lineage (NCBI taxonomy): Eukaryota > Metazoa > Chordata > Mammalia > Rodentia > Gliridae > Muscardinus > Muscardinus avellanarius. Next base: position 106,160,445 of record NC_137798.1, read on the forward strand.
CTTAGCAAAACTCTGTCTCAAAATAAAGAAAAAGGCTGTGGTGTAGCTCAGGTAGAATTTTCCTGGGTTCAACCCTGAGTTGCAAAAGTAACAGCAATAAAAAAATCATGATGTAGCCGGGCGTGGTGACGCATGCTTGTAATCCCAGTGCATGGGAGGCTGAGACCGGAGGATCGCAGTTCATGGACAGCCTCAACTACTTAGTGAGGCCCTCTGCAACTCAGTGAGACCCAGTTTCAAAACAAAGAATAAAAAATAGGTCTGGTGGTGTAGCTCAGAGGTCGAATGCCCCTGGGTTCCATCCTCAGTACTGCAGAAAAAAAAATGTATTATTTCACTTGTAGATAAAAATGTATGTTTTATTTGCATATGAAGGACATGAAGTGTTTTATTTTAAGGCATCCTGCTATCTGAAACAAGGAAAGTTCAAGCAAGCGGAAACACTGTACAAAGAGATTCTCACTCGTGCACATGAACGGGAGTTTGGTTCTGTGGATGGTAAGAAACGTGCTTTTCTAAGCAGGTGGCATTGTGTGAGTCATCTCCGACTTGTACACACATTCTCACAGTACTTTCTTTTGCAGTACTGGGGATTGAAGCCAGGGGTCTTCTACCTCTGAGCTCAGCCCCCTGCCTGCCCGCCTGAATGCCTGCCTTCCTCCCTCCCTTCCTCCTCTCCTTCCTTTCTCTCCTCTCCCTTCCCTTCCCTGCCTTCCCCTCTCCCTCCTTCCCTCCCTCCTTTCCTTCCTTCTTTCTTTTCCTCCTTCCTTCCTTCCTCCCCTCCTTCCTTCCTTCTTTCCTTTTCTCTACTGGGGATGAAACCCAGGGCCTTCTACCTCTGGGCTACATCCCCAGCCTCTATTTTTTTTTTTATTTGGAAACAGGATCTCACTAATTTGCTGAGACCCTCACTAGGTAGCTGAGGCTGGCCTTGAACCTGCAGTCCTCTTGTCTCAGCCTCCCAAGTACTGGGATTGCAAGCGTGTGCTCCCATGCCTGGCTTTTCACAGTGTTCTCTAGGTAGAAGCTGATTTGAATTTTACAGTTTTCTTTCTTTTTTTTTTTTGCGGGTCTAGGATGGAACCCAGGGGCATTCAACCTCCGAGCTACACCCTCAGCCCTATATTTTATTCTTTATTTGGAAACAGGGTCTCACTAAGTTGCGGAGGGCCTCACTGAGTAGCTGAGGCCGGTTTGGAACCTGCGATCCTCCTGCCTCCGCCTCCCAAGCGCCGGGATCATGCGCGCCCACGCCCGGCTCAGTTTGCTAGAGAGTTCTTACATGGCAGAAGCTGGGATTTCTTCACTCTTGCTCCTTCGTCTTATCCATCGCTCCGTAAGCCTGTCCTGCGCTCTGAGCCTGGGCTGGGCTGACCACTTCAGGCGTGTTCCCTGTGCTGAGGGCTCTGGCCGCCTGCCCTCTGACTCCGTGCTAACTCCCTAGAGGAGAGGCTGCGCTTGCTTCAGGTGCAGCGTGACCCCACTGGCTGCAGAGCGCTCTCAGCTGCTCACTGTCCACGCTGTCTGGCGGAGCTGTAACCCAGCAGTTCTCCCGCACCAGCCAGGCCCGGCCACGCAGCGCTTGTGAGTCTGTTAGAAGTATAGGTTCTGGACCCCGGCCTGCACCTGCGGGGCTGTCTTCTTTCTATCCTTCACATATTCTGAGCGCTTCATATATTGTTAGGGGGTCAATATTGTTTAGAATTTAAATTGCTCAATTAAAAATATTTGTGTTGCTGGGCGTGGTGACGCACACTTGTAATCCCAGTACTTGGGTGGCTGAAACAGGTGGATTGCAGGTTCAAAGCCAGCCTCAGCAACTTAGTAAGACTGTAGAATAGGAAAAATAGGGCTGGAGGTGTAGTTCAGAGATAGAATGCCCCTGAGTTCAGTCCCCAGTACTATATTAAAACAAATTGTGCATGGAGATTTACAGGTTCCCAGTCAGCTCATCAGTTTGGAGAAGCCCTCCACAACTTAGTGGAGCCCTGTTTGAGAATACCAAATAAAATGGGGTTGAGATGTTCCTCAGAGGTAGAATGTCTCTGGTTCAATCCCCAGTGCCCTCCAACCCCCAAAGCGATGCCCACGATTCCTCACACAGAAGCCTTGCGCTCACCGAGGCCTGCAGCTGCTGCTGCGTGGGCACGTGTCCCCCATTTATGGAGTGTTGTTTCTAACCCCCAGATGAGAACAAGCCCATCTGGATGCATGCTGAAGAAAGAGAAGAGTGCAAAGTAAGGCTGTGCTGTCGGAGGGTTCTGTCCTGGGGCCCTGCACTTGTGCTCGCTCCTCATTTGAATTCTCTGTTGTAACTCAGGGCAAGCAGAAGGACGGGACGTCTTTTGGGGAGTATGGAGGCTGGTACAAAGCCTGCAAAGTTGACAGGTAAGTCCATTCAGCTGAAACCCAAAAAGGTGGCCTGGGCGCGGGGAACGGGCGGCCGCGTGAGCCGCCTCCATGTGGTGCTGTGGGTGCCAGCCTGAGACCCCGCTGTCGGTGCGTGGGCCCTTCGCACACGGCCGGCACTGCAACGGAACACTTCTGGCCAGGACATCACCTCGCTCAAGAGTTCCTTAGATGGGGGAGCAGTACTGAGGGCCTGCAGCATTCGGGGGCCCGTCCCCGGGCACGGGCCGTGCTCACACGCACCCTCTGCCCTTGCAGCTCCGGGGTGAGCCTGGCTCTGCGCGGCCCTCTGCGCACATGCGCTCCGTCATCTGAGCAGGCCCTCACCTGCTTCTGGCTCCCCGTCTTAACCTCCTTCGCCTTTAAGACTCAGCTCCCTGCTCATCAATTCAGGAAAGCCCTCTGGACCCTGATTTTGGAATAAAGCCCCTTCCCCGGCCTCCCGTAGCTCTTAGGCTGCCTACGGCATTAACGTCCTGGGCTTCTCCCATTGCTGTGCAGTTCTTTCCAAGCAGGAGCCGGGCTCCTTGGCTGAAACACCTGCCATTACTGAGAGGAAGAGCCCTCTCAGGGTGCAGACCTGTCTACGATGAGCCTGGTCTGTTTCCCATTTGTCGTAGTCTCCGGTTGGCAGTGTAGCCTCAGCCGGGCAGGCTGCAGGCCCCTGCTGCTTCTCACACGACCCCAGGTGCAGCTCTGCCTGTAGGACAGTGCTGTCCCTGAACCCCCGGCCGGGCAGGCTCTGGCGGCCGTTGCAGCGGCTGCCTGCGATGGCAGCGTGGTGTGATGGTGCTGGCACCTGGCAGTTAAATGGGCCTGTTCCCCACAGCATCCATTCCTGGTCAGGCCAGGCCCGAGCACACAGCCTGCAGGCACTGAAGCGGGTGGCTCGGCTGGAAAGAATTGCGGCAGAGGAAAAGGGAGGCAGGACAGAGGGCTTGGGGCAGTTAGAGTGCGCGCTCCAAGTCGAGGCCGACGACCTTTCGCTGTTGGTGGGGTTGCTCCTGATTTACACTTCCCAGTTCTGCTGTATGCTTTCATCCAGTCCCACAGTCACAACCACTCTGAAAAACCTTGGAGCGCTTTACCGACGCCAAGGGAAATTTGAGGCTGCGGAAACATTGGAAGAGGCGGCCATGAGGTCTCGCAAGCAGGTGGGTCAGACGCCTGCGCCTCCCATCAGCTTCCTGCCCCAGCTATCATTGGAGCTGCACCGAGAAGCAGGGAATCCTAGAGTGGGGTAGAGCCCAGCAGTCGTGTGTGTGGTTGCCTGGCACGCTCAAGGCCTGGGTTCTGTCTCCAGCCACAAACAGCAGCTGGGCGTGGTGACGCGTGCTTGCGATCCCAGTACTTGGGAGGCTGAGACAGGAGGAGCATGCCCAGGCTGAACATAAAAAATGAAAAGTCTAGGGGTGTAGCTCAGTGGCAGAATGCTCCTGGGTTCCATCCCCGCCACCCCCCACAAAAAAAGGCCATGAATGTGACACCAAGCACAAGAAGAAAAAGAAAAGCTTGAGAAGCTTGACCTGCCGGGCGTGGTGGCGCATGTTTGATATCCCAGCATTTGGGAGGCTGAGACAGCCTCAGCTACTTGGTGAGGCCCTTTGCAACTCAGTGAGACCTTGTTTGAAAATAAAGAATAAAAACTAGGGCTGAGGTGTAGCTCAGAGGTAGAATGCCCCTGGGTTACAGCCTCATTACCGCAAAAAAAAAAAAAAAAGGAAAGATGGGGCAGGGTCTTTGCTCATAGACGTTTCTCCCAAGATGATAGGGAGTTGCCCATAAGCACCTGGGAAGGTGCCCACACCCAAACTCATCACGGAAACGCACATCAGGACTGCCTCACACCACCACAATGGGTGGCTGGCACAGGAGAGCCAAGGCAGTGGGAGAGAGCGCTGTGCAGGCGGTGGACGACCCAGAGGCCCCTGTGGTCACTGCAAATAGAAACGGGGTGGCCATCGTAGAAAACAGTTCAGTGGCTCTGAAAGAGTTAACCTCTAATCACCGCATTAGAGGTTACCATTAGAGGTGACCCAGCATTCCCGCTAGCTCTGTACCCTGTTAGCTTTGTGTCACTGTAACAAATGCCTAAAATGCCTTTTAGAGGTCTCAGTGCAGGGCCTGGCCCTGGGGCTTTTGTGGCAGCACGGTAGAGCACAGTGCCCTCGCCTGCGAAGGGGACGGGGGCGAGGAGGGGCTGGTGCCAGTCCCCCTTTGCTGGCCTCCCACCTCTTACCAGCACTACCCTGGGACTCAGCCTTTGAAATGTGGGCCTTCAGGGACGTTCCGGATCTAAACTGTAGCAACACCCAAAAGAATTCTGCAGGTACTCAAGCGCTCCAGCTCGTTCTTGGAGATGAGTCCGTGAGCGCTGTGAGCGCTGGGTCTCGGGTGCTGAACCCTGGGGCTTGGAGGGCACAGGTCAGGTTCCAGGAGGCCGGTTGGTGCTCCTGCAGGCCTCTGTTGAGCAGCGCTGGCGCCAGGTGCTCCAGCGGGACTCAGCACTCCAGCACTGTGTGGGGGCTGTTCAGGCAGCTCAGACACCAGCAGGAGGCACAGAGGTGGGGTGCTGCGTGGGCCCCACCCCGAGCAGGACACTTGTTTGCAGTCGGGGACCTGAGACCAGGCAGAGTGCCGTTTCCTCTGCCTGGGGAGCCGCTGAGATGCGAGTGTCTGGAAGTGGTTCACTCTGTTGCACAGACTTCAGCTCAAGTGACTCGATGAAAGGTGAAGACGCTTGGGCCAAAATTACCTTTTGTGTAACTTTGATCACGGAAGTCCCAAACCTTATAAAGGAGAGATGGCGGCAGCGCTGCTCCGCCTTGCCTGCCTGGCTCCCGGGGCTCGGCCGCCATCTGGCCGGCACTGTGGCCTGTGTGTGCTGTGGAGGGTCGCTGTCCCCGGGGCTTGGGTCCTCTGTGGAGATGTTATTTTATCAGAATACTGCCCGATTTGCCAGTTCAATTCTGTTAATGACTGGTTGGGATTCATTATTAATTAATTAATTAATTTTTGCCGGTCTGGGGATGGAACCCAGAGGCATTCGCCTCTGAGCTGTACCTCCTGCCCTATTTTTTTTTTTATTCTTTATTTTGAAACAAAGTCTCACTGAGTTAGAGGGCCTCACTAAGGAGGCTGATCAGGAACTGAGATCCTCCGGTCTCAGCCTCCCATTCATTAGTCATTTATTTGTTGTAATTCTGTAGAGAAGTCTTTTCCTTCTCATCAATGGGCATGTTAGTTACGTTGAAATACAGGTTAGAAAATACAGAAAAAAACGCATAATTCTTGTCCTATAACGACCAGTTGGAGTAAGGAGTTAGGATTTTGTATGTGTGGAGGGGTACTGGGACATCGAGCCCCTGGCATCGAGCCCAGGGGCATTCTACCCCCAAGCTACACCCCTAGTTCAACCTCTTCTTTGAAATGGCCTCGCCAAGTTGCGGCGGCTGGCCGGCCCTCCAGGGCCCCTCGGGTTCTTCCTGCCGGCGAGAGGGCTGCGCCTGTGTGGCGGCCAGGCTGAATGCGTGAGAACCCACCAAGGTGCGAGTCTAACGGGTCCGACGTTCTCCCCGCCGGCTCACAGGGTCTTGACACTGTTCACAAACAGAGAGTGGCCGAAGTGCTGAGCGACCCTGAGGGTGCGGAGAGGCGGCGGAGCCGGGAGAGCCTGGGCGCCGACGTGGTCAAGTACGAGAGCGGCCCGGGCGGCGCGGAGGGAGTGAGTATGAGCGTGGACTGGAACGGGGTAAGTAGCGCCTCCCTCCCGGCCGTCCCTCCTCCCGGCGCCCCGCATGCGCCCGCAGCTGCCCTAACTCGCTTGGCTAACCCGCCCTCGCTGCCGCTGCCGCCCGGCTCCGCCGAGTGGCCGCCCAGGCTTTGTCGGCCTTAAATGGCCATAGAGGGAGCTGCTGCTTTGGGGAAGTGGCGTTAGGGTGGCCCCAGGCCGCCCTGAAGCTCCTGCCCAGCTTCTCAGTGGGCCGGCCTCAGGCCTCCCCGTCCGGCAGCCCCGGCTGGGCTGGAGTGTCGCCAGGCAGGCGGCCTTGACCTGCCTGCGGCGTCCTGCCGGGGGACTGCGGGGGCCTGGCCAGGGGCCTGGTCTGCGGCTGTGGCGTGGCGCGATGAGGCGCAGTTTCGTTTGCTTGCAGCCGAGTCTCCCCATTCTTCAGAGGTGGTAGGTGTAGTAGTTTGGTAGGAGCTACACCGTGATGAAACATTTTGGAAAAACGTCCGCAGCCAGGATTTGGTGGGGAGAACCACCTGCTGTGCATACCCGGCCGCCTCGCTTTGGGCCTTCTGTGCCAGTCAGCATCTGCTTTGAGCGGCAGGCGCCCGGCCGCAGCGTGCGAGCCACCCCTCCGCTGGCCCCGCATGGCTTGCCCAGAGCCCCTGCTTGGTCCTCGGAAGCCTGCGCGCACAGTCTCTCTCTCGAAGGAAGTTCTGCGGGGACTTTCTCTTGAGACAGTATTTCTAGGTCCTTGTTAGTCTGAATCTCAGGACAGTGGCGCCGTCAGGGCGCCTGGGCTGGAGGTGCCCGCGGGGGCCACGGCCGCACCCGGGTGCAGCTGGTTCTCTCTGCCCACTTCCTTTCTCACTGTGGACACGTCCTCATGGAGCACGGTCCTGCTGTGCTTTGGGATACTTTTCCTTTCTGGACAGCGCGTCCTGCTCATCTTCCAGCAGGGGTGCCACTGCGTCTTTGTTAAAGTGCATCTCAGGGCGCCCGGGCGTGGGTGATTCACTGAGAGCTCTCCGAGCCCTAGGCTCCAGTGGTGCGCGGTGCCCCGGGGGCAGACCTGGCTGGCAGCTGCGGCCACGGCCCTAGCCCCCGGGACTCCGCGGCCGTTTGCGGAGGCAGCGCTGAGCCCGGGCTCTGATTTCAGTCCATCTCAAAGCTTACTTTTGTTACTTTTAAACCAATGATTGCAGTCCGCGCACTGGCACCTTTTGGGACTGTCCTGGGTGCTAGGTATGAATTTTATAAACATTCCTCGTGTTAGTGGCCTGTCTTTTAATCAGCTGTACAGAGGTGTAACGGCAGGGCTGAAGAGAACGCGTTTCAGGTGTCAGGTGGCTTGGAGTGCGCACACTGTGGTCCAGCAGATTCGCATCTGTGCCAAGAGTACACTAGATTCTTCTGCTCTTCTTTTGAAGTGAAGCTTCCCTGACTGCACGGCAGGCAGTTTAGAAAGGGTTAACACCGGCGGCCGCGTCCTTGTGCATATCAGGATCCGTTTTCAGCCAGCATGCTGGCCCACATTTTAATCCTGGTACTTGGGAGGTTTGAGGACAGCCTTAGCAAGTAGTGAGATTCTCATCAACCTAAGTGAGACACTGTTTCAAAATAAAAATAAAATAGAGCCGTTGTGGTGGGCACGCTTGTAATCCCTGCGCTTGGGAGGCTGAGGCAGGAGGATCGCGCAGGTTTGAAGCCAGCCTCAGCTACTCAGTGAGGCTCTCAGTAACTTAGACCCTGTTTCTAAATAAAATATAAAATGGGTCTGGGAGTATAGCCCGGAGGTAGAAAGCCTCTGGGTTCCACCCCCAGTACCACCAAAAAATAATAAATAAATAAATAAATAAAATAGGGCTGGGTGTTGCTCGGAGGTAGATTGCCCCTGGATTCAATCCCCAGTGCCACAAAAAAAAAAAAAAAAGATTTTTTTCAGTATTATTTAACCAAGATAAAGTAGATAAATGAATGGGTGTTGAGGTAGCTGTCAGGATTGTACCAGTCAGCTCTCACGTCAGCGCTCAAGTCCCGGGTTTTATGAAGGAGCTTTGTTGTTCTTATTTATTTACTTTATTATAAGAAGAACTTGCCACTTGCATTTTTTTTACGTTGGGGATTTGCGTAAGTCTTTAATATTTTTTTTGCAGTTCTAGGGATGAAACCCAGAGGCATTCTACCTCTGAGCTATACCCTCCAGCCCTATTTTTTTTTTTATATTTTGAAACAGGGTCTCACTAAGTTGCAGAGGCCTCACTCAGTAGCTGAGGCTGGCTGTGAACCTGCGATCCTCCTGTCTCAGCCTCCCAAGCGCGGGGATGACAAGCGTGCCCACCACGCCCGGCTAGTTTGTTTTAATCAGCACGTTCTGCAGTTCATTTCTGTGCAGAAACTCCTTTGGGCCGGATGTGGTGGCACACATTTGTAATCCCAGCATTTGGGAGGTTGAAACAGGAGGATCTTGGTTCGAGGACCAGCCTCAGCTACAACTTAGTGAGGCCCTTTGCAACTCAGTGAGACCCTGTTTCAAAATAAAGAATAAAAAATAGGGCTGGGGGTATAGCTCAAAGGTACAATGCCCCTGGGTTCCATCCCCAGTACCAGAAAAAGAAAGAAAGAAAGAAAGAAAGAAAGTCCGTCCTTTGGGACATGAATGCCTTTCTTGGCTTCAGGACACTGTGCGCCTCCCAGGTCCTCAGGCTGCACTGGTGGAGATGGCCCTCCTTCCCGCTGGTCCTCGGCCCAGGGGCAGACCTGCTCACTGCTGCCGGAGCCTGGGCCCGGCCTGGGAAGCAGCTGCTGGCCTGGCCCACCAGGCCTGTGGGAGGCGTTGGCCAGCCTGCGTTGCCTCCTCTGCCCGTGCCTGGTTCAGCCTGCCCTGGAGCGGCTGCACACGCGCGTGCGCGGGGAGAGTGAGCGCGCCCGTGGAGTGTGGGTGTGCTGGGTTCTCGTGGAGCGGGCGGGGTGTGTGAGGCCTCTGCTGGCCGCCGCGGCCTGTGAGATGGGTGGGACTTGTCCTTCCAGCATTCTCCGGCTTTGGTAACAAGCTTTATTCTTCCATTTTAAAGATGAGAAAGATGAAGCTCGGGCTGGTTAAGTGATTGCTCAGCGTCCCACGGTGAGTCCCAGCGGCGGCGAGCACTGCCGCCTGTGGAGCTCTGACTTGGAGCGTCAGCTGCATGTCTAAATGTGCCGTTGGCCTTCAGAGTCACTGGTTCTTTAAGTTCCGACCTAAAATGCTAGTGTTTTAAGAGCATGAGAGTCGTCCTCCTTCCGGGGAGGACTTTTCCAGGAGGCAGGTAGACGACGGGGTCTCCTGGTACAGCCTGTCGTGGCCGCTAGCGATGCTTCTCACTGCCAATCTCCTTTGGTAGTTACTGGCTAGACCTTTTCCCGCGAGTGTCAGGAGATTGTGGACGTGGTGCTGACCCGCACCCGCCGGCTGCTGGGTTGCAGCCTCGATTCTGTCCCCAGGCCCGGCCAGTCCTGCCCCGTGCCGGCCGTGGAGCGGGGCGCTCCAGCTTGCCGAGATCCGTGACCTAGAAATACTGTGGAGCGGCCGTGCGAGCGGAGCTGCTGCCGTCCTTGCGCGGGCTCACTGGCTCTCTCCTTTCTGTCTGACAGGCCTAGCGCGCTCACGCGGCTCCTGCACGACGGGCGGGCGGCGCCTCTCCGGCTCCACTCTGCAGCGCCGCCCGCCGCGCCTCGCAGCCCCAGGAGCTTGTCAGAGCTGCGCCTGCGGCTGGCCTTCCTCTCCCTCTCGGTGCTGCTGTCCTCTTGGGCCCCGGTTTCTGTATACATGTAGCTTTGCCAGATATGTACTTAGTGATATCAGCTGTATTAATAAAACCCACTTGCTGTGTAATACTCGAGTCTCAACTGCAGAGCGAGGGGCTGTCCCCTCTGGCACAGGTAGTTGGCAGTGTCGCGCAGGAGCCGCTGCGGCATGGCGGCGGCCTGTGGGCGGCGCTGGGCGTAGGCCCCCGTAAGGCATGTGCTGCACGTCCCACTGTACTAGAGCCCTGGCCCCTCCCGGGCCGCCCCGGACAGCCGCGGTAGATTTGCTATGTAGTCCTTGTGAAGTTTTGGAATTCTGCTTTTCTCTACTAATCCTTCAGTGCTCGGTGACGTGTGTATCTGTGTCTTTCTAACTTCTAATAAACTCACTCCGACTGACCTGTGTCTCGCGTCTGTCTGCTCTCCCTGGGACGCGGTGCTCGGGGCTGGAGGTAGCGCTGCGTGGACCCCCGAGGGCCTCATTGTGAGGTCCCGGCCCGTGCAGCTGGCCACTCCCCACTCGCTCCTCCACAGGGGTCTGAGGACGCTTAGTTATTTGCATAAGTGAGCAGTGTGGTTATTTCGCACCCACGGGGTGGTCAGCAGGAGTGAAGCCTTCCTACTGGTGCACGCCGCTGGTGGGTGGGGCGTCACCGGAGTCTCCGCAGTCGGTCCTGGGCGGCGGGGCCTGGGCCTGGAACACGGAGCCTCCGTCAGTGATGTCTCAAGCTGTCTTTGTCTAAATAGCACCGACTGTCCTCGGGGCGGTGACTGCTTTCCTTCAAATGAACTAAGCTCAAGGGTTATGGTCAGTGAAGTCAGGACCGGTGGCTGCGACTTGCCGGGGCTCCGTGGGCCTGGGAGGGTGGCCGCCTGGGGGGAGGGCCTCGCGGCCTCACTTTGTCCACATTGTTTTTCAGGATGGCACTGGATCTTTAAAGCGCAGTGGTTCCTTTAGCAAACTCCGGGCTTCCATTAGACGCAGCAGTGAGAAGCTGGTTAGGAAGCTGAAGGGAGGAAGTTCACGGGAGAGTGAGCCGAGGAGCCCTGGGTAACTATCCCCAGCCCCCGCCCGCCCACCTGCCCCTGCGGCCCAGCGGCAGCCTCCCACCGCCGGGTCAGCAATGGGAAAGGGTCGCGGGTTCCATCCAGCTCTTCCCAGGATACTTGGAGAAACAATCGTGAAACTTCCTTTTGGTGCCCAAAAGGGTTGATTCCTTCAATAGACATTTACGGCTGGGTGTGGTGGCACACCCCTGCTTGGGAGCCTGAGACAGGAGGAGGGCAGGTTGAAGGCCAGCCCTAGCAACTTAGTGAGAACCTGTTTCAAAATAAAAATAAGGCTGGGGTGTAGCTCAGAAGTAGAATGCCCCTGAGTTCAATCCCCAGAACCATTAAAAATAAAGGTTATTCCGCTTAAAATGTTCAGCAGAAGCCGAGTGTGGTGGCACACACTCGTATCTCAGCATTTGGGATGCTGAGACAGGAGGAGTGCGGTTTGCAACAGCCTCAGCTTCAAAGTAAAGAATAAAAAAAATAGGGCTGGGGGTGTAGCTTGGAGGTAGAATGCCCCTGGTTCCATCTCCAATACAGAAAAAAAAAAGTTCAGTAAATCAGAGTTCTCATCTGTTTAATGCTGTGAATTCATGATGTGAATTCCTTCAAGAACATGTGGGAAATATTAAACTCATGTCTCTTTCAGTTTTTTGTTTGTTATTTTGTCTTTTAAAAGTATTTCTACTCAAGCCAGGCATGGTGGTGCACGCTTGTAATCCCAGCATTTGGAGGCTGAGACAGGAGGATGGTGGTTTACAGTTCACGAACAGCCTCAGCTACTTAGTGAGGCCCTTTGCAACTCAGTGAGACCCTGTTTCAAAATAAAGAATAAAAAAGAGGGCTGGTGGTGTAGCTCAGAGGTAGAATGCCCCTGGGTTCCATCCCCAGTCCCCCCCCACAAAATAAATAAAACCCAAAAAAGGCTGAGGGGTGTAGGTTGGAGGTGGAATGCCCTGGGTTCTATCCCAGTACCTCAAAAAAAAAAAAAAAAAAAAGTACGCGCAGTGTCACTTAGGACCTGTGCCCAGACCCTGCTCCCACTCGCAGCTGGCTCCTGGCCGCCTGGGGCTCCGATGACCCCGTGCCGGCCTCATGGTGCTCCTGGCCCTGTTGGAGGGATCTCTGCTTATGGCAGGAAACTCCTGGTGGTTCTGGGGAGATGGGTGGGGCCCAGGCAAGAGGGTGTGGCCTTTGGTTAGCAGGTGTTTGCTGTAGAGGCCCGGGCCTCCCGTGGGCCCCTGCTGTCTGGGCTCAGGCGCAGGCCTGCTTTTGGGCAGTGCTGACTAAGCTCCCGACAGATTCCAGACTTGAAGTGGCGGGTCACCGTCTGCAGGGAGTACTTTTGAAGGGGGTCCCAGGAGTACTTTGTGGCCGCTGGGTCCCCTCCCTCGGGGTGATCTGTCAGAACGAATGCCCGGGGCATTAGTTCCTCAGGGAGGCAGGCTCTTTGCGTGGGGCTCTGGACACACTGCAGCCCCTTCCCATGGGGCGGCTCTGGGTATTTCCTGTTGCTCCCGCATTTCTCTCCCGACATCGTGATACGCATGCTGCAGCGGCCACTGCCCCAGTACCAGGCCTGACCTGATGCGAGCGGACGCTGCCCATGCACAGGGCACAGCTCAGTTGTCTTCCCACGGTCCTGACCAGCCACTCATCCTCTCCCATGACTGCCTGGCCCAGCCCCAGGGGTCCAGGCCATTGGCTCCCAGGAAGCCACTGAATTGGCCTCTCTAGCGAGTTCCTGCACACTGCCGAGCCTGCTGGACCGGGCCTCTGGGGCCCGTGACCCGATGCACAGGAGCTTGGGTGCTTGCAGCTTGTGGTTCAGCTGGGCACGTGGGGCGTGCCGAGTGCCGGGCCGGGCCAGGGGCCTTCTCACCTGGTGCGAGCTGACTGGCCGGTGGGGCGGCTGAGTGCCAGTGGGGGCGCGTCTACGGGTGACGTGCGTGAGTGTGCGGCGGCCTCGGCGGTCACCAGGAACACGCAGGCCTTTCGCAGCCTTTGCCCAGGCTTCCTTGGCAGTGCATCTCGCCTCTCTGGGCCACTTTGGCTTGGTTTATTGGCTTGGTGGGAACTGGCTGAGCGCCATTTGCTGGGTGCTGTGCTCAGGTGCTGGTGGCAGCGGCGGTGCCCGGGCCGTCAGCACGCAGCCCTGCGCCGGCACGTCCTCCGCTCCCTCCGGTCCTGGTATGGCCACCTCAGGGTTAGTGCTGAGGTGACTGGTCAGAGGTACCCGGTGGGCAGAGGGTTTCTGAGGTGCTACAAGTGTCCATTAGTTAAATCGCTGGCCATCCCATCCGGTAGTTCAAAGACCGCAAGTGGGAGAGAAAGGAAAGCACCTACGTAAACTTGTGAGTTTTTATATTTGATGCCGTGAAATTTGTTTTGAGGGTTTTTTTTTTAGTGCTGGGGATTAAACCCAGGGGCATTTTGAGTTATACCCCCAGCCCTATTTCACTTATTTTGAAACAAGGCCTCACTAAGCTGCCAAAGCTGTCCTTGAACCTTCGATCCTTGAACCTTCGATCCTTCTGTCTCAGCCTCCCAAGTTACAAGCGTGTGTCACCATGCCCGGCTTGAATTTGGTCTCTTAAGTATGATAGTAGTATACAAAAAAATATGAGCTAGGCAATGTAATTCCCTTCCCAGCCTTCACAGGGAGCGGGTGTCGTCCCGTGGGGGAGGAGTGGGGAGGAGCGCAGTGGCTCCTCCCTCTGCCCTGTGAGGTGTGAAGAGGCCAGCTGGGCTGGCAGAGCCGAGGCCCGCCCGCGCCCGCCAGCAGCCTGTGTTGCTCTGCCACGCAGAGGAATTGGGTGTCTTCTCCTGGGCACTAACAGAGAGGGGGCTTCCGTGTCCAGGCCGAGGGAGAGCAAGCGCCCCAGCTCCGCTGTCCCCGGGCCGGGTCGTCCTGCTGGCCGACTGATGCTCATCCGTTTGTCCTTGCATGTCCGTCCTGTGTCCGTGTCCGTGTCGCAGCATGAAGCGTGCCAGTTCTCTGAATGTTCTTAACATGGGCGGCAAGGCCGCGGAACGCAATTCCAAGTAAGGAGCATGCCCTGTCCGAGCCCTGGCTGCTGGGAGCCGAGCAGGCCTGCTGCAGGCCGTGCTTGGCCACTCTCCATGAAGCGCAGACGGCCGTGCGCAGTTCAGTCGTGGGAGGCGTAGGCACGCTCACACTGCGTGCTGTCAGCAGTTTATCTGCTGATCTATCTAGTGGCCTTCCAAAATGATTTGACCTAGCCAGGTGCTATAGCCCACGCCGGTGATGTCAGAACTGGGAAGGCTGAGGGGGGGGGGGAGGCGGCAGAACGTCCTGGTTCCATCCCTGGTGCCTCCCACTGTTTGACCTAATTAAAATAATTCACTCTGAGCTGGGCGTGGTGGCACACGCTTGTAATCCCTGCGCTTGGGAGGCTGAGACAGGAGGATCACACAGGTTCGAAGCCAGCCTCAGCTACTGAGTGAGGCTCTCAGCAACTTAGTGAGATCTCAAATAAAATATAAAAGGTCTGGGAGCAGAGCCCGGAGGTAGAAAGCCCCTGGGTTCCATCCCCAGTATCACCTCCCCCCAAAAAATTGACTCTGATAGAGTGACACCAGGCAGACAGGCCTTCGCTCGGATGGCTGGTTTGTTTGGTTGTGGTCTTAGTGTTTTCTCACTAGCCCACTGTTCAGTTAAAGCCCTGTGCAGGGTTTAGAAGTGGCCGAGACCTTACAGGCCCTCGACACTGCCGGCTTCCGCAGAGCGTCACGAGCCCAAGTCTCACACGAGGGCCATGTTTGTTTCACGTCTGCATTGACTGTGGGCCTCCCTTCCCCACTGGAGTGGCCCTTTTAGTTTTCCGTTCTCTTACTCAGCCATTGTGACCGGCCCCTGGCGCTCTAGGGCCTGGCTCTGCTGGCCCAGTGGCTGGCAGACGGCAGCCTGGTGGCCAGGGCGCGCTGTGGGAGCCGCATCCTTGATGGCGCAGGTCAGACTCCTGCTCACCACACCTGGCGAGTTGGCAGCCTCTGGCCCCCGTCCACCACACGCCACGCGTGTGAGGCTGGCACGCCCTGGGAAGGGGAAGGAAGCCAGGGGTGCTTGCAGGACGCCACGTGGCTCTTTGAGTACGCTCCCTCCCTCTAGTGCTGGGATTGATCCCAGGCCTTGGCCTCAGCCAAGGTGGTGTTCTGATTCGCAAAGGCCACGGGCGGCCTGTCTTGGCCTCCCGTCTTCTGCCTTAGTGCATGCCCAGATTGAGCACTAGGTTAGGAGTTGTGCAGACAGTCTTGATAGGCCTTTGGTCCTGTGAAGCATCCTTGGAAATATTGGTTAAGTGTAATTTTTCCATTTGTTTTTTTCATGCAGGAACGAAATAATTGTCTGGCAGACTCGAGAGCTCTGAGCGCCAGCCACACTGATCTGGCCCACTGAGGGTCGGGACAGAGCTAGGTAGAATCCCCGAGAGCCTCGCGCCGCCAGCCAGGCCCGGCCCCTGCAGGGAGCTCGCCTTCCTCGGCAGCACCGGGCTTCCTTTCCTACCTGGTGAAGGCCACCAATCTCTGGAGGCCGCCTGTGAGAGCCAGGGTGGCTGTGCCCAGAGCTGTTGACCTGCCTGCGCCTGCCTGGGAGCTGCCGATGCGCAAAGCAGGTGCGCGGCCGGGAGGCAGAGCGGCGGCCGGGAGGCGCGGACACGTCGGATCCGCCGCCCGCACGGACGCTCTCGCTTCTGTCGACCACCCTTTTGCCTTGACACTGGAGTCTGTTTTACATTTTAACACTGTACTAAGCATAAATTAAGAATTAGAGACCTAAGGACACCTTTGAGGATGCCAGGCATGAGGGCGAGGTGCAGGAGCTGGAGGGCGGCTGGCTTTGCACAGGCCCAGCCTCCGCTGGCGCCTGCGGGCGGCGCGGGCTTGGCCCTCCAGGGCCTTCAGTAAGTTCCCTCTCCTGCTCCCCCACCCCGCGGGCCCAACCGTAGGGCGCCATATGGTCACCTTCCGTCTCCTCGCCGGTGCTGGGATTGAACCCAGGGGTATTTCTGCCTCTGAGCGACACCCCACAGCTGCCCCCTAGTTTTTCCAGAACTGGGGATGGGGGTGGAACCCAGGGGCATTCTGCCTCTGAGCTACACCTCCAACCTAATTTTTATTCTTTGAGACAGGGCCTCACTAAGTAGCTGAGGCAGGCCGTGGACCTCCCACCGCCTGTCTCAACCTCCCATGAACTGGGATTACAAATGTGCCGCCGCCTGGCTCCCCGGCCCTCTTTATTTGTCTTTTTGAATTAGTGTCTTGCCAGGTTGCTGCGGGTCTTGCTGTCGCTCAGGCTGGCTGGGAACCTGCAGTCCTCCGTCTTAGCCTCCCGAGTCTGGGATTACAGGTGTGCACCACCATGCCCAGCCTCTTCTTTTTTTTTTTTTTTTTTTTTTTTTTGGTGGTACTGGGGGTAGAACCCAGAGGCTTTCTACCTCTGGGCTATACTCCCAGACCCATTTTATATTTTATTTGGAAACAGTGTCTCACTAAGTTGCTGAGAGCCTCACTGAGTAGCTGAGGCTGGTTTCGAACCTGTGCGATCCTCCTGCCTCAGCCTCCCAAGCGCCGGGATTACAAGCGTGCGCCACCACGCCCGACTCTCAGCCTCTTCTATTTTTAAAAAGCTTTTCACCAGATGGACTTTTTCTTTGTGGTTCTTGTGATTGAACCTAGGGCTGTTTACCTGTGAGGTATATCCCCAGTTCTTCTGTTTTTAAACAGGGTCTCATTAGGTTACTGAAAATCTCATTAAGTTGCTGAGACAATCTTCAAACCTGCCATTCTCCTGTCTCAGCCTCCCCAGTACTGGGATTGCAGGTGTACAGTACCACACCTAGCACCAGGTGGATTAGACAAGAGTTTTCCAGATCAGCTCCAAGGCATCGTGTCTTGGGGCGTGTGCAGGACTACCCGTAGACTAGAGGCACAAGACAGCGGTGCGTGTGGAGCAGGAGCTGGGCCCGCGTCCTCAGGCTCAGGGCGCCCTGTCTTGGTCTCCGCTCTGTGAGATGGTGGGCTGTGATCTCACTTGAGAGGACAGGAGCTTACTCCTGGGCTGGGCTTGGCCGGCGTGGACTTGGCGGGGTGGAGGTGGCAGCGTGTGGGGCTTTGCTGCAGCAAGTCTGCGCTCGGGTCTCTTGCGTGTCCACCGTAGTTAGCGCCCTCTGCCCCTGCCGGTGGGGGACGTCTGCCCACCGGGCGGGCTGCACTGGCTCGGGGCTCCAGCGCCATCTCTGTTCCGCAGCTCCTGCGGGTCAGGGTGTTTCTAAGCACTGCCTAGTGGTGTGGGACGGGAAGGGGCCTCCTCCTGGGAGAGCGCGCACGTGGCCCTGGAGAAGAGCGCTAGGGTTGACTGTGGGAAGGTGTTTGTGGCAGGGGCTGCAGCCCACTGTGACAGGCAGGGGGAGCTGCAGGGGCCCCAGTCCCACCCGGCAGCCTGTGCCTGCGCCCGCCTGGCTGCACTAACCTGGGGCACAGCAGTGGCGGAGGGGCCTCCAGCGAGAGCCACGCGTTTTTCACCTGTCAGACCTAGGCTAAAGTCCCCTGCGCTGGGTGTGGTGGGGCATTCCTGTAATCCAGTACCCGGGAGGCTGACAGGACCGCAGGTTTGAGGCCAGCCTCAGCAACTAGTGAGACCGATTCAAAAATAAAACATAAAATGGGCGTGGTGGCCCACGTTTGTAATCCCCGCGCTTGGGAGGCTGAGATGGGAGGATCACAGGTTTGCAGTCAGCCTCAGCTACTTAGTGAGGCCTCCACAACTTAGTAAGACCCTGTTTCAAAATAAAGAATAGAAAATAGGGCTGGGGGTGTGGCTTAGAGGTGGAATACCCCTGGGTTCCATCCCCAGTACCAAAAACAAAAGTCCCCAAATTACTAACATTATGTCAGAAAGCCACCAGGAATATATAATTAGAAATTTAGTGTTTGTATTAAATGACTGAAGATGTTTACTTTATGGGATGGATCTTCCATTGTCTTAACTATGGAATTTTCTTGGAAGAAATGTTACATTATACCCTTAGTATTTATATTGCACCTTTTTCTGTTCTTTTTGCACTCACTTTTGAGCAAGGTGTGCTCGCAATCAGACTTCTGACAGCTGTCAGGAGGCACAGGCCAGGGTTGGGGCCGCGACGTCCTGCCAGGCAGACGCACGGTGTAGTCAGTTGGCGTTTAGTTTGATCCACGAAACAGATTCTGTTTACAAGTGTTTTCTCTGCATTGTGCAGGAATGCAGGAAGAAGCCAAGTGGTTTCAAAGTGTTTAACCCTGAGGGGCTGTGGGACTCCAGCGGGAGGCTGAGGATCTGGCAGCAGGGCCTCCTGAGGCGGCTGGCCCAGCGGTGAGCAGGCCCCTCCAGGAGAGCCGCCTCCACTTAGCTGCGCCTGACTCCGTTGTGTTTTCTAATTGTTGATATAAGTTGCATAGAAAACCGTTCAGAATTGTCTATTTAATTATAAAAATAAAATATTTTATTTCCTATTACAAAGTCCCTGTACTTTGGCAGAAAGGCTGTCTTGTAAAACTCAAATTCCAAACACCTTTGTCCTGGCTGTGTGGCCCAGCTTTGTGGCCATGGTGGCTTTGAGGACAGGGCAAAAGGCACACAGGGACCCCTTGAGAAAGGCAGTCTGTGGCCAGCGCTCCCCCAGCTTTAGTGGGCGGCCTCCAGGGTTGTGGGGGGACATGGGTCAGGAGTCCAGACTCCACCAGAGGAATGGGGGCAGGCAGAGGGGACGGAGGGTCACTTCCCTTGGTAACACCGGGCCTTGTGTCCATGGCCACATGGTCAGTCAAGGGTCTGCAGCAGGAGGTCTCTGCCCGGTTGAGCTGCAGGCCACACTGGCAGGCCAGGGCAGCGAGGCGTCCTGTTGCGGCGGCCTCAGCTGGAGGCCCTGCTCCCCAGAGGCACAGGGTGTGCGGGGCACCCCACTAGGCAGCTCCCAGGGTCCAGGCAGGCTGCTGACCCTCATGGCAGTGTTGGGAGAGTGGAGCGACCTTGTGTGATCTCGGGTGTCACCTGGGTGTTGCCCTAGACGCCCCCAGAGGCCGCCAGCCTATCAGGTTGTGTGACCTCTGAGGGCTGATCAGGGACTGTCCATGGCCCCAACAGCTAGGCAGGCGACACCCAAGGCGAGAGGGCCCCGCTGGGCACCCCTGTCCTGCACTCCCTCCAGTTCAGGAGGCAGGGCTGATGGCCATCCTCTGGACCTGCTGGCTACACAGCTGTCTTCGTGCTAACTGGACTTGGTCCCCGGTGTCCCCCGTACCCCTTCTGTGCTGACCGTGTAGAGGCAGGAGGACGGGGGCAGGTGGGGGGCGAAGAGTACCCTCAGGACCCGGGCCGGCTGTGGAGCGGCGCCCGGCCCGTGGAGCCGGTCGGCCATCAGTCTCATCAACAGCTGGTTGGCCCAGGCTATGCCGAGGGCCGGGGCCAGGCGCTCGTCCCAGGGCCTGAGGAAGGACAGGCATTGCTGGCCCTGCATGTGAGCATCCACCCAGGCCCAGCCGCCAGCACTCACCCCGGTGGCCCTGGTGCCTGGGTGCGCTCCTCCACGGCCTCTGTCACCTGAAGGGCCAACAGGTCAGCTGCGGTGGCTGGGGGCTTCGCGAAGCCCCCCCGCCTGGCCTACTCACCTGGTTGATGCAGAGCACTGGGCTCTGGAAGGCGCTGCTCAGCCGGCGCAGCTGGGCCCCCAGTGACTGCAGGTGCCGGGCCCGCAGCGCCCAGGCCTGGCTGTCGGCTTCACCGCGGAACAGGGCCGCCACGGAGTCCACCACCACCAGGCGGGCCATGCCCCTGGACAGCAGGACAGGGACCTTCTCCCTCACGCATTCCAACAAGGTGTCCTGTGAGGAGCCACAGTCAGAGCTGGCTGCTGCCATTCCAGAGGCCAGCAGCACCCAACCCGCAGCCCCAGCCCTGCCCTGCAGCTGCTGCCATTCCAGAGGCCAGCAGCACCCCACCCGCAGCCTCAGCCCTGCCCTGCGGCCTCTCTGCTGCCCAGACCCTCAGGAACCTCCAGTCCTAGTTCCTCAGACAGAGGCCCAGGCCTTGCCTGCCCAGCGCCAAGCCCATGGCCTGGGGGGGGCCTGGCAGCCCTTCAGGCTCTTGGTTTGGTCTGCCGGTGGACGGGTAGGGCCTGGCATGCAGTCTGCCTCCCGAGGGTGGAGGGAGGTGGGCCTCCCTTTGGGCCCACTTTGACCTCTGGTACTTGGGCCCGATGGGCTGCGATGCAGAGACCCGCACGCAGGGTAAGGCTGGCGGCTGCTGCCAGGCGCAGAGCAGGCCTGGCGAGCCCTGCCTGAGCCCAGGGTGCAGGAGTGCTGAGGGTCAGTCCAGCCCGGGTGAAACCACTCTGCTTCTCCCCAGGGCGTCCCCGGTGGAGCCTCTCTGTGTGGAGAACGACAGCAGCAGCCTCGAAGACGCTAGCTGACGTGAGTGTCCACACCGCTGGTTGCGGTGGGCCGAAGGCCAGGGAGGTGGGGGGACCGCCGTGGCTCCCAACACTGCAGAAGGGAGGCTCCGTCTACACAGCCTCAGTCCTAGCCTCCCAGCAGACATTGGCAGGAGGGCGGAGGCTTCCTCGGGAGCCACCACCGGGCTGGCGGCCTGGCCTCACCAGCGGCTTCTCTTGCAGTGACCCGGGCCTGGCCTGTGCTGGGGTGCCGGGATGCCGTGCGCATGTGGCCCAGAGCTGGCCCTGTGATGGCCAGGCGGGCCCACGGTGCACCACGCTAACAGCCACACCACTGGCAGGGCCCTAGGCGCTCGGCCGGCCAGGCCGGCGGGCGTGTGTGCGCCCATGTCCTGCGCCTGCCGGCTCCCCGTCACTGCTCCGTGTTAGTTCCCTGCATCGCGTGTGATAATGTATTTTATTGTAAATTTTTTAAAATTAAAAAAAGTTTATATGCTACACCTTTAACCTGAACAGTCATTTCCTAACAACCCGGAGTGGGCTCTGCTGCTGCAGGGAGGCCGGTAGCACACTGCCCACCACACGTGGGTGGGAGGCCTGGCCATGGCGGCAGCTTTCCTCAGAGCGGGGGACACCTCTGGCACCTGCCCAGCAGCAGTCTGGAAGGATGGCCAGGTACGGGGCGGGAGGTGGCTGGCTAGGGTCCTCAGCACAGGGGACACTCCTGTTCCCCACTTCTTCCTCCTTGGTGGCTGACAAATAGCACACAGGGCCTGGTCGGGTCTGCCGCCCACCAGAACCCAGGCACAGCGGCGGCCTCTGACCCCCGCACTTGGCCAAACTAGTCAGCTGCTCCTGCACCCTCTGCGGCCCCCTCTGGCCCAGCAAGGACCCCCACATCCACTTACCGTCCACGTTGGCTGGAGCGCCGTTCTCTGGTGTCCCCTCAGAGCCTGCACCCTGGCCAGCGTCTGCGAGTTCCCCTCCCTGACATCGCCCCTTAGCAGCTTTCCATCCGGCCCCACCTGCCCAGGGCTCGAGTTGGGCCCGGTCTCCACCACCAGACCCCAGGCGGCAGGCACAGGGTGGACACTCACCACGTCGGCCACATGCTCGATGAAGATCTGATCGCCGAACCTGATCTTCTGGACCACGTCCCCTGGCACATCTGTCCGCAGCTGTGGCTGCTGCCGGATGAGCTGCTGCAGCCGTCGACTTGGGAAGATGTCTTCTGTGCAGATGTAGACGGCCCCTGGGAAGGCAGAAGGCCCAGCTCCAGACACCCGAGACGGCCCGTGGCTGCCACGCCACTGCCCCTTCACCTGTGGCCCGCGGAGGGGCAGGCCGCAGGCTCGTCCCCTACAGCCTCGTCGGTGGCCCCTTGGGAACACGGGCCTGGGCAGAATGCCCGCAGGTAGGCGCCTGTCTTGGCCACTCCTGAGCTGCGCAGAGTGAGTGGGTCACCAGGGCCGGTCTCCCTTGGACCTAGGGAGGCCCTCAAAGGCTCCGCCACGCAGAAGCCCACTCTGGGCCACTTTCCAGGCTCCCCTGCATCTCCGCGTTGACTTAAGGACCAGGAAACGCGTGGCGCCTCCCGCAGTCCTGGCCTCACGCGGCCCCCGCCGGGCATGGAGCATGCGCAGAAGGAGCGAAGGAGCGGGCGGGCGAGGAAGGAGCCGGCTCTGCAGTCCGAGGAGCCCGCCCAGCGCCTCCCGACCGAGGGCAGGCCGCGGTTCTCAGACCGCCCGAGATACCCGTGACCACAGGAAAGAGGATCGGACTTGAACTACGAGGAAAGTGAAGACGACCCGGAGGAGCGAAACGCACGGTGCGCACGCGAGTCACCGGGGCTGAACTCGGGCGTATACCTCTGAGCTACGCCTCTCACTGTTTTTACTTGTTTTGGTACTGGAGACTGAACCTAACGGCATTGTACCGTCAAGGCGCATCTCCAGCCCTATTTTATCAGGTTTTTTTGCGGGTCTGGGGATGGAACCCAGGGACATTGAACCTCCGAGCTACACCCTCTGCCCTGTTTATTCTTTACTTTGGAACAGGGTCTCACTGAGTTGCAGAGGGCCTCGCTAAGTAGCTGAGGCTGTCCGCGAACCGCGATCCTCCTGTCTCCGCCTCCCAGATGCTGGGGTTACAACCTGGCTATTATTTTATTTGTAAACAGGGCCTTGTTAAGTTGCGAGGCTGGCTTCGAACCTGTGATCCTCCGTCTCAGCCTCTAAGTACTGGGATGACAAGGTGAGCTACCACACGGGGATGGGAAAACATTTGATAAAGGATTCGTTTCTGGAATGTATAGAGGCTTTTGTCGCAATAGGCAATTTTACAGTGGGAAGGGACCACTCGAATAGGCACGACTCCCAGGAAAACCAGTCAGTGACCCAAGCAGTGGCCGCTGCTCAGCCTCACCGAGCGCCAGGAGGCAGCGGCGGGCCCAGGCCGGCAGGGGCCTCGCACCGCGCTGCTGCGACCCCAGGCCCGGCTGGCCCAGCCCTCCTTCCCGCCGCCCCGGCACACAGCCAGCAGGGGCGCCACTCACCGGCGTCCAGGCCTCCGTGCTGCCGTGGGAACTGCGCGGCCAGGCAGAGCTGCAGCGCCAGCTGGGTCTTCCCGGCCGAGCTGCGGCCGGCCAGCTCGGTGATGCCCTCCAGCGGCAGGCCGCCGGCCAGGAGGCTGTCCAGGACCCGGCAGCCCAGGCTCAGGCGCCGGTGCTGCGCGGGGAAGCGCTCCCTCTGCTGGTACAGGTGCAGCGCTGCGGGCGGGCTCGGGGTCAGTGCCAGCCACAGGGTGGGCAGCGTGGAGGGCGGAGGGCAGGCGCGCGGCCCAGGGCAGCCGCCCGCCAGCCTCAAGGAGTTCCTTTGTAAAGAGAGACCCCCCACCCGCACAGCCGCAGCGCAGGTGCCCAGGCAATCTCAGCATGAAGAGAAATGGGAACCCGCCCCAGGCTCATGTAGTGGCTTTGACCAGGCGTTAAGTTGACTCAAAAATCAAGGACGCATCCGTGCACGGCAGCACACTCCTGGAGCCCCAGTGCTTGGAGGCTGAGAGGAGATGGCAGGTTGCCGGCCAGCCTCAGCAATTTGAAGGCCCTCAGCAACTTAGCCAGAGGCTGTAAAATTAAAACTAAAAAGAGCTGGGGTGCAGCTCAGAGGTAGAATGGCCGTGGGTTCAAGCCCCAGTGAGACACACACGCCAATAACGTGAGACCAGCAGGGTCCCGCGGGTGTGTCCTGTGGCGGGAGGGCCTCCCACAGCCACCCAGGGAGGCTCCTCCCGCTCACTGGGTGCCATTACACCACAGCCTCATCCTGGTCTCCCCTTGAAAGTCTCCTCTTGGGGGTGGAGGCAGCCGGGGCCGTGGATGTGCGCACACGCTCGTCAGCGCAGTGACCGGTGCTATGGGGCCCTGGCTGTAGATTCCTGGCTGGACACCTTGGACACGCCTGATGCCCCGCACCCACCCCGGGAGTGAGGCTCTGGGTGGGCACGGCTGGAGGCTGGGAAGAGCAGGGTTGGCGCCTGGACCCAGGCTGGGGCCAGCACACTATGATCTGGGAGCCCAGGACCCCTCACCTGGCTGGGCTCACAGGGCCATTGGGCGCCGGCAGCCAGACACTCCACGGGCCGGGACATGGTGCTGCCCAGCCTCGGCTTCTCTAGCTCTCTGCTGCCCTGGCCTCTGGCAGGAAGCCCCTGCCCCAGGGAGCCAGGGCCTGGACCCTGGGGCCAGGGTTTCCCGGGGCCAGCGAGGCCCGGGCCCTCCCCACTCAGACAGTGGCACCAGGTTAGCCCTTAGGTGGCCCGTGATGGCTGCGGGTCACCCAGCAGAAGCTCCGAGCAGTGCCCACCTGTGAGGACGGGGCCCCCCCGCAGGTGTGAGGCGGCCACCCTCAGCACGTGCTGGATGTCAGGACTGGACAGGCTGGTCAGTCTCTGCAAGTCTGCTCCAGAGAAGTGAAGAATGTCCTTGACTGACTTCAGTTTGGCTGAAATCCAAGAAAAGCCAGGCTGTAGGAATGACCAGACACCGAGCTGGGATTACAAGTGTGTGCCATCGCATCTGGCTTAGTCTTTATTTTGTTTATTTTATTTTATTTTTGTGTGTGTTTGGTATTGGGGGTGGAACCCAGAGGCTTTCTACCTCTGGGTTACACTCCCAGATCTGTTTTTTTTTTTTTAAGATTTAAAGAAGTTTATTAAAAAGATAGAAATACAGAAAATAGTTACAGCCCCATGCCAAAATGGCATGAGGGGGGAGGGTGGCCCGGGCCAACTCACCACTCCCCTTCCCAGATCTATTTTATACTTTATTTGGAAACAGGGTCTCACTAAGTAGCTGAGTCTGGCTTTGAACCTGTGAGATCCTCCTGTCTCAGCCTCCCAAGCCTGGGGATTACAAGCATGCGTTTTTGAAACAAGGTCTCACTAAATAGCTGAGGCTGGCCTTGAACCTGCAAACTTCCTGTCTTAGCCTCCCAAGTCCTGGGATTACAAGCGTGTGCCACCATGTCCTGCGCACCCACTGGAATTCTTTCAAGAAAGGGCCAGTGTTGCTAGGCCTGGTGACGGGTCCCAGTTACTTAGGCTGGAGCGAGAGGATTGCAAATTCAAGGCCAGCCTTAGCAACTCCGCGAAACCCCATCTCAAATGAAGCAAGGGCTGGAGACACGGTTCAGAGGCAGAGCACCTGCCTAGCAGGCACAGGAGCCCTGGGCTCAATCTTCAGCGTTGCAGAAAAACAGGAGGAAGGAAGGAAAAGGGGAGAGCGAAGGCGGGGAGGGCCACACAGCAACCAAACCGAGTGGCGCGTCACCCAGGCCCTGCTGCGGGACGAGCTGAAGGGATGGCGGAGGCTCGCAGGCTGGAGCTGCTGCGGTAGGCACCCGAGGGACTGCTGTCTGGGGAGCGAAGAAGCGAATTCCGGGCTTGGGTAGGGCTTGTTTTCTTTTCTTCTCTTTTTCTCTCTTTTTTGCTACTGGGGATTGAGCCCAGGAGTGCTCTACCTCCAAGCTACACCCCTAGCCCTTTTTATGTTTTATTTTGAAACAGGGCCTTGCAGCCCAGAAAAAGCTTTGCCTGGAGGAGGCTCTGCTGGGCCAGGGCCCTAGCTCTGCCTCTGGGAAAATTCATTTTCTGAGGAGGCATACGCAAGACCCATAACCGCCCCCCCACTTTTTTGCGGTACTGGGGTGGAACCCAGGGACATTCTACCTCCAAGCTACACCCCAGCCCAGTTTCTTATTCTTTATTTTTGTCACACTAAGTTGCGGAGGCCTCACTAAGCAGCTGAGCTAGCTGCAGACCGCCATCCTCCTGCCTCAGCCTCCCAAGTGCTGGACCCCAGATTGCAGGCACGATGCTTACAGCTGTGGCAGCCATTCTGTGATCAGGAGGCCACAAACAGGAGGGCAAGAAACCAGCAGCCAGGCATAGGGGAGCAGCAGGAAAGGCCCGGCCGGCGCCCGCTGGCCGCATAGCCCTCACTGTCCTGACACTCAGCCAGCCCTAGCAGACACCCCAGGAGGCTGGGAAGGTGACGGGGAGGCCAGGAACTGCAGAGCGCCAGGCAGGCTGAGGGGCGGGCTGCGCGGGATCATGCCTGGAAGCCAGAACTGGAACCTGCACTGGGAAAAGGAGCCCGTGTGCCCTCAGGTGCGGGAGAAACACCGGCAAGAAAGACGAAAAAAAACTCAGCAGGCAGGACACGGCGGCAGCTACTACCTCCTGTGGAAAGCCAAAGATGCTAAGGAGGGGAGTCATGTCCAGCCAGAGCAGCCAGCAGGGGTGTGGCCACACAAGCTGCTGACCAAGGGCACAGCAAGAGCAGCCCGCGTCCCAGCAGGAGCCGCTGAGGGCTGGCGTCACAGACAAGTCAGACCCGGCAACACAGTCACGATGAGAGCCGAACCACGCACGCTGCAGGACTGAGTAGACCCACGCTAAAGACAAGCTAAAAGCCCGCGGCTCTACTTTCAAGCCACATCCCAGCTTTTTTTTTTTGGGGGGGGTACTGGGGATTGAAGTCAGGGGCATTCTACCTCTGAGCTACATCTACAGCCCTATTTTATTTTATATTTATTTACTTATTTATTTGAGGTAATGGGGATGGAACCCAGGGGCATTACACTCCGAGCTACACCCTTAACCCTATTTTTTTTTTGTCTTTTTATTTTTTTATTTTTTTTGGTGGTACTGGCAGTGGAACCCAGGGGCTTTCTACCTCCGGGCTATACTCCCAGACCTATTTTTTTATATTTTATTTGGAAACAGGGTCTCACTAAGTTGCTGAGAGCCTAAGTAGCTGAGGCTGGCTTCCAACCTGTGCGATCCTCCTGTCTCAGCCTTCTAAGCCCTGGGATTACAAACGTGGGCCATCACACCCAGCTAGTCATTTTCTTTTTTGAAACAGAGTCTCACTGAGTTGTGAAGGGTCTTACTAAGTAGCTGAGACTGTCTCCACCTCCCAAATGCTGGGATTACAAGCATGCGGCACCGTGGCCAGCTTAATTTTATTTTTTTAATTAATTATTTATTTTGGGTGGTACTGGGGTTCCTGGAAGCCCTTCTACCTCTGGGCTACACTCCCAGACCTTTTTTTTAAAAATATATTTTTATTTGGAAACAGGGTCTCTTAAGCCAGCACGGCTGGCTTCGAACCTGCACGATCCTCCTGTCTCCGCTCCCCAAGCGTGGGGATTACAAACATGCGCCACCACGCCCAGCAGCAAGGCTGCTTTTGAACCTGCGCAATCCTCCTGTCTCCGCCTCCCAAGCTTGGGGAGTGTGCCACCATGCCCAGCCTTACTTTTATTTTTGAAACAAAGTCTCACTAGGTTGATGAGAGTCTGACTACTTCCTGAGACTGTCCTCTAACCTGTGATCCTCCTGTCTCAGCCTCCCACGAACTGGGATTATAGGCACGTGCCACCATGCCCAGCCTGAAAGAACTTTAAAAATTAATCTCTATGAAAGTAATATATATATATATATGGTCTAAGAAGGGAATGGGAGCCTGGCACATTGGTATACACCTGTAATCCCAGTATTTAGGAGACTGAAACAGGAAAATCACAGGTTTGAAGCTAGCCTCAACAACTTAGTGAGACCCTGTTTCAAAGTAAAAAAGTAGAATAGGGCTGGAGGTGTAGCTCAAAGGTATAATGCTTCTGAGTTTAATTCCCAGGACTACAAAAAAATAAAAAGGGTTGGGATGAGTTGGGCATGGTGGTACACACTTGTAATCCCACCATTTAGGAGGCTGAGACAGGAGGATCGCAGTTCAAGGACAGCCTCAGCTACTTAGTGAGGCCCTCTGCAACTCAGTGAGACCCTGTTTCAAAGTAAAGAATAAAAGAGGGCAGAGGGTGTAGCTCAGAGGTCGAATGCTCCTGGTTCAACCTCCAGTACCACGGGGTGGGGACGTCTTTCAGTGAAAACACATACACCTGAAAAGCCCACAGCATGTCCCAAGATCGGTGCAATGATCAGGGTGGGGGACTTTTAGGGAACAGAGGTGGACAGTCAACTTGTTTACATAACACACCTACATGAAAATAAATATACCTTTCTTCATTGCAGCAATAATCCTGGGACTCAGGTCCAGCTGTTCCAGATCCATCTTCTCAGCGGGCTGACCACAGGCGTGGATAACTTCTGGAGGACAGAGAAGCAATGGCCACAAACGGCGGCACTGGCTGTCAACAGGCCCGCCTGTGGGAGTGTGCGAGTCCCTAACCGGGGGACACTGGGTGGGTCTGGGCAGCGTTTCTCCCGGTGGCCGCCAGACCGGCACCCTGGGCCCAATCCAGGCCCGACCTTCTGTCCTGCCTTGAAAAGGCGGCGCCGGCGCGAGGCGTGTGCCGTGAAAGGGAGAGAAGGGCGGCTTCTCTGGCCTGCATCCTCGCCGGCACCACTCACCTTCCTTGGGACGACATAGACGGTCCATCCTCTTGTGCTGGGCTCACTCGACCCAAGTGTCCCCCGCGATCTTGGGGCCTCTGGAAGGCGTGGAAAGGTGAGCTCGGGGTCCTGCAGGACGCTGGGAAACCTCGGCCGGAGCCTAAGCCAACTCACCCCGAGAGCGCGTGGATGCCCTCCAGGAGGGGGAGCCCGAGCATCCTGCAGCCCAGGGGGCAGAGGAGCCGTCCCCTCCTACCTGGGCGGGCTGCACAAGGGGCTGCGCCCGGGCCACCGCGGCCTTCCACCAAGGCTGTCCCCCGACCTCGCGAGCCCGGGCGCTTCCCGCCGCGGCGGCCCCGCCAGCCCCTGGGCGCCGCGCCGCTCCTCCAATGCGCGCCGGCGCGGGGGCCAGGCGCACCCTCAGAAGCTGGGCGGGGCCTTCGCCGCTGACGGACTGGACCAATCCAGAGTCTCCATCTCCCCAGGAGGGGCGGGGCGCGCCCGGGCCCGCCCTCGCCGCCGGTGGGTGGCCGATCACTGGGTGGCCAGGGCGGGGCCCTGGTGCGGATTGGCGAGAATGGCGATGGGGCGGCTCCCGGGCTCCGATTGGTCTGCGCTCGGGGCCGAGCTTGGTGATTGGGCGCAGCTGCTGTCCGCCCGGAACGGGCGAGGCGGTGCGGTCCCCGGGGTGCGGGGCGGAGCCGGCAGTGGCGCGAGGGGCCCGGCCGCGACATGTCCTCTGGGCTGGCCGCTCGCTGCGACGCCAAGAAGCTGGTGCGCTCCCCCAGCGGCCTGCGCATGGTGCCGGAACACCGCGCCTTCGGGAGCCCGTTCGGCCTGGAGGAGCCGCAGTGGGTGCCGGACAAGGAGGTGCGTGCCCGCCCGGCCCCGGCCCGCGCCCGGGTCTTCCCGCGGCGCCGCGTCCGTCCGCCGGCGCTGGCCGGGCCCGGGCGGCTGGGAGGAGCCGAGCGGCGCCCCGGCGCGGGGCCGCGGGCCGGGCGGCCTGAGAGGGAGGCCCGCACCCGTCCCGGTGGGCGGAGGGGCGCCGCGGGCTCCCGCCGACGGCGGCGCGGCCCCGAGCCCCGAGCTGTGCCCGGCGCACCCGGAGCGCGGGACCGCGCAAAGCCGGGCCACGCTAAGAAGATGGGAGCATTGAGGCACCTCTTGGAGTCCTGTCCACATAAGTCACACATGTCCACAAGACATCAAAGTGCTGGAGACCTAGAAACGCTCTGCACCCCGCCCCAGATCTGGTCGCCTGGCGCCCTCCTCCCACCGGGCCTGCCCGGCAGGTAGGACCCTCGCAGAGGCGTGAGGCCGGCCCTGGGCCCGGGAGAAAGGTCGGTTCCCCAGCTCGGGACCTGCGGGGCCTCAGCTTACTGACGAGAACTCCAGCACGGTCAGGGATGTGGGCGGGCGTACTGAGGAGAGTAAGAAATACACGTTCAAGAGAGAAAGTGAGCCTCGCGCGCGCACGCACACACGCACACACACACACACACACACACGCACACACACACGCACACGCACGCACACACACCTGGTTTCCCAGGGCTTTTCATAGGAGGCCCTCGTGAGGGGGTGTGTACGGGTGCAGAAGAGGGGTGGCAGCCCGGTTTTCCTCAGAATCCTCAGGTTTGACATCTTGATGGAAGGCGCCTGGGCTTGTCCTCTCTAGACATGCCTCTCAGTCCGAAGGACACGGCGGCGGTCACAAGACATGCGGAACCAGCTGGACAGTCAGTGCTCTAGACTGCTTGGATCCTTTGTTTACCAAACTATGGATTTATTTGTTTTTGCTGCACCCCCAGCCTTATTTTTTATTCTTTATTTTGAAACAGAGTCTCACTGAGTTGCAAAGGGCCTCACTTAGTAGTAGCTAAGACTGTCTTCTGACCGTGATCCTCGGTGATCCTCGTATCTCAGCTTCCCAAATGCTGGGATTACAAGAGTGAGCCACCACTCCAAACCTTTTAGAGACTTTAGGTTAGAGGGAAAATATACTTTCAGGGTTAAAGATGAGGAGTTCTTAAGGATGCGTGCCTAAGGGAAAACAGACTGGTTAAGGGACTACTGCCAGGCGCAGTGGCGCACGTTTGTAATCCCAGTGCTTGGGAGGCTGAGACAGGAGGATCGCACAGGTTCAAAGCCAGCCTCAGCTACTTAGTGAGACCCTGTTTCCAAATAAATTTTAAAATAGGGCTGGGGGTGTAGCCTGGAGGTAGAAAGCCCCTGGGTTCCATCCCCAGTACCACCAAAAAAAAAAAAAAAGGACTATTGTGGAGAGCTTTTTTAGATTTAAAGCTATAGTCTCCCTTTTCTTCACTGATTTTCTTTTTCTTTCTGTCTGTGTCTTTTCTTTTTTGGTACTGGGGGTTGAAACCAGAGGCATTCTACCTCCAAGCTATACCCCTAGCCCGATTTTTTAATTTCTTATTTGGAAACAGGGTCTTACTAGGTTGCTTAGAGCCCCACTAAGCTGCCGATGCTGGCTTTGAACCTGCAATCCTCCTGTCTCAGCCTCTCAAGTACTGGGATTGCAAGTGTGCACAACCACACCCGGCCTTGTTTGCCTTTTCTCTACCTATTACTTTTATTTCTCCTATCCTACCTCACCTTGAGAGCGGCCTGTGTGCCTAGGAGGGTGTCCACAGTCCATGGTCCATCCACACCACCCTCCAGCTCTGCAGTTAAGAGTGGAGCTGTGAAGGAGACCTGGCAGCTGGCAGAGCTTCCTGGAGCGGAGCCCAGGCCCCCAGCCCCCTGCCTGCAGGTCCCGACTGCCTGGGCTCCGCAGCCCTCTGCTCCTCAGCCTGGCGCCCGCGCCATCTGTGTCACACACGTCCCTTTCCTCTGTATCATGCCTGGCTGGTGCCCCAGAGGCCGTTAAGCTTTCACGCTGAGCGCACATAATACCGCTGAACTGTGCGTGGGGAACTGAGGCAGGTGGTAAGTTTATATTGTGTATTTTATTCACAATTAAAAGTCAGGGAGGGCCAGGCATGGTGGCACACACTTGTAACGCCAGTACTCGGGAGGCTGAGAAAGGAGGATCGCGGTTCGCAGACAGCCTCAGCTGCTTAGTGAGGCCCTTTGCAACTCAGTGAGACCCTGTTTGAAAATAATTAAAAATAGGGCTGGCCGGGAGTGGTGGCACACGCTTGTAATTCCCACACTGGAGACAGGAGGATTGTACAGGTTCGAAGCCAGCCTTGCTGGCTTAAGAGACCCTGTTTCCAAATAACAATATAAAAAATAGGTGTCTGGGAGTGTAGCCCAGAGATAGAAGCGTTCCCAGGAACCCCAGGACCACCAAAATAAACAAACAACAAAAAAAAAAACATGGGGCTGGGGGTGTGGCTCGGAGATAGATACTCCTGGGTTCCATCTCTAGTACTGCAAAAATATATAATAAATAAATAGATAAATAAATGTATGTCAGGGAAAATGTTTTTAAGGCAATGTGCCTTTCCTGTAGATAGACGCTAGCTTGTGCTTAATCATTAACTCAGTGGAGTCCGCGCAGCCACGGGGGGGTCGGGGGAGGAGGCCAGTCCAGGGGAAGCCTCATCTCTGAGGGACAGGACAGAATCCAAGTGTGGTGAGAAAGTGTTACTGTCAGGATTACCAGTCCAGAGTTCTCCATTTTTTCTTGTTTCTACCCAAGGAGCCTTTTCCGGCATTTTCCCTCCTAATTGTCCCCCAATGAAATATTTAAATAAAAACTTTTAACTGGCAAGGAAAACTGCATTTATCGTGTACCCCATAAAATCTAACAAATGTGGAAATACCTCACATCCACATGGCCCTCCTGGACATGGGAACGTGGTGTGCACGAGGTGGTCCACCGAAGCAGTTTTCCGACTGCGCAGTCCTCCCAGCTGCCACTGTTGCCCTGGTGGTCCTGCCCGCAATGACTGCTCCACTTTTTCCTGAGTTAGTTGCCTTTCTTTGCAGCTGGCCTCCCGTAGAGGCACTGAGGGTGAGGTTCCAGACTGGGGCTCTGCCCAGGCTGTCTGAGAAACTCTCCAGCAGCTGACAGAGTTGGGTTGAAATACTGTTGTGGGGCACCCTCAAACAGCAGAGCTTTGTTCCCACCTTGGAGGGAAGCCAGGGTGCCCCAGGACCACCCCATCCCAGCGCATCTGAGTATGACGAATTGATCTGAGCAGCCTAGCCAGGCGCTGGGGTCCCTGGAGGGTAAAAAATGTATTTTAAAGATTAGGAGGGAGCTTGGTGGGCTAGCGCTTGTCTGGCATGCATGAGGCCCTGGGTTCCATCTCTAGCACTGAGACAAAAAATACATTTTGAGTTTTAGTAGTGCATGCCCCTAGAGTTCAGAAGTTGCCAGAATCTTCTGGAGGAGCTTGAATAGGGGCAGTCTGGGCAGGGAGATTTGGAACGAAGTGTGACTGGAGTTGGGATAGCTCCCCGGGTCGCTTCCGGCAATAGTTGCTGGCACTTGGCTGAACAGGGTGTACTCGGCGGGCTCTGCAGGCCGCATGCTTCTGGACGCTAAGGTAATTGCACACTGGAGGTGAGCCAGGAGTGCAGATGAGCTAATGGTGAAGTGGTTGTATCGTGGTAGCTCAGAGTGGGTGGAGACTGGGCAGGACCTGGCAGGAAGGCCCTGCCGCCCTCAGCTTCCTCCATCACCCCATCTGGTGGCGGGGCCGCGGTGTGAGTACCGTTGCACACCTTGGCCTGTGCTTCCCGGCTCCAACTTCAGTGGGGCCAGCCTGGGCGCAGCCATGCCACGTCTGCTGAGTAATTGCCAGGTTAGCAGTTCGGCCCACATGGTTTATCTCTTAAAGATGCTGGGAGAAAGAGCTGGGCGTGGCAGTGCACGCTTGTAACCCCAGCACTGGGAGGCTGAGATAGGAGGATTGCCATCGTGGCCAGCAAAAATAAATAGACGCTGCAAGAAATCTGTGTGTGTGTGTGCGCGCGCGCGCGTGCACGCACGCCTCCAGATCCGGTCCCACAGCTCTGAGGTTCTCATGACCCAGAACTAAGAATTGTTCTCCTGGATGAAGAAGGCTGAGCCTCCTCAGGAGGCCGAGGGGCCTAATGCCATGCCAGTTTGGGCACGGGTTCTTTGGGAGCTGGAGAATTCCTGCATGATCCCTGGGGCTTGTGGAAGAGCTGGATGGGGCGAGGTTGGGCATGCAGCCATAAGGACTTGTCCACGCAGCCGGCATCTTGGGCTACCCTTGAGGTCGTCCTCTCCTTCCTTCCCGGCACTATCTACAACTGGTGACCGTGCAGCCTGTGCTGCCGTTCTGATGCCTGGGCACTAGGTGCAGAACCAGAAAAGACCCAGTGTGTCCAAGGCACCGGCTCAGGGAGGGGGGGTTTCTTCATGACAGGAGCTAGCTGTCCCCCAGTAGGGGACAGGTGTCCCAGAGTTCTGCAGGTCAGGCGGGGGCTTTTGTTGTGGCCAGGGACGGAAGAGTTAGCAGGCCCTGATGGTAGGTCTGAGGGCTGAGCCAGAGGCCAGGTGGGCAGGCTTGTGGGGCCAGGCGGCTCTGCAGTCCAGGGAGGTGTCTGGGTCTGTGCTTCCTGGGACAGAGAGGGGCAGTTGGGAGGGCCTGCCAAGCATGGCCTGGTGGTGGAAGACGGTGGCTCCTGGCAATATGCTGAACATTTCATAATTGTTTTCCAGGAACACAGGGTAAAGTTCACCTTCTGAGGTGCCAGGGCTGGCAGAGCCTCCCCAGGTGTTCTGGAACCCCCTGCCCTTTTTGTGGAAACTGCCTTGGGTGCAGAGAGCTTCCTCAGTCTCTAGCTAGCTGAGAGCCTTTGATTGATAGGAGGATTGTGACCACACAGCAGCAGAAAGGATTCCTGGGAGCAGGGCCTGGTGGGGCACACTTGTAATCCCAGGGCTTGGGAGGCTGAGACAGGAGGATCGTAGGTTCGAAGATAGCCTCAGCTACTTAGTGAGACCTTGTTTCCAAATAAAAAATAAAATGGGGCTGCGGGGCACAGCCTGGAAGTAGAATGTCCCTGGATTCCATCCCCAGCAACAAACATACATACACATGCACAATTGTATTTCCTTCTGGCACTGGGGATTAAACCCAAGGGACATTCTACCACTGATCTATACCCTAACCCTATGTTATTTGTTGTTTTGAAACTTCACTAAGTTGTGGAGGGCCTTGCTGAGTTGCTGAGTGAATCCTCAGTGAACCTGCCTGTCTCCCAAGTACTGGAATTTTAGGCCTGCGCCGCCAGCCGGCTCTTGGTCATTTGCTTTTAGGGAGCCAATTTAAATGAATGGCAAGGCCTTGTATTTAGAAACTGGTCCCAGCCGGCCTGCATACAAGCCTTACAGCAAGCAGCAAGCGTGACGGGGGCTCTCTGTTGGCCACGTGCTGAGCCAGAGTTCCTCCCGTCCCGGGACAGCTGCGCACTGTGGCACCCAAGGCTGGGGAGGCCGTGGACAGGTTGTGAAAAGCTGTTCTCACTAAACTGGTGATTTTGTGGTTTGTGAACGCACTAGCTTTAAGCACCGTGAAGCTTCTTCTATTGGGTTTTGTGATTGGTGGACACTGGGGCCAGGGGAGAAGGCACCACCCCGCGCGGGGATGGCGCCGCTGGGCAGGGTTCCAAGTTGATGAGCGTTGAGGGCACGGCAGAGCTGCTGACCGGCCTCTGTGGACGCTCCACGCTGGGATGGGCCATGGATCCCCTGCTGAGGCTCCAGAGGCGCCCAGTACCACTGGCCTCTGTCCTGGACCCATGAGCAAAACAGGCCCTTGGCATCTGAGGGAGTTTCTTAACGCAGCCCGCCCCTTTGCACAGCTCCACACAGTGTGCCTGCAGCCTGTGCATGAGCCAGCCCTCTGCGGAACCTCCAGGGTCTGCACGTGGGAGGCCGAGGGGGTCCCGAGGGAGGGGAGCGGAGCAGGGGAGGGGCTCGAGCCTGCCGGTTGGTGGAGTGGGGAGGACAGTGAGTGGAGACCACTGGGGTAGACCCTTGGGAAGAGGCCCGCTCTGGACAGTCCCCACCTGGCCCTGTTGCCGGGGCAGAAGCCGGCCTGCTTGGGAGGTGTCCTTGGTGCGAGGTCTGGAAGGGCTCTTAGATAAGTCTGAAGCCAGGTGTGGTGTAATCCTAGCGTTTGGGAGGCTGAGATAGGAGGATGGCAGTTCACGAACAGCCTCAGCTACTTAGTGAGGCCCTTTGCAACTTAGTGACACCCTATTTCAAAGTAAATAATAAAAAATTGGGCTGGTGGTGTACCTTGGAGGTTGAATGCCCCTGGGCTCCATCCCCAGTACACACACACACACACACACACACACACACACACACACACACAGTCGGCCGTGAGAGCCTAGGCTGTGGGTGTGACATGGCTGCCTCCTTGTGCCTATTCTGGGAAACAGCTGAAGGCAGGTCCAGGCCTGGCATCTGGCCTCGCTGGGCCTCCCTCACCCGCATCTGCTTCAGCCTCTCTAACTGTCCCCGCACGGGCCCTGGTGCGCACACTCGGAACGCCAGGATCGTGCGGGTCTAAACGGTTGAGACCCTCTTCTTTAGCAGGTTTCCTGTACTGTCTTCATTTGTAAAGCAGGTGACAATGTCCTTTCCTGGCACAGGTTAATTCCTGGTGTGAAACGTCAGTCATTTCCTGGAGCCACCCTTTGGCTCCTGCAATAGAAGGAGGGCCAGACAGCTACTGGAATGAGCTGCCCTGGGTCTAGCGGCAGAATGACGAGGCACGGTGATGGAGGCTCGGCCGCGAGGAAGTGAGCCCTCGTGCTCCCCTCGCCGCGGGGCTGGGAGCCCTACCGAGTCGGGCGTAGGTCCGAAGCTGCCCTGCTGTAGGCCAGGACGGGAGGCCGGCCTCCTCACACGTCCCCCGCAGTCTGGCCCAGTGGCAGAGCCCGGGTTAACACTGTGTCATATTCTCTCCTAGTGTCCGAGATGTATGCAGTGTGGCGCCAAGTTTGATTTTCTCACCAGAAAGGTGAGCTGAGGCCATGAGGTGGGCGGTGGTGGGAGGCTGACGGCTGAGCCCTCCGTCCTGGGCCCTCCTCCGGGGGCCCTGAGTGTTGGGCCGCACAGAAGCAGAGGGTCCTGGGCAGCAGGACTTGACAGCTGACATTGACAGCTGGTCCTTGGGACCAGTTTGTTTTGGTGGTGCTGGGGATCGAACCCGGGTATTCCACTTCCAGGCTACACCCTCAGCCCTTTCCTTTTCTTTTCTTTTCTTTTTTTTTTTTTTGGTGGGTCTGGGGATGGAACCCAGGGGCATTTGACTTGAGCTGTACCCCCTACCCCATTTTTATTCTTTTTTTTTGTTTTTTTTGGTGGTACTGGGGGTGGAACCCAGGGGCTTTTCTACCTCTGGGCTATACTCTCAGACCTATTTTATTTGGAAACAGGGTCTCACTAAGTTGCTGAGAGCCTCACTAAGTAGCTGAGGCTGGCTTCGAACCTGTGTGATCCTCCTGTCTCAGCCTTTCAAGCGCGGGGATTACAAGAGTACACCACCACGCCCGGCTCTTAATTCTTTATTTTGAAACAGGGTCTAAGTAGCTGAGGATGGCTGCGAAACGTGATCCTCCTGTCTCAGCCTCCCAAATGCTGGGATTACAAGCCACCATGCCCCGTTAGCCCTTTCATTTTTAAATTTGTAAATAGGGTCTTTTTTATTTTTTATTTTTTTTGGTTGTACTGGGGTTCCTGGAAGCCCTTCTACCTCTGGGCTACACTCCCAGACCTATTTTTATATTTTTTTTAAATTTGGAAACGGGGTCTCTTAAGCCAGTGAGGCTGGCTTTGAACAGCACAATCCTCCTGTCTCTGCCTCCCAAGCGCGGGGGATTACATGCGTGTGCCACCATGCCCGGCTTTGTAAATAGGGTCTTACTAAGTTGCTGAGAGGCTCCGTAAATCGCTGAGGCTGGCTTTGAACCTTCAGTCCTCCTGTCTCGGCCTCCCAAGTACTGGGATTACAGGCACGCACCACCACACCCAGGTAATGTTATTTTCTTGAGTTAAGCAAGGCCCGGCTGTGTGAAGAGGACCCTCAGGGGGCTCAGCGGAGGCGGCCCGTGGCCTCCGGTGCATTGGGGTGGTTGGAGTGCCGCCTCTGTTCTGGCCCTGCTCACTGCCTGCCCTTCGTCCTCACCAGCACCACTGTCGGCGCTGCGGGAAGTGCTTCTGCGACAGGTGCTGCAGCCAGAAGGTGCCGCTGCGGCGCATGTGCTTCGTGGACCCCGTGCGGCAGTGCGCGGAGTGCGCCCTGGTGTCCCACCGGGAGGCGGAGTTCTACGACAAGCAGCTCAAGGTGCTCCTGAGTGGTAAGCAGGGCGGGCGTGCCCCCACGTGGTGCAGGGAGAGGGGGAGAGGCGTGTCTTCCTTTAACGCCTGCCTTACCAGCCTCCCATGTTCTCTGGATCCATCTGGAAATAGCTACAGAACTGTCTCCTCAAAGACAACAGTGTTGTCCCCCACACCGGTCCTGACTCCTCTGGGCAGAGCCATCAGGTGGGGGGCTGTCGCTCGTGGTCAAGTCTTTGGGACCGTAGTGCTGTAGCAGGTGTAGATTGTGGCTCCGAGCCACAGCCCCGGAGCAGGGCTGCCTCCTGGAGCCTGGAGGAATCAGCAGTCTCTCCTGGACACAGACCCTTCTGCTTGGTCTCTGGTCTGGCCTTTGTGAAGAACTCCCCTGTGATCTTTCTTCAAACAATGTAAAAAAAAAAATTACAGGAGCTTTGAAAGCAGCAAAACAAATCACACAGTCGCGCCTGCCACGTTCCTCTCAGATCCTGCATTCATTGCCGCCTTCTGCTCCGGGGAGGGAGCCTCAGCGCAGAGCCGGCGCCGGCTTCCTGCTTGTCTTCAGGTCCTCGTGTGTAATTGCGACAGGTCGTGTTTACACGTTTGGTTTTGTCTCCCAAGGAGCCACGTTCTTCGTAACTTTTGGAAACTCAGAGAAATCTGAAACCATGGTTTGTCGTCTTTCCAACAACCAGAGGTAAGAGCCAGAGCCTTATTTGGACAGCGCCCGCAGGCTCGAGGCCTGGTCATCAACTGGAGCCCCTTTGTTTGGTCTAGACGCTTGATCCTGGATGGAGACAGCCACCATGAAATTGAAATCGCACACATCTCCACCGTGCAGATTCTCACGGAAGGCTTTGCTGCTGCAGGTTTGTGCCGGTGTCCTTCCCGGGCAGGGTTTGGTGGCGCACAGGGGACAAGGTGCATGCATCTGGGCCACGGTTGCGGCCTTCCTTCCTCTTCTGTGGGGCATGTATTTAACCCAGGGCTTTAGACTTGCCAGGTGAGTGGAGGGGGACCTGCCGGACGTCGCAATGGTTTCCGGCTGTGGGTCATCCCACTCGCTGTTGAGTAAGGCGCCTAGCGCAGTCACCGAGGTTCCCAGAAAGGTCTGGTGTGGTGGCTGACCGCACCTGCGGTCACTGCCTCCGCCTGCAGGTGCCTTGCAGACCCAGCTGCTTATACAGCTCCTGGTGAGCAGCTTGTCCAAGCCCTGGCTGAGATTTTCAGCTAACCATGCACTGTTCAGAATGTGGATTCTGAACCTGCGGGCAGTGCTGAAAACCCACCCTAACCCACCTTGCTTTCCATTTTCTGAGGGGCGCTTGGTTGTTCCTTCTCTCCACTGCCTGCCTACCTTCTTGCTGTAGAAAAGGACATTCACACTTACCCCAGCCTCCTGGGGAGCCAGCCCGCCGCTGAAGGTCAGCCTCCCCTCCGCCAGCACTCCTCCAGCATGCTGTAGGCCACGTTCCTCTGACCACTTTGCTCCTGGCAGGGTGGGGTTGGTCCCTGCCACGGTCCTTGTGAGACCATGGTCACTGCCTTGGGCAGATTTTTAAGGTATGGGCCCACACGTGGGTCTGTAAAACATAAGTGAGGACACCCCGTAGAAGGAGGTGTATTGCTCGGCCTTCTTTCCACAGACGGAGGGAGAGCGTAGCAGTCAGTAGCTTTCTGTCGCTGCCTGCCCGCCCCGAGCAGCCCAGGCCCTGGGTGCGGGTGGCCATGGGCATCCAGTGGGCGTCAGGCATGTGGAGTAGGTGGTAGCCTTCACCCACTGACATCCCTCAGGGCCTGGCACGCTGTGCCCAGTGGCCTCCCAGGGTTCCTGGCTTAGTCTCAGCCCTCCTGAAGCAGGGAGTGACAGTGCCACCCTGGCCCCTGGACACATATGTGGGGCACTAAGCTGGCTGAAGACATCCTGGTGCCAAGGGTCTGGGGAAGTAGGGGCCAGCCCAGGCAGGTGGCTGGGTCTGGGATGGCCTGGCTGGGCCCTGTGAGCCACCGCCTTTCAGCTGCTCTGCTGGGCGGGCCTAGGGGCTTCTGGCACTGTGTGCTCTGGAATGGTCTGGGAGAAGTGACCCCTGCTTTGCCCAGCACGTTAAGACTCCTTAGGACTCTAAGCCTAGCTTCCTGGTGTGTGGGGGGGTGGGATAATGTGAACCGTCCCTTCAGTTGAAATGGCCTGGGGGGCTGCCCAGCTGCCTGGGGCTCGGCACCACTGACCCCCGGAGTCAGGTAGGGCTAGAGAAGATCCTCCCTGGCCCACGTGCAAAACCAGCACAGACACGTGGCCACGTCCCAGCCCACATGTACAGAAGCAGGTGGCATGCAGCTCAGGAAGCCGTCGGGCGCAGTGCTTTGCATTGGAGCCGCTGCTCAGGGTCAGGTGCAGCCCCATCTGCAGCTGGCTGGTGGGGCTCCTCTGATGGACTTCAAGAGCCATGTCTCATCAGAGGGCACTTCCGTGGCAGATCAGTGCTGAAATGGAGCTTTCCTTCTAAGTCACTCGGCAGAGGCTATAGGCGAAGCCCCTCAGCCCCAGGTGGCACAGACTGAGCCAGTCTGCTCCGCGAGGCTGTTCTGCAAGCA
This sequence comes from Muscardinus avellanarius, assembly GCF_963383645.1. NCBI lineage: Eukaryota > Metazoa > Chordata > Mammalia > Rodentia > Gliridae > Muscardinus > Muscardinus avellanarius. Next base: position 106,200,673 of record NC_137798.1, read on the forward strand.
GGTGCTGGAGTCACTGGGATCTGGGCCAGAGATGAGCTGTGTCCTCACAGGGGTCTCCGACCCGGGCCTCTGTGGGGCTCTGCGAGGCGCAGAGCAGCACATGGCAGGCCGGGCGGCTCGCTCAGCAGTGCGCTGTGCCCAGCTTTAGCCCTGGTCTCAGTGGGAAGGAGAGAGCTGTGGCCTTGACTTCTAGGCATGAGGCAGCCATGCAGTGACCGTCTCTGTGGTCTGCCTGCTGAGGGCGGGGCGCTCTAAAGGGGACTTGCACACTGCATAGCCACAGCCGTAGATAGTTCTTTTGGGGTTCTCTGAAAGCAGGAATAGGGACACAGGACGCTGAGGAGTACTGGACTGGTCAGCAGGGCTCTGTGCAGCTCTGAGCATGTGGTTCAAGGCCAGCTAAGAGCTGCACCCCCCTCCCACCCACAGTGACTCAGGGTCCACAGAGAGTGCGCACTGCCGCCTGCTCCAACAGGACGGTGCCGGCCACCGCTGCCCCAGGGCCTTCTCACCTCCCCCCTCCTTCCTAGGAGGCAATGCTCGGGCCACAGGCATGCTCCTGCAGTACATGGCACCGGGGGCAGAGGGCACCGCCCAGCTGAAGCTGACTGCCGGGGAGGACGCAAATGCCAGCAGGAGGCAGGCGGCAGCATGGATGGCAGCCATGCACAAGGTACTGTGGTCGTGTGATGGGGTGGGGCCTAGAGAGGAGCTTGCCTTTCCCAGAGGAAAGACCCAGAGGTCTGCCCGTAGCTCCTCTAAAGCGCACAGGCTCCGTCGCAGCCAGGCCCGGGCCAGTTGTGCTCTGTGGTGTTTATGTTTGGTTTCCCCGCAGGCGGCCAAGCTCCTCTATGAATCTCGAGACCAGTGACTCCAGTGTGGGCCGGACCTGGAGAGCAGCTGGTGGGGGGACCAAGCCGCTCGCCCTGCCTGAGCAGCATAGGGCCTCAACCTGCTTGCAAAGTGTTCACTTACCTAGTGCAATATGTACACTATTAATGCTTTAAACAGCTTCACACTTTAGAGATGTGTGTTATCTCGTTGATACATTGGGTGGGAGAGACTGAGCTACACTACTGCTAAACTGTTTTAGCATAACCAGTACCATGTTTTTACAAGTTCCCAGGTTTACCAGAAGCCTCTGACCGATCGATGTTCATTTCACTAATTTCACAGAAACAAACAAGGCGGTGGTGACTCGGGCTCCGATCTATAGCGGAGCTGCCTGTCTTCAGTGCCGGTTTACAGGCTTGCCTTAGCCTTTTCTAGTCTGCCCGCTGACTGGCACTAATCCGGGCAGTGAACAGCCCTTTGATACTTCACAAAGCAGACAGCACCGGCTTTGTGCTTTCTACTTTCCACTCACTTTTTCACTTTATTAAATGATTGTACAGCAGTTTGTATATGAGCATATGATTAAACCTATTTTGAAATACAGACCAGCTTTGGCTCACTGTGTCTGGGTAACCCGAGGCCTGAGCTCAGCTCGGCCTCAAGAACACAGGACTCACAGCCGGGGTGGGAGAGCGGTTTATTGTGCACATTTACAGAGCATGGCGGTGCTGGGAAGGCGGGGCTGCCCCCAGGGGCGTCGCCATGCCGCCCTGTAGTCAGTGCTCAAAGGTGTGGGACCACAGCCCTGCACCCATGAGTCTATACATACTTATACACAAAGTATACACACAAGTCACGTGGAAAATAAAGCCTAGGGGCATGTGTTTTAATGAGGAAAAAACATTCCTGACACAGTTCTGATCGTTTTGAACGGTATAATCAAAGAGTAATCCTGGTGTATAAAAAGCCTGTCCACACAGTTCAGGCCCCAGCGCAGTGGCCACAGCAGCTGAACTGGGCCAGGGTCACCGCATTCCCTCTAACCCGAGGCTCCAGCCAACTCCGTCTGAACCAGTCCTGCCCTGCCCACCCCACCTGGACCCATCCGTGCCCACACACTCGTGTCTGACGGCACTCAGCAGAAACAGGCTGAAGCTGTGTGGTCAGAGGCCAAAGGCCGTGTGGCCCGGGAAAGGAAGCCCAGCCACAGCACAGGGGGCCTCGGGGGTGCACACGCTGGCCAGCCACACCTAACGGTCAGCTGGGGGGGCTCCCTGGTGACAAGCGGAATGGTGGGCCGGTGAGGACCGTGGTTTCTGTGACTCTCCCAGGGCAGGGTCAGCTGGCAGCAGCTCAGTTTCACAGTGAGGGTGGGTCAACATCTAAAGAGGAGGAGGCCTCAAGGCCAGGTGAGAGCTGTGTCTTCACTGGTAACCAACGGGGGTCATGATAATTGCCGGGCTTCTTATTGGCAACAGGGGTGAGTGTTTGGAAAGCTGGGTATTTATTTGAATTTACAGTAATTGGCAAAGTTCAGTCCTCGTGGAGGCAAAAGTACCTCTCCCAGTTAGAGACTGGAGAAAGGCCTCACCTGGGAAGTGCAGGATTCACATTGTGGATGCTGTCTGCTGAAGTGAGCACCATGAAACACCCCACGTCAGCTCCTGCGCAGCACGCGTCCTCTCCGGGCAGCAAGACTGCGATGCTCTGGGGGCTTAGGCCAGTGTTCGCTGCCGGGGTTTGATCCGCGGATACAGCTGGGGAGCGAGGGGCCGTTAGGAGCGCAGAGACCCGAGCAGGATCCGCCTCCGCGGGGAAGGGAGGGCGGCCTCCACTGCTGCCTCTGCTCTGCCCCGCATCCCACCCAGGGCCCGACCTCTCTGGGCCTGTACTTCCTGTGGTGCTGGAGACTGAACCCAAGGGCAGGCTACCTCTGAGATACGCCCTCCAGCCCTTCTAATTATTTACTTTGAAACAGTGTCTTCCCAGGTTGCCGACGGTCTCACTATTGCTGAGGATGGTCTCAAACCTGCAGTCCTGACTCATCTTCCCAATACTGGGATTACAGGTGTGTGCTACCACACCTGACCCTAAACCCCATTTTAAAGTCCCCACCTCAGAGTATCCTGTCCCTATTTCCCTCCTGGCACTTCACTCCAGCTAAAAAAAAGTCAGTGTCTGGCAGGTACTCGGGTCAGGGACATCGGCCAGTCCCCGGGCAGCACCCGGGAGAAGTGAGCAGGACGGCCTCCTGCAAAAGGCTGACACCATCGTAAGCAAGTCATAGCCTCACGCCCCTGACCTTTGTGGGCGGTGAGGAACCCTGGATCCAGGCAGGTCTAGATGGGGAGGCCCAGCTGCTCAGCAGCTCCTGCCTGGCCTCCAGCTGCTCCAGGGCCTGGGTAGAGCTACCTCCAGGGGCGCTGGCCGAGCCCTCAAACTGAAAAGCTGGGGCTTGCCCGTGTGCAGAGTGGGGTACTGAGGTTTGAAGAACGATGGCCTCCTGCCCTGGTCCCCAGCAGAACCAGGCTGCCTGCCCTGAGCTATGTCCTGTCTTGCCAGCTGACTTCCCACCATAACCACTAGGCGCGCGAGTGCTTACCCCCAGCAGGTTTTTGGGCACGTAGCCCTCCCGGTCCCCCAGCCGAGCCCACCACCAGTCGGTCTCGCTTTCATCCTTGCGCCTCAGGACGGTGATGGCGTCCCCTTCGTGGAAGGACAGCTCGTCGCTGTTCTGGGCCTCGTAGTCCCACAGGGCATACACTGCACCTTTGTTCATCACGCCAAGCTTCTCCTGCACACCTGGAGCCGAGGAGTCACAGCCAGGACTCAGGAGGCAGTGCTCAGAGAGGAGTCCGCCCAAGGCCGACCGCAGCGGACAGGGAACAGGGCCACTCTCTGGCTCCCCAGGCCCAGGCTGCCTGAGTTCAATGCGTAAGTCTCCATCCTTGCAGGACAGAGCAGCTGACCCGGAGCAGGAATGAGCCTCCATGGGGAAGGGAGGGAGGGAGCCTTTCTCATCTGCCTCTGCTCTCTACCCCACAGCCCTCTCCAGCCACAGAAGACAGCTGTGCGTGGCGGCCCACGCCTACAATCCCAGTACTCGGAGGCTGAGACATCAGGATCATAGGTCACAGGTTCGCGGGCTGCCTCAGCTACTCAGTGAGGCCCCCGCCAAGGCTATTCTGAGACCTCCCTAAAGTTCTTATCTCTCCTTTTGGGACGCCAGGCGTGGAGCCCAGGGCGTTCTACCCCTGAGCTACACCCCTAATGCTTTTGATTTCTTAGTTTTCAAACAGTGTTTTGCTAGGCTGCTGAGCCTCACTACTGCAAAGGCTGATCTCAAGCCCGTGGCCCTCAGTCCCCTCCCGGGAACCGAGGGTGTGAGAGGACATTCTAGGGCCTCAAACCCTTAGATACTCGTGTTTCTTTTACAAATGGTAGTATTTGCATATAACCTTTATTCATTCTCCCACATACTCTACACCATCTCCATATTACTTAAAATACCTACAGCAAGAAATGTGCCACGCAAATACTGGCCATGGCATGTTGTTTAGGGCGAGTGTCAAGAACAGATCCAGTACAGATGCATTCGTTTTCCAGATATTTTGATCCATGGTTAGTTGAAACCACGGATGTGGAACTTGTGGGTATGGAGGGCCAGCTGTACTTTACTGAAATCCTGATTCTGGAATGTTCTAAAAGGCTTTTTTTTTTTTTTTTTGCGGGTCTGGGGATGGAACCCAGGGGCATTAGACCTCCGAGCTACACCTTCTGCTCTATTTTTTTATTCTTTATTTTGAAAACCGGGTCTCACTGAGTTGCGGAGGGCCTCACTAAGTAGCTGAGGCTGTCCGCGAACCGCGATCCTCTGGTCTCAGCCTCCTGAATGCTGGGATTACAAACGTGCGCCACCACAACCGGCTTTTATTTTTATTTTGAAACAGTCTCGCAAAGTAGCTGAGGTTGTCCGCGAACCGCGATCCTCCAGTCTCAGCCTCCCGAATGCTGGGATTACAAACATGCGCCACCACGCCTGGCTAAAAGGCGCTTCTTCTTCTTTTTTTTTTGGTGGTACTGGGGATGGAACCCAGAGGCTTTCTACTTCCGGGCTATACTCCCAGACCTATTTTATATTTTATTTGGAAACAGGGTCTCACTAAGTTGCTGAGAGCCTCACTAAGTAGCTGAGGCTGGCTTTGAACCTGCGTGATCCTCCTGTCTCAACTTCGCAAGTGCGGGGATTACAAGTGTGCGCCACCACGCTCAGCTAAAAGGCATTTCTTAAGGTTAAACATAAAGCTTACATCTAGCAAAAACTTAGAGAAGTCAGGAGCTAAAGGTGTGCCTGCTCTTGGGCAGCAGCGAGCGGCTTGCATCTGACCACCTAGATGGTGGCCGCTGTGCGCAAGGCCACGTAGCGGCGTGGGGTCTGGCCGCTGCTGGGAGACTTCCTCAGTAGGTGTCTCTGCCTTGGCCTCCTTCCGCCAGCTGGACCCCTGGGGCCCTGCGCCTACTCGGTGTCCCTGCACCTGAGCGCCTGCTGCCTGGTCCTGCGCGGGGCGCCGGCACGGAGTGTCGCCTGGTCCTTCGTAACTCCATCCCCAGTGTCTAACCTAGAGCAGCACGTGGCTTCTCAAGTTACCGGTCAAAGAACGGCTGTGACTGCCCTCAGAATGGAGACATTCCAGCTCTGTAAGTGTGACCCTGGCTCCATCAAAAATAGGGATTTTTCAAATTTGTGCAGGGGAGAGCGAGGGCTGTACGCCCTCCTTTCAAATGAAGACCCTGGCTACCCTGAAGACAGGAGCACTGGAGCAGTGCCGTGTGGCCCGTATTTACCGTGGAGGAACTGCGAGCACTGGATGTAGCCTTCCTCCACCTCCTCACACTTGTCTGCTGCCGTCTCCACGTCGCTGATGGTCGAGGCGAAGACGGCAGCGCCACTCTCCACCAGCTGCTTGCACAGGTGAACGCTGTTGCAAGAGGCGGCGCAGTGCAGCGGGGTCCTAGAACCAAAGGGGTGAGGGTGTGGGTCTGCACTGCTGGTGCGACCAGTGATGCGACCTCTCAGGGAGGCTCAGGGAGGCTCTGCCTCTGTGCTGGGCATGTACGGGGTGGGGTGGAGGGAGGGAGGGAGGGAGGGAGGGAGGGAGAGAGAGGGAGAGAGGGAGAGAGATTGTGTGTGTGTGCGCGTGCGTGCACGCGCACGCGTTAAAGGTATGTTCCTGCTAACAGATTGTTTTAGATCATGTATAATTATTTTTGGGGGTACTGGGGATTGAACTAAGGGTCATTGTCCTCTGAGCTACACCCCCACCCTGTTTTATTATTTATTGATTGATTAATTGATTGTGATACGTGGAGGGGGGTGGACTGAACCAAGGAGGCTTCTATCTCCAGGCTCTACCCCCAGCCCTATTTCATTTTTTATTTGGAAACAGGGTCTTGCTAAGTTGCTAAAAGCCTCAATAAACTGTGAAACTGGCTTTGAATCTGTAATCCTCCTGTCTCAGCTTCCCAAGTACAGGGATTACAAGCGTGCGCCACCATGACTGGCATATATTTTGTTTGTTTATTCATTTATTTATTTTGCAGTACTGGGTGTGGAACCCAGGGGCATTCTACATCTGAGCTACACCCTCAGCCCTATTTTTTATTCTTTATTTTGAAACAGGGTCTCACTGAGTTGCAAAGGGCCTTACTATGTAGCCAAGGCTGTCTGGGAATCATGATCCTCCTGTCTCAGCCTCCAAGTGCTGGGATTACAAGTGTGTGCCACCATGCCTGGCTTATTTTTTATTTTAAAACAGGGTCTTTCTAGCCAGGCGTGGTGGCGCACGCTTGTAATCCAAGCATTCGGGAGGCTGAGACTGGAGGATCGCGGTTCTCCAATAGCCTCAGCTACTTAGTGAGGCCCTCCATAACTTAGTGAGCTCCTGTTTCAAAATAAAGAATAAAAAATAGAATAGAGCAGAGGGTGTAGCTTGGAGGTGAAATACCCCTGTGTTCCATCATCCCTAGACCCACACACACACACACAAAAAAAAAAAAAACACAAAATAAGCAAACAAAAAAACAGGCTTGCTAAATTGCTAAAGGTCTTGCTAAGTTTCTGAGGTTGGCCTTGAACCTGCAATCATCCTGACTCAGCCTCCCAAGTACTGGAATTACAGGTATGTGCTACCATGCCCAGCTTCATATATACATATCTGACAAAGGGGGCAGGGAATAGATCAGGAATGGCTTGTAAATAGATGCTCACTGCACAGCAATAGCAATGCTCACAGTACACTGATGTGCACACGCACAGAATGGCTAAGGTGGTAAATATTAAGCATATTTAAAAAAATAAAAACAGAACTTTTTTGGTACTGGGGATGGAACCCAGGGGCATTCTACCTCCAAGCTATACCTCCAGCCCTATTTTACTTTTTATTTGAAAACAGGGTCTTGCTAAGTTGCGGAAGTTGGCCTTGAGCCTACAATCCTTCTGCCTCAGCCTCCCACATACTGGTATTATATGCCACCATGCCTGGCTTAAAGCAGAAGTTTTTTTTTTTGTGTGGTGGTACTAGGTAGGGGTGGAACCCAGGGGCTTTTTTTTTCCCTACCTCTGGGCTATACTCCCAGACCTATTTTTATATTTTATTTGGAAACAGGGTCTCATAAGTTGCTGAGAGCCTCACTAAGTAGCTGAGGCTGGCTTCGAACCCTGTGCGATCCTCCTGTCTCAGCCTCCCAAGTACTAGGATTACAAGCGTGCGCCACTACGCCTGGCAAAGCAGAAGTTTTTACTTAAAAACAAAAAACAAGCCAGGGATGGTGTGCATGCCTGTAATCCCAGTACTTGGGAGGCTGAGGCCAGAGGATCACGGGTTTGAGGACAGCCTCAGCAAGTAGTGAGACTCATCAACCTAGTAAGACCCTGTTTCAAAATAAAAATAAAATAGGGCTGGGAGTGTAGCTCGAATGTAGGATACCCTGGGTGTGATCAGGAGCACACATACCAAAAATAAAATAAAAAATAAAAACAAAAAACATGTATTCCCAGTATTTGGGAGGCTGTGACAGGAGGATCACAGGTTCATAACCAGCCTCAGCAATTTATCCACGCCCTCCACAATTTACTGAGACCCTGTTTCAAAATAAAAATAAAATAGGGTTGGGGGTATAGCTTGGAGGTGTAATGCCCCTGGGTTCAATCCCAAGTACAACAACAACAAACCCAGATGCTCAAACACAGCAGAATGAGAGCTGTCTACAAATTCAAAATAACGCCAGACCAGCCGTGGGTGGCACACGCTTGTAATCCCGGCGCTTGGGAGGCTGAGACAGGAGGATCTCACAGGTTCGAAGCCAGCCTCAGCTACTGAGTGAGGCTCTCAGCAACTTAGTGAGACCCTGTTTCCAAATAAAATATAAAATGTGTCTGGGAGTGTAGCCCAGAGGTAGAAAGCCTCTGGGTTCCATGCCCAGTACCACAAAAAAAAAAAAAAAAAAAAAAAAAACACCAAAAAACCACGCCAGACCCATAGGCCTGCACAGCAACACAGCCCTGATCCTGAATGCAGACAAAAATTCAAACATCAAGATGTCTAGCAAAGGGGGCTTCTGAAGCTGCTTTTCATATATTCACATATATGAATTTGTAATTCTTATAGAAAATCTAGAAAGAGGAAGAGTGGGTAACCTGCAGAAGACCTGGCTTCCACTGTCAATGTCGAGGCCGATCAGGTGCTGCGTGCTTGTCACCGCGACCGTGACCTATGTCATGATGTGTGACTACGGTACACCAATAAAGGTAGATTAAAAAACAGGCGTCCAGCGGGGCGTGGTGGGCACGCTTGTAATCCCCGCGCTTGGGAGGCAGAGACAGGAGCATCGCACAGGTTCGAAGCCAGCCGCGCGCGCTGGCTTAGGAGACCCTGTTTCCAAATAAAAATATAAAAATAGGTCTGGGAGTGTAGCCCGGGGGTAGAAGGGCTTCCAGGAACCCCAGTACCACCAAAAAATAAAATAAAATAAAATAAAATAAAATAAATAAAAAAGAGGTGTCCAAAGAACACACACAGCTGGGCCTTTACCAAGAAAGACTGGACAGATAAAAAACTAAACACGGCAACAGCCGTCTTTCAGGGGTGAACTGATGGCATCCCTGCCGCCCTCTCCACACTTCCCAATGACCAGAATTTGCACGTTTTGTGTCTGTGAGATGGGGAAAAGTGAATCTATCCGCCCACGCCTCGGGGCCTCACCACCCGTCACTGTCGGCAGCGTTCACGTTGACGCCGAAGTCCAGCAGGAACTTCACGATGTGATGGTGGCCGGCGCACACTGCGTTGTGCAGGGGGGTGATCCCTTCATCGTTGGGCTTGCTGGGGTCCTCCACCTAGGACACAGGACACGTGGGAGCCAGCCCAGCCCACCCGGCCTTGCAGCACGCCCAAGGGGCGCGGCTTACCTCGTAGATGATTCTCTGAACCAGGTCAAACTCTCCTTCCAAAGAAGCATCTAGAAGCAGCGCCAGGGGGCTGAAGCGCACCCTCAGCCCGTGCCCCGTCCGCTCCGAGTTGGGCTTCTTCAGATTGGTGCGTTTGCTCTGAGGAAGGAAACACACTTTCAACGTCAGGGAAACTAGGGAAACTGGCAAGAGAGGAGCAGCCCCAAGTCCTGTGCCTGCGCCTGCGCGCCGGCTCCGGCGGTGGGACCCACCAGGGCCCGGCCACCTGTGGAGAGCCCTGACTCATCCTGAGCGCGCCATGCCGGTTTGGGCTGTGAGCCCCTCCTTCTGTGGGAGTACGGTCTGTGACAGCCATGCTGCTTAACCAAGAAGCCAGAGCCATGGAGTCGGCGGCCTGTTCCCATTAGCACGCCACATGGCTTTAGCCACAGCAGAGGTGCTAGCAGAGGGGCCCTGCCAGATTCCAAGATGATGCCTTTCCCCGCTCTGCCCCGCCAGCGCTGACCTTCCTGGGATCCCCAGGCCCTTCCCTCTGCCACCCCCAGGCCTAACCCAAGCCTGGCCTGCGGCTCCCAGAACAGCCCCACAGCCACGTGTGAGGGCGATGTGGCTTTGCTCTCAACAGAACACCCACCACGGAGGCTGCCGGAGGGCGGGGGGCCGGGGCGGGGGGCGCGGGAGGGCCTGGCTCCTGCCCTGGAGACGGGGCCTCGGCCGCGGGGCTCGGCGTCTGCTCCGTGCAGGGGGCCGCGGCCACGTTGTTGTTGTCGTCCTCCGCGGGCTCGGCCGTCGGGTGGGGGGTGTGAGGGCGGAGGAGCGCGTCTGGTTCAGGGGAAGGCAACTCGTTGTCATTGGCATCTGAGGACGGGGCGGGCTCCTCTGGGAGTGGGGCCGTGGGCGGGGCGGGGGCGGACTCGTCCAGGTTGCCGTTGGTGTTGGTGTTTCCATTGTCCACGTCGGCCAAGGTGCCCACGAAGTCTTGAGAGGGGCCGGGCTGGTAGAAAGGGGCGCCCTCCATGCCTCCAGCCAGGGTGTTAAAGCGCTGGTACAGCAGCTTCTGGATGTTGGGCCCCCCGGGCCCCTCTGGCTCTGTGATGGAGCTGCGCTTCTTCAGCGGCCGGGGCGCGTTGGCCAGCTTCCTTCGCAGGGCCTCCAGGTCGGCGTCGCTCTGGTAGCGCAGCGGTGAGTGCACGATGGGTGTGAGCTTGGTGGGGCTGAGCGGCCGGGGCAGGCTCTCCACCGTGCTGCCCTCTCCAGGCAGGGCGGGGCCTTCTGGCTCCGGCTCCTTCTCGGCGCATTCTGAAGGTGGCTGAGGCTGTGACGTGCCCCCGCCCAGCGACCCGTGAAGAAACGGTAGAGGCGACGGAGACGTTGACCCTGACGGTAAGACAGGTTTGCCGTACACTATGGAGACACAAAGACAAGGCACGTTCAACCTGGCCAGCGGGCGTGAGGTCTAGTTCCTGAGCCAACTCCTCCAAGATGGCTCCTCTACTGCTGTTCAGTTCTGATTATGTATCTCCAGGACAGAGTGTGGCGGTGTGCATCTGTGATCCCAGTACTTTGGAGGCTGAGACAGGAGGGTCACAGGTTCAAGGAAAGCCTTAGAAAGCAGTAAGAATCTCATCAACCTACTGAGACCCTGTTTCAAAATAAAAATAAAATAAAGGCCGGGCGTGGTGGCGCATGCTTGTAATCCCCGTGCTTGGTAGGCAGAGACAGGAGGATCTCGCTGGCTTAAGAGAGCCTGTTTCCACATAAAGTTAAAAAATAAGTCTGGGAGTGTAGCCTGTGGGAGTGTAGCCCAGAGGTAGAAGGGCTTCCAGGAACCCTAGTACCACCAAAAAAAAAAAAAAAAACAAAAACAACCCCCCCCAAAAAAAAAAACCAAAATAAAAATAAAAATAAAAGCCAGATGTGGTGACACATGCCTGTAATCTCAGTAGTTGGGAGGCGGAGACAGAAGGATCACAGGTTTGAGGCCAGCCCCAAATTTTCAAACATGGGATTTTCAGCAACCTAGCAAGAAGATCCAGCCGGGCGTGGTGGCGCACGCTTGTAATCCCAGCATTCGGGAGGCTGAGACCTGGAGGATCACGGTTCGCGGACAGCCTCAGCTACTTAGTGAGGCCCTCTGCAACTCAGTGAGACCCGGTTTCAAAATAAAGAATAAAAAATAGGGCAGGGGGTGTAGCTCAGAGGTGAAATGCCCCTGGGTTCCATCCCCAGACCCGCAAAAAAAAAAAAAAAAAAAAAAAAAAAAAAGAAGATCCTGTTTCAAAAACAAAAAATAAAATTGGGCTGGGGCTGTACCCCAGAGATAGCATGCCCCTGGGTTCCATCCGTAGTAACACACGTGCGTGCACGCATGTGCGGCTGCTGCCCTGATTATGGTTTTCTGGTCAAGGAAAAAGTAAAAGCCACTGAGCCACTTGTGAACCCTGGACTAACTCAGATAATGTGCAGACACTTGCCCCTCAGAGCAAGGTTTCACCTGGTGGCCCAGGAGCGTCCCCGTGGCCAGAGTGCTACCCACAGGTAACGCGGTGCCCCACCTGGGAGGTTCCTGGGCTGGGGACAGCGGGGCGCCTGTAAACTCATGAGTTACAAGTCTAGACACACACCGTAGCCAATGCCCCAGGATGCTGGAGCATGCCCAACCCAGACCTGGACCGTGGAGTTGTCCTGCCAGGGCAGGACACACTTCACCTCCAAGGTGCATTCTCCCGTCTGCCTTCCTCAAGAGGCCTTGGTCCACTGCCGCACCGGCGTCCCTCCCCCAGGGGTCAGGGAGCTCCTTAGCAGCAGCCTTCCTCAAACTGCTCACTCCTAGGGTCTGGCTCAGCCACGCCAGGAGGCCCAGAGGGCCCATCTCTGCTCACTGGAAAGCTTCCGGTACAAGTTATTATGAAGCAGAAGGAAAAAGGGAAATCCTGAAACCTCACCCTTCCGGGGGCTGGATTTCCTAAGTACCGCGAGAGTCACCTGCTCAGACAGGAAGTCAGCTGCGGTCCGTCTGCAGAACTACACAGGCTTGATCTCGCTTCCCTCAACCTGCCACCCAAGCTCATACTTCGCGTAGGTAGACAGGGCTTGTCATGAACAGAATGTGGCTCCACTATAAGCTACAGATTGGTATTTTCTTTTTGCAGTACTGGGACTAGAACCCAGGGCCATTCTACCTCTGAGTGACACCTCCAGCTCTATTTTCTATTCTTTATTTTGAAACAGGGTGTGAGTTGGAAGTAGCTGAGGCTATCTGTGAACCACAATCCTCCTGTCCCAAGCCTCCCAAACGTTGGGATTACAAGCTTGCGCCACCAAGCTCAGCCAGATTGGTATTTTCTTAACTTAATTTTCTATCCCACACAAGAAGAGGGTGAACTCACCGTACCTGCTTTGACCGACTTGTTTAGGGCGCCGTGCGCCGCTGGCTGGTAGCTTTTAGGCGGTGTGGCTTGCTGGAGGTACATGGAGTATATGGAACTTGAATTCACTGTCTGGGGGCCTTTCCTGGGAGACTGTGGCCTCGACCCTCTATCAGCCAGGAAGGGCCTAATGGCCACCGTCAGCGGGAGTTCAGGCTTGCCGTCTCCAGCTGGAAACGCAGGCGGCCCCGCTGGGGGGCACGTGGGACTGGGAGGCACAGAAATCCTCTGCTGAATCTGCTGCGAAGAGCCTGGCGGGGGGGCACTGCCTGCTGGGGGAAGCGGGGTGGGTTTCTGCCGACTTGACGGGCCTGCACTGGGTCTGGGCAAGCTGCCCTCTTTCCTCCTCTCCAGAGAGCTTGTAGAGCCTGGGCCCAGAGGTGCAGGACTTGGGTACGTTCCATAGCTTGGAGGCAGTGGCTTGCCTACGCCTGGGATGGGAGGTGGCCCTTTACCAATTTCGATGCCCTAAATTTAGGTGGTAAAAAGAAAAACAAAGTCACCTTTTAAAAAGTCATGCATAATTCTATCCAAGTTGCAAGAGAATGCACATTAGGGGTTGTAATCCCTCAAACTGGCTTGTAACAGGACGCAGGGCTCACTGTTGGGCTCATCATTTATCTCCAAAATCGAGGGAAATCCCCACCAAAGATGCTTACTCTTGTATGCCGCACAGACGCCTAAGGTCCAGCAACTCTGGGACCCTGGGTGTAACCCAGATACTAAAGGGATTAGTTTGCCTCACGAGACCTCATGTCCCTGAGCTTAAAACTAAGACAGAAGGGGATGGTCCTTAGACTTGTGGGTACTCTGTGGCGAGGACAGCCAGCCTACCAGCTTCTCCGTGCCTCCCAGTGCTGACAAGGGCAGAGGCTGGCTTAAGATGGCACCCTGCTTTAGAGCTCCCTCCACGCCTGGGTCCTTCCAGTCCACACTGGCCATCTGCGCCGGCTTCATCGAAGAGCCAGAATTCTGCTTTAATGTTGGCCAGTTTCCATCATTAGCTTAAAAAGAATATAGAATTCAGGTAAATTTTTTCTTGAATTTATTTGAACCAACCTGTCAGAAACAAAAGAACATCACTGAACCTCGCATTCTTAGGTGCACCTCTAACCAGTGGACAACCACACGAGCCCGCTGCTGTTATCTCGCTCGGATGCTCAGGGCTGCGCACAAGCCCCAGGGCAGCCTCGCGGGCAGCGACTCAGGGACCACGCCAAGGGCGGCTGCTGCAGACACAGGGCTGTGCCCTTGGAGTTCAGGGCGGGCCCATTACACCCACACCACAAAATGAAGTAAGAACTCACACTCACTTCTCAAGCACCTCATAAATACTACTAGACTCGGCAATAAAGAGTCACCCTTTGTTATTTTTAGCATTTACCTTATGATTGCATAGCAGGTTTGACCTGTACTACTTCCAAGAGTAAATGCAATTTCTCCCTTAATGTGAGAAAGTCCTTCCCTCGCAAACAGTCTGTGAGCACAGGAGCGCAGCAGAAGTCCCCAAGGATCTGGTAGCGGGAGTGGCCACCGTTCCACTGCAGTGATTAGAAAGCTCGTCATCAACCCAAGCTTCCGAGAAAGCCAATGAAAAGATGTGCTTCCGACAGAGCATTTTCCAAACTGAAAAAGGGCGCAGAGGCACTTCCTGGCCACACCGGCACACACCGGGGCCGGAATGTCATGGCCTCCGGGAGCTTGCTGTGTGTCCCGTCCCTCTTCCCCAGCATAGGTGCTGAGCTGCTTGGTTGTGGAGCCCTACCCCAGTCCACCAGCAGCCTGGGATGGACAGAAACCAGAACACACAGAGGAATTATTTGTTCTCACAACAACATCTGAGCCAAAGTAGCTGACGCAGAAAACAAAGAGCCAGCCAGCGTGGCAGCGTGCTTGTGATCCCAGCATTCGGGAGGCTGAGACCGGAGGACCGCAGCTCACAGCCAGCCTTAGCTACTTAGTGAGGCCCTCTGCAACCCAGTGAGACCCTGTTTAAAAAAAAAAAAAGAATTAAAAAATAGGGCTGGGGGTGTAGCTCGCAGTAGAATGCCCTCGGTTCCATCCCTAGTGCCACAAGAAACAAAACCATGAAGAGCAGGCTTCTAACCCCTGGGCAGGGTGAGCGGCAAGCCTCACACAGCTGCTCCCGGGCCACACTCTAACCCTCAGGGTTCTGTCTGAGAGGACGTGTGGACTCTGAAAACCTTGTCAAAGGTCCCGAGAAAAAAGCTCTGGGCTGATAGGGAAAAACAGAGCCTCCTTGGGCCCTAGGGGGAGGACAGGGACCAGGGGCCTGGATTTCCTGCGCTCTTTCTGGATTGTGGGGACTGTTGAGTGGCTTCTGAAAGCCCACAGCAGTGGGGAGTGCTATGGAAGTCAGCCATTGGGATGCTAAGAAATAACTTTGTCCTTTCTCAGGACAAGGTAGGCGGCTTAGAAGGAAGACCACTTATTTTTAGTATACTATATTTTTATCACAATACTTTCAATTACGATGGGAGATTCTTACTCTGGAGATAGAACTAAATGCTTCAGGGTGAACTCAGAAAATCATCTTAGCTTTTGGAAAACAAGCTGGGTGTGGTGGTATACCCGTCTGTAATCCTAGTGCTTGGGAGGCTGAGACAGGATGATTACAGGTTCAAGGCCAGCCTCAGCAACTTAGTGAGACTCTCAGGAACAGGAACCCTGTTTCAGAATAAAAAAATTAAAAGGGCAGGGGATGTAGCTCAGAAATAGAATGCCCTGGGTTCAGTTCCCAGTACCAAAAATAAGTAAATAAATAAAAGCAACAAATAAAAACAACAAAACGGAACCCTGGCTACGCCAGCACCTGCCACTTGGTGTCTAACCCTTTCTGCAAATGATGAGGCCTGTGGCCCTAGATCCACCTGTCTGTGGGGGAAAGGATGCCTGTGTCTGTGCAGTGTCTTTGCAAGTCCAGATGTGAACAGCCCTTTGTCAGTTTGGAAAACAAATGATTGTTGCTTCAGGCTGGCTTGAAGGAGATCGACAGTGCCCAGTAAGCCTGTGGCTGACATACAGTGTACACACGGGCTTGCAGAGTGCCGTGAGGGGCTGCAGCCAAGCCCGACGTCCAGGTCTGACACTGTCCATGTGCCGGTCACTCTGGGTCTGCTGTGGCCATCTGCGTGACACAGAACCAGGACAGCCAATGCAAGGGGTTAGAGTCCTCCCAGGGGAGTCACTCCAGCCCACATCTGAGATGCGGCCGAGCTCTGGCTGCGCGGGTTCCTGACACCAGGAGGAAGGGCTGAGGGGAGGCCTTTGTCAGTCTTCTGGCAACCTGGAGGCGGCACAGCGCACAGCCAGAGGCCCATCCTGCCCCAATCCCTGGGGACCATTCCGGCCTGGCAGTTCTAATGCTGAAGTAACCAGGGGAAACTGGCTATGCAAATTACCTACCCCTGAAACAGGACATCCATTCTTACCACAGAGAGGTGGGTCAACGACATAGCTGCTTAGCCAAGAGCGCTGCAAGTGCAGCTCGGGCCAACCACGGGCCCCAGGGGCTGCGGAGATGTAGCCGTGAAGGTCTGAGCCGGGCTCTGGCCATAAGGACTGGTGACGCCCTCTTGCTGGCTCAGGAGCCCGGAGCCCCTCAGTGAGAACGTCTCTATATGCACTAGGTACAAGCAAGGGACACAAATCTGCTGCCGATCTTGAAAACAGGACCCAAAATGCAGGCCCAACAGCAGCGTTGTTCTCCTAAGTGAAGGACTGCTTCAATGTGTCAGGGGATGGCTCCCTAAGGCTGCGTGTCACAGGGTAATCAGTCAACTCCAGGCGGAAAGTCTCCTTGTAAAGAAGCCCCAAACTTGAGCTGGGTGTAGTGGCGCAGGCCTCTGATCCCAGCGCTTAGGAGGCTGAGGCAAGAGGATCAGGTTGCTGTCAGCCTCAGTAACATGGCAAGACTCCAAGTGACCTAGTGAGACCCTGTTTCAAAAGCAAAACATGAAAAAAGGCTGAGGGAATGGCTCGGAGGTCGAATACCCTGGAAGTCCATCACCAGTACCACGTACAAACACACAAAAAAGCCCCAACTTTCTAATTTGGTAGTTTGGAAAACAATTAGACTCCCCATGCAGAACTCATGCTGGCGGCCAGATTCACACACAAAAGTGTGAGAGGGCTGGAGGGGCGGTCTGATCCACGAAGACCTTGCGGTGCAGGGACAGTAAAGAAAAGCGACAGAGCTGTTTCTGGCCCGCCTGGCCACAGCTGTGAGTCGAAAAGCAGAGGGCTGGAGTCCAGCCCCAGAGAGGCGCCCCCTACTGGCCACTGAGTGCCCTCAGGGCACACAGGCCTCCGTGAGAGGCGCCATTGTAATCTTTAGTTGTGGTGACACAGGACTCCTCAAACACTATCCCCAGAAGTCCAAGCACCACAGGGTAGACAGGCTGAGCGTGGTGGGGAGCGGGCACCAGGAGCAGAGGCCTTGCGCTGCCGCGCCCCTGCGGGCTTCCTCCGTTCATACGCGCCCCCTGAGCAAGGGGCTGGGCCACTCACCAGATTTAGACCTCCCGTGGGCAGCGCTTGAGGCGGTGGTGAGAGACTGGGGCTTCCCAGGATCCCCCTGCACAGGACAGCTGCCAGCACTGGGGACCTGCATGTAAGGCCCCACAGCAGCGACCCTGCCGGACGTGCTCAGGGGTGACTGCGGAGACGACGTGCCATTCACTCGGTTCAGCTGCAAGTCAGGAAGAAATGAGAGTCTTCTAAAGATTCTTCTAAATTCAAAGAACTACTAAGCCTAGGGAGAGATTGCAAACAAAGCCCTCGAAGCCCACGCTGCCTCTCAGAGCGTCCTCCAGGGTGGACGAGGCTGACAAGAGGACGCTCTTCTGCCACCAAACCATGAGGTGTCAGGCACTGCGTGTGCGCGTGGGGACTGCCTCCTTCGCGCTCACACCCAAAGGCAGAGTGCCAGCAGCTGTGCCCTGGGCCTTGCTCCCCTCAGCCCCTGTGCCGGAAGCCAAGGGCCAGCGCCACATCCAGCCAGGGACTCCAGGCACAGCGGCCCTGCTCTGCACAGGCGCTAGCACTACAGGCCCGGGGGGAAAGAGGGCAGCAAGGCTCGGACACCCTGCCTGGCCAAGTGCTGCTGAAGGGGTGGCAGGCCCCGGGATGTGGTTAGTATACAGATGTTACACAAAGAATGAGGTAGTCGGTAAAGCACCCTGGGTTCAATCCCCAGTGCTGCAAAAGGGAGAAAGAAAAATAAAGATGAAGACCTGGAGACAACCATGTTTCAGTTTAAAAGACCAGGTATAGACAGTGTGACTAATACATTCTAACAATCACATTTCCAATTAAAATTCTATACCTTTGTTTTGGAGAACAGAGTGGAAAAGACTGCCATACTTTCCTTTAAATATTCCTCTATTATTTTAATTTTTGTTCAATAAATATTTACTATATGTGAAGTTCAAAATAACTAATAAAGTTTGTTGGGGTTTTTTTCTTGGTACTGAAGATTAAACCCAGGGGCATTCTCAGCTATACCCCCAGCTCTTTCTAAGTTTTATTTTATTATTATTATTATTATTATTATTATTATTATTATTATTAATTTATTTATTTATTGGTGGTACTGGGGGTGGAACCCAGAGGCTTTCTACCTCCGGGCTATACTCCCAAACCCATTTTATATTTTATTTGGAAACAGGGTCTCACTAAGTTGCTGAGAGCCTCACTAAGTAGCTGAGGCTGGCTGCGAACCTGCACGATCCTCCTGTCTCAGCCTCCCAAGCGCGGGGATTACAAGCGTGCACCACCACACCCGGCTTTAAGTTTTATTTTAAAACAGGGTCTCACTAAGTGGTGGAGGGCTTCACTATGTTGCTGACGCTGGCCTTGAACCTGTGATTCCCCACCTCAGCCTCCCAAGTGATGGGATTACAGGCGTGCACCACCACATCTGGCTTCAAATAAAGATTTTTAAAAGTCAAATTTTTTAAAGCTGGGCATGGTGGCACACGCTTGTAATCCTAGTACTTGGGAGGTTGAGACAGGAGGATCACAGGCTCAAAGCCAGCCTCAGGAACTTAGCGATGCTCTCAGGAACCTAGTGAGACCATTTCCAAATTAGAAGTAAAGCCCGGTGTGGTGGCGCACGCGCGTAATCCCAGCACTCGGGAGGCGGAGACCCGATTGTGGTTCGTGAACAGCCTCAGCTACTTAGTGAGGCCCTTCACAACTCAGTGAGGCCCGGTGTCACCTAAATAATTAAAAATAGGGCTGGGAGTGCAGCTCGGAGGTAGAGTGCCCGAGTTCCATCCCCAGACCCACAAACAAACAAGAAGTCAAATCGGTCTTGGGTATAGCTTGGAGGCAGGGATCAATCCACAGTACAAAAAATAAAAATTAAGTCTAATTCTTTAATAGCATTTTGCTCAAGAGTTCCTAAAACTGTTTCAAATGGTTCCTTCCACTTCTGAGGTACTGGGGATTGAACCCTGAGCCGTACACCGGCTAGGCAAGCATTCTATCGCTATGTTACTTCCCAAATTTTCATTTTGAGACAATGTCCCACTAAATTTTCCACACTGGTCTCGAACTTGTGATCTTCCTCTCTCGGATTCCTGAGACTCTGAGACTACAGGTGTGTGCCCCACACCTTCCAAATGAGTTCTTTCTAAAAATCTGTAACAATGCCTGGGGAAGGTGGGGCAGATTCACTTACAGCAGGACATGTAGTCAGAGGTCAAGGAATCAGCCCAAAGTGAGAGCCTAAAATGGTAGAGGGTGGGCCTAACCAGGGGCTGCAACTTCAGAGCCAAGAGCGTCCCCAAGTACAGAAGGGAGAAGTCCCCCGGGGGGTGCGGCAGGAGCAGAGCCCAGGCCTGCAGGCTCTGCCCGCTCGCAAGGAGGCAGCGAGTCTGACAAGGTACCCTTCTGGAGCACTGTTGCGATGGGGGCTTATGGACGGTTTACGTTTTACCAGCTGTGGTGGAAGGGAGGAGTGGAGGCCATTTAGTGAAGGTGAGGGCTGCTGGGTTTATCTCAGACACTTTCTCTTCCACATGCCTGAATTTTCTTGCCATAAAGACGTTCACGCAGCTCGCCGATCCGCTTGTCCATCATGGCCACCTCCACGTTGCGCTTATTTAAAAGTTCTTTCTGCTGCTGGAGTTTGGAATTCTGTTCCTGGTTAAGCTGGTTACGAATCTGCAAAATAGAAAAAAAACTTCTAAGATTTGTTTTAATAAAGAAGTCAAATTTTCATTGCCTGGGAGATTTAAAAAATTTTAAAAATGGTGGCGCATGCTAGTAATCCCAGCATTCAGGAGGCTGAGACCGTAGGATCGCAGTTCGCCGACAGCCTCAGCTACTTAGTGAGGCCCTCTGCAACTCAGTGAGACCTGGTTTCAAAATAAAGAATAAAAAATAGGGCAGGGGGTGTAGCTCGGAGGTCGAGCGCCCCTGGGTTCCATCTCCAGACCCGCAAAAAACAAAAAAAAAAAAGAAAAAGAAAAAAAAAGGAAAAGAAAGAACAGCCTTGAGTTAAGACATGTTTTCACACACATACGCCTCTGGTTACACAGTCTGTGGATGGGGCACAGGTGCGGCCGGGAGAGAATTCTTATGGAAAGGAGCAAACGCATGAAACATTCCCTTGAAAGCACAGAAGGACCAGGGCCCAAGGTGACTACCGGAGGCCACACCTGGAGCCTGGGGCGGCCCTGCAGCCGCCTGCTAGAACCCAGAGCTGAGCATGCTCCACCGCAATGCCGCGCATGCCCGAGGCCACCAAAGGAGGCGCCTCACTATGGAGGCAGCAGCAAGCTCACAAAGATGGCCAAAACGGCCCAGTAAGGCCATCGAATCATTTCAGTGAGTTTCTACCAG
Organism: Muscardinus avellanarius; assembly: GCF_963383645.1. Lineage (NCBI taxonomy): Eukaryota > Metazoa > Chordata > Mammalia > Rodentia > Gliridae > Muscardinus > Muscardinus avellanarius. Next base: position 106,221,274 of record NC_137798.1, read on the forward strand.
CATTTTTTAAACAGTTAAATAGGAGACAACAGACAATATCAGAGTGCACTCTGTACCCATTAGGAGTTGGTAAGCTCTTCACACTTGTGCACGTGTGCACCAGACAGGAGGCAAAATGCACTTTTCTTTCCTTCGTGGTACTAGGGATTGAACCCAGGAGCATTATACCTTTGAGCTACACCCCAGCCCTTTTTATTTTTATGTTGAGAAATGGTCTTGCTAAGTTGCTGAGGCTGGCCCTCATCATGTAATCCTCCTGACTCCGTCTTTTAAGTAGCGGGGATTATAGGTGTGGGCCACTATGCCCTGCAAAATGTACTTTATTATTTTTTTATTTTTGGTGGTACTGGGGGTGGAACCCAGAGGTTTTCTACCTCCGGGCTATACTCCCAGACCTTTTTTATATTTTATTTGGAAACAGGGTCTCGCTAAGTTGCTGAGAGCCTCACTAAGTAGCTGAGGCTGACTTTGAACCCGTGCGATCCTCCTGTCTCAGCCTCCCAAACGCGGGTAAAATGTACTTTAAAAAACTGGATTACAAGCCGGGCATGGTAGCATACGCTTGTAATCTGAGTATGCAGGAGGCTGAGACTGGAGAATCATGGTTCGCAGACAACCTCAGCAACTTAGCGAGGCCCTTTTGCAGCTCTCTGAGACCTTGTTTCAAAATAAAGAATAAAAAATAGGGCTGAGGTACAATGCCCTTGGGTTCCATCCTCAGCACTGCAAACAAACAAACAATCTGGATTACAAACTGGGCATGTTGGCACATACATGTAATCCCAGTACTTGGGAAGTTGAAACAGGATGATTGCTGGTTTGAGGCCAGCCTCAACTTTGTGAGACCCTTAGCAACTAGGGATAGCCTTTTTCAAAATTAAAACAAAAACGCCGGGCGTGGTGGGCACGCTTGTCATCCCGCGCTTGGGGGGCAGAGACAGGAGGACCGCGCAGGTTCGAAGCCAGCCGCGCTCGCTGGCTTAGGAGACCCTGTTTCCAAATAAAAATGTAAAAATAGGTCTGGGAGTGTAGCCCGGAGGTAGAAGGCCTTCCAGGAATCCCAGTACCACCAAAAAAAATAAATAAAGAAAGAAAGAAAGAAAGAAAAGAAAAAGAGAACTTGTATTGTAGTCCAAAACCTTAGAAATAAATCACATATATTCATTATATCTCCCCCTAAAATCCTTAAAACTCTGGAATTTAGCAACTGCCTAAAATGTAAAAATGACGTGAAAGCGCTTACCAACCCCAGTGCTTTTACTCTAACAACCCTTAGAGCATAAAATGAGATCGCATTGTTTTTAGTACAAATAAAACCACAAAACTTGTCTCTGGCTTGAAAGTCACGGGCTGAACGATAACTTCTATAAAAGGGAAATCTGCTACGGACTAGTTTTTTTGTTTTATAAATTCATTGGTTGAACCCGTCTGCCACGTGGTAGTGTCCAGGGGTGGGAGGAGCTTCTGAAGGTGATAAGAAGAGGTCAGAGGGCAGGCCCCACAGTGGGTGGAAGGACGACCAGAGCTCACTCTCTGCCATGGAGACCACGCAGAAAGGTGCAGAGAGGCGGGCTCTCCACCAGGGCCTTGGCTGTCAGTACCTTGATCTTGGCTCTGTAGGCTTAAGAACTGTGAGAAAGCCATGTGTGGTGGGCATGCCTGTAATCCGCATTTGGGAGGCTCAGGAGGATTATGGTTCGCGGACAGCCTCAGCTACTTAGCGAGGCTCGTTGCAACTCAGTGAGACTCTGTCTCAAAATAAAGAATAAAAAATTGGGCTGGGGGTATAGCTCAGAGGTAGAATGTCCTTGAGTTCTATCCCCAGTACCTCAAAACAAAAAAACAAAAAACAAAAAAACATGTTAAGCCTGGCATGATAGCACACTCTTATAATACAATCTCAGTACTTGGGAGGCTGAGACAGGAGGATCACAGATTTGCACACAGCCTCAGCAAGTAGTGAGACTCTCATTAACCTAGCAGGACCCTGTTTCAAAATAAAAATTAAAAAATAGGGCTGGGGGAGGAGCCCATAGGTAGAACGTCCCTGGGTTCAATCCCCAATACCACACACAAGACAGAAATAACATGCGAGGCAGCTGAGCGTGGACGCATACGCCTGTGGTCCCAGTGCTCAGGAGGCTGAGACAGGAGGACACTCACTGGGCAGCAACCTCGTGAGGCTGGCCTCAAAGCAAACAACATAAAAAAGGGGGTCAGCTCGGGGAGAATGCCCCTGGGCTTAATCCCAGCACCACAAACCAACGAACATGCTACGTGAAGAAAGCCAGTTACGGCGGGCCATATCCAGCCGGGCGTGGTGGCGCACGCTTGTAATCCCAGCATTTGGGAGGCTGAGACAGGAGGATCGCGGTTCGCGGACAGCCTCAGCCACTTAGTGAGGCTCTCTGCAATTCAGTGAGACCCGGTTTCAAAATAAAGAATAAATAATAGGGCTGGTGATGTAGCTCAGAGGTAAAATGCTCCTGGGTTCCATTCCCAGTACTGGGGAAAAAATAAAGGCAAATCCAAAGAGACAGAGGTAGATGTGTGGCTGCCATACTCTGGAGGGACGGGTTGTGGGGTGAGGTCCCAGGAGTGGGGGCTTGTTTTGAGGCAGTGAAATGTTCTCAGATTGACTGTGGTAGGGGATGCACAACTTTGTGAAGACACTAACAACCACTAACCCGCACACCTTCAGGAGGTGAAATGTACACTGTGAGTTCATCTCTTTCATAAAAATATTTAAGATCACTTTATACTGAATATAGTGTGTTGCTGCTATTAAGCCAGAATCTATTACTTTGCTTCCAGCTCCTGACCCTATACTCAAAAGGAAGAAAGAGGAGACTGTGCAGCCCCAGCCCAGGCGAGCCACCTGTAGCTCCTGGTACAGCCGCTTCAACTCCACCGCCGCCGGGCCCGTCAGCTTGCCGCTGTGAGACTGGAAGCCGTTCAGCTTTCCTTTCTTCAAGTCTTCCAGCTGCTGACTAAGCTGATCAACTCTCAAAATTGCAGTCTGTACCTCCTGCTTCTTCTCCTGGAACATGACACTGAACCTTTCTATTTCGGCAGCTGTAATTACCCAACAGAAAAAAAAAAAAAAAAGAAAAAACAATCTTGTTGATACGCTGGCTTCTTCACTTCTGCGTACTCTACTCACTGTGGGACTGTTTGGTGCCAGACCTTGGGCGGAAGTGTACCTGTAATCTAACCACCCACAAGCCTTTGAAACAGGGCAACTATTACATCTGCGTTAATTACTGAATACTTTTCAGGGCAATCAACCCAAAAGCCAGTTTGGGCAAGCCACGTAGCAATCCCGGGCACCAGCAGGACGAAAGGCCTCTGAAGGGCTTGCTCATCCGTGTGACCTCAAGCAGGTACTACAGGATGGAAAGCAGGACTGCCCAGAGACAAAACCAGATGCTGTGAGCGTTATCTGCGTGGACGTGGCACCGGGGGCAGACCCAGGACTGTTCTACCTTCAAGCTACACCCCCAGCTCTATTTTAGTTTTTATTTTGAAACAGGGTCTCACAGGTTGCTGAGAGCTTTGTTAAGTTGGAGAGGCTGGCCTCAAACCTGCAATCTTCCTGTCTAAACCTCGCAAATACTGAGGTTACAGGCATCGGCTTATTCTAAAGTGCACATAAAATTTAGCTGATGAATCAGAGGCTCATAATGGCTGAGCCACAGAGTGGCCCACCCCAACCCAAAGGCTGCTGTCACCATCGTAACAAAAGGGTCCGTTCACTACACAGCAGCCAGACTTGTAATGCCAGCACTGGAGGCCACGACTGGAAGACTGCAGGTTTGAAGTCAGCCTCAGCGATTTATGGAGATCCTGTTTCCAAATAAAAACCAAACAGGTTTGAGGATGTAGACTGGAGGTAGAAGGCCTGAGTTCCATCCCCAGTACCAAAAAAAAAAACCAAAAAACCTACAATATATTGTTCCCCATAAATGTATATGCATAACTAATACGTGTTAATCAAAATACTAAAAAAGTTTAGCCGGGCGTGGTGGCACACACTTGTAATCCCAGCATTTGGGAGGCTGAGACCAGAGGGTCGTGGTTCGCGGACAGCCTCAGCTCCTTAGTGAGGCCCTCTGCAACTCAGTGAGACCCTGTTTCAAAATAAAGAATAAAAAACAGGGCAGGGGGTGTAGCTTGGAGGTTGAATGCGGCTGGGTTCCAGACCCGCAAACAAACAAAAAAACACTAACCAGTTTGAGATGGAAATGCTAGCTATCCTGATATGATCACTATACACTGCGTACATGCAATTAAATTACCACAAAACACCCCAAAAACATGTCCAATTAAAATTATATTTTAAAAAGACCTAGAAATTAATGTTAGTACAATACTATTAACTTGGACACAACTTAATTTGAATTTCACATAAACTTTTTTTTCGGGAGGGGGTTGAGAAAAAAATCACCAATCCTAACCAACCCAATCTCGTACGCGCAGAAATCAGGGCAGAGCCGTAGTGTGCTCGCCAGAGCTGCACCCTCTGTGAACTGGGACCACACTGCCGGGCGGCTGCAGTCTGGCCGCGCCGAGGTCCGGGCGTGCGGACACAGTGGCCGCGCTACGTACACAGATTGCCGTTCACAATTTTGCTGTAGTCGACTTGTCCTCTCATGGCACGAATTTTCTTTAGCTTGTTTTCCTGGGCTTCAACTCGTTCTTTCAGTTTCTGAAGCTTTTCATTTTCAGAAATAGACTGCTGCTGGCGGCGTTCCTGTTGCTTTAGAAAATGTAAACGTTGTTCCTGATAAAGAAGGAAAAATTTTAATTTTGAAAACGGAAATTTATGATTGTCATTACATACTATATTACAAAAAATAAATGTATTCAAAAGTATTATCTACTTAGTGAATATTAAAAGAACTGCTAGAGGATCTTTTTCTCTTTTGTTGTGGTGCTGGGGACTGAAACAAGGGGCCTTCCACCTAAACTACACCACAACTCTACTTTTATTTTTTATTTGGAAACAGGTCTCACTAAATTGCTGAGGCTAGGTTTGAACTTGAGATCCTCTTGTCTCAGCCTCCCAGGCATGTGCCATCACTCCCAGTTTACACCAAGCCACACAAAACTGAAATTACTGGGCATACAGATGTGAGAGATGGAGAGAGAGAGAGAGAGAGAGAGAGAGGGAGGGAGGGAGGGAGGGAGGGAGGGAGAGAGAGGGGAGAGGGGAGAGAGGAGAGGGGAGAGAGGAGAGGGGAGAGAGGAGAGGGGAGAGAGAGATTGTGTGTGTGTGTGTGTGTGTCTTACTGGAGATGGAACCCGGGGCATTCTACCTCCAAGTTATACCCCCAGCCCTATTTTATTCTTTCTTCCTCTATTTCTTTCTTTCTATTTAGTTTTTGTGGTGCTGGGGGTGGAACCCAGGGACTTTTCTAGCTCTGGGCTATACTCCCAGACCTATTTTATACTTTTATTTGGAAACAGGGTCTCACTAAGTTGCTGAGAGCCTCACTAAGTAGCTGAGGCTGGCTTTGAACCTGTACGATCCTCCTGTCTCAGCCTCCCAAGCACTGGGATTACAAGCATGCGCCACCATGCCCGGCTTATTCTTTTATTTTGAAACAGGGTCTCACTAAGTGGCAGAGGGCCTTACTAAATTGCTGAGGCTGGATTGTAAGTTGTGCCACGGCCGAGTGGGATTTTTGAAGAGGATCTCAGTTTGCAGACAGACTTATCTACTTAGTGAGGCCCTCTGCAACTCAGTGAGACCCGGTTTCAAAATAAAGAATAAAAAATAGGGCAGGGGGTGTAGCTCGGAGGTTGAATGCCCCTGGGTTCCATCCTCAGACCTGCAAAAAAAAAAAAAAAAAAAAAAAAAAAGTAGGCCGGGCGTGGTGGCGCACGCTTGTAATCCCCGCGCTTGGGAGGCGGAGACAGGAGGATCGCGCAGGTTTGAAGCCAGCCATGCTGGCTTAGGAGACCCTGTTTCCAAATAAAAAATATATAAAAAAAAGTATGTTTGGGAGTGTATCCCAGAAGTAGAAGGGCTTCCAGGAACCCCAGGACCACCAAAAAAAAAAAAAAAAGTAGAACTGGGGGTGTCACTCATAGGTAGAATGCCCGAGTTCTATCCTCAGTACTGCAAAAGAAAAAAAAAGAAGAAAATATACCTAAATGAGTAGAAGTGTTAATTTGCAATTTGCATCCCTGAAAATATTTATAAATTTTTGTTTGTCTGGATACTTGGGTTTCAATCCAGGGCAAGCATTCTACAATTTAGCTATACCCCAGCCCTTTTTATTTCATCTCAGTAAAAATCGAGGTTGTAATGTTAAAGGTTCTCTTTAAAGCAATTTTTCAACATTTTAAGACCATTTGCAACATAAATTATTTCCAGGAAGCATGGTGATAGGCCTGATTTTAATCACAATATGATGAAATTATGGTGTAGAAAACTCCAAATCCTGCTCAGTAGTTTCAATCACAAAATGTTAAACTGTGAGGAATGAGCATGTCCTATGACCTGCACAGCGTAAACCAGACAAGTGCAGCCAAGCACGGTGAACCAGGAAGCTGTAACAGGCCACCCTCCAGAGTCTGAGCTGGCTTATCACAAACTACTGCGCTCCTCTAGGACAGCCCTCCAACCTCTCAGAAGATAGCACACCCCGAGGAAAATGGAGGTGACCGCAGAAAGCACCCCTTCTTTCTAAATTTTATCGACCATTTGGGTAGGGCCAACTATTCCCTGCCCTGGGGTGTCAAGATGCCCTCCCCCCTGTGCTGCAGGTGCATGCATCACCTCAGAAGAGATCATGCATCGTGCAGAGAGAAAGACACGGCACCAGCAGTCCTGCAGTCCTGCTGGTGGGCGTCACCCACGCAGAGCGGCTATGCCATGTGAAAGGACTGCTGAAGGGCACACACTTGGACGAGCCGCCTCGTCTCCACGTGCGCAGCTCACCTTGGCGACCAGCATCTGCTGCTGGGTTTCAATTTGCTGCTGCTGCCTCGCCGCCATGTCTTGGAGCTCAGACAGCGTAAGTTCAACACGGGAATTCCCCACCTGCAGAGAACAAGCAGCACTCGTGAGACGCACTCACCGACCTACTCAGCTTTCTCTACTGCCAGTCACACATCTCTGGATTTTACATAGGTTCCCTAGAAGATGAGAGAACAAAAATTTGTTTTGTTTCTTATAAGAAATTTTCCTTAAGCCAGGATTGGTGGTGCACACTTATAATCCCAGCATTTGGGAGGCTGAGACAGAAGGATTGCAGTTCGCAAACAGCCTCAGCTATTCAGTAAGTTTGTAATCCCCGCGCTTGGGAGGCGAGACAGGAGCATCGCGCAGGTTTGAAGCCAGCCTCGCTGGCATAAGAGACCTTGTTTCCAAATTTTAAAAAAATATATAAATAGGTCTGGGAGTGTAGCCCGGAGGTAGAAGGGTTTTTGGGAACCCCAGTACCACACACACACAAAAAAAAAAGAATAAAAAATAGGGTTGGGGGTGTAGAGCTCAGAGGTAGAATGTCCCTGGGTTCCATTCCCAGTACCACACACACACACAAAAACACCGAACTTTTCCTAATTGTTGATTACTTACTTTTTAAATATAAATATCAGGTTTAAAATTTTTTTTTTTTGGTGGTACTGGGGTTCCTGGAAGCCCTTCTACCTCCAGGCTATACTCCCAGACCTATTTTATAATTTTTTTATTTGGAAACAGGGTCTCTTAAACCAGCGAGGCTGGCTCCAAACCAGCGCGATCCTCCTGTCTCCACTTCCAAGTGCGCGTCACCACGCCTGGCCTTCAGGTTTTAAATTTAAATTAAAAAAAAAAAAAAATATATATATATATATATATATATATTTTTTTTTTTTTTGCAGGTCTGGGGATGGAACCCAGGGGCATTCGACCTCAGAGCTACAGCCCCTGCCCTATTTTTTATTCTTTATTTTGAAACCGGGTCTTACTGAGTTGCAGAGGGCCTCACTAAGTAGCTGAGGCTGTCCGCGAACCGCGACCCTCTGGTCTCAGCCTCCCGAATGCTGGGATTATAAAAATTCACCACGCCCAGCTGAATTTTTTAAAATAAATTTTCTGCCAGGCATGGTGGCGCACGCTTGTAATCCCAGCATTTGGAGGCTGAGATAGGAGGATCCGGGTTCTCAGCCAGTCTCGGCTACTTAGTAATGCCCTCCAGAACTTAGTGAGATCCCATTTCAAAATAAAAAATTAAAAATAAGGTCGGGGGTGTGGCTCAGAGGTAAACGTCCCTGGGTTCAATCCCCAGTTCCTAAAAGAATCCCTTTCTACTGCCTCACGCCGGCTCCATTAAGCCCTTCTTATCCACTCTTGCTGGTGTTTTATAAAATGATATAAATGATACTCCTCTGTTTAAACCAGGGACTTTCCCCTGTGCGTGGTACTCGGGATCGAAGCCGAGCACGTTCTCTCCCTGAGTTACTCCTGGCCGCCTTTCATTTTCATCTTAAGACAAAGTCTCGCTAAGTTACTGTGAGCTAACCTCACACCTGTGATCCTCCTGTCCCAACCTCCAAGTACTGGGACAACAGGCATGCGGCCAGACTGGGGGTTTAATAAGTACATCTGAGTACACGGGATTGTCAGTCTTTAGAGGCAGACAACCAGAAGGTACATATGCAGGTGATTCTCAAGGACAAATGTCATCTCACTGTCACAGATCCCAATACACAAAATACAAATACTTCATTTAAAAATCTCTAAGTGGGCTGGGGGTGCACATCTGCAAGAGACAAGAGGATTATAAGTTCAAGGACAGCCTCAGCAATTTAGACTCTGTTTCCAAACAAAATATAAAATAGGGCTGGGTGTGCAGCTTTGAGGTAGAACGCCCCTGTGATTAATCCCCACACCACGAAACAAAACAAAAACCTACGTACATTATGCTTCGTGTGCCTGAGAACAATCCAGTGGGCAGGCGCCCTGACCCCACTTCACAGCTCACGGGAAGCAGCGAGGAGACACAGCGCCATGTTCCTGACACTTCACATAGCACGCTGCGTGCGCCAGGCCTGTCTCACATAGCAGGCCATCTCATCACGCAGCAGAGCTCCATTCTTTTTTTTTTTTTTGGTGGTACTGGGGGTGGAACCCAGAGGCTTCTACCTCCAGGCTATACTCCCAGACCCTTTTTTTTTTTTTTTTTTTTTTTGGAAACAGGGTCTCACTAAGTTGCTGGGAGCCTCACTAAGTAGCTGAGGCTGGCTTCGAACCCGTGCGATCCTCCAGTCTCAGCCTCCCAAGTGCGGGGATTACAAGCGTGCGCCACCACGCCCGGCTGGCAGAGCTCCATTCTAACGACCATCTTCCTCTATCCCTTCAGCCAGTCACCCCCATACACGCGCCTGCAACTCCTAGGTTCACACACCCTCGGGCCCCTTTACTTTCCACCACCTAAACCTCTGCGAATCTTAGTGGTCCTTTCTAGTCCTTGTCCCTCTGGCTCCACGTCTTCTCAAACATCATGGTATTATTGGTTCTAGAAAAATAGAATCAGGATTTGTTCGACAGTCTTACCTGGAGCCCCAAAGCTCCTGAGGGAGAAGGTGGAGCAAGGCTCTTTTCAAAACTAGGCATGTTACATTGCCAGGCCACAGAAACTTCCATTTGAAAAGCAAGTTGTTCATTCTGTCCACACGAGCCTGTCCCCACAGTCCCAACGACTGCGGGACTGCTCCTCCGTGAGCACGGATCCACGGTGACTCACTTCCACCTGTGAGGCTCCTCGGCCCCCACAGCAAAGGCACACCTTCCTTTCTCGTAATGTTCATGGCCCTCTCATCCTCCACCGGGGCTAAAGAGCCCTGAGGCTGGCTGGCAGGAAATAGTTGGCCCTACCCAAATGGTCGATAAAATTTGGAAAGAAGGGGTGCTTCCTGCGGAATAGGTTATTTAAAAAATACACATTTAGCCGGGCGTAGTGGCGCACGCTTGTAATCCCAGCATTTGGGAGGCTGAGACAGGAGGATCTCAGTTCGAGGACAGCCTCAGCTACTTAGTGAGGCCCTCTGCAACTCAGCGAGACCCTGTTTCCAAATAAAGAATAAAAAATAGGGCTGGGAGGTATAGCTCGAAGGTAGAATGTCCCTGGGTTCCACCCCCAGACCTGCAAAAAAAAAGAAAAAGAAGAAGAAAAAACTACACATTTACACTCTTTGTATGTGCTACATGTGTTTTTCTTTTCTCTTGTGGTACTGGGGATGGAACCCAGGGGCATTCTACCTTCATCTACAACCCCAGCACTATTTTTTTTTTTTTATTCTTTGTTTTGAAACAGGGTCTCCTGGCTGGGCGTGTGACGCACGCTTGTAATCCCCACGCTTGGGAGGCAGAGACAGGAGGATCGCGCAGGTTCGAAGCCAGCTGCGCGCACTGGCTTAGGAGACCCTGTTTCCAAATAAAAATGTAAAAATAGGTCTGGGGTTGTAGCCCAGAGGTAGAAGGGCTTCCAGGAACCCCAGTACCACCAAAATAATAATAATAATAATAATAATAATAATAATAATAATAATAATAATAATAATGAAACAAGGTCTCACTGAGTTGCAAAGGGCCTCACTAAGTAGCTGAGGCGGGCCATGAACCAAGATCCTCCTGTCCCAGCCTCTCAAATCCTGGGATTACAAGTGTGAGCCACCACGCCTGGCTTGCATGTGTTTTTCTAACAACTGAATTTAGATTGCCATGTTGTCATAAGTAATTCAGGAGTTGTATATATCATTTTTAGAAATAAAATTATACTGAAGTAAATCTTTTTTTTTTTCTTTTGGGTGGTACTGGGGTTCCTGGAAGCCCTTCTACCTCCGGGCTACACTCCCAGACCTATTTTATAATTTTTATTTAGAAACAGGGTCTCTTAGGCCAGTGCAGCTGGCTTTGAACCTGCGTGATCCTCCTGTCTCCGCCTCCCAAGCTGCGGGATCCTCTTGTCTCCGCCTCCCAAGTGGGGGGGGGGATCATGCAGAGAAAGGCATGATATATCAGAGTATAATGGGACTGACTGTTTAAGTGAATAATTCATTTTTTAACTTAATTGTATTTACATGAGTTATAAAACGTAGACTTCAAGGCCCCAGTGATGGCCCCTTCACCTGATGAGCTCAACCCCAGGGCACCGCAGCACAAGCCACTTCCACCACTAGGCAAACCACAGTCGTGCCCCTCTGCTAAGCCAGACAGGCACTGTCAACACAGCCCGTACCAAGGGAGGACCTCCCAGCCTTCCTTCTGCCTGCTCCGAGGGTCCCTCCAGCAAGGGCTGCTGCCTGCGTCCAGGGCCCAGGTCCTCTAACATCCACTGAACCATCTGAACTCTGGATTTCAGGAAAGCAGGTATATTTCCTAGGAGTTAGGTCCACTCCCTGGCCTAAGGCTACCCCTCACTGTCCCTGTAAACCCTGCTCACTCTGGCCCCAGGCTTTGTGAGAGCTTACCTGATCACTTCACACACTCCCCTTCTCCAAGCTCCCAAGCTGCTGCGGGGATGTAAAACTAAGAGACATCTACATACACAGTAACTACCTGAGGGAAGACCGGGAGACTTACAGAACACTAGCTAACGGGAGGCTTTGTGGGGCTGTGAGGTGTCAGCGACGGGTCCTGACCCGGCCCTGGCACCTCCTGTCAGTGACGCGACACCTCCTCTTCCTCCACCAGGTCCCACCAGGCTCTACCGCGGACTGGGCAGACTCAGACTCAACCCAGACGCTCCGCCAAGGAAGAGTCCCCATCCTCCCCAGCACTGCGACTCTTCTCCACTTCCCTGCACCCCCCAACCCAAGCTATCCTGGCCCCCAGCACCTCCCTCTGACCATGACCCCATTCCTGTGTGTCCACGATGGCTGTGAGCAGTGGTGCAATAGCCATTCATAAATAAAAGCAAAGGACAAGCTAGCGACCGTGGCACTCCAAACTGGCAGGGCAGGACCAAGGCTGGCACCTGTTCTACACCCAAAGCCTCAAGGTGCAGGGGACACGCATCTGCTCATGGTGAACCATCCATGCTCAAGACCACAGTACTGAGACAGGTCGTTCACCTTCCACATGCCAGACATAAGCCTAGACCCTGCAGGCAACACAGACGTAAAACATTCTTCTATTGTTTTACATCATCCATCCATCCATCCATCCATCCATCACCCATCCATCCATCCACCCATCATCCATCCATCCATCCATCACCTATCCACCCATCATCCATCCATCCATCCATCTTGCGGTACTTGGAATTGAACCCAGAAGCATTCCACCTCTGAGCTATATCCCCAGACCGATTTTATTTCTTATTTGGAAATGGGGTCTCACTAGGTTCCTGAAAGCCTCACTGAATTGCTGAGGCTGCCCTTATATTTGTGATCCTCCAATCCCAGACTCCCAAGTACTAGGATTACAAGGGTGTGCTACCACGCCTGGCTTTGAGGTTCTCTTCTTCTTTTTTGCAGTACTGGTGATGGAACCCAGGGACATTCTACCTCAGAGATACACTCTCAGCACTATTTTTTATTCTTTATTTTGAAATAGGGTCTCACTGAGTTGTGAGAGGCCTCAAAGTAGGCCGTCCTGCCTCCGCCTCCAAGTGCTGGGATTACAGGCGTGCACCACCATGCCCGGCTCGAGCCTCTCTTCCAATGGAGAAGATCAGAATCTTGCACAGGAGGCAGTTAGATTGCTGCATCAAACTCAGCTCTGAACTCAGAAACTGAGCTCACTTTCCTCTATGTTCCTATTTTCAAAGAGGAACAGAGCGGCACATGGAGGCCATGTAACCTCACCACTCACTGGGTCTCAGCAGTACCCCCCACCCCTGCACCACTCAGCCACCACAGGCCCCTGCTGGGAGGACACGGGCCTCCTACAGCCTGCAGCCCTCAACAGCAGGCCAGGTGAGAAAGACGCCCAGCCCGCTGTACAGTCCTGACTTGATAGAAATTCCAAACATCTCAACACCACAATGAACAAACTAAACCACGATTTTTAATCATTATTGCCCTAAGTTTAAGATTAGCAATGTTTAAAGAAAGATAAGCATACATTATAGTCAACTTCAGATACAAAACTTCAAAAGCTGCAATACTAGTAACTAAGGTAACAAAACAAAATAATAGTCTAATTTTAAAAATATACAATGAAATCCATGTTTGCTTTTTTTTTTCAGTGCTGGATATCAAGCGTAGGTTTAGTACATGCTAGATAAGTACTGCGCCACTAAGTGTGGCCACTACCCCATCTAGCTAGAGAGAGACCATTTCCCTTTTGTTTTCGCGGTACTAGGGATGGAACCCAGGGGCATTCGACCTCTGAGCTACACCCCCAGCCCCATTTTTTATCTCATAAATTGCAGAGGGCCTCACTGAGTAGCTGAGGCTGGCCGTGAACCTGCCACTCTCCTGTGCCAGTCTCCTGCGCACTGGGGTTACGAGCGTGCACCACCACGCCTGGCCAGGGGTCCTCTACAGTCCTCCCCAGTCGGGCCCCTGACCTGTGGGGCTCTGCTGCTGCTGTCTGGCCTGCTACACTAGTTCCTTAGTTCTAGGTCTTCATACAGACTCGATCACAGTGTGCACTTCTTTGCACGTGGCCACTCCCTGCTGGCTTTCAATACTTGCCGTTTTGCTCTATGCACCGTACCTCACTGTCACTGCTGAGCAGTACTCCATCACATGGACATACCACGTTTTGCCTGCCAAGCTTCTACAGATGAGCAGGAGGCGGTTTCTATTTTGTGGCTATGAGAAATAAGGCTACAACGAATATCCATGTGCCGATACTGACGTGGACAAAAACTTTTGCTTTCCTTGGGTAATCAGGGTCAAGAAGGAGACCAGCTGGGTGATACAGGAAGAGTATGTTTAAACTGGCTGGGCGTGGTGGTGCACTCTGTAAACTTAGCAGTACTTAGGAGACCGAGATAGGAGTATCACAGTTAAGACCAGCCTCCAAAACTCAGGGAGACCCTGTTTCAAAACAAAAAATAAAAAGGGTAGGGGGTATAGTTTAGAGGTAGAATGCCCCTGTGTTCTATCACACTCAAAAAAACTGTAGCTCTATTTATTTATTTATTCATTCATTTATTTATTTTGTGGTACTAAGGATGAAACCCAGGTGCATTCTACTTCCAAGATATACTCCCAGCCCTATATTTTAGTCTCTTTATTTTTGAAACAGGGTCTCACTGAGTTGCAAAGAGCCTCACTAAGTAGCGGAGGCTGTCCACACCCTGATCCTCAGGTCTCCGCCCACAAATGCTGGGATTACAAGTGTGCACCACCTGCACCTAGCCTTTTAGTCTTTATTTTAAAACAGGGTCTGAGTTGCAAAGGGCCTCACTAAGTAGTAGCTGAGGCTGTCTGCTAACCCAGACCCTCCTGTCTGAGCTTCCCAAATAAAGGATTACTTTGTTATTTTATTGGTGCACTGTATTCATACATCATAGTGGGATACAAAAAACTTTTGTAGACATACACGCACACATCGCCCAGTCAGCCTCCACCCGATCCCCACCCCATTCCCTCCCCATCCCTCCTTCCCATGCTTGGCTTAGTGGTTGACATCTAGTATTATAGCAATTTATCCAAAATTAACAACGATAATCTCACATAACAGTTTCATTTGTCTGATACCAAGCTTTTGATGACTTAAAGATAACATTTCAATATTTCTTTTTGCTTTCTTTCTTACCAGAGAATATTTTTTTCTTTTCTTTTTTTAGGTGAAACTATCATACATTTATTTATTTTTCAGAAAAAAATCTATCCTAATATGGAATACGGACGCTAGATACCCAAAACGATCTCGAAAAAGAACAATGCTAGAAGATGTATATTTTCTGATTTCAAATCATATATAGCTACAATAATTGAAACAGTGTAGTACTGTTCTAAAGGCAGATATATAAACCATTGGCGTTAAATAAAAGCCTAGAGATAAATTCTTCCATATATTGTCAAGTTATTTTTGACAAGGTTTCCACGAACATTTGGTGAAGGAAATAATCTTTTAACTAAATATTGTTGAAAAATAATAATTACATGAAAAAGAATAAAATTGGACCCTTACCTAACACCATATACAAATATTAACTCAAAATAGATAAAAGACCTAAATATAAATCTTAAGACTATAAACTTTTAGGAGAAAATGTGGGTCATTAAACCTCACAACATTGAAATTGGCAGTGATTTCTTGAATATGATTTCAATGGCACAGGCAACAGAAAGGTAAACAAACTCCCTAAAGAATAAAAAAATATTGTATATCCAAAGACAATGTAAACAGAGTTAAAAGTTACTGATAGAATGGAATAAAATATTTCCAAATGCTATATCTGAAGGTATATTAATATTCCAACTAGAAATCCTAAAAATTATCAACAATAAAAGCAAATAATACAATTTAGAGATAGGTAAAAGACTAACATAAATAATGAATCTCCACAGATAACCAATCTTAGTTGTCTGTTGGATGAAAAATCTTGTTTCTCTGATTCTGGTGAGTGTTACCTATTTCTTCTTTGTAGTTAATCTCTGAGTATTTTCTCTAGTGCTGGTTTTGAAGACATAAATTCCTTCAGTTTCTATTTGTCATGGAAGCTTCTTATTTCCCCATCTAATTTGATAGAAAGTTTTGCTGGGTAGGAAATTTTTGGCTGGAAGTTGTTTTCTTTCAGAGTTTGGAATATGTTACTCCAAGCCCTTCTGGCTCTCATGACTTGGTTTGGGAAGTCTGGAGTGATTCTAATTGGTTTGCCTCTGAATGTCACTTGGCCCTTTGCTTTTGTTGCCTTTAAGATTCTCTGCTTGGCTTCCACATTGGTCATTTTGACAATTATGTGGCGTGGGGATCCTCTTCTCCGATCCTGTCTAAAGGGAGGTCTAAGTTTCCTGGACCTGTGTATCAACCTCTTGCTCTATGTTTGGATAATTTTCTGCTATTACTTCCTTGAAGAGATTGTTGATCCCTTTGGTTTCACCTTCTTTTCCCTCCTCTATTCCAATTATTCTTAGGTTAGCTCTCTTAAAATGGGCCCATATTTCTTCAATGTCAGATTCCTGCTGTCGGATATTTTTTTCTAAATTAGAAACTATGCGTTCATTTTTGGAGTGATCATCTTCTAAGAGCGAGATTCTATTCTCCATGTGGTCTAATTGGTTGTTTGCACTTTGAATTGAGGCCTTTACTTTATTAATTGCATCCTTTATCTCTTTTTGGCTCTCTCTGAATTCTTTTCGAAACACCTCTATTATTTCTACAGTTATTTTCCTGATTTGATCTTCTAGAAATCTCTAAATTTCTGTTTTATCAGGTTCTGATGTTGTAGGGTTGTGGGCATTCATTGCTCCATTGTTACTCCTCTTTCCCATGATTTAGGAAGTTTGTGCCTTCTCTGGGTTCTTCCCTTGGGTCACTATGACTTCACTTAAGGTGCTCTGGATCTCGAGTCTGTGGTATCTCAGTCCCCACTACTCCTTTACTGGGTTGTATCACAGAGTCTCAGACCCAGGGAGTCAAATGAGGCTGCTTTAGAGCAGGGGGGGTGCCAGGTTGGGCGTTCTCCTATGGTGTGATATCTCTGCCACCGCCACTCTCCCATTGGGTCAAGTTCCTGGGAGTACAGTACTGGGATTTCTCCTCTAGGGCCACAATTTGACTCACTGTTGTTGAGTGTGCTGATGGAGCTGTAATGGACTCGGTGAATTTGTTGTTGCTGCCGCCGATGGCAATATGGCGCTGCTGTCATGCCCTCGGCTGTGAGGCTGGCGTATTTCTTCTCTGGTTTTGAGCTTCTCTCTGAGTCCCTGCAGGGTTTGCTGAGCCCCGCCCCTGGGAGCTTTAGATGCTCCCTGCGCCGAAAAATCTGCTGAATTCCGCCCGGCTGTTATGCAGCGGCTCACCTCGGCTCGCTGTCCTCCGCTCCTCTCTGGAGCCTGGTGGGCTGTTGAGTGCGTTGGTCTGGTGCCGTCTGGTAAATTTGCCGCTGCTGTCGGCAGTAAGGCGCTGCTGCCATGTCCTCAGGCGTGAGGCCAGCGTATCGTCTCTGTGGCTCTGAGCTCTGTTCTGAGTCCCCCTCCTCTCTGGGGCCTGGTGCTGCAAGGGAAGATGGTGCACTGCTCCGCTCCACGCCACGGTTCCAGCTGCAGCACTGCGGTCTGGTTTCTTTCTGGTGTATCATTTTTCCAGCCCTCTTTTTCTCTGTTCCTTGTAATTATTTTTTTTTTGTTTCTCTGCTGATGGTGTTTTCTGTCTATGAAAGGCACTGATTTTGTGGTAATAGAGATTGGTTGTTAGCAGGGCTCGTAAGCCCTGCTTTTCTCCGTCACCATCTTCCCGGAAGTCCTACTTTGTTATTTGAAAGAGTCTTGTTATGTTGCTAAAACTGGCCTTGAACCTGCATTCTGCCTATCTCAGCCTCCCAAGCATTAGGATTTTAGGCATGTGCCACCACACTCAGCAAAAACTCAGTATTTTTAAATGAATTCTAAGTTACAGTAATTCCACAATTAATCTCTAATGAGTGCCCGCTGCATGTCAGACATCTACATATACCATTTTTTATGAACATTGATATATATCTGAGTTGGAGCTTACAGAGGTCTTACAGGAGAAAGGATTTTCAGTGTACTTCATGGAGAGAGCCCTGGGCAGCTGGGGACCAGCTGTTCAAGCTTACATGGTGGGCTGGCAGCAGTGCCAGGACTCTAGCTGAGAGCCCTGACAGCAGGCAGATGGTCTTTCCATTACACAGAAGGAACTACCTTCCATTTGCTTCTTGTCCGACTCTAAAAGAGTCACTCACAATTGATTTTGACCAAGAGTATTTACTGTGTCAAAGGGTAAACAGATAACCATGAAAACTTATTAGCTTAATCATATGAAAATGTTTTGTAGATTAAAAAAGCCTCAGCTACTTAGCCAGCCCTTTGCAACTCAGTGAAACCCTGTTTCAAAAAATAAAGACTAAAAAATAGGGCTGGAGGTGTAGCTCAGAGGTACAATGATCCTAGGTTCCATCCCCAGTACCAATAAATAAATAAGTAAATAAATAAATGCTTTCAAAAATAGTTTCTCTTAGCCGGGCATGGTGGCGCACGCTTGTAATCCCAGCATTCGGGAGGCTGAGGCCAGAGGATTGTGGTTCACAGACAGCCTCAGCTACTTAGTGAGGCCCTCCATAACTTAGTGAGACCCTGTTTCAAAGTAAATAAAATTTAAAAAAAAAAAAAAAGGGCAGAGGCTGTAGCTCCAAGTCAAATGCCCCCGGGTTCCATCCCCAGTCCCGCAAAAAAAAAAAAGTCTCTGACATTTATGGTAAACTAATTTGACAAAGATGTCAAGACAATTACATGTGAAAAGAATAGTCTTTTCACCAAATGGTGCTGGAATAACTATTTATATGCAAAAGAACAGTTCTGGATTCCTACCTCATAACATATACAAAAATTAACTCAGAGCCGGACATGATGATGCACACTTTTGATCCGTACTGAGAGGCTAAGACAGGAGGGTCACAGGTTCAAGAACAATCTCAACAATTCAGTGAGACACCATTTCAAAATAAAAAATAAAATGAGGCTCGGAGTGGAGCTCAGTAGTAGAATGTCCTTGAATTCAATCCCTAGTACCACACACACATACACACATGCAAAAATCAACTCAAAATACATCACAAACCTAAATGTAAGAGTTTAAAACTCTTGGAAGAAAACAAAGAAGATAGGATTGAAAGCCGGGCGTGGTGGCGCACGCTTGTAATCCCCATGCTTAGGAGGCTGAGACAGGAGGATCACGCAGGTTCAAAGCCAGCCTCAGCTACTTAGTGAGGCTCTCAGCAACTTAGTGAGACCCTGTTTCCAAATAAAATATGAAAGAGGTCTGGGAGTGTAGCACAGATGTAGAAAGCCTCTGGGTTCCACCCTCAGTACCACCAAAAAAAAAAAAAAAAAAAAAAAAAAAAAGAAGGTAGGATTGGCAAGCCATGGTAAGTCACTGGCTATACAGAAGTAAAGTAGAAAGTGATTTTAAGCTGCATGGACTAAGGAAACAGAATAAAGTGCTTACAAAATACCTAAGGAGAATGTATCTTTTCCCTTTGCTGATGAGGCTATGTCCTCCTCCTCCTCTTCCTCCTCCTTTTTCTCTTGTGAAGCTGGGGATTGAACCCAGGAAAACTCTACCTCTTAACTATAGCCCTTTTAATTCTTTATTTAGAAAGAGGGTCAGGCCGGGTGTGGTGGCACACGGTTGTAATCCTAGTACTTGAGAGGCTGAGACAGGAGGATAGCACAGGTTCGAAGCCAGCCTCAGCTACTTAGTGAGGCTCTCAGCAACATAGTAAGACCTTTTTCCAAAGAAAATAGAAAAGAGGTCTGGGAGTGTAGCCCGAAGGTAGAAAGCTTCTGGGTTCCACCCCCAGTACCACCAAAAAAAAAAAAAAAAAAAAAAAAAGAAAGAGGGTCTTACTAAGTTGCTGAGGCTGGCCTCCAACCTATACACTGGGATCACAGGAGTGCACCACCATGCCCACTGGGCTATGTCCTGTTGCTGTAGTAAATTACACCTACGAGTCATCCAGGCCAATCACAGAATCTGGGGGTGGTCTTGGGGACCCCAACACAGGAGTATATAACAAGAATAAATCAAGGTGCCTTTAGAGCATAAAATCAAGCCACTACACAGATTAGCGTGACTTGCTGACCTACAATTTCCAGGGAGCAGCACCTACTCCCCAGCCTCCGTCTCAACCGCTGCTAAGGGGCATGACTCAGTCAGCCGGGCACCTGCCTTCTCTTCCAGCCACTCACACTCCTAGGACCCCTCACAGATGCGGCTTGATCTCTCCTTAGTTGCCACAGCCCGCAAGGCAGAAGCTCACTGTGCCATTATTATATTCAGGATATGGACAAAAACCTTTTGGGAGAAAGATGTTTTTAACATCTTATTAATTTAAAAATGCATGTAAAAGTGCTTTGTAGACAATAAAGTGCTTTACAAGGTAATGCATTATTAGGCTTAAAAGCCAGATGTGTATGCCATAAAATACAATAACATCTTTGATGTAATGCTTCCAGCACAAACTTATTCCTTTAGCCTAAGTCTCATACATTCCTCTAATTATAAACTCACACAAAGGAACAAAAAACATTTTTAATTTTGGATGCAGGTTTCAGTGTTGCTGCTATTAAAATTATATCCATGTTAATAAGAAAAAACATCATCAAGGAAGAAAAGATTAACTCATCACAGCAAAACTGCCTTCTCCCTTTACGAGACCATTGAAATTCTTCTTAATTCCTGCCATATATCATATAAATATACATAGCACAGCTCAACACACCACCTACTCAATATATGTGTGTGTGTGTGTGTGTGTGTGTGTGTGTGTGTGTGTATAACCATATAACCCAGAGGTATTCTACCTCCAAACATCACCCCCAGTCCTATTTTTATTCTTTATTTTGAAACAGGGTCTCATTGAGTTGCAGGGGGCCTCACCTAAGTAGTAGCTGAGGCTGGCCATGAACCATGATCCTCCTGTCTCAGCCTCCCAAATGCTGGGATTGCAAGTGTGCACCACCACGCCTGGCTGACTTACTCAATATATTTATGTCGTCATCCCTGAAGTTCAGGTCATGATAAATCTTAGGCCTCAAAAGGATATTCAAAATTCTGCTGGACAAGAAGCTCTGAACTCTTATTAGATAGTGTGTCTGTGGCCTGGAGGTTCCAAACCCTCTCAGAACAATGCAGCCACTTGGAAAGTGTTCTAGACCTGCACGATTTCCTGAATGACAATGCCCACCAATGCTTCTACTCTTCCCAAAAGACTTCTCAAAGCCTGGCAGACTCTGCAGGGATCTAGACTAGATCACTATCTTTGCCATTTTACGTATAAAGCGGCAGATGGCAGGAGTGAGATGAAGATTTGTGCAAACTAGAGTGTACGGAAGAGGAATCCACAATCTTGACATCAGAGGTATTTCACACACTGCCCCTGAGTGGCAAAAAGATTGATACTGAAAACAAAAAAGTTAAAATATAACCTAGTACATCAGATAGCTCTGCAGTGGATAATATCTGCAAGACCTAAAACAGTAAAACTACTAACTAGTTTTCAACCTTCTGATCAATCTATAGACAAAGTATAGAAGGCTTAATTATAAGCCGGGTGTGGTGGCGCACGCTTGTAATCCCCGCGCTTGGGAGGCTGAGACAGGAGGATCACGCAGGCTCGAAGCCAGCCTCAGCTGGTTTAAGAGACCCTGTTTCCAAATAAAATATAAAATAGGTCTGGGAGTGTAGCCCGGAGGTAGAAGGCCCCTGGGTTCCACCCCAGTACCACCAAAAAAAAAAAAAAAAAAAAAAAAAGAAGGCTTAATTATAGTTAGATAACAGTTTACAAATATTGTCAAACTTGACGACATGAAAACCCGGTACATTCATCTGTGGTGGCACATGCCTATAACTCTACTGGGGAGGCCAAGGCGGAGGATTTTAAGTATGAGATTAGCTGGGAGAACTTAGGTGAGATCCTGTTTCAAAGTAAAGAATGAAAGGTCTGGAAATGTAGCTCAGGAGTAAAGCGTCCCTGGGTGTGTACACGCACACACACACACCCTCTGCCTGGACAGAAAGAGGAGACACACACACACACACACACACACACGCACCCCGAAAGAGGACACACACACACACACACACACACACACACACACACCCTACCTCTGCCTGGACAGAAAGAGGGCCTGCTCCATTCTGGGCTGGATCACAGATCATAGTATGGGCTGACAAATCCACTTAGGGACCGCTTCTTTATGACCTCATAAAATGCTTTGAAATTCTCAAGAGAAATGACAAGTTCTATCCTCAAAGTCATTCTTTAAAAGTAAGTTATAAGACGGGCGTGGTGGTGCATGCTTGTAATCCTAGCATTCCGGAGGCTAAGAAAGGAGGATCGCGGTTCGCGGACAGCCTCAGCTACTTAGTGAGGCCCTTTGCAACTCAGTGAGACCCAGTTTCAAAATAAAAAATAAAAAAATAGGGCAGGGGGTGCAGCTCGGAGGTAGAAATGTCTCTGAGTTTTAAGTTATAAGCTGGGCATGGTGGCTTCACACCTGTAATCTCAATATTTGAGAGGCTGAGAAAGGAAGACTGCAGGTTCGAGGCCAGCTTCAGCAACTAAGCGAGACACTCGTCAACTTAGCAAAACTCTTTTCAAATTAAAAAATAGCCAGGTGTGGTGGGCACGCTTGTCATCCCAGCATTCAGGAGGCTGAGACCGGAGGATCACGATTCACGGACAGCCTCAGCTACTCAGTGAGGCCCTCTGCAACTCAGTGAGACCCGGTTTCAAAATAAAGAATAAAAAATAGGGCAGGGGGTGTAGCTTGGAGGTCGAATACCCCTGGGATCCATCCCCAGACCCGCCAAAAAAAATAAAAAATTTAAAAAACTAAAAAATAAAACTGGACTGGGGTTGTAGCTCAGAGACAGAATGCCTATGGGTCCAATACAACACACACACACACACACACACACACACACACACACACGCACACACACACACGCACGCTACGGCCCAAACTCATTAGTTTCTACGGCTGGAGATGTATTTCAGTGGCAGAGGGCTTGTCTAGCATGTGTAAGGCCCTGGGTTCCACCCCCAGCACTGCCAAAAAGAAACAGTAGTTAGTTTTTGTAAAAGCAATTTTAAAATTTCAGCTTAGTTCACCATGACCTACCCCATTTTCAGTGCGTTTTTCTCCAGATACATTTATTACATTTCTCTGAGTTCTCTGCTCTTGGGTTTGAAGAACACCTAAAAGAAATTAAAGAACCAATTTTACTAAAAGTCATATCAGAAAAAACAGTATTCTCCCATTTCTTCTTTTTATTTTTTGGTGGTACTGGGGTTCCTGGAAGCCCTTCTACTTCCGGGCTACGCTCCCAGACCTGTCTTATACTTTTTTATTTTGGAAACAGAGTCTCTGAAGCCAGCGCGGCTGGCTTGGAACCTGCGCGATCCTCCCGTCTACACCTCCCAAGCACGGAGATGACAAGCGTGCCCACCACGCCCGGCCCATTCCTTCATCTTTAAGATTATTTGTATTTATTTTATTGGTGCACCTCAGTCATACATCCTGTGGAGTACAAGACGCAGGGGCCACACGCGCACAGCGCTCATTTAGCGCCTGCCCAGTTCCCACCCCACCCCCTCCCCTCCCTCCTCCTCATGTTTGGCCTAGTGATTGGCTCTGATATCCATTTCTTTATTTACTTTTCTTTTGGTGGTACTGAGGATGGAACCCAGGAGCCGTCTACCTTCAGGCTACACTCCCAGACCTATTTTAGTTTTTATTTAGAAACAGGGTTTAAGTTGCTGAGGCTGATTTTAAACCTGTGATACTCCTGTCTCGGTCTCCTAAATACTGGGATTACATGCATGGGACACCATATTAAATTTTTTCATTTATTTAAATATTTACTAAACACAAGTATAAAATACCAAGCTGAAAAATTCAAGACTTATTAATACTATTGAGAAAATGTTTTCCAGCCAGGCATGGTGGTGTGTGCTTGTAATCCCAGTATTTGGGAGGCTGAGACAGGAGGATCATGTGGGTTTGAGACCCTGTTTCCAAACAAAATATAAAATAGGTCTGGGTGTGTAGCCCAGAGGTAGAAAGCCCCTGGGTTCCATCCCCAGGACCACAAAAACAAAGTTTTGCAATTAATCTTTAATACACACACACACACACACACACACACACACACACACCCCTATTTTTTTTTTGGTGGTACTGGGGTTCCTGGAAGCCCTTCTACCTCCGGCCTACACTCCCAGACCTATTTTTACATTTTTATTTGGAAACAGGGTCTCCTAAGCCAGCGCGCACGGCTGGCTTCGAACCTGCACGATCCTCCTGTCTCTGCCTCCCAAGCGCGGGGATTACAAGCGTGCACCACCACGCCCGGCAATCTTTAATATATATATGAAATTATTTAAATGAAATTCTTTCTTTTTACCTCCTATCTCAGAACCGTGAAGTTGATTTGTCAAATGCTTTTAATACTTAAAATGACAAAGACGATAAATTTTACATGGTGTATTTTATCATAGTTGAAAAAAATTTCCCAATACTTGGGAGGCTGAAACAGGAGGATCATGAAACAGCCTCAGCTACTTAGTGAGGCCCTCTGCAACCTCGTCAGACCCTGTTTCAAAATAAAGAATAAAAAATAGAGCTGGGGTATAGCTCGGAGGTAGACTGCCCCTGGGTTCCATCCCCAATGCCGTGAAGAAAACAAAATCCAAAAAAGCTTTCATAGTCAGTTGTGGTAATGCATGCCTATAATCCCAGTATGTGAAGCTGAGATAGGCGGATCGCAGCGACTTAGCGAGGCCCCCTGCAACTCAGTGAGACCCTGTTTCAAAATAAAACTAAGAAGAGCTGGGAGTGTGGCTCAGGAAATAACCCTGGGTTTAATCCCTAATACCAGCTGGGTGTGGTGGTACACACTTGTAATCTCAGTACTTGGGAGGCTGAGAAAGGGGGGGATAGCACAGGTTCGAGCCAGCCTCCGTTACTTAGCGAGGCTCTCAGCAATTTAGTGAGACCCTGTTTCAAAATAAAAAAATAAGCCGGGCGTGGTGGCGCACGCTTGTAATCCCAGCATTTGAGAGGCTGAAACTAGAGGATCGCGGTTCGCGGCCAGCCTCAGCTACTTAGTGAGGCCCTCTGCAACTCAGTGAGACCCTGTTTCAAAATAAAGAATAAAATATAGGGCAGGGGGTGTAGCTCGGAGGTCAAATGCCCCTGGGTTCCATTCCCAGACCCACAAAACAAAACAAAAACAAAATAAAAAAATATAAAATAGGTCAGGGGTGTAGCCCGGATGTAAAGGCCCCTGGGTTCCATCCCCAGGACCACACACACAAAAATTAATTAATTAATCCCTATTACCATCAAAAAACAAAAACGAGATAAGGTTTTAGTATTTTAAAAGAGACTAAAATAGAATTAATGAGTAATGAAAATGGATGCAAAAAACTTATCTTCACAAATTTGGAGATCTTATGAATGCCCCTTTGTTCTATAAAAACTAAAAATTCTATTTAAAAAAGGCAATCTATTATTTATTCTGTAGTGCTGGGGCTCGAGTCCAAGGGCACTCTTCCCCCGAGCTACATTCCCAGCCCTCTCTTAGTTTTCATTTGGAAGCAGGGTCTTGTTAAGTTGCTGACAGCCTCACTAATTTGCTGGGGCTGGCTTCGAACCCGTGATCTTCCTATCTCAACCTCCCAAGTATAAGGATTAGGACGTGTACTTGGTGTGCCACCAAGCCTGGCCAAAAGAAGGGGGAGGGGACCATCAATCTTACTTGTAAAACTCAATTTCAGTCACCTTCTTTGGACAAAATGAAGCCTGGAGAGAGCCGGGCGTGGTGGTCATTTTGCAATCCCAGCCCTCGGGAGGCTGGAACTGGAGCGTCACGGTTGTGGCCAGCCTCAGCTACTCAGTGAGGCCCTCTGCGACTCAGTGAGACCGTTTCAAAAGAAAGAATAATAAAAAACAATAGGGCAGGGGTGTGGCTCGGAGGTCGAATTCCCCTGTGTTTCACCCCCAGACCTGCAAAATAAATAAAAATAAACGTGGCTAAGAGCCTGCAGTACCCAGGTCTGCAGAGCGCGCCACGGAGAATGAGCAGACAGCACACACCTCAGGGATCGTGGACGTACTGCTTGGAAAAAATAAAAATAAAAACAAACTACTTCCTTCCTTTCTTCTTGTGGTACTGGGGACTGGGGGACTGAATCCAGGGGAGCTCTACCTCTGAGCTACACCCAATACTATGTCTTCAGTTTGAACCAGGGTCTCACTAGGTTGCTGAGAGCCTCACTATGTCGTCAAGACTATCCTCGAACTTGAGGTCCTCCTGTCTCAGCCTCCCAGGTACTGGGATTACAAGTGTGTACCACCATGCCCAGCTTATTTATTTTCTATTACTTTGGAAGGTTTGAAGAAAAAACACATTATAGATGTATGGTTTCATCTTAAATATGCATCCCCGCGGAGGTGACAGTGCCCTCAAGAGCGCAAAAAAAGGTGCGTAGAGGGGAAAAAGATACGTGATGCAGCTGACAGAGGGAGGGAGGAGGCCGGGTAAGAACGCAGTGTCCAAAAGGCCTTAAAGGACAATGGAAAAAATTATCAAACCGCAAACCTATGGCATCTATCACTATACAGGGTGAATTCTTATTTTTTTTACTATTTTCGAGGAGTACGGTATTCAGGCTAATATTATCCAAATGCTACATCTTCCAGAGAAAACTACCAAGAAATCAGAACACTACGAACATATCACATTAAATATCTACAAGTACCACTTTACTTTTAACCAGAAGGCAGAGTTAACGGTCCCGCATTGCAGTCAGAATAACAAAGGACAAACTGACATTTCGTGGACACTTTCCCACGCTCGAGCTCCTCCCAAGCACTGCGCGGTACTTCTCACTAGCCCCAGCACGACTGCCGGGCACCGCGCACCCCAGCACGGGGTGCGAAGCCCTGCAAGGGCCCCTGTGTGCCCGGGGTCTGCCATGGCTGCGCACCCCTGGTCTGGTCCACACCTGCAAGCCCGGCCACACCCTTCCAGACTCTCCTCCGCGCTCTTCCAGATGGAAGGAGGGCTCCTGCCCTTTAGGCTGAGGGATGTCTTACTGCTGCGGCCTGCAGTTCTACATCAGGAACACTCATGTGAGGACTTCTTTCATTAACACGGGCCAGAAACAAGTGCCTCAACCCCAGCGGGAAGCACAAGTCCTGGCCCACACCTGAGCCTGGGCACAGCTGGAGAGGCAAGTCCGTGAGCAGGGCCGGCAGGGGTGAGGCGCCCTCAGCCAGGAGGGGCAAGGGACGAGGTGGAGGCGCTGCGGGCCGGCGGAGCTGGAGTGTGGGCAGCAGGCTGAGCAGGGATGCGCTGGCTCTCCCAGCGCTGGCTTGAGTGGAGGAGGCGCTCCCCACCACACCTCGCTCAGCCCCTGGGACATCCTCCAGGGATCCCTGCACTCCCCTCCACACCCTCTCTCCTTCAAAGCCACGCCGCCTCCTTCAGCAGGCTCACTGCCTTGCCCATCGCACTGCCCTGCCCATTGCACAGCGCGCTAGTGTCCACGGCACACGGCACGGCCACCCTGGACCCTCGTCTTGGTGTATGGACAGCAGCAGAGGGCGCGACGGTGGAGGTCCACCTGCCCGCAGCTGCTGCCTCCCTCGTGAGCCGCACGCTCTCTATAAGGACCACTAAAGTCAGGAAACCCCTCCCAAGACAAGGCTGTGTATACACCAGCCTATACATATTTGGGGACCTCGGGCAGTTAAAGTAACTTCTTAGTGCTAGAATAGCACCCTCACCCCAGCTTTCAGGGCTCTTTCTTGGGGCGTTTCCCAAAGAAGAAGCCTGTCTGAAGTAAAATGAATGTAGTGCTGGGCCTGGAGCCTCGGGGTCCTCACTCCAGACAGTCAGAAGCTTTGGGATCAAAACCCAGATGTAGCCCGGGCATGGTGGTGCACATTTGTAATCCTAGTACTTGGGAGGCTGAGACAGGAGGATCGCGGCTCGCAGCCAGCCTCAGCTACTTAGTGAGGCCTTCTACAACTTAATGAGACCCTGTTTCAAAATAAAGAATAAAAAATAGGGCTGGGGGTGGAGCTCAGAGGTAGAATGCCCCTGAGTTACATCCCCAGTACTACAAACAAAAAGGAAACAAAAAAACCCAAATGTACTGGCGCATTGTAAAGACAGCATCATAATAATTTGTACAGCTGTGGGAGGATAATTTTAAAACTGACATCTCTACCTAGGGGCACATTTTCCTTTAATATATAATATAAAGAAAGAAAGCCGGGCGTGGTGGCCCACGCTTGTCATCCCAGCATTGGGGAGGCTGAGACCGGAGGATTGTGGTTCACGGACGGCCTCAGCTACTTAGTGAGGCCCTCTGCAACACTGAGACCCAGTTTCAAAATAAAGAATAAAAAATAGGGCAGGGCGTGTAGCTCAGAGGTCAAACGCCCCTGGGTTGCATTCCCAGACCCGCAAAAAAAAATATGTGTGTGTGTGTGTGTGTGTGTGTGTGTGTGTGTGTGTGTGTGTGTATAAAGAAAGATAACTTGCAAAAAATAAACTTTCAACAAAGGAATGTCCTTGGTGCTTATTTTACATTTTTAAACCAAAAGCAATCATATTCATTGTTAAATAATAAGGGTCTCAATTCTATATTGTGTACGTGTCAAAAATTCCCTTATATTTTTAAAATTTATTTATTTTTTGCGGTACTGGAGATGGAACCCAGAGGCATTCTACCTCAGAGCTGCACCCCCAGCCCTATTTTTTATTCTTTATTTTGAAACAGGGTCTCACTAAGTTGCAGAGGGCCTCACTAAGTAGCTGAGGCTGTCCGCGAGCCGCCATCCTCCAGTCTCAGCCTCCCAAATGCTGGGATTACAAGCGTGCGCCACCACGCCTGGGTTCCTATTTTTTATTCTTTATTTTGAAACCGGGTCTCACTGAGTTGCAAAGGGCCTCACTAAGTAGCTGAGGCTGTCCACGAACCGCGATCCTCCTGTCTCAGCTTCCCAAAAGCTGGGATTACAAGCGTGCTCATACAAGGCGAGCCACGCCCAGTTCATTTTCTTTACATTTTAATTTTAAAAAATAGATGTGCACACAGCTGGGCCTAGTGGTGCATACCTATAATCCCAGTACTTGGCACGCTAAAATAGGAGGATTGAAGATTCATGGCCAGCCTCAGCAATTTAGGCTCTCAGTAGCTTTGCAAGACTGTTTCCAAATAAAAAATAAATTAGGGAGCCGGGCCTGGTGGCACACACTTGTAATCCCAACATTTAGGCAGCAGAGACCAGAGGTTCGTGGTTTGTGGACAGCCTTAGCTATTTAGTGAGGCCCTCTGCAACTCGTGACCCTGCTTAAAAAATAAGACTAAATAGGGCTGGGAGTGTAGCTTGGAAGTAGAATGCCCCTGGGTTCCATCCCCAGTACTGCAAATAATAATAATAATAATAATAATAATAATAATAATAATAATAATAAATTTAAAATAAATGAATAAAATAGGGTGGGAGGTTTAGCTCAGAGGTAAAACATTCCTGGGTTCAATCTCCAGTACCACGGTAAGTAAGTAAATATTTATATAATAGGTGTATACTCACCATGGTTCAAACTTCAAAAGGAACAAAAGGTTCCTGCTGCCCGCGCGCAGGCTAACGAGGTTCCTAGCTTCCTGCACGCCCTCTGAAGACACGGCGACTGCACATACTCATCACCACTCCTGTCACCGGCAGTGTGGCACTGTCTTGCCCGTGACTTCTTCCATGAACACAACTGGGAGAGGGCCAGGCCCAGGCCCGGGGCTTCTTCGCCGCTAAGGCTGCAGAGCATCCACTGTGTGGACGGCCTGTAACCATTCAGCCTGAATTCCATGCTAGGTCGTCCCTACCAGCAACGCTCCATGAGTCACCCTGTGCACACATCGTTTTGTATGCATCTACGCAGAGCATAGGGTTGAGTCTCTGAAGTGAGGCTGTTGTTGTAAGGCTTTATACCTTTGTAATGGGTACTGCCAAACTGCCCTCTACAGAAGGTGACAGCAGACCTCCCCAGCAATGCTAAGCATGCCCGCGTCTCAACACCCTGCTCAGTACTGACTGTGCTATTAAAGAGGATAATCCATGCCACCAAGAGGAAGAAAACGCAGGATCTCAGTGCAGCTATCCCTGCATTTTTTAAATTATAATGCTGTAATCCTAGTACTTGGGAGGCTGAGACAGGAGGATTACCGGTTTGTGGCCAGCCTCAGCAATTTAGTGAGGCCTTCCACAACTTAGTTATACCCTGTGTCAAAATAAAAGAGAGGGCCCCAGGTGCTATATACATATATGTCGATGTCAACATGATTTACCTTATGATGTGAGAATATAATGCACCAATAAAAGCACATTAAAATAAAAATAAGATGGGTGTGATGGCAAATGCTTAAAATCCCAGTATTTGGGAGGCTGAGATAGGAGGATCCCGGGTTTGTGGCCAGCCTCAGCTACTTAGTGAGGCCCTCCACAACTTAGTGAGACTGTTTCCAAATAAGAAATAAAATCAGGCTGAGGGTGTAGCTCAGAGGTAGAATACCCCTGAGTTCAATCCCCAGCACCACATGAATGAATGAATGAATGAATGAATGAATGAATGAATGGTAAAGCTGGGCATCTTTTCATATGCTCTAGGACCAGGGGGCATCCTACTGCTGAGCTACCACCCTTTTTATTTTGAAATGGTCACTGAATTGCTGAGTCTCAGTAAGCTGCTGAAGCTATCTTTGAACCTGCAATCCTCTTGTTTCAGCCTTCCTTCCAAAGCTGGGTTACAGATACGCACCACATGCCTGGCTTTCTTATTAATCTTTAGGAAGATCTTTGCTTGGAAAGTACAGCAAAGCTGGTAATATGAGCATACATGCTGTCTCCTGGTTCACAATTTGTCTTTTGACTTGCTTAGAATAGTTATGGGCGGGCAATCTTTTTTTGTTGTTTTTTTGTTTTTTGCAGTACTGGGAATGGAAACCCCGGGTCATTCTACCTCTGAGTTCCACCCCCAGTCCTATTATTTATTCTTCATTTGGGAACAGGGTCTCACTGAATTGTAAATGGCCTCACTAAGTAGCTGAGGCCGTCCACGAACCACAATCCTCCAGTCTCAGCCTCCCAAATGCTGAGATTACAAGCGTGCACCACCACATCCAGCTTTGTTTTTGTTTTAAGTAATTCATTTTCCAGTTTTGTCTTCATGATTTTTTTTTTTTTTTTTTTGTGGTACTAGGGATGGATCCCAGGGGCTTTTCTACCTCCGGCCTACACTCCCAGACCTATTTTATACTTTATTTGGAAACAGGGTCTAAGTTGCTGAGCGCCTCACTAACTAGCTGAGGCTGGCTTTGAACCTGTGCGATCCTCCTGTCTCAGCCTCCCAAGCACTGGGATTACAAGCGTGCGCCACCATGCCCAGTTGTCTTCATGATTTAATGCTGGTCTGCTCCAAAAATAAAACATCTCCCAGAAATTTTCTACTCATTTTGTAGTTTGATTTTAAAATCTCAAAGATCCATCTGTTGCTATTAAGACAATCCTTTACACAGGAAGCCCTCTATGCCTGCGTGCGTTCACTGGGAAGGAGCAGGAGCTGCTGCCCGCAGGTGCGGCGCACCTCAGGAGCTCGCGGTCCCAGCACTCAGAGCACCCCGACACCCAGCTCTTCCTCTCGCCGTCGGTATTCCCTGCAGTTTACTTTATCATCTCTTCCAATTTTTCTCAATTAACCTGTAAGACAACCGTGAGTAAAGGAGGGAAGCATCATCTCTACCTTGCTCACCGCTCTCCGCTGGGGAGTCCTCGTGTCGAAGGAAGAACTTCACGTCTTCCCTGCGGGGTCCCCACTTCAGCAAGTGCTCGTACATCATGTGATCCGAGGGGATGGGCCGCTCTAGGAGAGAGACCGCACCTTACTCATCAGAGAGAGAGACCGCGCAGCCAGGGGGACAGTGACCGGCCCACGCCAGGGCACGCCACGCACACGGCAGAGCTCAAGAGCACGCCACGCTCCGAACTGTAACTTCTTAATGCGGAAAAGGAATGAGTGGGAAATAACTAGGCAACACCAGCAATACACGTAGGGCGGTTTGGCAACATGAAGTCGGAATCAAGGAACACCTGCCCTTATAATCCTTACTTATCACAAAGCGGTGCCCCTCCATGCTCCAGGGAAAGGGGTTAGGATCAAATCTGCCACACCGTGCCCTCAGGGCAGTCAGGCACACCCAG
The DNA here is from genome assembly GCF_963383645.1 of Muscardinus avellanarius. NCBI lineage: Eukaryota > Metazoa > Chordata > Mammalia > Rodentia > Gliridae > Muscardinus > Muscardinus avellanarius. Next base: position 106,253,191 of record NC_137798.1, read on the forward strand.
GCTGACCAGGGCGCTTCCTGGCATCTCAGTCACATTACTGTGAATGCCTGACAGCACTTGCAGAGACCAACTTTACCAAGTTAAGAACAAAAAGCAAATTCTATACAACTAGATGTATTTAAGATATTTTTTAAAAAGAAAAGATTGTCAGGCGTGGTGGCGCACGCTTGTCATCCCCACGCTTGGGAGGCTGAGACAGGATGACACAGGTTCGAAGCCAGCCTCAGCTACGTAGTGAGGCTCTCAGCAACTTAGTGAGACCCTGTTTCAAAATAAAATATAAAATAGGGCTGGGAGTATAGCCCGGTGGTAGAAAGCCTCTGGGTTCCACCCCAAGTACCACACACACACACCAAAAAAAAAAAAAAAAAAAAATTAAGTCAGGCATGGCACCTGTAAATCCAGTACTTGGGAGGCCGAGACAGGAGGATCAAAGCCAAAGGTTCAAGGCCAGTCTCAGCAATTTAGTTTGCCTTCAGCAATACAGCAAGCCCTGTTTAAAATAAAATAGGCTGGGCATGGTGGCGCACACTTGTAATCCCAGTACTTAGGAGGCTGAGACAGGAGAATTGCAGATTTGAAACCAGCCTCAGAAGCTTAGTGAGGCTCTCAGAAACTTAGTGAGACCCTGTTTCTAAATAAAATATAAAATAGGTCTGGGGTGTAGCCTGGAAGTAGAAGGCCCTTGGGTTCCATCCCCTGTACCACAAAAAATAAAAATAAAATAGGGCTGACATATAGCTCAGAAGTTGATCCCCTCCGCACCCCAACCCGGTTCAATTTTCAGTACCACGCACCAGAAAAAAGAAAAAAAGAAAAAAAAAAGGAAATCTTACACAGGGCAGGGTACAGTGGTACAAGCCTGTAATCCCAGGTACACAGAAGGTTGAGGCAGGAGCATTCCAAGTTTGAAATAGCCTCAGAAATTTAAGAGAACCCTGTCCTGTCTCAGAATAAAAAGTCAAAAAGGCTGGGTTATAGCGCAGTTCTTGTTTGACGAGCACGTGAGATGCCCTGAGTTCAATCCCCAGTACCACAGAAGAAAAACACAAAGCTCATGAACAGATTCTCTCTTTACCAATTACTTGAGAAGAGTACTAGTGCAGTTGTTAATTTTAAAGTGCCAATTTTATGTTTACAATGCACTCCATTTTCCTTCTCTGTGAACTGTCTCAGATACTCTTGAGTCAGTTAAAATATGAGTTGTCTCTTAGCTAATGGAAGTTCTTTATTGTCTAGACATTAGTCCTGAGTTGGTTACATATATTGACAATATACTTACCTTTTAATAATTTTACTGGTATCTTTTTTGAACAAAACCTTAATTTTTTTTTGTTTTGGCGGGTCTGGGGATGGAACCCAGGAACATTTGACCGCTGAGCTACACCCCTTATCCTATTTTTTATTCTTTACTTTGGAACAGGGTCTCACTAAGTTGCAAAGGGCCTCCCTAAGTAGCTGAGGCTGTCCGTGAACCGCGATCCTCCTGTCTCAGCCTCCCAAATGCTAAGATTACAAGTGTGCACCACTACACCCAGCTCAAAACCTTAAATTTTTGAGTATAAGCAATTATCAGTCTTTTTGTTTGAGTTTTTGTTTTTGATACTGGGTCTCACTATGTTACCTAGGCTGGTTCTGAACACCAGGATTAAACAATCTTCCTGCCTCAGGCTCCCTAGTAGCAGAGACTACAGGTGCGTGCCATCACATCCAGGTACTGTGAGTTTTTGTACAATAAACCTTTCTTGCTGGGAGTGGTGGCACATGATTGTAATCCCAGCATTTGGGAGGCTGAGAATGGAGGATGGCAGTTCACAGACAGCCTCAGCTACTTAGCGAGGCCCTTTGCAACTCAGTGAGACCGTTTCACAAATAAAAAGACTAAGACTAGGCGTGGTGGCATATGCTTGTAATCCCAGCATTTGGGAGGCTGAGACAGGAGGATCGAGGTTCGAGGAAAGCCTCAGCTACTACTTAGTGAGGCCCTTTGCAACTCAGTGAGACCTTGTTTCAAAATAAAGAATAAAAAATTAGGGTTGGGGGTATACCTCAGAGGCAGAATGCCCTTTGGTTCCATCCCCAGTACTACCAAAATAAAATAAAATGAAATAAAAAAGACTTAAAAAAAATAGGAAGCCGGGCATGGTGGTTCACGCTTGTAATCTCAGCATTCGAGAGGCTGAAATCAGAGGATCTCAGTTCGCGGACAGCCTTAGATACTTTGTGAGGCCCTCTGCAACTCAGTGAGACCCGATTTCAAAATAAAGAGCGAAAAATAGGGTAGGGGGTGTAGCTTGGAGGTCGAACGCCCCTGGGTTCCATCCCCAGAACCCCCCAAAATAATAAAAATTAAAAAATAGGGCTGGGGGGTGTAGCTTGGAGTACAATGTTCCTGGGTTCAATTCCCAGTACCGCAAACACAAACAAAAAATAACAAACAAAAGAAAACCTTTCTCTACTCCAAGGTCAAAAAGATGTTCTCTTATGATATTTCTATAAAGTATCTGTTTTCTGACCATAGGGAATTTATTCCTGTGTATACAGTAAAGACCTGCTTTTCCTTCTTCCACCTGAATAATCAATCGTCCAGCATCACCTACTGAATTGTCCATTCTTTCACAAAGATACTTTTTTTTTTCGGTACTATGGATGGAACCCAAGGGCGTTTTACCTCTGAGCTACATCCCCAGCCCCATTTTTTAATCCTTTTTATGTTTGAAACAGGGTCTCACTGAGTTGCAGAGGGCTACTAGTAAGTAGTAGCTGAGGCTGCCCACAAACTGCCATCCTCCCGTCTCTGCCTCCTGAATGCTGGGATTACAAGCGTGCGGCACCGCGCCTGGCAAGACACTTAAATGCCAGCTCTGTGTGGGTCAGGATTTCACCTGTGCACAGGATTTTCCTGAGATGTCTCTTCTGTCCTGCCGACTACTGAGCAATGCCCATGCTGAGCCATGTTGTAATTACCATTGCTCAGTAAGTTTTACTGTCTGGTAGGGCAATTCCTCTCCATATGGCTTAGTTTCAAAAGTATTTTGGAATTTCACAGCCCTTTGCTCTCATATATATTTTAGGAGCAACTTAAGATATTTTTTTTTAAAAGGTAGCATTCTGCCAGGCATGGTGGCGCACACTTGTAATTCCCACGCTTGGGAGGCAGAGACAGGAGGATCGCGCAGGATCGAAGCCAGCCGTGCTGGCTTAAGAGACCCTGTTTCCAAATAAAAATATAAAAAAATAGGTCTGGGAGTGTAGCCCGGAGGTGGAAGGGCTTCCAGGAACCCAAGTACCACAAAAAAGAAAAAAAAAAAAAAAAAAAAGGTAGGATTCTCAGCTGGGCGTGGTGGCGCATGCTTGTAATCCCAGCATTCGGTAGGCTAAAACCGGAGGATGGTGGTTCGCGGACAGCCTCAGCTACTTAATGCGGCCCTCTGCAACTCAGTGAGACCACCCCCAGCCCTATCTTTTATTCTTTATTTTGAAACAGGGTCTCTGAGTTGCAAATGGCCTCACTAAGTAATATCTGAGGCTGTCCTCGAAACAAGATCCTCCTGTCTCAGCCTCTCAAGTGCTGGGAAGATTACCAGTGTGCGCCACTACGCCTGGCTGGAACATGGCCTCTTTGGTTTACTGAGTTCATCTGGTTTTGTCTGTTTGATACTGGAGGTTGAGCCCAGAGGCTTTCTACCTCTGAGCTACTTCCTCAGCCTGTGCTCGTGTGTGTGCACACGCACGTGTGTGCACTACTCAGAATCCGGGACACTGTACCTCTGAGCTCAACCCCCGGCCCTTTTTATTTTCTTGTTTTCAAACAGGGTCTCACTAGGTTGCTGAGAGTCCTGCTACATTGCTAAGGCTGTCCTCAGACCTGTGGTCTTCCCGCCTGCCTTCCCAGTACAGGGACTGCAGACGTGCCGCACCACACCCGGCCGTTCCCCGGCCTTTTTTATTTTGTGACAGGGTCTCGCTAAGCTGCTCTGGGTCTCGCTGAGTTGTTGAGGCGGAGCTTAAATCTGCAGCCGTCCTGCTCCAGCCTCCAAACACTGAGGTGATAAACATGCACCACCCGGCTTGTCTTTCTACGTTCACAAATATGGACAGTCCCGGCTCTTCCTCTCCTCCTCTCCAGCTCTTGCTCCTGTTACCCTGCTGGAGGGACAGCACTCAACAGAAACCGAAGCGCGCATCCTCTTCTTCCTGACTTTAATGAGTACGCTTCCACAGTTCAGGGCCAAGTATAAATTAAAAAAATTTTTTTTGCAGGTCTGGGGATGGAACCCAGGGGCATTTGACCTCCGAGCTACACACCCTGCCCTAATTTTTATTCTTTTATTTTGAAACAGGGTCTCACTGAGTTGGGAAGGGCCTCACTAAGTAGCTGAGGCTGTCCGCGAACCGCAATCTGCGGTCCGTTCCCGAATGCTGGGATTACAAGCGTGCGCCACCACGCCCAGTCTAAGTATAAATTTTGCTGAAGGCTTCTGAAAGCGCGTATTTAGTGAATTACAGAAGTTTCCTCTATTCCAGTTTGCTAATAGTTATCATAAAGGGCATTTAACTTTATCAAAATTGCAGCTAGGCGTGGTGGCACACACTTGTAAACCCTGCGCTTGGGAGGCTGAGACACGAGGATCGCACAGGTTCAAAGCCAGCCTCAGCTACAGAGTGAGACTCTCATCAACTTAGTGAGACCCTGTTTCCAAATAAAGTAAATAGGTCTGGGAGTGTAGCCCAGAAGTAGAAATCCCCTGGGTTCTACCCTAGTACCACAAAAAAAAAAAAAAATGCAATGATGCTCTTTTTCCTAATGTAGCTTATTAACATACTTGACTTGGAGTCTCTTGCATTCCCTCCTCAGAGTAGACTTTACTTGGTCTTGATTTTTTTTTTTTGGTGGTGGTACTGGGGATTGAACCCATGGCCATTCTACCTTCAAGCTACATTCCCAGCTCTATTTCTTATTCTTTATTTTGAAACAGAATCTCACTAAGTAGGCGAGGTTGGCCTTGAACCTACAATCCTCTCACCTCCAAGTACTGGAATTACAAACCTGCGCCGCCCTGCCCAGCTGGTCTTGATTTCTCAATGTGCTGTTGAACTGGATTAGCTGTCAGGATTTTTGCATCTATGTTCAAATTAAGGTTGGCCCATACTTTTCTTGTATTCTACTTTAGAAATTTGGTGTAGAAATTACACTGATCTCAGAAAATACTGAGTAGCTATCTCTTTTTCTATTTTCTGAAAGTTTTTATATAAGGTAGGGATTATTTGTTCTTTGAAGTGAAAAACTGCCTGTCCAACCATCTGGGGCTGGAGTCCTTGGGAGCACAAACAATCACAGATTCAATTTATTTTACACGTTTTAAGTTTCCTCTTTCTTTATTCACTTTAAGCAAAGGCAATATTCCTGGCCTATTATTTTCTTCTCAAAGCATTTATCACTCTCCAGTATACTGCACACTTTATCACAGATACCTCTACCTCCCTAGAAAGACAAGGTCCTTGGGACACAAATCTTGGCTCTTCATTGACTACATTGACTAATACAGCTCCAAGCACCAAACACTATGACTGGCATAGAATGGGTGCTTGATAAATACTTTTTCAATGAATCTTGATAATTTTCATTTATATTTCATCAGTTATTAAAGTTATGAGTTACTCATAGTATGTTAGTTTTCAAAATTATTTACTGTACCTTTACATTCTTTTTCTTATTTGTGGCTTTTCTCTTTTTTCCTAATTAATTTCTAATCTTAATCTGCTTGTCTATTTTATTAATTATTTCAAGAAAACAACTTTTGGTTTTATTGACTCTCAAACATTCTTTCACTTCTGATTTAATATTTATTTCCTTCCATTTTCTTTAGTTTTATTTCCTTTTTCTAGTTTCTTGAGTTTGGGTAGTTGGTTTTAAAATGCTTTGGGGGGGGCGGGTTCCCAGGGATTGAACCCAGGGTCACAAATGCTAGGCAAGTACTCTAGCACTGAGCTATGTCCCTGGACCTTGTGTGGGGGTGGGGGTAGGGGGGTCTAAGTAGCCTGGTTGCCTGGGCTGGTCTTGAACTTGGGATTCTCCTTCTACCTCCAGGCTACACTCTGAGACCTTTTATTTATTTATTTATTTTTAAATTTGGAAACAGGGTCTTTTAAGCCAGCATGGCTGGCTTCCAACCTACGCGATCCTCCTGTCTCTGCCTCCCAAGCGCAGGGATTACAAGTGTGCGCCACCACGCCCTGCTTAAATTGTATATTTTAAATTAATGAAGTTAAGCAAAAAACTTACTCTAAGTACCACTTTGTGGGTATATATGGTACTGAGGATTGTGGTACTCAAGAGCATTCTACCTCTGAGCTATACCCCGAATCCAATTTTATTTTATTTTTTGGTGGTACTGGGGTTCCTGGAAGCCCTTCTACCTCCGGCCTACACTCCCAGACCTATTTTTACATTTTTATTTGGAAACAGGGTCTCCTAAGCCAGCGCGCGCGGCTGGCTTTGAACCTGCGCGATCCTCCTGTCTCTGACTCCCAAGCGCGGGGATTACAAGCGTGCACCACCACGCCCGGCTTATTTTATTTTTTATTTTGAAACAGGGTCTCAGTAGGTTGATGAGAGTCTTACTACTTGCTAAGGCTGTCCTTGAACCTGCAACCCTCTGGTCTCAGCCTCCCAAGTACTGGGATTACAAGTGTGGGCCACCACAGCTGGCTCTAAGTACCACTTTACACAAAGCTATAATCCCAGGATTTAGGACTCTAAGATTAAGACCCAGGATTTTAAGCCGGACACAGTGGCACACGCTTATAATCCTAGTACTTGGGAGGCTGAAACAGGAGAATCCAGATTCACAGCCAGCCTCAGCTAACTTAGTGAGGCCCTCTGCAACTTAGTGAGACCCTGTTTCAAAATCAAGAATAAAAATGAGGCTGGGGGTGTAGCTTGGAGGTAGAATGCCCTGGGTTCCAGCCCCAGCACAAAAAAAAAAAAAAAAAAGACCAGGACTGTCACCTTCTCCGTGTTATTATGGAGGCCTCGCTCTTTACAGGTTTATGTGGGAGACACGTTTCTGCCTTTACGACACTGCCAAGAGAGGAAGAAGAGCTGCTCCACACAGCAGGCAGAGCTGAGCCCAGAGGCCTGCACGCGTCTGCGTTGGTGGGTGGTGTCGAGAGGGCCGCGCAAAGCGGGTCTGCCTTCCTTGCCTGCCTGGAGTGACCGCGGGAAGCGTGAAGCCACATGTTACTTTACAAATACCACCTTGAAAGGCCTGCCCCGCGTGGCAGAACTGCTTCACTTACGCAGTTCCTTGAAATACCACAGTATTTTCCAAGCTGACAGACACTGAGTGGCAACTTAACACATACCATTTCCCCGCCACACCTCAGCCAGATGACAGCTCCCTTCTCCGGGTTCCTTGCAAAACTCTACAACATCTCGGCAGGTCGTTTCTGGTGTTATAGGAACTTCTGTTAAAATCTGTTCGTTGTTGCTCAAGAACACGGTCAGTATCATCTGTAAGAGAAAAGATGAAAGCTACAATTTAGCTTACTTTTTATAAAGATTACATTTAAAGTCCTCCTTCCAATATCTCCTTTCCCAAATGCCTGCAGGATACGTTTCTGGAAACTAGCTGCTTCTAAAGTTCATGGGCACGCCTGTAATCCCCGCGCTTGGGAGGCTGAGACAGGAGGATCGCGCAGGTTCGAAGCCAGCCGCGCACGCTGGCTTAGGAGACCCTGTTTCCAAATATAAAAAAATGTAAAAAGAGGTCTGGGAGTGTAGCCCGGAGGTAGAAGGGCTTCCAGGAACCCCAGTACCACCACCAAAAAAAAAAAAAAAAAAAAAAAAAAGTCAGCACAAGCCGGGCGTGGTGGTGCACGCTTGTAATCCCCGCACTTGGGAGGCTGAGACAGGAGGATCGCGCAGGTTCGAAGCCAGCCTCCGCTGGCTTAAGAGACCCTGTTTCATCCCCCCCAAAAAAAACAAACCCCAAAGTACAACTTAAACCAAAGATTTTCTTTTATCAGAAAGTATTACAAAGTATATCTGTTCAATCTTTCATCAAGGGTCAGAAACAAACCCTGCGAGTGTCCTAACTGTTCTCCCTTTTACTCCACTGTTAACTTCCCTCTGGGAATGCCCTGCCAGGCCCCGTTGCCTGGCCACGCTCGCCGGGCCCTGGAGCTGCTTCTGCACCACTGCCACGGGTTCCTAAGTGTACACCAGCGAAGTCACAGCGGGCCCCTGCCGCCCAAGGCCGCCCTTCTCAAAACCCTCTGTATAAACAGAAGCGGGTCTCTTTCTTCTCAGTCTAATGCGGCGTCCAGTCTCTGTTTTCCCCTCAGGGAATCTCTACAGAATGCACTCTGAGAACCTAAACAACAGGAAGAACTACAGACCCTAGCCTCCCAGGTCCCGGCCCTTCGCTGAGCCCCTCCCTTAGTTCTCTGCCCTCCGCCCAAGGCCCCTGCCTGTTCGACTGTCAACTCCCATTCACTGTAAAGTTCAGCTCCCAGCGGGCATCTCTGCAACTCTCCCTTCCCTTCCTCCTTGCTTGTGACCCACCTCTCCTCACATCTTCAGTCCCTCACTTCCGTGACATTAACAGCCTCTTCTTCCTCACTAGAATAGGCTTTCCAGTCAATCTGCTGTCCAATCTTTAGTTTCCTGTTGCTTAGTCAGTATCTGGCACAGAGTAGGCACAGTAAAATTTAGCTGACTCTAGGAATGATACACAAAAGACAGAATTCCCACCAGGCCCAAGAACTGAGGAAATATATACACGTAATCAGATAAACATTATTTATCTTTTGTATACCCTTTTTCTTTTTTTGGTGCTGGGGATTGAATCCAGGGCCTCAGGCTTAATACATGCACTCTATCACCAACCTTAACCCCCATATTTCTATTTTACATAATTTTTTTTTTGCGGTACTACTGGGGATTGAACCCAGGGACATTCTATCTCCGAGCTGCAGGCCCACCCCGGTTTTTTATTCTTTATTTTGAAACAGAGTCTCACTAAGAAGCTAAGGCTAGCTTTCAACCTGCGATCCTCCTGTCTCAGCCTCCCACGTACAGGAATTATAAGCGTGCACCACCACACTCTGCTTATAAAAATTATTTTGCCGGGCGTGGTGGCGCACGCTTGTAATCCCCGCGCTTGGGAGGCGGAGACAGGAGGATCGCGCAGGTTCGAAGCCAGCCGCGCTGGCGTAAGAGACCCTGTTTCAAAAATATAAAATAGGTCTGGGAGTGTAGCCCGGAGGAAGAAGGGCTTCCAGGAACCCCAGTACTACCAAAAAAAATAAAAAATTAAAAAAATTAAAAAAAATTATTTTAACAAATAAAATTAGAGCCAGGCGTGGTGACGCACACTTGTAATCCCAGCGCTTGGGAGGCTGAGACAGGAGGATCGCACAGGTTCGAAGCCAGCCTTGGCTACTTAATGAGGCGCTCAGCAACTTAGTGAGACGCTGTTTACAAATAAAATATAAAATAGGTCTGGGAGTATAACCTAGAGCTAGAAAGCCCCTGGCTTCCATCCCTAATACCACAAAAAAAAAAAAAAAAAAAGAGAAAGAAAGAAAGAAAGAAAGAAAGAAAGATGTTTATAGGACACTGCTTTTTTTTTTTTTTTTTTTTTTTTGCGATACCAGTGAACCCAAGGGCATTGTACCTCCGAGCTACAACCCAGCCCTATTTTTAGTTTTTTTAATTTTTGAAACAGGGTCTGGTTAGAGAGAAGGTCTCCTAGAAAAGGTGGCATTTTAGCAGAGCCATGAAAGAACCAAGTAAGCAAGCTTTGTGAGTGCCTGGACAGACCGTCCAGGCAGCGGTAACAGCAAGTCCAAGGGGCAGGGGCCGGTGCGCGCTGACCATGTAGGGCTTGGAAGACTCAGCCTTGACCAGGCAAGATGGGCAGGCAACCAAGAGACCCCAACAGATAGCTGATGTAGTACAACTGGCGTTTTAGGAAGGTCTGGCTACGGTCTGGAGAACACGCACCTGGTAAGCTAGCAGTAGTCATGGTAGTAAGAATAAGGACGTTTTCGTTCTGGGGACTGAAGGCCGGGCTGCGCTGCCCCGAGCTACATCCCCAGCCCTCGTCATTCATTTGAGACAGGCTCTTGCCGAGCTGTTGAGACTGGCCTTAAACTTGCAGTCCCCCTGCCTTAGCCTTCTGAGTCACAGGCGTGTGCCGCCTCGCCTGGCATTTTGAAGTCTGAGGACTGGGGCATTTACTGGGATCTGGCACAGACCTTTGACTGTATGCCCCATGGACTCTCCAGACTTATGTGCTCATCAAAACTTCAGGGGGAGCGCCTGTACTCTTCCCTATTCTCTCTTGATGTATTACTCGTGTGTCTTACTACTATACCATTATTACTCAGTATTAATCTCCTTACTTAAAAAAACAAAAAAGAAATTAAACAGCTATCTCTACTCACTAAGCTGTAAGAATAATTGATTTTATTTATACATACATTTTTTGTGGTACTAGAGATGAAACCCAGGGGCATTCTACTTCGATCTATACCCCGCCACCCTATTTTTTTGTGTGTGGGGGGGTCTGCAGATGGAACCCACCAGGGGCATTCAACCTCCGAGCTACACCCCTAGCCCTATTTTTTTTTATTCTTTATTTTTGAAAGAGGGTCTAAGTTGCAGAGGGCCTCACTAAGTAGCTGAGGCTGTCCGTGAACCGTGATCCCCCTGTCTCAGGCTCCAGAATGCTGGGATTACAAGCGTGCGCCACCTCGCCTGGCAACCCCTCGTCCTATTTTTTATTCTTGATTTTGAAACAGTTGTGGAGGGCCTCACTAAGTAGCTGAGGCTGGCCACGAACCTGTGATCATCCTGTCTCAGCCTCCCAAATACTGAGAGTACAAGTGTGAATCACCATGAGATTTATTTTTATTTTTTGTGATACTGGGAATTAAACCCAGGGGCATTCTAACTCTGGAGCTATACTCCCAGCCCTATATGATTCTTTTATTTTGAAACAGGGTCTAATTTGTGGAGGCCTCAATAAATTGCTGAGGCTGAACTTCTGCGATTCTTTTATCTCAGCCTCCCAAATCCTTGGATTACAAACATGGGCCACCATGCCCGGCATTTATTTTTTAAAAATGGAGGTAACTACCTAATGAATGATGCTGGAATCTATAGAATTTGGAACAAAATAGGTAATTCAAGGGTCCAGGTCAAAGAAGTCCAAAAATAATGACGTAACAATTACATCTGAAACAACTACAATATATTCTTCCTCATGTATACACATTTATTTTATTGTTGCCCAAAGTAGGAGAATTTTATGGTATAAGTGGTATATCTCACCCGGGCGTGGTGGCGCACGCTTGTAATCTCCACGCTTGGGAGGCTGAGACAGGAGGATCACACAGGTTCAAAGCCAGCCTCAGCTGGCTTAAGAGACCCTGTTTCCAAATAAAATATAAAATAGGTCTGGGAGTATGGCCTGGAGGTAGAAGGCCCTTGGGTTCCATCCCTAGTACCACAAAAATAAATAAATAATAAATAAATAAATAAATAAATAAAGTATATCTCAGGCAGGTATGGTGGCACATGCTTGTAATCCTAGCATTCAGGAGGCTGAGACTGAAAGATTGTGGTTCATGGACAGCCTCAGCTTAGTGAGGCCCTTTACAACTCAGTGAGACTCTGTTTCAAAAAACACTAAAAGACAGGGCTGGAGGTGTACCTTGGAGGTAGAATGCCCCTGGGTTCTATCCCCAGTACCAAATATAGATAGATAGATAGATAGATAGATAGATAGATAGATAGATAGATAGATGGATAGATATAGATCTCAAATCAGGCATGGTGGCGCATTACTGTAATCTCAGTGTTGGGAGGCTGAGACAGGTGGATGGCAAGTTCATGGATAGCCTCAGCAATATAACAAGACTCTCAGCAATTTAACAAGACCCTATTTCAAAAATAAATAAGTAAGCTGGGCGTGGTGGTACACGTTTGTAATCCCAGCATTTGGGAGGCTGAGACAGGAGGGGATCACAGTTCACACACAGCCTCAGCTACTTAGTGAGGCCCTTTGCAGCTCAGTGAGACCTTGTTTCAAAATAAAGAATAAAAAATAGGGCTGGGGGTATAGCTCAGAGGTAGAATGCCCCTGGGTTCCATCCCCAGTACCACCATAAATAAATAAGTAGGCCGGGGAAGCCGGGATGGTGGTGCATGCTCATAATCCCAGTATTTGGGAGGCTGAGACCAGAGGATCACAAGTTTCTGGCCAACCTCAGCAACTTAATGAGGCCTTTTGCAACTTGGTGAGATCCTGTTTCAAAATAAAAAAGATAAGCCAGGCACAGTGGCACACATTTGTAATGCCAGTACCTAGAAGGCTGAGAGAGGAGGAGCGGAGGTTTAGAGTCAGCCTGGCAATCTAGCGAAGCTTTCAGCAACCTCGTGAGATCCTGTTTCCAAATAAGATAAAATTTGGGCTGGACTGTAGCTTGGTAGAATCGCTCTGGGTTCAATCCACAGTACATTAAAAAAAAAAAAAAAAAGATAAAACAGAGCTGAGAGTATAGCTGAGAAGTGTAATGCCCCTGGGTTCACACCCCAATACCAAATACACAAATGCTAGGGTATAGCTCAGAGGTAGACTGCCCCTGGGTTTACCTCCCACCACCACTAAATCAGTAGGTAAATAAGTACAATCTGTAAGACTTTCAGAAAAGGAAATAAAAACTATATAGTGCAAATACCCTAGAACAAGACACTGGAGCCCCCTGCCACTGGTTTTGCTGTGACGAGCTAGAGAAGCTGCTCTCGTTCATCTCTGGGCCGCAAGAGAGGCCCAGCACATGCCACGCGTGAGATACCTTTTAGAGCTGGGCATGGTGGTGCCTACTTGTAATCTCAGTACTTGGAAGGCTGAGATAGGAGGATGGCAGGTTTGAGGCCAGCCTCAGCAATTAGTGAGCCTCTCTGCAACTTAGACCCTGTTTCAAAATAAAGAATAAAATAGGGCTGGGGGATAGCTTCTGAGCTATCCCCTTCTGAGCTAAGGCCCCTGGGCTCAATTTTACCGCATGAGCCATTCTGCTAGACTTGCCCACAGCCGCTTGCACGGCTTCTTTTAGCACACACCAGGGAGGGGAGCTTTCCCCGGCCAGTCAACTCAGGTGGTAGTGCCCCACCACGCCCGGCCCCACCAATGGGCTGTGGTGTTCATTCACTCGCCCGTCTCCACCAGGACGCACACTTGTCGAGAGCGGGAAGTCTAGCTAAGAGCACGCAGCAGGTACTCAGTAAGCCTTCCCAGTTGTATATAAAATGTCCTTCAGAGCAGGTTTTCTGAATTGCAAAGGGAGGTTCTTGTCTGTCTTTTCTTCTTCAAGGCCTTCATAAAACAATGACTGGTACTTTCTCCCTTCTAATCACTGAGTGAGTCCACATCAGAGAGAAGAAAACAATTCTGAAAATATGTGTGACAGAAAGCGAAGGCTCGTGTGTTTTCTCTAACGTGCACAAGCGAGGGAGTAACTGGACATCAGAGGGACGCCAGAAAATGGAGGAGAAGCCTCAGTGGAGCCAGGGAGGTGGTCTGCGGAAGGGGCAGTGAGGGTCATTAGTGGAATTCCTACCACTGACTACGGGTCCCTTTGTGAATATACAACGTCAATCTGGGAAGGGGGGAGACGGGGAGGTGGGAGGGCACCGAGTGCCGTGTGCACGACGTCACTGTCAGCACGACTTCCATTATGGGGTGAGACTACAATGCACCGAGAAAAGCATATTTAAAAGTTAGTCAGGCCGGGCGTGGTGGGCACGCTTGTCATCCCCGCGCTTGGGAGGCGGAGACAGGAGGATCGCGCAGGTTCGAAGCCAGCCTCAGCTGGCTTAAGAGACCCTGTCTCCAAATAAAATATAAAATAGGTCTGGGAGTGTAGCCCAGAGGCAGAGGGCCCCTGGGTTCTATCCCCAGTACCACCAAAAATAAAAATAAAAATAAAAAGTTAGTTAGAAAGTCAGGTGCCCTGAACAAATTAAGCACCTGTTATTTGGTAGATTCACTCAGATCTAGAGACATAAAGAACCCTTGTAGCCAGGCATGATGGTGGCACACATCTGTAATCTTAGTACTGAGGGAGCTGAGACAGGAGGATTGCAAGTTTGAGGGCAGTCTCAGCAAGTCTCAGACTCTCATCAACCTAGAAAGGGAAGGAGGTGTAGCTCAGAGGTAGAATGCCCCTGGATTTGGTACATGTGTGTACACACACACACACACACACACACACACACACCCTGGTCAATGCCTTCCCTCTTTCCACAAGGTGGCACTGCAGGGCAACAGGGGCATATTCCCACTTACTGCAAATTTGGGGGGAAAGAATGAACTCTTAAGAACAGGTATAGTTTAGTAAGATCATATTAAGTAAAATTTCCATGATTAGAATTTGTATTATTTTGGAACGGAAGTAGAACTGACCTCAAGAAAGTGATGGAAAAAAGTTTCTAAATGGCTGAGAAGCATAAGGCTGCAGAGGTACTGAGCTAACCCTCTTTTTTTGTGTGGGTCTGGGGCTGGAACCTAGGGGCATTTGACCTCCGAGCTACACCCCCTGCCCTATTTTTTATTCTTTATTTTGAAACCAGGTCTCACTGAGTTGCGGAGGGCCTCACTATGTAGCTGAGGCTGTCCGTGAACCACATCCTCCGGTCTCAGCCTCCCGAATGCTGGGAAGACAAGCGTGCGCCACCACGCCCGCCCGGCTGATCTAACCCTCTTGAAAGGACAGGTTTATTTAAACAGTCAACAGTCGGGCAGGAGCCAGTCTAAGTTAACTGGCCATTAAACTGGGCCTCAATGACCATATTAATTCTGTTTAAAGTCACCATTTCCTTTAGTAATTGTTTGTTTGTTGTTTTGCGGGTCTGGGGATGGAACCCAGGGGCAGTCTACCTCCGAGCTACACTGCTGTCCTATTTTTTATTCTTTATTTTGAAACTGGGTCTCACTAAGTTGCGGAGGGCCTCACTAAGCAGCTGAGGCTGTCCACGAACTGTGATCTTTTAGTCTCAGCCTCCCAATGCTAAGAGTACAGCCGTGCGCCACCACGCCCGGCTCCTTTAGTAATTTAACGCGAAAAATATACCCCATCAGAGCCAGAAACGGTGGTACACACACGTAATCCTCGTGCTTGAAGGCTAAGACAGGAGGGTGCAGGATCGAGGACAGTCTCAGCAAGTAAAGACTCATCAGCCTAGAGCGATCCTGTTTCAAACTAAAAATAAAAAGGGCTGGTGTAGCTCAGAGGGGGGCTGCCCTTGGGTTCCATCCCCCGGGCCGCAAAAATAAAAAGTACTCCATCACATAAAAATTCCCTCCCACCAATTTAAACACTAAATCTAGGTACAAATTATTTCTGTACAAAACAGACATCTTAAGCTTCGCTTCGCCTTACTCACTTCGGTGTTCTGCTGTTTTCTGCGGTGTCGGAGATGGAAGCCAGGCGCTTCTACCTCTGAGCCCCACCCCAGCCCTGTTATGCATTTTGAGAGAATCATGTATAACCTGTGTAAATACAAGATTCCTGACGGCTTCCATGATACCCAGACGTGTCATGCACAGGGTATGAAGGTAACATTGCTGATCGGTGTGTGTGTGGGGACTGAACCCAGAGGCCTTCTACCTCCAAGCTACCCTCCCAGCCCTATTTTATTTTTTATTTAGAAACAGGGTCTTATCAAGTTGCAGAGTGTCTCACTATGTTGCTAAGGCTGGCCTTGAATCTGCAATCCTCCTTTCTCAGCTTCCCAAGGACTGGGATTACAGGCATATGCCACCATGCTCAGATGCTGACCAAATTTAATATATTAGAATATAAGCCGAGTGCGGTGGGCACGTTTGTAATCCCCGCTTGGGAGGCTGAGACAGGAGGATCGCGCAGGTTCGAAGCCAGCCTCAGCTGGCTTGAGACCCTGTTTCCAAATAAAAAAGCATAAAAATAGGTCTGGGAGTGTAGTCCAGAGGCAGAAGGGTTTCCAGGAACCCCAGTACCACCAAAAAAAAAAAAAAAAAAAAGAAGAATATTAAAAGGGTCCGTGCGTGGTGGCGCACTGTTGTAATCCCCACGCTTGGGAGGTGGATACAGGAAGATCGTGCTGGTTCGAAGCCAGCCTTGAAGCCAGCCTAGCTGGCTTAAGAGACCCTGTTTCCAAATAAAAATGTAAAATAGGTCTGGGAGTGTAGCCCAGAGGTAGAAGGATTTCAGGAACCCCAGTACCACCAAAAATAAATAAATAAATAAATATAAATAAATAAAGCTGGGGGTGTAGCTAGAAGGTAGAACGCCCCCCCGCGCACGCCTACACATATACATACACACACATACCTGTATCTTATTAAATATATAAAAATATCTTAAAACTCAATAAGAGCTTCCTGTGCTAATACGATGCCGCAAATCTGGCCATTCTTTAAGGGGCATGGCAAACATCAATCAAGCTCCGGAAGTGACACAGTAGGAGAGGGCAGGGATTCTCTGCGTGCACAGGGAAACGCCACCACGACAGACAGCAGAGGCTACGGTGGACAGACTAAGCCGATTGCCCAGAAAAAGGCTAAACCTACAAAGGAGATTGTGCTGAGCCCAGCAGCAGCTCTGAGAGAATGCTGGCTAGTAAGAGAGGCAAACATTTAACTGGGAGGAGCTACAAAGACAAAGAGCCAAGTGACCCAGTTCTAAGCTTCATCTTCTGTTTTATTATGAAGACAGTAAAATTGAGGTTATGATCAAATAAAAAAAACCAGGCATGGTGGAGCACATTTATCATCCCGAATCACAAGTTCAAGACCAGCCTTAGCTACTTAGTAAGGCCCTCGGCAATTTAGTGAGATCCTATCACAAAACAAAGAATAAAATATAGCTGAAGGTGTAGCTCGGAGGTAGAATGCCCCTGGGTTCTATCCTTACACACACACACACACACACACACACACACACACACACACACACACACCTCAATAAGAAAAAACCTTTTTTTTTTTTTTTGGTGGTATTGGGGTTCCTGGAAGCCCTTCTACCTCCGGGCTACACTCCCAGACCTATTTTTTATATTTTTTTAATGTGGAAACAGGGTCTCTTAAGCCAGCACGGCTGGTCCTCCTGTCTCCGCCTCCCAAGCTCGGGATTACAAGTGTGCGCCACCACGCCCGGCCAGCCTGATTATTTCTTAAAAACAGGGCCTCACTGAGTTGCCAAGGCTGGCTTAAAACCTGTAATTCTCCTGTCTCAGCCTTCCAATACTGGAATTACAAGGGCGTGCCACTGTGCCTGGCAACAACCTAATTTTTCAAGTAAACAAGTGACCTAAACATACATCTCACCAAAGATGACATCCGTATGGCAAATAGGCACATGTGGCACGGCACGGTGGCGCACATCCGTAATCCTTACACTTGTAGGCTGAGACAGGACAGCCTACGGAATGTGGTGAGACTCAGCAACCTCGGTAGGCCCTGTCTCAACCTAAAAACCAGCAAGGGCTGGCAGCATAGCCTAAACGTAGAATGGCCCTGGGTTCAATTCCTAGTACCGCCATTTAGAAAAGCATATAGCCAGGCGTGGTGGCACACGCTTGTGATCCCAGCATTCGGGAGGCTGAGATGGGAGGATCACAGTTCGCAGACAGCCTCAGCTACTTAGTGAGGCCCTCTGCAATTTAGGGAGACCTTGTTTCAAAATAAAGAATAACGCCGGGTTTGGGGGCACACGCTTGTAATCCCCGCGCTTGGGAGGCTGAGACAGGAGGATCACACAGGCTCGAAGCCAGCCGCGCGCGCTGCCTTAGGAGACCCTGTTTCCAAATAAAAATGTAAAAATAGGTGTGGGAGTGTATCCCGGAGGTAGAAGGGCTTCCAGGAACCCCGGTACCACCAAAAAAACAAAAAATAAATTAAAAAAAATAAAAAAATAAAAATAAAGAATAAAAAAATAGGGCTGGAGGTGTAGCTCGGAGGTAGAATGCCCCTGGGTTCCATCCCCAGTACTGGGGGAAAAAAAAAAATCGACAGAATTATATAGAACCAAGAGTAAACTCTGGCATAAACTCTGAACTTTAGTCAAAAGAAGTGCAACAATACTGGTCCTTCATCTGCAACTAACTACCATACTAATGGGAGAAATTAATCATTAATTTGGAGGTTTCTTTCTACTCCATTGTTCTGTATGTGTAAAACTGCTCTAAAAATAGTCTACAAACTGGTCAGGAGTGGTGGCACACACCTGTGCCCCAGTACTTGGGAGACTGAGGCAGGAGGATCAAAGGTTTGAGGCCAGCCTCAGCAAATGTAGCAAGTGAGTACATTTCAAAGTAAATAAAAAGGGCTGGGGCGGGGTTGCTCAGAGGTAGAATGCCCTGGGCTCGATTCCCAGCACACATCCCAAATAGCCTGTTAACTTAAACTTTTAAGAACCAGTACAGTGCACATGCTAAGAGCACACAAAGACAGTTTAACTACACACGGGTGTGTGTGAGTACACATGTAAAAGCTGAGTCACCACACCCTTCCTAGTGTGTGTGGGTCATGGCAAAAGTTCAAGAAATAATGAGAATCTTACGAAATGATTCAATGGACTTCCATAAAATTAAATGAAAAACACCGCAGTAGAAAAATCCTCCCCCTGCAGTTCACACCTTCTCGATTGCTCTAGCTCAGTTTTGTGGCACAGATAGTAGAAAACACTTGAGAGGTTAAGCGACTTGGCCAAGGTCAGAGAGTGAATAATTACCAGGGCCGGGCTTCAAACCCAGACTGTCTGACTCCAAACCACTACTCTAGAATGTTTCCAAATAAAATAGGAGCCGGGCGTGGTGGCGCACGCTTGTAATCCCCGCACTTGGGAGGCGGAGACAGGAGGAGCGCGCAGGTTCAGCCAGCCGCGCTGGCTTAGGAGACCCTGTTTCCAAATAAAATATAAAACAGGTCTGGGAGTGGAGCCTGGAGGTAGAAGGGCTTCCAGGAACCCCAGTACCACCAAAATAAATAAAATAAAATAAAATAGAAGCAGGGTGTTGGGCATGAGCCTGAAATCCAGCTGCTGGGGAGACTGAGGAAGAAAGGTCACAAATTAAAGGCCGGCATGGACAATCCAGTGAGATCCTGTCTCAAAATAAAAAAGAACTGGGCATGGAGCTCAGTGATGAAACACTGGTCTAACATGCATGAGGGCAGGGTTTCAACCCCCAGTACTGTAAAAGCAAACAAGTAAGTCAGTAGATAGATAGGCAGGCAGGCAGGCAGACAGACAGACAGGAAGATAGATAGAAAAGACAGCCAAAGTTTTTTTTTTTCTTTTTCCTTTTTTTGCAGGTCTGGGGATGGAAACCAGGGGTATTCGACCTCCAAGCTACACCCCCAGCCCTATTTCTTATTCTTTTGAAACCCAGTCTCACTGAGTTGCAGAGGGCCGAAGTAGCTGAGGCCAGGGATATGGCGACTAGCGGAGCGGTTGAGTAGCAGGCACAATGCCCTGGGTTTAACCCCAGTGCTATAGGGAAAAAGCTTCAGTCAATGCCTCCCTGGTTAGAATCTGGCTCTCCTGTGTGCCCCTGGGCGGACCGCAGAGGCGGCTGGCTCTCCTGTGTGCCCCTGGGCTTGAACGCAGAGGCGGCTGGCTCTCCTGTGTGCCCTGGGCGGACCGCAGAGGCGGCTGGCTCTCCTGTGTGCCCTGGGCGGACCGCAGAGGCGGCTGGCTCTCCTGTGTGCCCCTGGGCGGACCGCAGAGGCGGCTGGCTCTCCTGTGTGCCCTGGGCGGACCGCAGAGGCGGCTGGCTCTCCTGTGTGCCCTGGCAGAGGCGGCTGGCTCTCCTGTGTGCCCCGGGCGGACCGCAGAGGCGGCTGGCTCTCCTGTGTGCCCTGGGCGGACCGCAGAGGCGGCTGGCTCTCCTGTGTGCCCCGGGCGGACCGCAGAGGCGGACCACCTCTAGCCTGCACCTCAGCCCTGTGGTGTTTCTACTTCGGAACTCAGGCCTAAACCGCTGGGCGTCTCACTGCAATCCTCCCGTCTCCGCCTCTCAGGTCCTGGGATCACACACATGCACCATCATGTAACTTCTCAGTTAATCACGTTTATCTAGTGTTTACATTTAAAACTACAAAATGCAAATTGAGAACTTCTTTCATCTAATCACTAGGGTACCAGGAAATGATGACATTTTTTCTAATTAATCAACTATAAAAATTATTTGACTATAATTATATTTATGTTCTAATCAACTTTTTTTTTTTTGCATTACTGAGGATGGAATGCCAAGGGAATTCTACCTTTGAGCTACACCCCAGCCCTGGCTTTTATTCTTTATTTTGAAACAAGATCTCACTGAGTTGCAGAGGGCCTCACTTAAGTAGCTGAGGCTGGCCGTGAACCATGATTCTCCTGTCTCAGTCTCCCGAATGCTGGGATGACAAGTGTGTGCCACCACACCTGGCTTCAACTTTTCTTGATTTTTTAAAACAGTTTCTATTAGGGCCGGGTACAGCGGCACACACCTGTAATTCTAGTAATGGGGGCTGAGACACAAATCGTAGGTGCAAGGCCAGCCTCAGCAATTTCCAGAGGCTCTCAGCAACTTGGTGAGAACATGTTGCAAAACAAAAGGCCGAGCCGGGCGTGGAGGGCAGGCCTGTCATCCCTGCACCTGGGAGGCGGCCTCTGGGTTCCACCTCTAGTACCACGAAAAAAATAAAAAAATAAAATAAAAATAAATAAATAAATAATCAAAAGGCTGCGGGTATTAGCTCAGAGGTAGGCTCCTGGCTTGAATCCCCAGTTCCACACACATACACAAACACACAAAGGTAAAATTTATGGTAATGTAAATTACATGACCAATAAAACTTAACATACCTAGCAATGCTAACTATTCAACCTATATCATCAGTAAATTATTCTCACCTAAAACTTTAAATTAGCCGGGCATGGTGGCGCATGCTTGTAATCCCCGCGCTTGGGGGGCAGAGACCGGAGGATCGCGCAGGTTCGAAGCCAGCCGTGCGCGCTGGCTTAGGAGACCCTGTTTCCAAATAAAAATATAAAAATAGGTCTAGGAGTGTAGCCCGAAGGTAGAAGGGCTTCCAGGAACCCCAGTACCACAAAAAAAAAAAAACTTTAAATTAAACATTGTATTGT
Source organism: Muscardinus avellanarius (assembly GCF_963383645.1). Lineage (NCBI taxonomy): Eukaryota > Metazoa > Chordata > Mammalia > Rodentia > Gliridae > Muscardinus > Muscardinus avellanarius. The sequence continues at coordinate 106,274,377 of NC_137798.1, forward strand.
TTCCGTGTATGTATTTTTATTTTCTGGTAATAAACATTTGCAGTTGTGCAGCTCCTATTTTTTCATGTCTGCAAATACCAAAAATTCACTAAGAATCCTTTATCAGCAGGAAAACAGTAACTTAAAACAAAGATAATTAACAAAATAATGTCCCCAAAGAACACTTTTATAAAGCCAAAGAAATAGATATACAAAAATCAGACTATAGCCCGGCGTGGTGGGCACGCTTGTAATCCCCACGCTTGGGAGGCGGAGACAGGAGGATTGCGCAGGTTCGAAGCCAGCCACGCTGGCTTAAGAGATCCTGTTCAAGTAAAAACATATATATAAAAAAATAGGTCTGGGAGTGTAGTCCGGAAGTAGAAGGGCTTCCAGGAACCCCAGGACCACTAAAAAAAAAAAAAAAAATCAGACTATAATTTCCAAAGGAAAAATAAATCTAATAGCACCTTATCTTTTTATAAGTAACTGTCCATTTTCTCTTTCAGATGTAAGCCAGTTCTTGAAAGCCATCACATTACTTTGAATTTGTTTATAAGGCTCTAAATTACTGTTCTCAAAATGTTTCTCATTTTTAGAAAACTAAGCAAAAGTAAAATGTGGAAAACCAAAGGGCCCGTGGTTGGAAGATCATCCTTGCCACTTACAAAGAGAAAAGGCTTTAACTAGATGTCCCGCAGGCCCCGTGGAGCCCGAGCACAGGCACGCGCGACAGGCACCGTGGGAAGACACCGCTGAGAGGGGACAGGCCACCGCTGTCACCGTGCCGTGGGTGGCGAAGGTCTCACCTAGTTAGGTGAGTTCCACGGGAGAAGGAGTGCAGCGTTAACGGCACTGACGACAACTGCAACCAGGCCTAGGAATCAGTACCCAAGCCAAGGCTACGCGTAAATTCTACTCATTTCTATATAAGACTTGTTATATTAAAAAAGAAAAAACCCTGGACAAACTTGCTTATCAACTTTAAAAAGTGAGGTGCAAAAGTTTTTAAGTAAGTTTTCACAATAAATACTTTATGCTCATTAAAATTATTTACATGTGCCGAGCATGTAGTACACACTTTTAATCCCAGTATTAAGGAGGCTGAGGCAAGAGGATCGCAGCCAGCCACAAAAACTTAGGCCCTCCCCAACTTAGTGAGACTGGGAGAGCAGCTTAGTGAGACTTAGGGCTGGGGGTGCAGCTGAGAGGAAGAACACCCCTGGTACACACAGCACACATACACACAAAAAGGGGTCCATAAATACCAGTGGGATCCTAGAAAATATAAGCTAAGCAACAATGTTTTGTTAAAAAATAAGTAAGTCCAGACAGGTACAGTGGCACAAGCTTGTAATTCCAATACTTAGGAGGCTGAGACAGGAGAATCACAGGTGGGGGCCAGCCTCGGCAACTTATAAAGGCCCTCTGCAACTAAGTGAGGTCCAGGTTCAGGAGAAAATATATATTCTTATATATTTATATCTATATATTTGCACTTATTTTATGTATTTATTATTCATATTGTATTTATAACACATTGTTTATATTTATATTATATTATCTATTTTATTTATAATACAGCTTATAAATTTATATGTATTATTTATAATTATATTTGTATATTTATTGTATTTCTTTACTTTTGTATATTTATACATTTACTTAAATATTTACCCATATATTTATATATTTATAAATTTGTATTTATATATTTATGTAAATATGGCTGGGGCATAGCTCAGAAGCTAAATGCCCTTGGGTTCAATCCCTAGTACCATACCATACGCGCGCGCGCGCGCGCGTGCGCGCGCACACACACACACACGTGTGCACGTGCGTCCAGGGCATTTAATTGGGACATAATTAAATTGAGCATATAATTAAGAACCAAACATGCCACTTTTGAGCGAAGAAACAAAAAGCAGCAGACAGGACAGAGACAGGAGAATGTCAAACCAGGACATTCTCTCGCATACCTGGATATATGGTCACCTATTATGAATCATGCCTATGAAAAACAGCATTGTTTCATCACAATAAAATAAAATAAAACCTCCCAATCTCTGAGGATCCCAACCCCTGCAGCAGGTGTTTAAAAGCCAGGTGCAGTGGTGCACATCTGTGACCCCACACCATGGAAGATGAGAGGAGACTGAGCTTTCAAGGCTAGCCCTAGCAACTTAGAAAGACCGGGCTTAGAGTGGGGCGTGGTCTCTTTGAGGACAGAAACAACTTGGCAGGTTCATTCCCTCCCTTTTAGGTGAGATGGAGAGGAAGGGGACAAAGAGGAACGTATATTCGTGTGTGCCTGGCACACCTACCTGGTTCTGGTTTGTGCCTGGCCTCAGTGCAGCTCAAGGACCCTGGTCCTCACCTGACAACCACAATTCCATACCTGGGGAACCAGCTGAGCCCAAAACCCAATTCCACCATCAAGAACTGCTCAGCCTAGTGGTCCTCCTGTGTGGTGGCCCCTAACAGCAGCACTGCTGGACAAGCACCCAATGCTGACTTTACTTTGTACCAGACCTAGTGTTGAGCACCATCCACAAATATCTTTTGATCCTCCCCCAAATTCTGAAAAGTAGTTCTTTTTTTTTTTTTTTTGTGGGTCTGGGGATGGAACCCAAGGGCATTCAACCTCCAAGCTACACTCCCGGCCTTATTTATTTATTTATTTATTTATTTATTTATTCATTTATTTATTTATTGGTGGCACTGGGGTTCCCGGAAGCCCTTCTACCTCCGGGCCACACTCCCAGACCTATTTTATATTTTTTGAAACAGGGTCTCTTAAACCAGGGCGGCTGGCTACGAACCTGAGTGATCCTCCTGTCTCCGCTTCCCAAGCGCGGGGATTACAAGTATGTGCCACCACGCCCGCGTCCCTGCCTTATTTTTTATTCCTTATTTTGAAACAGGGTCTCACTAAATTGCAGAGGGCCTCACTAAGTAACTGAGGCTGTCCGCGAACCGCAATCCTCCAGTCTCAGCCTCCCAAATGCTGGGACTACAAGCGTGCGCCACCACACCCAGCTCTTACCTTTTTCAAGTGTATTTATCACTCTTTAAGTGGCAACACACATTTTTTACAAGTGTCAAATAACAAAGAAAATAAGAGGACAGTTCCTATGACCCACACTTGACAAACAGCACACATCCTTTCACACCTTTTTCTACACCACAAAATGTTTTCTTCTTTTTTACAATGAGGCTACAGTGAGTAGAATGTTAGTTTTTTTTGCTTTTTTGTTTTGTTTTGTTTTCTTGTGATACTGGGGGTGGAGCCCAGGGGCTTATCTACCTCCAGACTGTACTCCCACACCTATTTTATACTTTATTTGGAAACAGGGTCTCACTAAATTGCTAAGAGCCTCACTCAGTAGCCAAGGCTGGCTTCAAACCTGTGTTATCCTCCTGTCTCAGCCTCCCAAGAGCTGGGATTACAAGTGTGCACCACCACACCTGGTTTATTTTTTTATTTTTTAATTTTTTTACTAGAAGTGGAATCCAGGGGCTTTTTACCCCCGGCCTATACTCCCAAACCTATTTCATTTTTTATTTGGAAGCCAGGTCTCACTAAGTTGCTAAGAGCCTCACTCAGTAGCCGAGGCTGGCTTTGAACCTGCGCGATCCTCCTGTCTCCGCCTCCCAAGCGCAGGGATTACAAGCGTGCGCCACCACGCCCGGCTTAGTTTTTTTTTACTAACAGTATATTTCGGTAATTTCCTCATAGGAACACACATAGTTCTACTTCGTTCTTGTTTTTGTGGCACTAGGGGTTGAACCCAGGAGCAGTCTACCTCCAAGTTACACCCCCAGCCCTATTTTATTTTGATTTTGAAGCAGTGTCACTAGGTAAGAGCCTCACTACTTACTGAGGCTGTCCCAGAACCTGCAATTCTCTTATACAAGTCTCTAAGTATTGGGATTACAGGCATGCGCCACCATGGCAGGCTTGCTTCATCTTTTTTTTTAGGCTATATATTATTTGTTTTTGTTTGTTTTGTTTTGTGGTACTGGGGACTGAACCCAGGGGCATCCTACCTCTGAGCTGTACCTTGAACCCTATTTTATTTTTTATTTTTCAAAGTCTCATTAAAATTGGGGGGTATCTAGCTAAGTTGCTGGGGCTGGCTGCAAACTTCCAATCCTCCTGTCTCAGCCTCCCAAGCACTGGGATTATAGGCAGTGCACACCTCGCCCAGCTTATGTAATATTTCTGGATATGACTACACCACAATAGAAATAGATATAGGCATTTCTTTCATTTTACAGAGGAGTTATTTGACGCGTCTAGAGTTCGACCACTGGTAAGTGTCAGGGCCAGGCCTGGGACCAGGGTTACCTGATTCCAAAGACTACGTGAATACTCCTGCCACAGCACACGGAGGTTTCCCGTTTCCACCAACTGGATTACAAATGCCGAGAAGACAGTGGCTGAGTCTTGTCAAGTCTGCAGTGCCCACCACTGTGTGGGCGCATAATCAAAGCTAGCGCACACTTGTGCTCTGCCCTTGGGGGACGTCCCTATCTTCTCTCCAGATCGTTCTTGACTCCTGTCAGTCAGTAGGTACAATACACACAGTCGAGAGTAGTGACCCAGCGCCAGCACCCTCTGCGCTCATCCAGCTGTTCTCGGGCCTTCCTCATCTCAGGCTCACTTGCAACTCTTGCCTGCCGCAACAGGACTTTTGCCAACTGACGCTTCCCCGTGGGGAGCTGCCCTCGCCAGCCGCTTCCAAAGATCTCAGCATCCATCCTCATGCTGTAGCGACGGAGATCACAAACTATGGCTTTTACGGCAAACTAATAAGACTGCAAACCACAGGAAATACAATGAAAATTTCTTTTTTTTTTTTTTTTTTTGTGGGTCTGGGTATGGAACCCAGGGGCGTTTGACCTCCGAGCTATACACCCTGCCCTATTTTTTATTCTTTTTTTTTTTTTTTTTTTGCGGGTCTGGGAGTGGAACCCAGGGGCATTCTACCTTCGAGCTACACACCCTGCCCTACTTTTTTATTCTTTTTATTTTGAAACCAGGTCTCACTGAGTTGCAGAGGGCCTCACTAAGTAGCTGAGGCTGTCTGTGAACCACGATCCTGCGGTCTCAGCCTCCCAAATGCTAGGATTACAAGCATGCGCCACCACGGCCAGCTTATTCTTTACTTTGAAACCGGGTCTCACTGAGTTGCGGAGGGCCTCACTAAGTAGCTGAGGCTGTCTGCGAACCGCGATCCTCCTGTCTCAGCCTCCCGAATGCTGGGATTGCAAGCGTGCGCCACCACACCTGGCTCACAATGAAAATTTCTAAATAAAAGTTTATAGCACTGAAGTTTAGATCATGCCAGGTACTACTTGGGGTAGGGAGTAGAACATGAAGGCGGCTGCATTTTGCAAATATCAAAATGTCTATTTGAGCCTCAAAATAAACTGCAAACCCCCAGTTTATGCCTTGTCCTGCCAACTCAGTGTTACTAGAGAATTTTTGTTTCGGTAAAGAGAGAAAGACATAGAGACATAGAGAAGTGGAGAGGGGGGGGGTAGAGGGAAGGAGGGAGGGAGGGAGGGAGGGGAATGTGTGTACACTCCCAGGGGTATTCTACCTCTGAGCTACATCCTCCGCCCTTTTTATTTTTATGTTTTGAAACAGGGTCTTACTAGGTTACTGAGGTACTGTCTTCAAATCTGTGAGCCTCCTGTCTCAGCCTTCCTAGTACTGGGATGACAGGTTTGTGCCCTCATACCCGTCTTGTTTTGGTAATTTCTACCATTAGACTTCTTTGACTAATATCTCATAAGCTGTTAGAAACAGGTTCTTGCTGGGCGTGGTGGCGCATACTTGTAATCCCCGCGCTTGGGAGGCTGAGACAGGAGGATTGCACAGGTTCAAAGCCAGCCTCAGCTACTGAGTGAGGCTCTTAGCAACTTAGTGAGACCCTGTTTCCAAATAAAATAATAGGTCTGGGAGTACAGCCCAAAGGTAGATAGATAGCCTCTAGGTTCCATCCCCAGCACCACAAAAAAAGAAAAAAGAAACAGGTTCTTATTAACCATAAAACTTCAGATTAAGAGATATTATTTATTTATTGTGGTATTGAGGATTGAACCCAGCCATACATATATATATATTTTTTTTTGGGGGGGGGGCAGGTATGGGGATGGAACCCAGGGGTATTCAACCTCCAAGGTACACCCCCCTGCCCTATTTTTTATTCTTTTTTTTTTTTTTAAACAGGGTCTCACTGAGTTGCAGAGGGCCTCATGTCCTAGCCTTCCAAGTACTGGGATTACAAGTATGTGCCACCACACCCAGCTCAGATTAAGAAATTTAATAATAATTAGACACATACTGAAAAAAAGCCAGCAAAACACAAAAGTTCACTTTTCCAATTAAGTTTAGTCATAGAATTTAATACTTTTGATTTTATCATCAAAAAGATGAGACGTGCCAGACATGATGGCATATGCCTATAATCCCAATACTTGGGAAGCTGAGACTGGAGGATCATAATTTCAAGGCCAGCTCAGCAAGTAGTGAGGCTCTTACCAGACAGTAGACAGAGTCTCTAGTAAGGCCTTGTTTCAAAATAAAAAAAAAAAAGGGCTAGGGGTGTAGCTCAGAGGTAGAATGCCCCTGGGTTCAGTCCTCAGTACCTCAAAAAATAAATAAATAAAAGCATAAAATAGCAATACTACTACTGCTGTTATTTTTTTAAATACCATTCTCCCCTCCCATAAGCATAAGTGCATAATTACTAGCAACTCTCGAAAAAGATAAGAAAGCAAATGGACCACAAGGTATTCTCTAATAACAGGAATATTTGAGGATTTGTTCAGTTCTACAGGCCAAAAACAAACAAACAAACCACATAAAAAAATTAAAGTTTAGCTCTTAGGTCTGATTTGCTGTCCATGGCAAGCCACTGGACTCTAAGGTGGGAGAAGCCGAAAGCACTGTAAAGCAAGCTGTAAGTCTGTATATAACAAACTGGACACATTCACAGGATCATTCATTCATTTAGCAGAATTGTGCTGAGTCCAACCCGGCCCAGAGCCAGCCTCCGGGCACACAAGGTCACTAAGAGACGTCCTCCCCCCTCCCTGAACGTGGACTGCAGACAGAAGAGACACAGGAACATGGCAGTGGGGGGACACCACCAGATCCCAGCAGAGGGGGACTTGCTAAAGCAAGTGACAAATAGGTTGGGCCAGCAAAGAAGGGGCCAGGCCCTGCTCTAGCAGAGGAGACTGGACAGCAGGCTGGGCCGCGGGGACCCTTAGGTGTGGCTGCCCGCTGTGGCAAATGCTGGGCAGCCAAGGGCTCAAATCACCACGTGGGTGTGTCCAGCCTGCCTCGCCCCACGGCAACGCAGGGCCTGCTCTCCACTGTCCTCCCGTCCCTACACAGTAATCCTTCTACTCTCATTTTTATGTGCTGCCCTTTTTATTCTACTTACAAAGAACAGCACAAGGCACAACTCAACATTATCCAATGCGAGCCTGGTGTGGTGGTGCACACCCATAATGCCAGTGCTCGGGAGGAGGGTCACAGGTTCATGGCCAGCCCTTGGTGAGACCCTGTTTCAAAATAAAAAATAAAATGGGTCCGGGAATGTCTCAGAAGTAGAACACACCTAATGATGATGCAATACACACCATAATCAACATCATCATCCAATGTTAGGATATACTTATTGCAAAAAAGAACTAGAGTCTCCCCAGACACAGGACTAATAAAGTATTTCAGAGAAAGAGGAGCTTAATTATAACTACTTGCAATTAAATGTTGATTAAAATCATCCCTTCAAAATTTTTCTATTTTTAATTATAATCTTAAATCATTTAATCATTAATTACATCATATCTCTGCTTATTAGGCCAACTCAAATGTTGCACCAAACAAGGAAATTAGTTCCCCAAAGACATCAATGAGAAACCATCCTCACAACGCCCCGTGGTGGCGCACGCTGGTCATCCCAGCACTCGGGAGGCGGAGACAGGAGGATCACTGTTCGCGGACAGCCTCAGCTGCTTAGTGAGGCCCGGTTTCAAAATAAAGAATAAAAAATAGAGGGCTGGGGGGGTAGCTCGGAGGTCGAATGCCCAGATACTGGGGGTTCCATCCCCAGTATCACACACACACACACACACACACACACACACACACACACACACACACACAAGCATCCTCACAAAATACCATTTTTATTCACTGGCAAAAACTTGTTTTACAAATGATGAAACACTTCGGGGCTAGTAAGTCCACTGTAGGTGACAGGGTATATCTACCAGCCTGCGGTTCTTTCTACAATACCACCCATTTCATCTCCACAAATCCTCACGAGTAGGTAGCACTATGACCTTTGTCTTACAGATGGGGAAACTGAGACAGAGAAAATAGTCACGTGCTCAAGGTCATGTTGCTAGGAAACGACAAAGGGGTTCTACCGGACACGGTCTGCTCCAACACCTGGGATTCCCCACTGCTGACCACGCTGCCTCTGAAGCGTACACATGAAAGCAAATGTCCATAACTGAAAATGGCTGCGATGCTTGAGGAGCCTTATCAGAACTGAGAGAATCCTGTGAGCAGCTAAGGGCTTGAGCTCTCTGAGCCAAAATCCAAACTGCATTGGGCATAGGATGCCCACTAAGCCACATGGAAAATTGGAAGTGTGATATGTATTTGAATGTAATATGTATAAAACAGGTTCTGGAATTTGACTTAGTACAAGAAATAGGTCACTGGTGTGTGTGTAGACAGACAGATACAGACACACACACACATACACACACGGATGGGCAATTGAATCCAGGGGCATACTACCTTTGAACCACACCCCAGACCTATTTCACTTTTTTATTTGAAATAGGGTCTCACAAGTGGCTGAGGCTGGCCACAAACCTGGGGTCCTCCTGTCTCAGCCTCCCAAGCACTGGATTGGAGATGTTTCCATTTTTTGTGGCTCCAGTTATTTTTCTGCTGCACACCGTACATCTACAATGCACCGGCGACTGGCCACGTCACTGATATTAATCGCTTCTCTCTGATGACTCAGGCAGCACAGGGCACTTAACGACATCCTGTGTGATCTGTGACTGTGCCCGGGGCAGGCAGGCAGGCTGCCCACGCGCACACAGTCCCGGGCATGCTTGACGCTGTTTCTTTGTACGACTTCCGGTCCCAGATTGTGCCCTCCGCCATCTGCTTCTCCACAGCTACATGCCTCCAGCACTCTCACACGCAGCACCCAACGCCTGAGCAGCCAGGCAAGTCAACTGTGTGGCAGGCAAGAACAGAGGTCTGTGAGGGCGGAAGTAGGGGTCTCCTACCCAGTGGACTCTTCAATGCTTGGGTTCTTTGCCCGCTGTGTGCAGACACGCAGCTCTGCCTCACCTGCTGTGAGGGACTCCCCTCTCCAACTCCAGATCGAGTACCACCTTCACTTTGGTTGTAGCACTCTGCAATTCAATTTAAAGTTCTCGAGTAGTGGCATGCACCTGTAATCCTAGTAATTTAGGAGGCTGAGACAGGAGGACCATAGACTCATGGCCAGCCTCAGCAACCTAGCAAGGCCCTCTGCAACTGAGTGAGACCCTGCTTCCAAATTAAAAATTAAAATAGCCCCAGGAGTATAGCTCAAAGGTAAAGCACCCCTGAGTTCAACCCCTAGTCCCCCCCCAGAAAAAATCCTCCAACAGCCGGGCGTGGTGGCGCATGCTTGTAATCCTCGCGCTTGGGAGGCGGAGGCAGGAGGATCGCACAGGTTTGAAGCCAGCAGCACTGGCTTAAGAGACCCTGTTTCCAAATAAAAAAGTATAAAAATAGGTCTGGGAGTGTAGTCTGGAGGTAGAAGGGCTTCCAGGAAGCCCAGATCCAGTTTGAGAAAATGACAAACAGGTTGTGGCAGTGGCTGCTGAACACTGCGGATGCACTCAGGGACACTGAGCTGTCTGTTACTAGGGACTGAGCCCAGCATGTTCTACAGCCGGGCTGCACCCCAGCCCATTTTATTTTTTATTTTGGAACAGGGTCTCACTAGACTGATTAGAGTCTCACTACTTGCCGAAACTGTCCTCAAGCCTGTGATTCTCCTGTCTCAGCCTCCCAAGTACTGGGAACCCAAAAAATTTAAAAATTAAAAATAGGGCAGGGGGTGTAGCTCGGAGGTCAAATGCCCCTGGGTTCCATCCCCAGACCTGCAAAAAAAAAAAAAAAAAAAAAAAAAAAAAACTATATCTAAATGGTAAGTTTTCGCTGGGTGCAGTGGCACACGCCTGTTACCCCAGTACTTGGGAAGCTGAGACAGGATCACAGGCCTGAGGCCAGCCTCAGCAACTCAGCAAGATCTTCAGCAACTTAGCAAAACGCTATTTCAGAATAAAACATAAGCTGCTGTGGTGGGCACACTTGTCATCCCAGCAATGGGAGGCTGAGACAGGAGGATCCGGGTTCAAGGACAGCCTCAGCTACTTAGTGAGGTCCTTTCCAACTCAGTGAAACTGTTTCAAAATAAAGAAAAAATATAGGGATGGGGGGTGTAGCTCATACATAGAATGGCCCTGGGTTCCATCCCCAGTACCACAATAAATAAATTAAATAAATAAATAAATAAATAAATAGGGCTTGGAGCATAGCTCAGAGGCAGAATGCCCCTAGAGTCAATCCCCAGTACCAAGGTAATAAAAACAACAAGAACAAATAGTAAATTTATGTCATGCATATCTTGCCAATATTAAAAATATCCTTGCTGGGCATGGTGGCACACGCTTGTAATCCCTGAGCTTGGGAGGCTGAGACTGGAGGATCGCACAGGTTCGAAGCCAGCCTCAGCTACTTAGTGAGGCTCTCAGCAACTTAGTGAGACCCTGTTTCCAAATAAAATATAAAATAGGTCTGGGAGTATAGCCTGGAGGTAGAAAAGCCTCTGGATTCCACCCCCAGAACTACAAAAAAAAAAAAAAATTAAAAACAGAGCCGGGCGTGGTGGTGCACACTTGTAATCCCAGCATTTGAGAGGCTGAGACCAGAGGATCGCGGTTCGCGGACAGCCTCAGCTACTTAGTGAGGCCCTCTGCACTCTGTAACTCAGTAAGACCCAGTTTCAAAATAAAGAATAAAAAAATAGGGCGGGGGGTGTAGCTCGGAGGTTGAATGCCCCTGGGTTCCATCCCCAGACCCGCAAAAAAAAAAAAAAAAAAAAAAAAAAAGACGCTGGGTGTGGTGACTCATGCTAGTAATTCCCGCACTTGGGAGGTGGAAACAGGAGAATTGGGCAGGGTTGAAGCCAGCCTCGCTGGCTTAAGAGATCCTGTTTCCAAATAAAATATAAAATAGGTCTGGGAGTGTAGCCTGGAGGTAGAAGGGTTCCATCCCCAGTACCACCAAAATAAATAAATAAATAAATAAATAAATATTTTAAAAGACTGAAAAATAGGGCTGGGGTGTAGCTCGGTGGTACAATGCTCCTGGGCTCCATCCCCAGTACAGGGGGGAAAACTTCCCCAGTTTCAGACTCTCCTCAGGATTAAGTCAAAAGCCTCTGCAGGTCACCCACAGCCCCAGAGTCTGACGGCCTCCCAGTTTTCTAGCCTCATCCCCTCCATCTGGCCATGGTCCGGTACCTTCCCCAGTACACAACAACTCAGACCTCAATGTCTGCTCGGGTCACCTCTGTCAGCCCTTGCCCTCCCTCCACCTGCTCTTCTGCATCCTTGTACACTACTCAGTATCACCTCTGAAACGCCAGTGCCCCCAGTGTTCACTGTGCTCTGCTACTCTGATCTTTCAAATGGCGTTTTCTGTTTGTTTACATACCACACTGTGAGCTCACCGAAACAAGCACAGCCCCAGCGTATAATTAGTGCACCCCAAATGCTGCTGAGCTCACTCAGTAAACACACACCTACTGATGCCTACCAGGGCACCCAGTGTCCTCAGCACCGGGAAAACACAGCTCTGCTCTCCTGAGGCTTATGCAGGTAGCACAGGCAGACACAGCACCAGACACACAAGTAGAGCCCAGTAGGCGGAGTGGTGTTCCCCAAAAGGCGGCCCGGGGGTGCCATGTAGGTACTGAGCAGTAAGAGAGGAACGTGCTTGTCAGCTCACTGGTAAAACACTGGGCGGAGTGCGTGGTATTCTGCTACTGAGCAGGGCCTGAATAACAGGAGCACTGGACGGGGAAGGTAAATCTTAATTTCTAAGAAGAGCAGAGCATTCCTTCTCTGTCCTATCAACCTGATAGATTCTGCAGTTGTATTTTAGCTTCCCTCACTCCCAAAGGAACACAGATGTGTTACCAGAGCAAAAGAGACCCTTTTCTGACTGAATCCGGCTGCCATGAAGCGTACGGTTGGTGGAGAAAACGTAAGAAAGTAAATGTGTACTGAGAGCTTATGACGCATTTTAACACTCAATCTCAGGTGGGTGTGGTGCTGCACACCTGTAATCCTCGTACTTGGGAGGCTCAGCAAGGAGACTCTCATCAACCTAGGAGACCCTGTCTCAAAATAAAAATAAAATAGAAGCTGGGCATGGTGGGCACACTTATAATGCCAGCATTTGGAAGGCTGAGACAGGAGGATCGCGGTTCGTGGACAGTCTCAGCTACTTAGGCCCTCCGCAACTCAGTGAGACCCTGTTTCAAAATAAAGAATAAAAAATTGGGCAGGGGGTGTAGCTCGGAGGTCAAATGCCCCTGGGTTCCAGCCCCAGACCCGCAAAAAATAAAAAAAAATAAAAAATAAAAAGACTAAAATTAAGGCTGGTGGTGTAGCTCAGAGGTACAATGCCCCTGGGTTCCATCCCCAGTACTGAAAAAAAAAATTAAGTATAATATCTTTGTGGTCTAGTTAACACCTCAAGCTCAAGCACTGCCAAAATAAAACCTAGTCTTGTCCTCCTGGCCCTTAAAATCTACTCCTTCTCTATCTGAAAGCCCAGACACTGGACGAGGAGCCTGGTGTCCTTAACCCCGTACTTCCCCCATGTGCGCGTCTGCCTCGCTCCCCTCAGACGGCCATTATACCCCCATCAAGTGGCACTTCTCTCTTCAAGCCAGGCCAATGCCAACTCGTCTCCTGGCCGCTCTTTCTCTGGCTTTTCATTTCTTTCTCCACAGATCTTCTATCCTTCTCTGGCTGCAGATCACCTTCCTACCACACGAATCCCACGCCATCACTCGACTTTCAGCTTTTACTGGTGCGTTGCAGCCTCATCCCTCAACTTTCTCATAGCACTGGAGATGGAACCAGGGGCCTTCTACCTCTGGACGACACCCCCAGCCCTATTTTATTCCTTATTTTGAAACAGGGTCTCACTAAGTTGTGGAAGGCTTCATCAGTTGCTCAGGCTGGCCATCAACTGTCTCATCTTCCCAAGTACTGGAATTCCAAGCGGGCGTATCACTCAACTTTCCAAAAAAAATTAGTGGCTTCTGAGCTGAGCATGGTGGCACACAGCTGTAATTCCAGTACTTGGGAGGCTGAGACAAGAGGATCGCAGATGTGTGGCCAGCCTCAGCAACTCAGTAAGACCCTGTTTCAAAAAAAAAAAAAAAAAGGACTAGGGGTGTAGCTCTCAGAGGTAGAATGCCCGTGTTCAATCTCCAGTACCACCAAAAAAAAAAATCCAGTGCTTCTGGAAAATATTGCATAAAATGGTTGTCAAGCTGTGTCTACTGAGGTATACATAAAACAAGTGAGTTCTGTTTAGACTTGAGTCCCACCGGAGACACTTCTGGTCGCAAGGATTTCAGAGAGAAGGCTGCTCAACCTATACTGTAAAGACATATCAGGTAAGATGTCCTGAAATCAGACAGTGGCGTGATTATACAATTTTGTACATACTAAAACCCAATGAACTGCACATGTCAAAAGCTGAGCCTGGGCTGGATGGAAGTCAGGGGTAAGCACTTGCCTGGCACGCACAAAGTCCTGGGTTAAACCACCAGTACTGCTGCAGCAAGGAAAAGTAAATTATGGTATGTAAATTATATTCCTTCCCTCCTCAAAAAAAAAAAAAAAAAAAGCCGAGCGCCTATAATGGTAGCTCTGTCTCAGGCAGAGACGATAAAAGCTTTCCAGAAAAAAAGACACTATTTTCTGAGAATTGAATATATGCCAGGCACCTTTCACTGTAATAGTCTAGGCAATCCTCACACCAAGCCTAAAGGTTACTGTTACTATTCTCAATTTAGAGAAAAGGGACTGAGGGGTCAAGCAACTTGACGGGGTCAGAGTGGCCAAGTACTGATGCCAGGTCCGCACTCCTGCCTGCTCCGGTGGCGCCACCTAGGTGGCGCGTGCCACTCAGAACTGCTCAGCTGCAGTAGCCACAGCAGTGCTTGGATCCTAGCACGGGAGCTTCCCTCTATGCTTTATCTTCACAATAGTACGTAAGGGCCTGCAACACCCAGCACACGGCACCCTTACTCCCCAGCCACCACCGCCTTTCTGACTTGACCGCTTCCACTCTCCCCTTCCCCACTCTGTTCCAGCCACGCAGGCCTCCCTTCCGTTTCTCCAGTGCGCTCCACAGCCTCCTGCCCCAGGGCCACTGCATCTGCTTGAGCTCTAGTGACCACACTCACAACATATGGTATAAAACAGGATTCTGCCAAAACTTCAGTTAACATTTCTCTAACCATACCAGCAACGTCACTAACAAGATCCTACACTGATCTGTACACTCATATTTCAAATGCCATTTATTAATTTTAACAAAAACTGCTTCATTTTTCCAGGCCTTTTATTGTTCTGCATGACGGCACCATCCAAATGTTTTTGTTTGACAATATCCAGAAACAGTGGCTTTTGCTTACCAATCAGTATGAAGTCATAAAGCTATCCTGCAGTGAGATAAAGTAAAGCAATCAAGCCGAGAAAAATTCAGGACAGTCCTGGGGATGGAACCCAGGGCATTCTACCTCAGAACTACACCCCCAACCCTATTTTTTTTATTCTTTATTTTGAAGCAGGGTCTCACTAGGTTGCAAAGGCCCTAAGTAGCTGAGGCTGTCCGCAAACCGTGATCCTCCTGTCTCAGCCTCCCAAATGCTAGGATTACAAGCATGCACCACCACGTCCAGCTGAGACCCTGTTTTAAAATAAAGAATTAAAAAAAATAGGGTTTGTGGTGTAGCTCGGAGGTAGAATGCCCTGAGTTCCATCTCTAGTACCACACAAAAAAAAATAAATTAATTAAATAAATAAATATGAAGACAAGGTGTAAAAAACTATCACTCTTACCAAAAATACTCACCTTGAGATTATTATTATTATTATTTTGCAGTACTAGGGAAGGAACCCACGGGCATTCTACCTCTGAGCTACACCTTCAACCCTATATTTTATTCTTTTGTGTGTGAGTGTGTGGTACTGGGGATGGAACACAGGGGCCTTCTACACTCCCAGACCTATTTCATATTTTATTTGGAAACAGGGTCTCTTAAGCCAGCTGAGGCTGGCTTCGAACCTGCGCGATCCTCCTGTCTCAGCCTCCCAAGCACGGGGATTACAAGCGTGCGCCACCACGCCCGGCTTTATTCTTTATTTTGAAACAGGGTCTCACTAAGTTGTGAAGGGCCTCACTAAATAGCTGAGGCTGGCTTCGAACCTGTGATCCTCCTGTCTCAGCCTCCCAAATACTGGGGTTACAAGTGTGTGCTATCACACCTGGCGAGATTCTTATAAATACTAAGCTCAAACCAGGCGTGATGGCACAAGCCTGTTGATCCCAGTATTTGGGAGGCTGAGAAAGAAAGATCACAGGTTTTCGGCCAGCCTCGGCAAGTAGTGAGACTCTTATTAACCTAGCAAGACCCTGTTTCAAGTAAAAATAAAATAGGGCTGGGGTGCAGCTTAGAGGTTAAATGCTTCTGGGTTCAATCCCCAGTACCACTGAGACAGACAGACAGACAGACAGACAGACACACACACACACACACACACACACACACACACACACACCCTGGAATTAAAAAAAATCTTATCCAGTCTTCGGTGCTCTGTCTACTTAATTTGGATATAACGTCAAGCCTATCAAATGACTGAATTTTCGGGGGGACATGCACTGGAAACTGAACCTAGGGGCATTCATTCTGCCTCATTCATTCTGCCCCAGCCCTATTTTCTCTATCTTTCTCATCCATCCTTCCTTCCTTCCTTCCTCCCCCTGTGGTACTGGGGACTTAACCCAGGGGCACTTTATCTCTGAGGCACACTCCAGAGCCCTCCCCCCTTATTTTTAAAAAAAGATCTCACTAGGTTACTGAGAGTCTTGTTACAACCTAGATCTTCTGTCTCAGCCTGCCAAGTACTAGGGTCACAGGCATACACCACTATGCCTGGCTCCTCTTTCTTATTTTGAAGCAGGGTCTCTAAATAGCTGAGGCTGCCGGGCGTGGTGGCGTGTGCTTGTAATCCCTGCGCTTGGGAGATGGAGACAGGAGGATCGCGCAGGTTCAAAGCCAAGAGACCCTGTTTCCAAATAAAAATATAAAATAGGTCTGGTAGTGTAGCCTGGATGTAAAGGGTTTCCAGGAACCCCAGTATCCCCCCAAAAAGATTATAAAAATAGGGCTGGGGGTTTCGCTCAGAGGTAGAATATCCCTGGATTCCATTCCCAGTACAGCAAAAAAAAAAGAAGGAGGAGGAAGAGGAGGAGGAGGAGGAGGAGGAGGAGGAGGAGGAGGAGGAGGAGAAAGAAAGAAACATGTGGAATCAGCTAGTCACAGAGTATGGTATACACAACCACAAGAGTGCCTTCCTTACAAACAACACACTTCAGCGCCAAAGGACTTCCTCCACTCCAGTCACCATTGTTTTGGAAAGGAAAAAACTATTCCCAGTTCCATTTCCCAGATATCCCGCAAGTCTTCATGAAGCTTTACCAGTTTCCAAAAGCTTCTTTCAGAAAGACTGAAGCTAGCCAGGTGAGGTGGCACATACCTATTATCTCCGTACATAAGAGGCTGAGACAGGAAGACTGCGGGCTCCAAGCCAGTCTCAGCACTTAGTGAGGCTCTCAGCAACCTAATGAGACCCTGTTTCAAAATAAAATATAAAATAGGCCGGGCGTGGTGTACGCTTGTAATCCCCATGCTGAAGGCTGAGACAGGAGGATCGCACAGGTTCGAAGCCAGCCTCAGCTACTGAGTGAGGCTCTCAGCAACTTAGTGAGACCCTGTTTCCAAATAAAATATAAAACAGGTCTGAGAGTATAGCCCAGAGGTAGAGCGCCCCTGGGTTCCACCCCCAGTACCACAAAAAAGAAAAAGAAATATATATATATATATATACACATAATAGTAGAAATTATTCATCATTTCCACAATCTGAATCAGGCTTTTAAAATTCTCCCCTTTTTTGAGGGGGGTGGGGACAGTGGTGCTAGGTATTAAACCCAGGGCCTTAGGCTACAACTCTTATTTCTATCAAAGTTGTATGGACATGGCTCAAGTGTCTTCAGGCCCAGTATAAGGCCTAAAAGAATATTCTATTCTATTTTCTTTCTTTCTTTCTTTCTTTCTTTCTTTCTTTCTTTCTTTCTTTGTGTTACTGGGGATAGAACCCAGAGGCCCTCTACCTCTGGGCTACAATTCCAGACCTATTTTATATTTTATTTGGAAACAGGGTCTCACTAAGTTGCTGAGAGCCTCACTAAGTAGCTGAGGCTGGCTTTGAACCTGTGCGATCCTCCCGTCTCAGCCTCCCAAGTGCTGGGATTACACGTGAGCACTATCACGCTTGGCTCAAAAAATATTCTTTCAATGGTCCCTTTCTACATTGAGCAATTTTTTTTCTTTGTAGTACAGGAATTGAACCTGGAGCTTTGCACATGCCATGCAAAAGCTCCACCACTGAGCTACATCTCACCCCTATTTATTAATTATTATTTTTGGTACTAGGGATTAAACACAGGAGCATTCTACCTCTGAGCTATACCCCTAGCTCTATTTTTTTATTTTGAAACAGGGTCTCACAAAGTTGTGGAGCGCCCCACTAAATTGCTGAAGTTGGCCTTGAACCTGTCTCAGCCTCCTAAAAACTCAGGTTCCCAAGTAGTGAAATGATAGGTGGTTCCTAAGTACTGGGATTATAGGCATGTGCCACAGTTCCTGGCTTCTTTTTTTCTTTTTCTTTTTTCTTTTTTTGCGGGTCTGGGGATGGAACCCAGGGAGATTCTACCTCTGAGCTACACCCCCCGCCCTATTTTTTATTCTGTATTTTGAAACCAGGTCTAAGTTGCAGAGGGCCTCACTAAGTAGCTGAGGCTGTCCGCGAACCGCGATTCTCTGGTTTCAGCCTCGCAAATGCTGGGATCACAAGCATGCGCCACCACGCCTGGCTTCCTATTTTTTATTCTTTATTTTGAAACAGGGTCTCACTGGGTTGCAGAGGCCCTCACTAAGTAGCTGAGGCTGTCCACGAACCGCGATCCTCCAGTCTCAGCCTCCCAAATGCTGGGATTACAAGCGTGCGCACCACGCCCGGCTCCTGGCTCCTTTTTTAAGACAGAACCTAGCTCAATTGCCCGGGCTGGCCTCAAGCTTGCAATCTTCCTGCCTTGGCCTCCAAAGTCCAGGATTAAAGGTGTGTGCCACTGAGCCCACCAAGGCAAATATTTGTAAAATGTCATCCACTTGACCAAAAGGTGACTATAAATCCCAGAATGCTATTTCCACAAGGGAAAATTCCAAAATAAACCAATTACTTAAGAGAGTCAAGCTGGGCGTGGTGATGCATGTTTGTCATCCCAGTACTTGGGAGACTGAGACAGGAGGATTTCAGGTTTATGACCAGCCTCAGCTACTTAGGCCCTCTGCAGCTTAATGAGACTCTGTTTCAAAATAAAGAATAAAAAATGGGGCTGGAGGTGTAGCTTGGAGGTAGAATGCTCCTGAGTTCAAACTCCAGTACCAAAAAAAAAAAAAAGGAGGAGTATCATGGAACTCTATATAACAAGCAAACAGAAGACTTTTACAAAAACTTTGTCAAATGAGAACTTGGCCAGTCTCATTTATTTCCAACAGCTGAGACTGATAAACCATCTGATCAAAGTTACTACACACACAACACACTAATTGCCAATTTTCAAATAATAAAATATAACCTAAACCTATGTTGTCCACAACAGTAGCCACTGACTACACGCAGCTACCACGCACATAAAATGTCTGACCGAGACACAATATAAAATTTCACTGGATTCACACGAGATTTCAAAAACTTGGTACAAAAAAAGGTGAAATATCACACTGGTGTTTTTTATATTAATTATAGGTTAAAATAATAGTTTGTATATACTGTTAAAGTGATCTTTTTTTTTTTTTTTTCCCCCGATGGTACTGGGGGTGGAACCCAGAGGCTTTCTACAACTCTGGGCTATACTCCCAGACCTTTTTTATATTTTATTTGGAAACAGGGTCTCACTAAGTTGCTGAGAGCCTCACAAAGTAGCTGAGGCTGGCTTCGAACCTGTGTGATCCTCCTGTCTCAGCCTCCCAAGCACGGGGATTACAAGCGTGCACCACCACACCTGGCTAAAGTGATCTTAAGATTAATCTTAATTATTAAAATTTCCTAATGTACTTAGAAATTTTTAAATTGTTTATAGCTTGCAATACACTTCTATCAGACCGTGCTGCTTTATAGGAACCAATCTTCCTTTGATGATTCATATCATGGTGAACATTAAATATACAATAAAGTGAGAAAAATCTTATTTTTACTTTACTTACACTTATTTACACATAGCTAAAAATACTATCAAGTAAACAAGTCTTCTATAAAATTTACAACTATCTCCACTATGTTAATAGAAGGACTCATCCCACCAGTTGTATTTTTAGAAATCAAGAAATACAAAAATACATGCCACAGCCAGGCACGGTGGTGGTAGAGACCTGTAATCCCAGTACTTGGGAGGCTAAGACAGGAGGATTGCAGGTTTGAGACGAGTCTCAGCAACACATGGGGACCCTCGGCAACCGAACATGACCTTATTCCCAAACTAAAAATTTTTAAAAAGACTGGGAGTGTAGCTCAGAGGTAGAGCACCCCTGGGTTCAATCCCAGGTACCAAAAAAAAAAAAAAAAAGCCATAAAAGAGGTAGTAGAGAAATACCATCTGTTTCTAAAAGGCATTTAAAAGAAAAGCAATGTTTTTAATAGTTGATAATAGGCCTGTTTATAAAAATACTATTTGGTTATTTTAAGTAATTTGATCAAATTTACCAATTGCCATTCAAACAAACTTCTTAAAAAGGAAACCTATTAAGATAGACAGGAATCTCTAATTACAGACAAGAGAAGTAAAATGCTTGAGAATACCATACGGAACATGTAAGCCAACTTCCTTATTAAGATATTTGTAACTAAACATTATACAATGGTGAAGCCAGCCAAAACGTTGATAGAGATCCTTCAATATTACTATAGTAACGCATCGATCATCCAGGACAGGATTTAACTGCCTTCAGAATTCCAAAACACCATGATGATTTTTCAAAGTCTAACCAGCAAGAATTCGGAAGGAAAGTTTCCAAATGCCTTATCTTATAGAGGTTAAAATTAAAAATTGAAAAGTCAAAGCCATATTAACAACAATATGTGCATGGCGTTCTGCTTAACAAAAAAACTTTTGGACTCCATTCTATTTGATCTTCAGGACAGCTCTTACACACTGGTATGTTTTTATCCCTACTTTCTGGAGGTAATTCCAAGTTCAGAGACCTTGACTTGTTCAAGGTCACACAGCTAAAAAGTTGCAGAACCAGTATTTGACCCCAAATCTGATGATCACTCAATTCCCTTTCCAAGACATTCATTTAAAACGATGTTTAGAATCCCGACAAGCTTAACGCCAAAGAAGGGTCTAAGGAACAACTAGGTCAAACCTTAAGACTGGGTCCGCGAACACCAGACACTGGAATCAAATCAAAAAGGGGAGAAGAAATTATTACGAGACAGGAAACGGCTTGAAAGATCAGGGGAGTAACGTATAATAGAAATGTCCTTGGACGCGCATAGCACATTAATAGTATTCAAGCAGAAATGGCAGAAAAACTGTACTTTCCCTCTGAAATGTGATTTCTCGAAGTAGTAGCTGTAGGCTAAAAAAAAAAAAAAAATGATTGTGTTGTTACTTTACCATAAATGTGTTTGAGAATTTTACTTAATTCATAAGCACTCAGGAAAACCAATACCCCTTCCTGGGTACAACTAGCCCCACGTTTTTTCCTAAGTCACGACATTCACTTCGCCAAAAAAGCACCTTTAAAACCTAAGAATTCAGCACCCGCAGCTTATTTAGATGACAGGCAAAGGCCGAGTGGGAGGATGGCAACCCGAATGGCCGGTATCTCCCTGGCAGCAAACACCCTCGAGGGCAGGACAAAGGCACCGGCAGCACCCAAGCCCCCGCGCACCCCTCCGGACGGCGCGGGCACCGGTGGGACACGACGGGGGGGCTGGGAAGGGCTTCCTAAGATGGCTCTGCGAATCCCTGCACCGAGCAGCCCCACCACCGCCCATACCAGAACCGGCCGGCGGAGGGTGCCTGCGGCGTGGGAGGCCGCCGCCGCCGCCGCCCCCGGTCCGGGGAGGGCCGGGAGCCGCCGCCCCGCCCGAGCCGCCCGGGCCCCGGCCCCGGCCCCGACCCCGGCCCCGGCCCCCGCCCCGACCCCCGCCCCGACCCCCGCCCCGGCCCGCCCGCCGACCGCGGCCCGCCCCACCTGCCGCCGCGTCCCCGCCCGCCCGGCCGGCCGCCCGCCCCGAGCGCCGCCGCCGCACCCACCGGCATCATCGCGGCGCCCGCGGCCGTGACAGCGCGCCGCCGCCGCGGCTCCGCACAGGCCCTCCAGTCGCGCCGCGGCCCCGAGGCGGCCGGCTGCGGCGGGCCGCGGAGCCCTCGCCCGCCCTGAGGCGCCGCCCGCGCGCTGCGCCGCGCCCCGGACCGCCGCCGCCAGGCCCCGCCCCGCGCGCCGCCCCGGCCTGCGCCGCCCCGGATTGGCCGCCCCGGATTGGCCGCGCCGCCCCGGATTGGCCGCGCCGCCCCGGATTGGCCGCGCCGCCCCGGATTGGCCGCGCCGCCCCGGATTGGCCGCGCCGCGGGGCCGGGGCGGGGCTTCCGCGGCCAGGTGCGAGCGCGCCCCGCGCGTCCGCGCTCCCGGCGGCGGGGGAGGGGTGCGCGGCGGGCGCTGCCGGCCCCGCGTGGCCGGCCCGGGCCCGGCTCTGACCGCGGCCGGACCCCGCTGTCCCGGCCGGCGCGCGAGGCCCAGGCCGGCGGGGGCGGGGGGCGCGGAGCGTGCGACCCGCCAGCCCCCCGCCCGAGCACCCGGCCCCGGGCACCCGACGGCCGGCCGCCACCCGCGGCCCTCCCGGGCCTGGCCGGCCTCGCAGGACACACACCCCTGGCCCTCAGCCTTGGCGCTTCACCAGAGCGGTGCCGGGCCCGCGAGACCCCTGCTCACCTGTGCCAGCCTCCACCGAGGCTCGGCCGGGACGCCCCCGGGCCGGGGCCAGCCGGCATCTCCCGGCGCCAGGCCCCTCCCCACCGCCCCGTCTCCCCGGGCACCGGAGCAGGGCCTGGCGCCGACCTTGAGCAAAGGCCTCTGCGGAGGCACGCAGCCCCTCTGCCGAGCGGGCAGGCATCCTGCCCGTGCGCTGCCCCTCGTGCCATTCGCCCGAACCCTGGCAGAGAGGAGGCCAAGCGGCTGGTGGACGCCCTTCTGTAGCGCTTAGACTTCCACGGGCACCCAGCACATGGACGCCGAAGGGTCACCCCAAACACAGAAGGTGGGGGCCTCAGAGGAAGCACCTAGCGCCTGAGAGGGCAGCAGGTGGCGGTCAGTGGCGCCTGTGGCTTGTCTGGTTCTCCGAGAGGCTGGAGGCTGCTGCCAAGTGGGGGCAGAGAGAGGGTGGAGGCCAGGAAGGTACCACCAGCCCCCTTCACGGGGAGCCACGCCCGTGCCTCTGAGGCCACAGGGTCAGTGGTTGAGCGCGTGGACTTTCCAGTTGGACCGACTTGGTTCAGCACCACCTGTGCCCCGCCTCGCTGCGTGATCTCAGGCAAGCTCAGGTGCGGGTCTGCAGTAGGAGACTGGGGGGATTCCAGGCCTGCCTGGGGGGTGGCTCAGATAGGACACGAGGAAAGCTCCCAGCACGGTCTGTGGCACAGGGGAGCTGGCTCATAGATCGTATTCCCTGACTGACTTGCGCTACCATTAACAAGCAGCCCTAGTGGGCAGATGTTGCTGGGAGTTTTAAACTTAGTTATACTGGGACATAAAAGGCTGCCAACACGTTCTCTCAGGGAGCAGGGTTGAAGCTCTGGGTAACGGGTGGTCCCTGTCGGTTGGCAGAGACCACAACTCCAATTCCAGTTCTCCTCTCACTCCCTGTGGGGCCGCAGGCAACTTGCACTGCTTCTCGGGTCCTCGGTTTCCCCACCTATAACAGGAAAGGGGTTAGATTCTGTGATCTCTCGGGGCTGTCCAGCTCAGACATACTAATGTCCATGAGTTGTCAAGGGTAGATGCTAGCTCACTGAGCCCGAGAGAGAGGACAAGCTTTGCCAGGGCACCACGGAGAGGTGCCCCCCTCCAGGTGAGCCACTCTCCTGAGAAGGCACAGTGGCCATAAGGGCCCCACTCTTGCCTCTTGGCCCTGTGCTCACCGACAGTGGCAACTGTCTGGCCCTCACTCCTGCCTTTGCCTCTGGGACAGCCTGCAGGCAGGTATGGGACCAGCCAGGCTGGACAGTGGCTCCTCTGTAGCTGGCCCTCCTCCCCCCTCTGTCCTGCTGGCCACACCGGCGTCATCCCATCACCCCACACCTCAACCAAGGTCGTTTACAATAGGCCTCTGCGCCCCAACTATCCCTCACATACTCCTGCCCTTGAGCTCCCTGGAACACAGACACAACTCAAACAGACACACAAACACACACACACACACACACACACACCCCATAAAGGCTTCCGTGTTTCCCTGTTACCCAGACCAAAGTTCAGAAGAGGCCCATCAGGAACTGCCCGTAGTGGTAGGATACAGGTAACATGTCCATATTGCCCAGAAATGCATTCTAGCACACCTGGGAGGGGGATCTGGAACTTGCTTTAAAAAAAAATTCAGGGCCAGATGTGGTGGCGCACACTTGTAATCCCAGTACTGGGAAGGCTGAGACAGGAGGACCACAGGTTTGCAGCCAGTCTCAGCTCCTTAGCAAGGCCCTCTGCAACTTAGTGAGATCCTGTTTCAAAATGAAGAACAAAAACATTGGGCTGGGGTGTAGCCTGGAGGTAGAACGCCCCTGGGCTCCATCCCCAGTAACACACACACACACACACACACACACACACACACACACATCAGCAGAGAGAAAGAAATGGCTGAGGTGTGAGTGGCAGTCCTTGCTACTTTTAGAATGCGGGTGCTGGGTCTGCGGGTGCACTGCACTTTCTTTGTATGCTTGAAGAAGTGTTGTACGTTAAAACGATTAGTCTTCAAAGCAAATAAAATGGCCCTTGGGAGAGAAAATCAGTATATGTTCATATTTACATAATGAAATTCTGGAAGGAGCCACAGAACACTAATAATGACTGCAGGGAGAACAGGAACTGGGTGGACAGGGACAGTTGGAGTTAGGCTACTTTTTATTTTTTTATTTTATTTTTATTTTTATTTATTTATTTATTTTTTGGTACTGGCGATGGAACCCAGGGCCATTCTTCTTCCGAGTGACACCCCAGCCCTATTTTTTATTCTTTATTTTGAAACAGGGTCTCACTGAGTTGCAAAGGCCCTTACTTAGTACCTAAGGCTGGCTTCGAACCTGCAAGATTCTCCTGTCTCAGCCTCCTAAATGCTGGGATTACAAGCGTGTGCCACCACGCCCAGCTATTTATCTAGTTATTTATTTTATTATTTATTTATTTTTGTAGAACTGGTGGTTCGACCCAGGAACATTCTACCTCCGAGCTACACTGCCAGCCCTCCTTTTTTTTCTTTGCCTTATTGAGGAATGGAACCCAGGGAAATTTTACCTCCGAGCTATACCCCCAGCCCTATTTTTTATTCTTTATTTTGAAACAGGGTCTCACTAAGTTGTGGAAGGCCTTAAGTAGCTGAGGCTGGCTGAGGCTGGCCTCAAACCTGTGATCCTTCTGTTTCAGCCTCCCAAATGCTGAGATTACAAGCTTGCAGCACCACACCTGGCTTTAGTCTTTCTTTCTTTATTTCTTTTTTATATTTATTTATTTATTTATTTATTTATTTAATTTATTTATTTTTGTGGTACTGGAGGTAGAATCCAGGGTATACCTCCAGGCTATACTCCCAGACCTATTTTTTTTAATACTTTATTTGGAAACAGGGTCTCACTAAGTTGCTGAGAGCCTCACTAAACAGCTGAGGCTGGCTTTGAATCTGTGCGATCCTCCTGTCTCAGCCTCCCAAACACTGGGATTACAAGCGTGCCACCACGCCCAGCTTGGTCTTTTTGTTTTTGAAACAGGGACTTCACTGAGTTGCGAAGGGCCTCGCTGAATAGCCGAGGCTGTCTACGAACCGTGATCTTCAGTCTCAGCCTCCTGAATGCTGGGATTACGAGAGTGAACAACCACACCTGGCTGTAGCCTTTATTTTTGAAACAGGTTCTAAGTTGTGGAGGACCTCACAAAGTAGCTGAGCTGGCCGCAAACCTGGACCTCCTGTCTCAGCCTCCCAAGGAGTGGGATCACAAGCCTGTGCCACCACGCCCAGCCTTGGGCTTTTCTTGACTGTGACACTTCTCAGACTTTCGTTGTTTCTTAGGACGTGACAATTTTGAGAAGCACTGGTATTTTGTAGAATGCTCCTCACATGAGTTTCTGTCTGTTTTTCTCATGAGCAGACTGAGGTGCGTGGGGTTGGGCGGAATCCCACGGGTGAGTGCCATCCTGGGCACATCGTGCCCAGGCACGTCTGTCAGCGGGAGTGCCCTGTCCGTCTTCACCTTTATCACTCGGCCTCTACAGCTTTTTCTTCTTTCATGTGTGTGGTGCTGGGGATTGAACCCCGGGAATTCTACCTCCAAGCTACACCCCCAGCCCTGTGTTTTATTCTTTAGTTTGAAGCAGGGTCTCAGTACATTGCAGAGGCCTCACTAAGTAGCTGAGGCTGGCTGTGAACCTGCCATCCTCCTGTCTCAGCCTCCCAAGTACTCGGATTACAAGTGTGCACCACCACACCCGACCACTTGGCCTTTATTACATTTTTTTTTTTTTTTTTTTTTAGGTACTGGGGAAGGAACCCAGAGGCATTCTACCTCCGAGCTACACCCGCAGCCCTATTTTTTTATTCTTTACTTTGAAACCGGGTGTCACTGAGTTGCAGAGGGCCTCACTAAGTAGCTGAGGCTGTCCGCGAACCACGATCCTCTGGTCTCAGCCTCCTGAATTACAAGCGTGCACCACCACGCCCGGCTCTTGGCCACCTTTTCAAGTTCCTCTCCGTTCCCCTCGCAGCCCACACCCAGATCCTGTGTCCTGGCCATTCCCTCCTCTGAACTTGTTCACCTGCCCTCCTAGGCGCGAGAAAATACCCAGCCACATCCCTTTTCTGGCCACAGTTAGACGCTCCTGCTTCAGCAGCTTTCCTCAGATTCCTCAGGGCTCCCCCAGCGTGCGGAGTCCTGGGTCACCTGTCCCGACCTGCCACCTCAGAGTTGCCAGTGCTCCAGCCTCCCCAGGGGCCAGGAAGCCTGCTCGTGCTCCCGCCTGCCCAACCCTAGTGGCACATCTTTGAGCGAGGCAGAAGAGGGCTTGCATCCTGGTCAAGGGAGGAGATAATAAACAAGAGCATACATGTTGGCAAGTTTATTAAAAAACGATAAAGCCAGATAATGTGACAGAGACAGCTGCTTTTGCCAGCAGAAGGTGACATTGGAGTTGGGGCCTGCATTCTGAGGAGGCGGCTCCTCCAGGGAGGAGGAGGAGCACAGAAGGACGCGCTGAGGAGTTTGTCCAGTGCAGGGCCTTCATGGAGTGGGCTGGGTGGAGGGAGGGGAGGTCAGACAGGCTGTGTCATGGCCCGTCTGCATTTTGTGCTGGAGGGTTCCCAAGGGGAGTAGAGCGACCTGATTTATAGTTTCAGTGGCCAGGATTTTAACAGAAGACCCCTTGGGAGGGCTAGGTGGAAGGGAGGAAACGGGGCAGGGGTCTCCTTTGGTGTAAGCTGGAATCTTGGGACCAGGGAAGGGGAAAAGGAAGGACTCTGACCCCTCACTCTGCCTAGAGCTGGGGGTTGGGGTCCAGGCCTAGCAGGTGGGCCCCAGTGGGTTCAGTGCTGAGGCTGTCCTGAACCGTGATCCTTCTGTCTCAGCCTCCCAAATGCTGGGATTACAAGTGTGTGCCACCACGCCAGGTTCGGAAGGGGGTTTCTAAAGCAGAACTTGGCCCGGGCGCCCCGCACTGGGGCTCCTGGGTGCCTCCTCCCCACAGCCTCAGGGGCAGGTGTAATTGCACCCCTCGGGGCCTGGGTCTCCTGGGTCCCACCCCTGACCTTTCCCGCACACGCAGACCTGCTGCTCCTCCTGGGCCGCTGGCAGCGCCCTCCCTCGCGGGGTGGGGGAGGGACAATGGGGAGGAAGCTCACGTTCCGCCCTGCAGCTCCCCGGGGAGACCTGTTTCCACCAGGCTGGCTGCGAACCAGCTGCCAGTCCATCCCTCCTGCGAGGCATTAAGTAATAGCTTTTGTTATGGAGCTTAGAAGAGCTGGCACCGCCTCGCCAGCGATGTGCAGGTCTTGCGCGTTTCGTGCAGGGCTGTGCCAGGGCGTCCACACCGGATCCCAGCCCGCGCCGGGGAGGCGCCTGCTAAGTGGCGGGCGCAGTACTGCCTCGCCGGGAAAATACGACCGGGGCCCCTCAACCACCAGCCCGGGGCGCGGGTTTTTGTGTTTGTTTTGCTGCTTTGTGGTGCTGGGGATGGGGCCCAGGCGCATCTACTTCTGACCTCCAATCCCAGCCTCTTTAATTTTTTATTTTGAAACAGTCTCGCTGAGTTGCCGAGGGTCTCGGTAGGTTCCGGAGGCTGGCTTCAAACCTGGATCGTCGGGCTCAGCCTCCCACGTACTGGCCTCGAAGGCGGGTGCCACGGCGCCAGGCAGAGCCGCGGTGTTCGGGGTGCTCCCGGCGGGAGAGTTCGCAGTCCCGGGCCTCGCCGGGGGCCTGGGAGCCCAGTCGCCTCCCATCCCTAGGAGCTGGCTTCTGCCAGGGCCGCGGGCGCAGGGTCCGTTCCGCAGGCGGCAGCCCGCCCAGGCCCGCAAAGCCCGGGAGGCAGGTGCTCGCGGGGGCCGGGGGGGCTCGAACCCGCGGCCCAGTGGCCGGCTGCGCCCACGCTCCATCCACCCCAGCGCGGCGGGGCCCCCCCCCGGTCACCGGCGTCTAGGTCCCGGCACCCTCCTCGCACCCGCGCCCCCGGGCGCCCCCGGAGCCGCAGACCCCCCCGGCTCCCGGAGGGGGGGCACCGCTGGCTTCCGCACGTGCCCCTTCCCAGCGGAACTGCCGAGACCGCGGAGGGCGCCTGGGGGGCTGCTGCACCCCCCCTGCTGCTCCCTCTGCCTGGCATGGGCTGCGGCTTTATTTATTTGTGGTCGTTATAGAATTTTAGGCGGGTTTTGTTCTTTGGGGTTTTTTGTGGGGGGGGAGGATGGGACTGGAACCCAGGAGCATTCACCTCTGAGCTACCCCCAGGCCCATTTTACTATTTTATACTCTATTTCAAAACAGCGTCTCACCAGGTTGACGAGAGTCCTACTCTCTGCTGAGGCTGTCTTGACCCGGATCCTACTGTCTCAGCCTCCCAAGTACTGGGATAACAGCCTGGGCCCGGCATGGCTGGCCGGTGCTAGGATTCGAATCCAGGGGCTTTCCACCTCTGAGCTACATTTCCAGCCCTACATTATTTTTTATTTGCAAACAGGAACTCGCTAAGTTGCTGAGAGCATAGCTAAGTTGCCGAGGCTGGCTTTGAAGCTGAGATCCTCCTGCCTCAGCCTCTGAGTGTGGGATTCCAAGCGGGCACCACCACACCCACCCAGCGTGGGCTGCGGCTCTCGACGTCTCCCATTCTTTTGGGGGTATACCCACTGAAACAGGGCCTCCCCACCGAGCCCCGCTCTAGGCTTATCATTTGCTTATCATCCCCTTATGAACTGACTGGGCCCCTCAAAATACATGCGCTGAACCCCTAACTCCTGAGGTGATTGTGCCTGAGGTGTGTGGGCCTTTGGGAGGTGGTTAGCTCGTGAGACCTCAGGATTCGAATTACTGTTCTCATAAAAGAGGCCCCAGAGAAAGAATGCTCGTCCTTCCGTCAAGGGAGGACACAGTGGAAAGATGCTACTTGTGAACCAGCAAGCCAGCTTCCGCTGACCGCCAACCTGCCGGTGCCCCGACCTTGTCTTTCCCAGACTCGGAACTGTGAGGAGTACGTTTCTGCTGTTGTAACAGCCAGAACTGAGACACTCCCTCACCCCACCCCCAAATCACTGACTCCCCGAACTCTGTGTAGCTGGCACAGATGGTGCCCCCTCATCCCGAGGCCGACGCTCCACTGTCGTCAGCGTTCAGAAGCTGGGTCCAGCCCTGCGTGGCTGGTCCTGGAGGTCCCAGCCCGAGAAGCTGCAATTCTAATAAGGCCCCAGGTGATCCAGGGACTGCGCTTTAAGAAACACCGCCCTAGGCCGGGCACAGTGGCACACACCTGTAATCCCAGTACTTGACAGACTGAGATAGGTTCGCAGGTTCGAGACCAGCCTCAGAAGTCTGGGCTGGCGCACTGCCCTCCGGCCCTGCTCTGTCCATTCCAGTTGACCGTCTGCTTCCAGACCAGCCTTGCCGCCCACTGCTGAGGACAGTGGCCCTTCACCCTCCCGAGCTGCAGCGCTGATTCCATTCCATTCTCATTAAAAAGTAAAAAAAAAAAAAAAAAAAAAATCAAAAAGTCCTTTTCAAAGCTGACCTAGGGATTTCTCACCTGTCTGGGGTGTGCTTTCCAGACAGCTGAATTGAAGCCACCTGAGTGCCCCTTAATTAAGTTTTTATGTTCAAGCCAGGCGTGGTGGCACACACCTGTAATCCCAGTACTTGGGAGGCCGACACAGGAGAATTGTAGGTTCAAAGCCAGCCTCAGCAACTTAGTGAGACCCTGTGTCCAAATAAAAAATAAAATAGGAGCAGGGTATGGTGGTGCACCCTTGTGATCCCAGTAGTTGGGAGGCTGAGACAGAAGGATCGCAGGCTCATGACCAGCCTCGGCTACTTAGTGAGGCCCTCTGCAGCTTAGTGAGACCCTGTTTCAAAATAAAGAATAAGCCGGGCGTGGTGGCGCACGCTTGTAATCCCCGTGCTTGGGAAGCGGAGACAGGAGGATCGCGCAGGTTCGAAGCCAGCCTCAGCTACTGAGTGAGGCTCTTGGCAACTTAGTGAGACCCTGTTTCCAAATAAAGTATAAAATAGGTCTGGGAGTGTAGCCCAGAGGTAGAAAAGCCCCTGGGTTCCATCCTCAGTACCACTAAGTAAGTAAGTAAGTAAAAAGCTCAGGGGTAGAGCACCCCAAGGCTCAATCCCCAGTACTGAAAAGCAAATGAAACATGCCCTCACATAGCAGCAGTGCTCTTGGCCGGGGAGCCAGGCCGCCTGCGGCTCTGGGCTGTGGTGTTGGGCAAGTCACAGGGCTTCTCTGTGCTTTCCTTTACGCGTCTGTAAATGGGACGAGGATAATGCCTACCTTGGGGGCGGCTGTGAGAATCGCGTGCATGACGTGTGCGGTCCACAGGGAGAGCCGCCAGCCTTTGATGCTCCCTGTCCTGGGCGAGCGGCTGGCGCAGAAGGTCCCAGGACTCCGGCTCTGCTTTGACCCACCGCCTGCAGCTGTGGGTGCCGGGCGCCGTGACCTAGAGACCCCCACGGACTGCGCGGCAGCTTCTCCCCCGCGCACGCGGCGGCACAGGCCGGAACATGGTGATCTGGTCTCTTTGCCAACACAGAAGAAGGCAGCTGGCACGGGTTGGCCCTCTTGGTATTTGCAGATAATGAAACTGGCTGCTCAGTGTGTACTGAGGTGCCCGAGATGATTCTGGAAAAGCTCAGGAAATGCCAGGAGGAGGATGAGGAGGCCGCGCAGCTCCCGGGGACTCTGAAGGGAAGTCACAGGCCCCTCCCTGGCCTGGCCAGCAAGGAGGGCCGCCAGCCCAACACCTTAGGCTTTTTTTTTTTTTTTCATGGTACTGGCAATGGAACCCAGGGGCATTCTACCTTCAAGCTACACCCCCTATTTTGTATTCCTTATTTTGAAACAGGGTCTCACTGAGTTGCAAAGGGCTGCTCACGAACCGCAGTCCTCCTGTCCTAGCTTCCCAAATGCTGGGATTACAAGCATGTGCCACCGTGCCTGGCTCCCCCACCCTTTTTACTGAGGATTGGACCCAGGAGCATTCTACCTCTGAGATATACCCACAGCCCTATTTTTTATTCTTTACTTTGAATTAGGGTCTTACTAGGTTGCCGAGGGCCTCGCTAAGGAGCCGAGGCTAGTCACGAACCTGCAATCCTCTGTCTCAGCCTCCCAAGTACTGAATTACAAGCATGCACCACCAAACCTGGCCCCCACCCTTTTTTGTGTGGGGATTGAAGCCAGGGGCATTCTACCTCTGAGCTACCTCTCTAGCCCAATTTTATTCTTTTATTTGGAAACAGTGTCTCAGTAGGTAGATGTCTCACCACTTGCTGAGGCTGGCCTTGAACCTGTGATCCTTGAGTCTCTGCCTCCATGTATTGGGCTCACAGATACGGGTCGCCATGCCAGGCTAACATGCAAAGTAGCCCACAGGTCACTGGGACACAGGGGAACTAGGTCAGCGCCACTGGGAAGTCCAGATGTTCACACACAATTTTTCCCAACACATTTTGAGGCCAGAAGGGGCAAATAGCACAAAAATTAAAAAGCAGGCTTTAGCAATAAATGAAGACTTTTTAAAAAGGTAAGGTGCAAAGCCCTACAGAAAAGCCCCTCCTTAGCATGAGAGAGTGCGGAGCAGAGCCTCCTGTGTGTACTGTCACTGGGGATCCAACTCTATTTCTGAGTTACGCCCCCTACCCTATTTTATTTTATTTTTTTTGTGGTGCATGGGATTGAACCCAGGGACATTCTACCTCTGAATTATTATTATTATTATTATTAATTCTACCTCTGAATTATTATTATTATTATTATATTATTATTATTTTGGATCGGGGTCTCTCCAAATTGAGGAGCTGGCATTGAACTTGTGATCCTCCTGTTTCCCAAGCACTGTGTGGACCACCATGCCCAGTTCTTCGTTGTGTGTGTGGGGGTCCTGGGAAGGGAACATTCTACCTCTGAGCTATACCTCCAATCCTATTTTATAATTATGTACTTACTTACTTATTTATTTGCAGTACTGGGGATGGAACCGAGGGGCATTTGGCCTCCAAGATACACCCCTTGCCCTTTTTTTTTTCAGGTCTGGGGATGGAACCCAGGGGTATTCGACCTCCCCGAGCTACACCCCCTGCCCTATTTTTTTATTCTTTATTTTGAAACAGGGTCTCACTAAGTTGCAGAGGGCCTCACTAAGTAGCTGAGGCTGTTCGTGAACCATGATGCTCCTGTCTCAGCCACCCAAATGCTGGGATTACAAGCGTGTGCCACCATGCCTGGTTTATTTAATTAATTTATTTTTATTTATTTATCATTTTTATTTATTTATTTATTTTTTGGTGGTACTCAGGTTCCTGGAAACCCTTCTACCTCCGGGCTACACTCCCAGACCTATTTTATACTTTTTTATTTGGAAACAGGATCTCTTAAGCCAGCATGGCTGGCTTCGAACCTGCGCCTGTCTCCGCCTCCTAAGCACGGGGATTACAAGCTTGCCCACCACGCCTGGCTATATTTATTTATTTATTTATTTATTTATTTATTTATTTATTTTTGTGTGTGTGTGTGGTGGTACTGGGGGTGGAACCCAGAGGCTTCCTACCTTCGGGCTATACTCCCAGACCTATTTTATATTTTATTTGGAAACAGGGTCTTACTAAGTTGCTGAGAGCCTCACTAAGTAGCTGGGGCTGGCTTCGAACCTGTGCGATCCTCCTGTCTCAGCCTCCCAAGTGCTGGGATTACAAGCGTGCCCACCACGCCCGGCTCTTTATTCTTTCTTTCTTTTCTTTTTTTTTTTTTCTTTTCTTTTCTCTTTTTTTTCTTTTTTTTTTTTTGCAAGTCTGGGGATGGAACCCAGGGGCATTCGACCTCCGAGCTACACCCCCAGCCCTATTTTTTATTCTTTATTTTGAAACAGGTTCTCACTGAGTTGCAGAGGGCCTCACTAAGTAGCTGAGGCTATCTGGGAACTGCGATCCTCCTGTCTCAGCCTCCTGAATGCTGGGATTACAAGCATGTGCCACCATGCCCAGCTTTATTCTTTATTTTTAAACAGGCCCTCACTAAGTAGCTGAGGCTGGCAGAGAACTGTGATCCTCTGGTCTCAGCCTCCCAAATGCTGGAATTACAAGCATATGCCACCATGCCTAGCTTTATTTATTTATTAATTTCTTATTTTTGCAGTACTGGGGACTAAACTCAGGGGCATTCTACCACCAAGCTACACCCCCAGCCCTATATCTTTATTTATTTATTTATTTTGTTGGTACTAGAGGTGGAACCCAGAGGCTTTCTACCTACGGGCTATACTCCCAGGCCCATTTTATATTTTATTTGGAAACAGGGTCTAACTTAAGTTGCTGAGAGCCTCACTAAGTAGCTGAGGCTGGCTGTGAACCTGTGCGATCCTCCTGTCTCAGCCTCCCAAGCGCGGGGATTACAAGCGTGCGCCACCAACGCCCGGCTATTTTTTTTTTTTTTTTGGTGGTATTGGGGTTCCTGGAAGCCCTTCTACCTCTGGGCTACACTCCCAGACCTATTTTTATATTTTTGAAACAGGGTCTCTTATGCCAGCACAGCTGGCTTCGAACCTGCGCGATCCTCCTGTCTCCGCCTCCCAAGCGCGGGGATTACAAGAGTGCGCCACCACGCCCAGCTATATCTTTATTTTGAAATAGGGTCTCACTGAGTTGCAGAGGTCCTTCTGTCTCAACCTCCCAAATACTGGAATTACAATTTATTTTTATTTTGAAACAGGGTCTCATTAAGTTGTTGAGGGCCTCACTATTTGCTGAGGCTGGCTGTGACCTGTGATCCTCCTGTCTCAGCCTCCCAAGTACTGGGATTATAAGTGTGTGTTACTATGCCCGGCTCACCGCTCCCATCTCACCATGCCCAGTTCTGGCGTGTGTGTGTGTGTGTGTGTGTGTGTGTGTGTGTGTGTGTGTGCATGGTGCTGGGAATTGAACCCGGGACATTCTACCTCTGAGCTATACTCCCAGCCCTACTTTATTTTTTTTATTTGGAAACAGAGTCTTGCTAGGTTACCGAGAGTCTCACTAAATGGCCAAGACTGACTTTAAACCTGTGACTTTTCCTCCCGTCTCCGCCTCCCAAGTACTGGGATTACACGCATGGCCATTGCACCTGGTTGGCTTATATTTTTAAAGTTGATGAAGGCCCGACGTGGTGGCGCATGCTTGTAATCCCAGCAAGGGACACTGACACGGGAGCAACTTGGTTCACAGACAGCCTCAGCTACTTAGTGAGCCCCTTTGGAATTTAGTGAGACCCTGTTTCAAAACAAAGAATAAAAAATAGGACTGGGGGTGTAGCTCGGAGGTCGAATGTCCCTGGGTTCCATCCCCAGACCTGTTTAAAAAAAAAAAAAAGTTGCTGGGCATGGTGGCGCACACTTGTAATCCCCGCGCTTGGGAGGCGGAGACAGGAGCATCACGCAGGTTCAAAGCCAGTCTCGCTGGTTTAAGAGACCCTGTATCCAAATAAAAATATAAAAATAGGTCTGGGAATGTAGCCCGGAGGTAGAAGGGCTTCCAGGAACCCCAGTACCTCAAAAAAAAAAAAAAAAGATGATGAAGGTAGTCCTTTAGAAGGACCTAAACTGGGTGTGGTGGTGCACGCTTGTAATCCCAGCATTTGGGAGGCTGAGACAGGAGGATCCATTCGAGGACAGACTCAGCTACTTAGTGATGCCCTTTGCAACTCAGTGATACCCTGTTTCAAAATAACGAATAAAAAAAATAGGGAGGTAGAATTAAAAAAAAAAATAGGTTTGGAGGTAGAATACTCCTGGGTTCCATACCCAGTGGATTAAAAAAAAAATGCCGGGCGTGGTGGCGCATGCTTGTAATCCCCACGTTTGGGAGGTTGAGACAGGAGGATCTCACAGGTTCGAAGCCAGCCCCAGCTACTTAGTGAGGCTCTCGCAACTTAGTGAGACCCTGTTTCCAAATAAAATATAAAATAGGTCTGGGAGTGTAGCCCAGAGGTAGAAATCCCCTGGGTTCCATCCCTAGTACCATAAAAAAAAAAAAAGTACCTACATCTCCAGGAAGAAACACAAGCCCCAGGGCAGCAGCCTGGGGAAGCACCAGTTGCATATGAGGCGCAGCGCCCCAGGAGAAATGACTGCATTCCTGTTTTTATTAGTGTCATTGTTGCTTTTATTAGGACTCTGGTTATAAAGTTTCAAGATGCAAAACGCCTCATCAAAGACTCTTATCCAAAACATACAAGGAACACTTATCATTCAGTAATAAGACAAACAACCCAATAAAAAAAAATGAGCACAATCTTGAAGAGACGCCTTGGCAGAGACCCGGATGACACAGACGCCCGTGAGGGGATTGTCGCTGCCTGGGTGGATGCAGGCACCATCGCGGGCTGGTGCTCCCAGGCCAGAGTTCAGCCCCTTTGGAAAACAGTTTGGCATTTTCTTATAAAATGTGTGTGTGTGTGTGTGTGTGTGTGTGTGTGTGTGTGTGTGTGTGTGTGAACAATCCCACTTCTAGCCATTTGTCCTTGAGAAATACAAGCATGTTCATATAGAGAAAAAGCATATGTATACGAAATGTTCATAGCAGCCTCAGCCATAATAACCCCAAACTGGAAAGAGCCCAGTGTTCATTCAGCTGGTGAATAAAACCTCTATATGACAGAATATGACTCAGCAAAAAAGGGCAAACTGATGCACAAGCAAACAGATATTAAAATTGTTATGCTAGCAGGGCATAGTGGTGCATGCATGGACTTCCAGTACTTGAGAGACTGAGGCAGGAGGTTTGCAGGTTCAAGACCAGCCTCAGCAACATTGTGAGACTTTCACCTACCTGGTAAGATCCTTTCGCAAATCAAAACTTAAAAAAAAAAAAGGTTGGGGGTGTAGCTTGAAGATCGAATACCTCTAGGTTCAATCCCTAGTACCATACACACATAAAAGGTTATGCTAGCCAGGCATGGTAATCCAGGCCTGTAATCCCAGTACTTGGGAGCCTGAGACAGGAGGATTGCAGGTTCAAGGCCAGCTTCAGCAATTTAGGGAGGCCCCTTAGCAATTTCCTTTTTTTTTTTTTTTTTTTTTGCAGGTCTGGGGATGGAACCCAGGGGCACTCGACCTCTGAGCTACACCCCCTGCCTTATCTTTTATTCTTTATTTTGAAACCATGTCTCACTGAGTTGCAGAGGACCTCACTAAGTAGCTGAGGCTGTCTGTGAACCAGGATCCTCTGGTCTCAGCCTCCTGAATGCTGGGATGACAAGCGTGCGCCACCACGCCTGGCTACAAATTTTTAATTTTGTAATTTTGGTCTTTTGCAGTACTGGGGATGAAACCCAGGGAGGGGCATTCTACCTTCAAGCTACACCCCCCAGCCCTATTTCTTATTCTGTATTTTGAAACAGGGTCTCACTAAATTGCGAAGGGCCTCACTAGGTAGCGGAGACTGGCCATGAGCCTGTGATCCTCCTGTCTCAGCCTCCCAAGTACTGGGATTAGAAGCATGCACCAACACTCCTGGCTTACTTTCTAATTTTTTTTTCAATACTGGGAATGGTACTGCAAAAAATTAAAATGGTACTGTTACAAAATTAAAAATTGAGCTGGGCTTGGTAGCACAGGCTTGTAACCCTAGCATTTGGGAGGCTGAGACAGGAGGATCTCGGTTCGTGGACAGCCTCAGCTACTTAATGATGTCCTTTGCAAGTCAGTAAGACCTGTTTCAAAATAAAGAATAAATCATAGGGCTGAGGGTGTAGCTTGGTAGGAGAACCCCCATGGGCTCCATTTCCAGTACTGCAAAAAAAAAAAAAATAGAAATTGAGCCAGGTGCGTTGGTGCATGCTTCTAATCCCGGCACTTGGGAGGCTGAGACAGGAGGATTGTAGGTTTGTGGCCAGCCTCAGCAAGTAGTGAGACTCTCATCAACGTAGCAAGACGCTGTTTCAAAATCAAAATAAAAAATAGGGCTGCAGGTGTAGCTTGGAGGTAGAATGGCCCTGAGTTCAATCCCCAGTACCACTAAATAAATAAATAAATGTAAAATAAAATAAGGCTGGGAATGTAGCTCATAGGTAGAATGCTCCTTGGTTAAACTGCCCAGGTTGTCCCCAAACCTGCCATCAGAAGGCTCAGCCTCCTCAGTACTGGGATTACAAGCGTGCACCAACACGCCTGGCTAGGCAACATTTTTTTGTTTTTGTTTTTGAAGTACTAGGGATTGAACCCAGGGGCATTTTACCTCTGAGCTGCATCCCCAGCCCTATTTTTTTATTCTTTATTTGGAAACTGGGTCTCACTGAGTTGCAGAGGGCCTCACTAAGTAGCTGAGGCTGTCGGTGAACTGTGATCCTCCGGTCTCAGCCTCCTGAATGCTGGGATCACAAGCGCGCCCACCGCGCCCGGCTTTTATCTAGTAGGCATCTTGACTTACTATGTCCAAAATAAAATTCCTGCTTTCAACCTGTGTAGTTCCGCGTTCTCATTTTTGGAACCTGAGCGTGTTACTTATAAAGTAATCACAACTTGCAGATGTGATTAAGTTGAGGATATGGAGAAGGGGAGGAGATCCCGGACTGTCCGTGTGGGCTCTCCACGTCCTTATAAAGGGAAGGCGAGAAGGTCAAAGAGGAAGCGGATGTGACAGCGGGGCCCCGCTGGCGTGGCTCCTGAGCTAAAGGATGCAGGTGGCCTCCAGGGGCTGGAAAAGACCCGGACACAGACTCCAGAGGATCCGACCCTGCGAGTCCTTGCTCTTAGACCTGTGAGGCGACTTTCAGGCTTCCGGCCTCCAGAGCTGTAGGACAGGGCCATTCTCGGCCACCACAGAGCAGCGTGGTTATAGCAGCCATCAGAAACACGCCTCTCACCCTCGCTTCCGGCAGCCTCCTCCTACAGCGGCTCTTGGCTTTTCCAGTGTTCAGGCCAGACTCCTGGAAGTCACTCCTCAGTCCTCTTCATCGTAGCCCTCTATCCTGTCTGCCAGGAGACGTCAGCTCTCCCTTCAAGGCGTCATCCCAGTTCTGGCCAAATCCAGTGCTACCTTTTTGGGTCAGGCCAGCGCCACCTCTGCTGTGGTCTGGATGTGGGTTGAGGGATCCTGGAAGCTTGGTCCCTAGCGTGGTGTTGTTTAGGTGGTAGAACCCTTAAAAGGCGAAGCCGAAGCCAAGGTGGTGGTCTGTGCCTGTAATCCCAGTCCTTGGGAGGCTGAGACAGGAGGCGCAGGTTTGCAGCCAGCCCCAGCAACCTCGTGAGGCTGCAACCTAGTGGGACCCTGTTTCAAAATAAGGAATAAGAGCTGGTTATAGTGGCTCATGCTTGTAATCCCAGCGTTTGGGAGGCTAAGAAAGGAGGATCTCAGTTCCCTTAGTGAGGACCTTTGCAACTCAGTGAGACCTGTTTCAAAATAAAAAATAAAAAATGGGGCTGGGGGTGTAGCTCAGAGGTAGAATGCTCCTGGGTTTTATCCCAGTACAACACATACACACACAGAATAAAATAGGGATGGAGGTATAGCTTGAAGGTAGAATGCCCCTGGGTTCCATCCCTGGTTCCCTCCCCCCAGTATAAGGTCAAATTATGAACAATGTGACCCTCACCCACCCTCAGCCCCCCAGGCATGAGCCCCAGACTGTTCACAACATTGTTTAGGAAGCAGGCCTGCCAGCCTCCCCTCCCTGTCAGGCCCTGTGCCCTGCCTCATACTGACTTCTGTGGGCACACTCATACAGCAACTTAGTGGAGACCTTGTTTCCAAATTAAAAAGAAAATCACATAAAGCTGAGGTTATAGCTCAAAGGTAAAATGTCTTGGGTTTAATCCCTAGCATCACAAAAAAGAAATTAAAAAAATTAGAACAGGGCTGTGGTGTAGCTTGGAGGTCAACACCCAGGTTCAATCCCTGACTTTCTCCGAGCCATGGACTTGGCAGATCGGGCAGCAGCCCCTTCCCCTTTCTCAGCCCTGGTTCCCTCCTCCAAACGGCCTCTGATCAGTCCTGGATTCCTTTCCTGTTCCTTACTAATCCTTGTAACCACCCCCAGAGATTACAATTGTAACCCCTACTTTTGGGTGCCTGAAGAGAATCAGAAAGGCTGAACAACTTGCCTGCAGCCACACAGCAGCTAAATGGCAGGGCCAGGACTTGAATCTGAGCTGCTGACCAGAGAGCCTGGTCACAGCCATTCGCAGGCTCCGGTGGGAGCCAGCCCGCCAGCCCTTCCTGCAGCCAGGCTCTGGGGGGCTGAGCCGCCTGCCAGTTTCTTTCCGCTGTTGATGGGAACTGCTCCTCATTCCTTGGTCTTCCAGAATGGCGGCTTCCTTCCCTCGTGCTGGAGGAAGCAGCTGGGTGGCGCTGCCGCAGGCCAGGGGCTGTCTGTCCTCCACGCTGAGCATGGGCTGCAGAGATCTCCCCGGGCTCCTGGCAAGTGCCACAGCCTCAGGACAGGGCGGGTGTGGGGAACCTTCTCCCAGCATGCACGGAGCGCTGCATGCCGCTGCAGGTCCTGCCGCTCGCCCAGCCTCCAGAGCCCAAGGGCCAGTGCAGGGCCCAGCGGGGGCCAGGACACAGGGCGGCCTGGGGCTGTATCTGGAGGAGAGGCCGGGGCACCCAGGGAGGGGCTCAAGCCCTGCACCGCCAGAAGCCCTCAGGCACCTCCTGCTGCCTGGGGACCTCGAAGGCTGCAGACTGGCCATGCAACATGTGTGTGGGGGCGTGCTAACACTTCCTCCTCTGCCCCTGGCTGTGAGCAGCTGGGGTGCTCCTGCGCCAGTGCGCGTACACACACACACACACACACACACACACACACACACACCCTCCTTGGCCCTCAGTGTTTTACATGTGAGCATGCCACGCCTGGCAGCGCTAGACCGCCAGCTGCTTGAGGGTCCAGCTGCAGGGCCGAGGCCGCTGCAGCCCTGCTGGAGCCCGGGTGCTCCCTGGCCTGCGGACCCATCAGAGCAGCCTGGCCTGGGGCCAGGTGGAGCAGCGTGCCAGGCAGTGCAGGGAGGCGGGCTGAGGATGTGGTCTGCCCGGCTGCAGGTGCTGGCTCTGGGGGCCAGGAAGAGGGATCTGTCTGGAACTTCACAGCTGGCTAGCTGTGAAGAGAGGCTGTCTCCTGCTGGAGTGGGGCCCCTGGCCCCTAGCCCCCTGCTCTCCACTGACAGGCTTGGTTGTAGCTGGGTGCCCTGGGGTGTAGCCCGGGGAAGGCTAATATTGCAGGCAAAGTGGGTGTGGTTAGATAGGGTTGGTTCAGAACCCCTCACAGAAGTGGTCAAAGGTCAAATTATGGTTCATTCAAAGCCCTCTATAGAAGTGATCTCCAGGTCCCAAAAGCTGAGGTGCTGGAGGGGCCTGGGGCCTGGGGCCTGCTCCTTGCTAGCCCTAGATCCTGGCCCCGTGGCCCTCCTTCCCCTGCTCCTAGGCTGGCCCCAGCCACCCCAGCTTTTCCCTCTTCATTCCCTCTGTGCCCCCCACACCACCACCCAGCCTTTGCTCCTGCTGTGGCTGGACCTAGATGCACCTGCCTGTGCTTTCTCTGGCCAAAATCACTAGACTTAGAGGCCCAGCTGTCTCCTCCTCCAAGAGGCTGCCCCTGACCCCCCAGGTTTAGGCCCACACTTCCTGCTCCAAACAGGGCGGGCTGGGGAGAAGGTGTGGGCAGGGCTGGGGGTGTTACTTTCAGGAATCTCTAGGACTGGGCTGTCCCAAAGGCCTGGGTGGGAAGGCCGGGTTGCCCAAGGGTGCCGGGAGCTCAGCACCCTGCCGCCCTGCCCTCCTCCCTACCCTGCACGCTGCCCCATGGCGGCTCACACCACTGCACCCTCAGGCCTCGTTTGTGAACTGGAAGTAGTAAGACTTACCTCCAAGTCCCTGTGGCAGGTTCCAGCACGCCAGGCCTCTGTGCGCACACCTGCTGGGAGTTAGCACTGGCAGCTGCTCCTTAATGACAACTTAATGCACTCAACAACCTTGCCTGTGGGCAGGAGCTGTGCGGGTGCTGGGGAGAGAGAGGTGGCGTCGACCCTGGTTGGGCCTCATCCGAGCCTTCAGGCACCCACTCTGTGTCCCCACCCTGACCTCCGCCTCCCGTTCCTGCACTCATCTTTTCTTGCCTTCTGCACCTGTGACCCCAGTGCTCTTGGGGCCTGGTACCCAGAAGCGCAGTGGTGGAGGGGAGGGAGGATTCAGGGCCCTTCCAACCCCTCACAGTTTGCAGATGGGACAGCCAAGGCCCAGGGAGGCCAGGAGGCTGGCCCCGGGGCACAGTGAGGGCGGGCTGGGACGGGAGACAGCCTGCCAAGGCAGGGAACTTAGCTGAGGCCTTCAGTTTGATCTCGGGTGGGATCTGGGTTCCGGAAGGCTCCAGGAGCTGCAGTTACAGCTTAGTTTTCAGGCTAGCTTGTGGGGCATCCTGGGGACACGGCTGTGCCGCCTGCCCTGCCCAGAGTTCAGGTGCCCGAGAGTCCACTGCAGCTGGGACAGCAGACGGAGCGGCGAGGGGTTTCTCCACCAAGGGTTCCTGGAGCCCGAGCAGCACCCCTCTGCTGGCTCTACCAGGAAGGGGAGGGGACCCCAAAGACCCAAGATGACAGGCTACATGCCAGACGTCCTGCTGGCGACCTGGGGTGCAAGCCAGAGGCCCCGGCTCTCCCTGGACTCCCGAGGCTCCTGCGCAGCCCAGGCCCTGCGCCCTCTCTT
Source organism: Muscardinus avellanarius (assembly GCF_963383645.1). Classification (NCBI taxonomy): domain Eukaryota; kingdom Metazoa; phylum Chordata; class Mammalia; order Rodentia; family Gliridae; genus Muscardinus; species Muscardinus avellanarius. The sequence continues at coordinate 106,316,534 of NC_137798.1, forward strand.
CATGGACATTGGTGCTGTTCCCTGGACTTCCTGTCCCCACTACGCTCTTCTCAAATATCCCCACAGTGGCTGCCCAAACAGAGATTTGATCAGACCAGCTTGAAAACCTCCAGGCTGCTGATCGCCGGCAGGATAGAGCTGACCTCCTTCTCGGGCATTCAAGGCTTTGTCTTTGCCGGCAACCCATCCAGTGCCTGAACTGCCCTCAAGAAGAAAGGAAGCCAGGTGTGGTAGCCAGGCCTGTAATCCCAGTAGTTGGGAGTCTGAGACAGTAGGATCACAGGTTCGAGGCCAGCCTAGCAGCTTAGTGACTCTCAGCAACCTAGCAAGACCCTGTCTCAAAATAAAAAGATAAGCCGGGTGTGGTGGCAAATGTTTGTAATTCCAGCATGTGGGAGGCTGAGGCAGGAGGATCTTGGTTTGTGGCCAGCCTCAGCTACTTACTGAGGCCCTTTGCAACTCAAGTGAGACCCTGTTTCAAAATAAAGAATTAAAGCCGGGCGTGGGGGCGCACACTTGTAATCTTCGTGCTTGGGAGGCTGAGACAGGAGGATCGCGCAGGTTTGAAGCCAGCCTCAGCTACTTAGTGAGGCTCTCAGCAACTTAGTGAGACCCTGTTTCCAAATAAAGTATAAAATAGGTCTGGGAGTACAGCCTGGAGGTAGAAAAGCCTCTGGGTTCCACCCCCAGTACCACAAAGAAATAAAAAATAAAAAATAGGGTTGGGGGTGTAGCTTGGAGACAGAATGCCCCTGAGTTTCATTCCCAGTACCGCAAAAATAAATAAATGAACAAATAAATAAATAATAAAAAGATAAAAGCAGGGCATAGTAGTGCACACTTGTAATCCCAGTATTTGGGAGGCTGAGACAGGAGGATCACGGTTCACAGACAGCCTCAGCTAGTTAGCGAGGCCCTCTGCAACTTAGTGAAACCCTGTTTCCAAATAAAGTATAAAAAATAGGGCTGGGGGTGTCACTCAAAGGTTGAAAGCCCCTGGCTTCCATCTCCAGTACCACAAAAAAAGAAAGAAAGAAAGAAAGAAAGAAAGAAAGAAAGAAAGCCAGCCGGGAGTGTAGCTCAGAGGTAGAATACCCTGGGTTCAACCCCCAGTACAAAAAAAGAAAAAAGACAAAGAAAAGAAGGAAAGAAAGAAAGAAAGGAAAGGAAAGACGAGAGGACAGCTTCCTCTCGTGAGGAAGGTGAGGAGGTGGCTGCACCTTGTCCACATGTGGCTGCTGAGGCCACTGCCAGCTGCCCCAAGGTCTGCCTCAGTGGCCTCACAGGTGCGGCTTGGCCTTGGTCAGAGGCCAGGAGGCTGGCCAGGGGCAGGTTCACGGGGCACTACCGGGCCTCTAGCCCCTGTGGCCAGATCACAGCCGGCCTGGCCCCTGCTCCAGCGTCCCCGGGGCCGCACCTGATGCGAGGTGGAGGGGCTGACCAGACGTGTCCCTGCTCTGCAGCCCTCTAAGTCCTCCCGAGGCTTCCCGTCCTCCAGAGCCTTGGGCGGCAGCCTAGTTCCAAGTTCCAGTCCCTCTCATCTTCCGCCCTGTGGTCTCCACCCATGGCTCTCCAGCTGGACTTCAGAGTCACCTGTGTCTGGCCCTGACCGTCTACTGCGTAGGGCCTGGCACCATCTGTCCTGGGCATGCTCCTGCACACCACTGCTCAGGGGCAATCGCCGGAGCCGCTGTGACGCCGCAGCTGGCGTTCACGTCCTCTGCTCCCGACCTTCCTGTTTCTAGGGGGTCCTGATGAAAGCCCTGAGCAGCCCCCACCTCAGGCAGAGCGTGTTGGGCCTGGCCCTCCTTCCTGAAGCCTCTCCTACAGTCGTGGTGGCTGCACGCTGGCACCATGCTCGGGCCACGTGCAGCCTGGCAGGCCCCTCCCCAGGTCTATGAAGGGCCCAGGTGGGAGGTCCAGGTCCTCAAGCCCTCTGGAGGTAGCACCACCCTGTTGTGTGTGTGTGTGTGTGTGTGTGTGTGTGTGTGTGTGTGTGTGTTGCTGCTACGGTTGTACCCAGGGAGTTCTACCTCTCAGATACACCCCCAGCCTATTTATTTATTTATTTATTTATTTAGTGGTATTAGGGATGGAACCCAGGGGCTTTCTACCTCTGGGCTACACTCCCAGATCTATTTTTATATTTTATTTGGAAACAGGGTCTCACTAAGTTGCTGAGAGCCTCACTAAGTAGCCGAGGCTGGCTTCGAACCTGTGCCATCCTCCTGTCTCAGCCTCCCAAGTCCTGGGATTACAAGCGTGCACCACCAGGCTCAGCTCTATTTATTTATATTTTGAGACAGGTTTGGCTAAGTCACTGTGTGCTGGCCTCCAACCTGTGGTCCTCCTCTCTCAGCCTCCCAAGTACTGGAATTACAGACATGTGCCCTCAGGCCCAGCTGGCCTGAGGTCTTATGGGCGAAGGCTCAGTTTGGTGGGCAGCCTAGAAGCTCTCGATGATGTCAGAGAACAGTCCCTGGTAACCCAAGCTACCCCCACATTTGCTTTCTGTGGCCAAGTACACTGGTACCTACATATAGGTGTTCTTTGTATGTGGTGTGGGCCCTTCTTGCAATCCTGGGTCTTTCCTGAGAACTTCCCTTGATGAGGAGGAGGACAGCGAAGGCCGATCCCTCTGCCGCAGCTTCCCTAGGCCTCCATCCTGACCGCAGGCAGGTACAACCTGGGCAGTGACCGTGACCGGCTCCGTGGCAGACAAAGAGAAGTCTATTTGCCGTTGCAGGTGCTGGAATAAGACAATATTTAGTTTTCCCTTGGTGGAGAAGCATCCCTCTCACCCGCACCGGGCAGGAACCGGTTCCGGTTAGGTGGGGCTGGGCTGGACCCCAGCCAGGACCCTAGAGTGTGTGGGGTCTCCTTTCTGGACTGCTCCCCACACTCTGTCCCTTGGGAGGGCTCCAGAGGTTTAATCATTAATGGACACATTTAGCATTTAGTTGTAGGCTGGAATTTGGGATCTATGCCCAGGAGCAATTACCTCTGACACATTATTTTGTGTAAAATCACTTTTAGCTGATAAAGCTGAAATAAAGAGGGGTCCATTAATCAGAACCAGCCTCTCGACATCCGGGGCGCCTGGGAGGTCACCAAGGAGCCCGCCTTCGGGGGCTGTGAAAATTCTCCAGAGAATTTATTAAAACCGTGCCCCAGCACCGTGGCAGCCAGCTATGTCCTAGGTCTACCACACGTGTCACCCCTTCTGTGGTTTGAGGGTTGGCACGGTGCCCTGGAGATGTGCCCGCTCTCCAGTCCCCCGGGGGCTAGGGACAGGGATGCCCACTTTGCTCCCTGTCTGGGGTTCTTGAGTGCCGCCACAGGCTCCCTCGCCCTCCTAGCGTAGGCCAGGATCTGCGCAGCAATGGGAGGAGGGCTTCTTGATGTTCTGCACGGGAGCGAGCCCCCATGCCACGCTGCGTGCATTCCGGTTGCTCTCCTGGTCTTCGGCACAGGTGCCCAAAGCGCAGGCCTCTTTGGGGCAGCTGGCTGGATGCCCACCCCATCCAGAGGACAGTCCTGTCAGGCATAGGGACCTCCAAACATGGCCCGGCAGCCATCCCTGTATTTCTGGGGTTGTTCTGGTGCTGCTGGGTCAGCTCTTTATTTATTTATTTATTTTTGGTACTGGAGATGGAACCCAGGGGCATTCTACCTCCGAGCTACACTACACCCCCAGCCTTATTTTTTATTTTATTTTTTATTTTTGGAACAGAATCTCACACTGAGTTGCAGAGGGCCTCACTCAGTAGCTGAGGCCGTCCTTGAACCGCCATCCTCCGGTCTCAGCCTCCCAAGTCCTGGGATAACAAGCGTGCGCCACTGCGCCCGGCTGGGTCAGCATTTTGGTAGCAGCTGGCTGGAGGGCGGGAGCCGCGCAGAGAGGACGGCAGGGGAGGAGAGGGTCTCCTCCACAGCACCCGCCCTCTGCCCTGGGCCCCTTCCCCCCTCCTGCTGCTTAGCTCAGGCCCCCAGCACCCCAGCACATCTGGGTTTAGGTGCAACCCCTTGAGGTCAGCCTGCCCCTTCCCCTGTGCCCGAGGTCACGGGAGGGGGGGCGCAGAGGCCCAGCATCTCCACACCTCCCTGCCCCTTCCAAGCCCAGCCCCCAACCTCAGCTGGAAACCTCAGGGTCTGCCCGTGACCCTCCTCCTCTGCAGGCTAGCACGTGGGAGGACCACCCAGTGCTGCAGTGCTCCGGGATGACTGCACGGCCAGCTGTGCCTGGCCTGGACACTCTGAGCTTGTCGACTGCAAGGGCAGCCTCAGAGGCCGGCCGGTCAGGGCTTCCTGTTGGTCAGACAGGAAAGGACCAAAGAGCCCAGGCCTAGGGAGGGTTGGGCCCAGCTCTGCATCCCGGGTCCCAGCCCCAGCCACCCAACCCCAGATGGCCCATCCCTGGACTTCGTTTCCTGCTTTTCTGTGAGGCTCAGGCCTACGTGACCTTTGGGGCCTTCCTGCCGGCCAGCCCCCCCCAGCCCCCAACTCCGGATGGCGGATGCACGGCCAGAAACCCCACCCAGCTCCATGTGGCCAGGCTGCACCGGAAGGGCTGACCAGAGCGGCCGGATGGGCACACCCCAGTTTGACGACTGCCTACTGGCACCTTCCCAGAATCCAGGAAACTGGGTGGGAGTACTCAGGCAGGGACCCCAGGAGTTTGAGGGTGCCGTCTGTGCCCTGCTGTGGTGCGTCTGTGCCCTGCTGTGGGGCTCCAGGCCTGTCTGGCTGCCCTGGAGCAGAGCTTGCCCCCAGGCTCCCAGGAGAGACGGCCACACCTCCCCAGGACCAGGCCCTGAGTCCCTCCCTGCCCCTCCTCGGTGTCCCCACTGCCTCCTGACTGCCTGGGACAGCCAGCCGAACTCCCTGTTTGGCTTTTGGAGGGGGATACTGGGCATTCTACCTCTGAGCTACACCTCCAACCTTTTTTATTATGTAATTAATTAATTGCCTAATTAATTAATTAATTTTTGTGGTGCTGGGGATTGAACCCAGGGTCATTCTACCTTCAAGCTACACCCTCAGTCCTTTTTTTTTTTTTTTTAACTTTGAAACAGGTCTCACTAAGTTGCAGAGGGCCTCACAAGGTTGCTGAGGCTGGATGTGAACCTGCGATCCTCCTGTCTCAGCCTCCCAAAGTACTGAGATTGATTACAGGAGTGTGCTACCATGTCTGGCTTATTTTTTAAATTTTTTTTGTGGTACTGGAGATTGAACCCAGGGGTATTCTACCTCTGAGCTGTATACATTCCCAGCCCTATATTATTTTTTATTTTGAAACAGATTCTCACTAAGTTGTAGAGGGCCTCACTCAGTTCTGTTCCTCCTGTTTCTGTCTCTCAATTACGAGGATTACAAGTGTGCACCGCCGGACCCAGCTCACTGAATTGTAGAGGCTGGCTTGCACCTGGGAGCCTCTTGTCTGAATTGTAGAGGCTGGCTTGCACCTGGGAGCCTCTTGTCTGAATTGTAGAGGCTGGCTTGCACCTGGGAGCCTCTTGTCTGAATTGTAGAGGCTGGCTTGCACCTGGGAGCCTCTTGTCTGAATTGTAGAGGCTGGCTTGCACCTGGGAGCCTCTTGTCTGAATTGTAGAGGCTGGCTTGCACCTGGGAGCCTCTTGTCTGAATTGTAGAGGCTGGCTTGCACCTGGGAGCCTCTTGTCTGAATTGTAGAGGCTGGCTTGCACCTGGGAGCCTCTTGTCTGAATTGTAGAGGCTGGCTTGCACCTGGGAGCCTCTTGTATGAATTGTAGAGGCTGGCTTGCACCTGGGAGCCTCTTGTATGAATTGTAGAGGCTGGCTTGCACCTGGGAGCCTCTTGTCTGAATTGTAGAGGCTGGCTTGCACCTGGGAGCCTCTTGTCTTATCCTTCCAAAATACTGAGATTACAGGCGTGCCGCTGCACCTGGCTCCTGTTTGGCTCCAGGTCTGCACTATCAGGCCTTGGCTCCCAGGATTAGGATCAAACCTAAAATCAGAAAAAAATTGACCTTCTCAGCAGTTGGCAGATTGAGACAGGAGGATGACAGGTTCCAGGACAGTCTTAGAAAGTAGTGAGACTTTCATCAAAATAGGAAAAAAAAAAAAAAAAAAAGCCAGGCGTGGTGGCGCACGCTTGTAATCCCCAAGCTTAGGAGGCTGAGACAGGAGGATAGCACAGGTTCGAAGCCAACCTCAGCTACTGAGTGAGGCTTTCAGCAACTTAGTGAGACCCTTTTTCCAAATAAAATATAAAATAGGCCTGAGAGTGTAGTCTGGAGGTAGAAAGACCCTGAGTTCAAACTGCAGTACTACCTAAAAATAAAAATAAAAAATAGAAATAGAGCTGGAGGCCGGGTGTGGTGGCGCACGCTTGTAATCCCAGTACTTGGGAGACTGAGACAGGAGGATTGTGCAGGTTCAAGACCAGCCTCAGCTACTTAGCGAGGCTCTCAGCAACTTAGTAAGACCCTGTTTCCAAATAAAATATAAAATAGGTCTGAGATTGTAGCCCAGAAATAGAAAGCCCCTGGGTTCCATCCCCAGTAACACACACACACACACACACACACACACACACACAAAAAAAAAAAAAAAAAAAAAAAAAAAAAAAGAACTTGACTCACCAAGAGGTGGCTTTGCAGGTCAGTAGAGAAAGGGCAGCTTATTCTGTGAAAGTGTTAGTGTAATTCTCAGTAGATTCACGCTGGTTGTTCAAAGGATTTATTCAACACCAGTCCCAGAGATGGATTCCAGAGTAAACCCAACAACTCTGAAGCCCCTAGAATAAACTCTATGAAGCCGGGCGTGGTGGCACACGCTTGTAATCCCAGAATTCGGGAGGCTGAGACAGGAGGAAAGCCTCAGCTACTTAGTGAGGCCCTTTGTAACTCAGTGAGACCCTGTTTCAAAAGAAAGAATAAAAAATTGGGCAGGGGGTGTACCTTGGAAGTCAAATGCCTCTGGGTTCCATCCCCAGACCCGAAAAAAAAAAAAAAAAAAAAGAATAAACTCTATGATGTGGGGCCGCAGGGTACTGGCACCAGCACCTGCTCCCTGGTGGCTTTCACTGGGCCCACTGGCTCCAGGCACGGGCAGGGCCACGCTCTCCCCAGCAGGCTGGCCGCTTTATCTCCAGCAAGCACAGAGGCAGATGATGTTTTCCAGATGTTTGAGGAGCCACTTCTCCCTCCCAGCCCTGCCCAGGCTGACTCCTGCAGAACACTTTGTGTGTGTGCCAGTGGTAATGCTTGGGCCCTGGGGGGATGCAGTGGCCTGGGTGGGGTCCCTTGGGCCCTGTAAACACGGTGTGGGTCTTGGGTCTGTCAGGGCTGCCCTGGGGCTGCCTGACCTCAGGCACTCTCCCCTCCCCAGCTGGGGACAGCCCTGTTGTAGCCCACTCCAGTTCAGTGCCAGGTAGAGGTGGTTCCTGATGCTGGCAGGGGACCCACCAACCCTTCCTGCACACCAGGGGTCCCTGCACACTGCTGGGATGAACTGGGTATGCCCCAGCTCCAGAGAGCTCTGGACTCCAGAGACCTGTTTGGAGGTTTCTCCAAGCTGCTGTGGTCAGGATGATACACTTTGTGGGGTGTGTGTGTGTGTGTGTGTGTGTGTGTGTGTGGTACTGGGGATGGAACCCAGGGACATTCTACCTCTGGACTATACCCCAAGACCTATTTTATATCTTATTTTGAAACAGGGTCTCAATAAGTTGTGGAAAGCCTCACTAAGTTACTGAGGCTTTCTTCGCACTATGATCCTCCTATCTCAGCCTCCCAAGTACTGGAATTACAAGCATGTGCCACCATGTCCGGTCCCCCAGACCTTTTTGATTCTTTATTTTCAAACAGGGTCTCACTAAGTTGCGGAGGACCTCACTAAGCTGAGGCTGGCCGTGAATCTGCGATCCTCTTGTCTCAGCCTCTCAAGTCCTGGGATTACAGGCGTGTGCCACCACACCTGGCTCCTATTATTTATTTTGAAACAGCTTCCCAAGTTCTGGGTGGGGCGACACCTTTGTGGAGTCAACACCGACAGGCCTGTCCCAGCCCCTGCCCTACTCTCCCCTCAGCAAACCAGGCAATTCCTGCAGCCTCGGTTTTGTCCTGTGCCAAATGGGCACCTGCTGCAAGTGTGGTCGTGAGGATGAGACAACCCGGGCACAAGGGATCTGGGCAAGGCCTGGTGTGCCGGTGCACAGAGAAGGCGGGGCTTCCCACACTGGACCGACTGTCCTTACCTCGTGGTCCAGGCTGCCCGCCTGCACCCTGCTCGGGGCACCCCGCTCCTGCGCCTCGGCCGGACCTGTGGCTCAGGGAGGCCCGCGCTGCTTCATTTCCTGGCCAAATTCCCAAGTTGCTTCTGAAGGACTAGGCAAGGCCTGCCAGCGTCAGGGTCAGGGCCAGGGTCAGGGTCAGCGTCAGGGTCAGGGTCAGGGCCAGGGTCAGCGTCAGGGTCAGGGTCAGCGTCAGGGTCAGGGTCAGGGCCAGGGTCAGCGGCAGGGTCAGGGCCAGGGTCAGGTCCCGGGAAGCTACTCTGCTGGTTCCAGATGTATCTGGCCTTCCCTTCCCACCTCCCGATGCCCACGATGCCCTGAGGCTGGGTTCCTCAGGTTGTTTCAGAGGAAGGAGCCGCCACTCAGAGGAAGGCGCGGCTGCCCCGCGTGCCAGTCACTGGTGTCCCTAGTCAGCGGTGTCCCCTCTCGGGGCCTCGGCTGCCCAACTACAAAATGATCTGATCACTCCTTACGCCCCTTCTTGGGACCTAGCTCAAGGGCAGTTCTATGAGTTCTAAAAAGAATCATTTGAAAGCTGGGCGGGGTGGCGCACGCTTGTAATCCAGCATTCGGGAGGTGGAGACTGGAGGATTGTGGTTCTCAGACAGCCTCAGCTATTTAGTGAGGCCCTCTGCAACTCAGTGAGACCGGTTTTTAAAATAAAGAATAAGCCGGGCATGGTGGCGCACGCTTGTAATCCCCGCGCTTGGGAGGCGGAGACAGGAGGATCGCGCAGGTTCGAAGCCAGCCGCACTGGCGTAAGAGACCCTGTTTCAAAAATATAAAATAGGTCTGGGAGCGTAGCCCGGAGGTAGAAGGGCTTCCAGGAACCCCAGTACCACCAAAAAAAAAATAAATAAAATAAATAAATAAATAAATAAATAAAATAAAGAATAAGCCGGGCATGGTGGTGCACGCTTGTAATTCCCCCACTTGGGAGGCGGGAGGTGGAGACAGGAGGATCGCGCAGGTTCGAAGCCAGCCTCCCTGGCTTAAGAGACCCTGTTTCCAAAAAAATATATAAAATAGGTCTAGGAGTGTAGCCCGGAGGTAGAAGCGTTTCCAGGATCCCCAGTACCACACACACACACACACACACACACACACACACACCAAATAAATAAATATAAATAAATAAATAAATAAATAAATAATAAAAATAGGGCAGGGGCTGTAGCTCAGAGGTTGAATGCCCCTGGGTTCCATCCCCAGACCCACAAAAATAAATAAATAAATAAATAAATAAAAATTAAAAAATAAAAGGACTTAAAAATAGGGCTGGGGGTATAGCTCAGAGGTACAATGCCCCTGGGTTCCATCCTCAGTACCACACATAAACAAACAAACAAACAGGGTCTCACTGAGTTGCAGAGAGCCTCAGTAAGTAGCTGAGGCTGGCTGTGAACCACAGTCCTCCTGTCTCAGCCTCCCGAATTCTGGGATGGCAAGCGTGCCCACCACGCTCCACTCACATCTCACTTTTCTTTGGCCCACAGACCTCCCCGCACCTGCAGTTTTCAGGGAGCCTGGTGGGGAGCTCATCTGGAGCCCCCCAGCCAACCACCGGACGCTCAGGGGTCCTCGAGGAGCCTGGTGGGGAGCTCATCTGGAGCCCCCCAGCCAACCACCGGACGCTCAGGGGTCCTCGAGGCCTCCCACGGCCAAGGCCACGGCTGGGTTTGCTGAGCCTGGGGTGGTCTTGGCCACGGTGGTCCCGGCTGGCCTTCCCAGAGGGCAGCAGATCCAGTCAGTGTGTGGGACCCCAGGCCTGCCTGCGGCCCAGCCTTCCTGACTGGAGGCTGCCCTGGGCACCTGAGAGTAGCCACTCATCTCTGAAAGGGCAGATAGGCAAACAGGGGCAGTATTCTACAGATTAATGATTTTTTTTTTGGTCTGGTACTGGGGATTGAACCCAGGGATGTTCTACCTCTCAGCTACACCCCCAGGCTACTTTATTGTTTATTTTGAAAAAAGGTCTCACTTAGTCGAGGAGGACCTGGTGTTGCAGAGGCTGGCTGTGAACCTGTGACCTCCTGTCTCAGCCTGAATCTTGTGTGTTTATCTTGAAACAGGGTCTCACTAAGTTGCCGAGGGCCTCACCAAGTCCTGAAGCTCCCTCCTTTCTCCCTCCCTCCCTTCCTCACACTGTCTGCCCCTGCGTCGCCGGCTCTGTTGAAGACCAGTCAGCTAGGAAATCCACAACGTGCCCAGTTCTCAGCAGCCCACCAGCCCACGCACCCGACTTAAGGCTTTACTTTTCAATTCTAGAGTTAGTCAACACTTTTTTTTTTCTTGGTGGTACTGGGGGTAGACCCAGGGGCTTTCTATCTCCGGGTTATGCTCCCAGACCTTTTTTCTATTTTATTTGGAAACAGGGTCTCGCTAAATTGCTGAGAGCCTCACAAAGTAGCTGAGGCTGGCTTCGAACCTGTGCGATCCTCCTGTCTCAGCCTCCCAAGCGCAGGGATGACAAGCGTGCGCCACCACGCCCGGCTATTAGTCAACACTTTATTCCACAAAATGCCATAAATGTTCTGATGACCCAAGAAAAGGAGGTTGCCTTTATAGACTGAGAGAAGCCCAGGAAAGCCCCAGCAATAAAACAGCAGATTGAGCTGGGCGTGGTGGTGTGCACTTGTAATCCCAGGACTTGGGAGGCTGAGACACAGGAGGATCTCAGGCTTGAGGACAGCCTCAGCCAGTGGTGGGACTCACCAACCTAGCAAGAGCCTGTTTTCTTTCTTTCTTTCTTTCTTTCTTTCTTTCTTTCTTTCTTTCTTTCTTTCTTTCTTTCTTTCTTCCTTTCTTTCTTTTTGTGTGGTACTGGGGTTCCTGGAAGCCCTTCTACCTCCAGGCTACACTCCCAGACCTATTTTTACATTTTTATTTGGAAACAGGGTCTCCTAAGCCAGCGCGCTCGGCTGGCTTCAAACCTGCGCGATCCTCCTGTCTCTGCCTCCCAAGCGCGGGGATTACAAGCGTGCGCCACCACGCCCGGCTTCAGCCTTCTGAATTCTAGGATTACAAGCATGTGCCACCACACCCAGCTCCTATTTATTTATTTATTGTACTGGGAATGGAACCCAGGGACAGTCTACCTCTGGACTACACCCCAAGACCTATTTTATTTCTTATTTTGAAACAGAGCCTCACTAAGTTACTGAGGCTGGCTTTGAACTATGATCCTCCTATCTCAGCCTCCCAAATGCTGGGATTGCAAACCACCATGCCCGGTTCCCCTGTTTATTTTTTAACTGAGGATTGAACCCAGGAGCATTCTACCTCCAAGCTACACCACCTATTTTTTTTTTTTCTTGTTCTTTATTTTGAAACAGTCTCAATTAGTAGCTGAGGCTGGCCAGAAACTAGTGATCCTTCTGTCTCAGCCTCCCAAGTACTGGGGTTACAAGTGTGTGGCACCGCACCTGGCTCCCAGTCCTGTTTTAAAACAGTCTTGTTAAATTGCTGAAGTTATCCTCAAACCTGTAATCCTCCTGTCTCAGTCTCCCTAATACTGGAATTACAGGCAAACAATATCCCACCAGCTTTTTAAAAGTTTCTTCTCAATTTTTCCACAGTGGAAGTGGCTCTGGCCTCTGAGGCCTTTGGGGAGCCCTTCGGAGGTTCCAGGCTCCCAGGCCCAGTGCAGCAGAGAAGCCCTGGGTGCCTGAGCAAGGGCTGGCTACAGGCTGGGGTACCAGTGGCCACCTAGGGTTGGCCCCTTCCCAGCCGGCCACCGCCTGCACCCCGCTCTCAGCCTACATGCTCCTTCCTCTGTGTACCTGGGGGAAGTGGAGGCCACCGATGGCCTCCATGTGGGATGGAGGTCAGGCGTGCTGCCCCAGGGCCTGAGCCGCTGGCTTGGCGGCTGGACGCCAGGGCCGCACGGGAAGCAGGGTCTGTTTGTCCTTCTTGGCGGGGGAGGCCTCCCACGGCCTCGGTGTGGAATGAGGGCACCATTACAGAGCGGCGAGGAGGGCTGACTCATCCGTGCTCCTCCAGGCCTGCGGGCAGCCTCGGGGTACTCGGGCCCCAGTCTCCAGCCCTGGGAAGCATCAGGCCATCGGAGTAGCCCTCGCCCCCACCCGCAGGCCCGGAACAGGAAGCAGCTGGGGAAACAAGATTGGCTGCAAGCTGGGCGGCCAGGGCTGCCTGGGGACACGGGCCCGCACCACCAGCTCCACTCTGAGCCCTGCTCCTGCCCTGGCCCCCCAGCTCTAGAAAACACCAGACCACCGGCAGGTTTCATCTGGGAGGCCCGGGTTCCCGGGTTCCCGGAGGCTCCCTGCGCTCTGCCGAGCTGGTGACGGGTGGGTCACCTCCCCCTCTGCAGGATCCACGAACACCTCCCACTCCATCATGAGCGCACATCACTCTGTAATCAGAAGACAACAACAGGGCACTTCAAAAACAATAAAGTAATGGCCCAGCCCCGCTGGGGCGGCGCCACGTGAGAACTTCGCGTCAGGCTGGGCCTCGCGGGCTCCCAGTTGGCTCGGGGCCAGGTGCTCGAGGCCACCAGCTCAGCCACCCCAATCCAGTGCGTGCACAGGGGTTATAACCTCAGCCGGACCCCAGGGCCTGGAGGAGGCCCCTCCCTCCTGAAGCTGTACGGCCGGCCTCTTGCCCAGAAGCACCTCCTCTCCCGGCCCGGCCCCGGCCCCACAGGCAACGCAGGTGGACGTGGCGCTGGCCGCTCACAGTGGAGGCCCTTGGAGGGGGTGGCCTCGCGCTGGGCCCCACACTAGGGACACCACAGATTCCCAGCAGCCGGACGTGGCCTGGCCCTGGGCTCTCAGCCTCCCGGCTCAACTGGGGCCCTGGGCACAGGCGGTGGCGAGGGGTGGCAGGGTTGGTGGTGCACAAGGCTGGCTGCTGGGAGCCATGCAGGTGCTTCCTGTCCCTGCCGCTGAGGTCACGCTGCGCGGTCGTCCTCTCCCTCTCCGGGCCCTGGCAAGACGGTTCTGATAATAGCCCACTTCTGCCCGCCCGACTCACCTTGGGCCTCAGCTGGACAGCCCTGGGCTGAGAGCAGGGAGTTTCTGTGCGGGCTCCTGGGGAGGCCCGCTTCCGGGGGACCAGCAGCGCTTGGCAGTTTGCACGGAGACCCCCACTGCAGAACTCTGGGCACTGGGGCGGGAGTCCTGAGAAGGAGCTCTGCACTCTGACAGTTTCTCTGGTCCCAATTTTACCGTTGACCTGCCCCCTGCTCCCCGCGCCATCTCAGACCTTGGTGTCCTGATGAACACAGGCCACTCCAGTCCCTTGTCGTGGGATCTCACATGACCTGCTGCTGTGACAATACAGCCCCTGGTGCGAGTAGAGAGAGCCAGGTGGTGGCGCACCCCTGCCATCCATTCCAGGATTTGGGAGGCTGAGACAGGAGGACCGTGGGTTTGAGGACAGCCTCAGCAACTTAGCGAGATCTTATCGCAAAATAAAAAAACCTGAAAGGCCTGACGGGTGCAGCTTGGAGGTGGAGTGGAGGTCCTATCTCCTTCCTAGTACCACATGCAAAAATGCCCCTTTCTAGAACCGTCCTACGAGGGCCGGGGCGGGAGAGGGCGACATCACAGCGTGAGCTTCTTGGAGACTCAATTCGCACTACCGCAATAAATAAGTATATAAAAATAAAAATAAAAAAGCCAGATGTGGTGGCGCACACTTAAGTAATCCCAGTACTTGGGCAGCTGAGGCAGGAGGATCGCGGTTCACAGCCAGCCTCAGCTACGCAGCGAGGCCTCTGCAACTCAGTGAGATCCTGTTTCAACATAAAGAATGAAGCCGGTCCAGGGCTTGGGAGGCTGAGACAGGAGGATCGCGCAGGTTCGAAACCAGCCTCAGCTGGTTTAAGAGACCCTGTTTCCAAATAAAAGATAAAATAGGTCTGGGAGTGTAGCCCGGAGGTAGAAGGCCCCTGCGTTCCATCCCCAGTACCACCAAATAAATAAATAAATAAATAATAGGGCAGGGGTGCAGCTCAGAGGTCGAATGGCCCTGGGTTCATTCCTCAGTCACACACACACACACACACACACACACACACACACACGTCTGGCCATCATGTCATTAAGTGGCTGAATTTGACTGGAACCTGGTGCCCCGACGGTTTCATCTTACTGCCACCCAGGCAGTAGGTGCAGGGTAGGGGTGGGGGTGACTGGAGGGCCAGCAGCCTGGCCAGGGATAGGACCACCCATCTGGCACTGACTTGGGGTAGAGCCGCCTGCTTGTGCTAAGCATGGGAAGCTGGCTTTGGGCTCTCCGCCCACCTCATCAGGAGCATGGAGAGACGACCCCGCCCACCTCCGGAGCCCAGCTGTTGGGGGAGCAGCAGAGCACACAGTGCTGGCCTGGGGATGCCAGTGCTCGCAGGAGCAGGGGAGAGGGCTGGGAGTCCAGTGGGAGCAGTAGGCTAGCACTTCCCCCAGGGCCCCGAGGAGGGTAGCTGGCTGGCTGGCTTGGTGCAGAGCTGAGCTGGAAGCGGGCGCGTCCTGGAGGTGACTGGCTGTCCTCTCTCCTGCCTCTCCGGGGCCTGCAAGCCTGGCTCCCCACAGGGCGTTGGGGGGCCCGTGTGTCTCTAGCAAGCTTCTGGCAGAGCGGGCCCCCGAACACTTTTTCTGGCCAGACCTCAGCCAGTGCCTGGCCTGGCCACGGGGGCCACCTGTCTGCCAGGGAACACCACGGTCCTGGGTACCCCTACCCCCTTGGACGCTGCTGCCTTTGCCCTCTAGTCCAGCCGTTCCTAGCCCTGGACGGGATCCACTCTGCTAGCCTAGTACTGCTCTCCAGGGCACAAAGCTGCTGCCCATGGGCAGGGAGCGGCCCGTTATAACCCTGTGTCCCTGGGTCGAGGCGGTCTCCTGGGAGGCTGCCCCGGAGCTGCCTTCCCTGGGGCCTTCGTGGGGACTGCAGCCCATGAGCAGACACACACCTCTCCCAGGCCTTGCTCTGATCCTTTGTGCCAAGAGGACGGATCCTGGGAACCCACCAGGTCCCGGGGTGGGTGGGTGGGGGTCAGGAGCCTGGGCTGGGGCCGGGGCTGCCCCTAGGACCTGGCCCAGGGCAGGTCTTCTGGGAGTGCAGCTGAATGTGCCCAAAGGAAACGGAGATAGACAGGGCGCCTTGGCCGGCTAGAGAGGCCTGGAGGGCTGGGGAGGAAGCGTGGGAAAAGGGCCTGCATGCCCTGTGGGGAGGCCAACTGCAGAACTGGGCGTGCGCTCCGCGGGCAGGCCAGAGCGGGGAGTCCGAGCTGGAGCCACAGGTGTTGGGACGGGCTGCTGCGTGGGCCCCCCTGTTGTTTCTCTGTTGCTGGGATACCAGTTTGCCGGTCTCTTTTTTGGTCTTGCCATACATGTTACTGTTTGGTTAATTAATTTTGATCTGACACATTTTCTCTTTCGTAGGAAATATTTATGGGTATTTGGCACAAAAACCTGATTGCTGGGATTTGGGGCTTCTCTGAACATGTGGAAAATGCTTGCTGGAGCTAATCCCCAGTGATTAAGCCCTTTCTGCAGCTTCAGACGGGCCTAAGGCCCCTCTAGGCCAGACCGCCTGGGAACCTTCTGATCCAGGGTCCAACAGAAAACATCGAGAGGGTGGCAGTGCATGCTTGTTGAGTGAATGATTGACCTGACTGCAGGTGTGGAGATGCGAGGAGCCAGGGGAGGAGGGAGGAGCCCTAATTAGACTCTTAGGATGTCATTCTCCCTACACACTTGCTACTTTAAAGTTTATTTATTTAAATTCACAAGGTAATTCTGGAACACAGCCTCATAATGACGAAAGCATTAGCCATAGCCAGGCGTGGTGCTGCGCGCCCCAGTACCTGGGAGGCTGAGACAGGGGCTCACAGGCTCACAGCCAGCGTTAGTAACGAAGCAAGGCCCTAAGCAACTCAGTGACACCCTATTTCAAATAAAAAAGTAAAATAGGAGCCGGGCGTGGTGGCGCACGCTTGTCATCCCAGCATCTGGGAGGCTGAGACAGGAGGATCGTGGTTCGTGGACAGCCTCAGCTACTTAGTGAGGCTCTTTGCAACTCAGTGAGAGCCTGTTTCAAAATAAAGAATAAAAAAATAGGGCTGGGGCTGTAGCTCGAAGGTACAATGTCCCTGGGTTCCATCCCCAGTACCGCAATAAACAAACAAACAAACAAACAAATAAATAAATAAATAAAATACGAGCCGGGCGTGGTGGTGCATGCTTGTAATCCCAGCATTTGGGAGGCTGAGACCGGAGGATCGTGGGGGTGTAGCTCAGAGGTAGAATACCCTTGGGTTCCATCCCCAGTACTGCAATAAATAAAAAATAATAATAAAAATAGGATTGGGAGTGTAGCTCAGAGGTAGAATGCCCTTGGGTTCAATTCCCAGCACCACCACCAAAAAAAGAGTCGGAGTTTGACGTTTTGGTATGTGTGTTACTGGGGATTGACTCCAGGAGTATTCTACCTCTGAGCTGTACCCCGGGCCCTATTTTTTAATTTTACTTTGAAATAGGGTCTCATTAGGTTGATGAGAGTCTCCTACTTCCTCAAACTGTCCTTGAACACACAATCCTCTTGGCCCCTAAATGTTGAGATTACAGGCGTGTGCCACCAAGCCTGGCGAAAATTGGGCTTTTTTTTATACTGGGGGATGGAACCCAGGAACATTCTGCCTCTGAGCTATACCCCAGCCCTATTTTTTTATTCTTTGGTTGAAGCAAAGTCTCACTAAATTACAGAAGGCCTCACTAAGTAGCTGAGGCTGGCCGTGTCCACCACCCTCCTGTCTCAGCCTCCCAAGTACTGGGATTACAATGTGCACCACTATGCCCAGCCTGAAATTGGGCTTTATTGATAATTTTTTTAGTTGGTACTGAGAATCAAACCCAGGACATTTTACCTCTGAACTACACGCCCAGCCCTATTTTTTTTTTTTTTTTTAATTTTGAAACAGTTCCACTAAGGTGCTGAGGGCCTCACTGAATTGCACAAACCTGAGATCCTCCTGTCTCAGCCTTTCAAGTACTGGGATGACAGGTGTGCCCAACCACGCCTGGGGTCCAACTCCATCTCGATCTTTAATCCTGTCCCCTGTATTCATTCACCGTGCTGGTTTTCAGTTTCTCCTGGCACGCTTTGTCCCTTGCACCACTCACACACCTGCACACAGCCGTAGAAATGTGCGGCTTCAGTTGTGTGTCAGGCCAAGTGCACCTCTGCACACACCGGCCCGTGAATTGCCTTTTTCCTGCACACACTGGGTCCCGCGTGGGGCTCGTGGTGGCTCAGAGCCTAGAGAGCCGCTTTAGCGCCTGCCAGAGTCCCCGGCAAGCGTCCTCCGCGGGAGCGGCCACCCCATTTATGGATAAGGAAGTTGAGGTTCCTCAGACTTGTGCGACTTGGTCAGGGTCGCCACCCACGTGGGTGAGGGTCGGGGTCTGGGGAGGACGGAGTGGCCCGCAAGAGACGGAGGGAGGGGCTGGGGCATTTGGGATCTGGTGATGCCAGCGCTGCACGGACGCCGAGCGCCCCGGCGGACTCCGGAGCTGCTCAGACCCCGTCCAGCCACACTCTACCTCCCTTGCTGGCCCGGGCTGGATGCTGCGCCGTGACAGGGCTGGTGCTGCCCTCCAGGACACGAGGCCCTTCGGCCTTTCGTGCCAGCTGGGCCCAGGTCTCCCACCAGTTTGGGCGGCCTCGGCTGGGGCCTGTCTCCTAGGACCTGGAAAAGCCGGGCTGCTGGGTGGGCCAAGGGTGTGACTCCTGCTGTGCTTCCGATGGAGCTCACGGTGCTAATTAGGGCAGGCATCCCGTCCTTCCGAGGAGGAGGAGGAGGGCTGCCTCCTTCTGGCATGGGGTGGGCCTGCTGCTCGCCAGCCAAACCACTGAAGGCCTGGCACCTGGGGTGCCTGCCGGGTCAGGGTCTTCCCCTATCCTCCCCAGTGGGCCTGCCTCAGCTGCCCCATCTCCGTTGCTGGCTTTGGCTGCCCGGGCCAGGGCCATCCCTGGGGAGGGGTGAGGACACACAGGGTGCGGCCCGGGAGTGTCCAGGGCCAGGCCTGGCAGCGCTGCAGCCTGGCGTCCCGGCTGGCCCCACCTCGCCACCTCGTTTCTGTCTCCTCGGAGGCCCCTGGTTTATGCACAAGGCCAGGTGCTCAGCGGCTAAAGGGCTCTGCTCCCCTCCGCTGGGCACAAAGGGCAGGCCGGAGGTCCAGGGTAGCCAGCCTCCTGCCTCCTGCTCACTGCTCTACACGGGATCCTGATCGATCTATCTTTCTTTCTTTCTTTCTTTCTTTCTCCCTCTATTTCTTTCTTTCTTTCTTTCCTTCTTCCTTCCTTCCTTCCATTTTTTTTTTTTTGTAATGGAGATTAAACCCAGGGACATTCTACCTCTGAGCTACAGTCCCCAATCCTTTTTATTTTAAAAAAAATTTAACCTGATAAGACTCAGTTTCAAAATAAAAATAAAACAGGACTGGGGTGCATCTGAGAGGTAGAATGTCCCTGGGTTCCACCCTCAGGGCCACAAAATAAAATAGAATAAAATAAAATAGCCGGGCGTGGTGGCACACGCTTGTAATCCCCGTGCTTGGGAGGCAGAGACGGGAGGATCGCGCAGGTTCGAAGCCAGCTGCATGCGAGACCCTGTTTCCAAATAAAAATGTAAAAATAGGTCTGGGAGTGTAGCCCGGAGGTAGAAGGGCTTCCAGGAACCCCAGTACTACCAAAATAAATAAATAAAATAAAAATAAAAATTTAAAAGGGTCAGGAGTGTAGCTTGAAGGCAGAATGCCCCTGGGTTCAATTCCCAGTGTCCTCCCTACACACACACACACACACACACACACATTAACTCACACACATGTGTTTTACTTGTCCAGCACCCAGTTCCCTTCTTCCCATATGATTTCTTTTTTACTTCTTTTTTTTTTTGGGGGGGGGGATACTAGGGCTTGAGCCCAAAGGCATTCTACCTCCAAGTTATACCCGCAGCCCGATTTTATTTGGATTTCTTATTTGGAAATGGTCTCACTAAGTTACCAAGGCTGGTTTTGAACCTGCGATCTTCCTATCTCAGCCTCACAAGTACTAGGATTACAAGCATGCGCCATCATGCCTGGTTTCCCTTATGATTCTGAAGCTACCCACGGAGCTTTTTGTTAAGGATTCACAAGTGCCAGACACTCACTCCTAGGAATTTGATTCAGCCATCCAGGTCAACCCAGAAAAGATGTGTTGTGTCAAAGCTCCTTGGGAGCCTCGGAGGAGCGGCGGGGCTGAGCTTAGGAGCCTGCGAAGACCCCAGGGAAAACGGGGTGATGGGGTCTACGGGGCCCCACTTGGGGTGACCGGAATCTTCCCACCAGATGAGCAGAGAAACCCCATGGAGCTGTCACCAATTGGAGATGGACCCCCTGCTGCCACCCATGTGGGCTCTGGGAGGGAGAGGCTGCCCCGGGCTCCCTGGAGTGGGTGCAGCCAGCTCCACGAGCCCCTGGCTCTGGGAGAGCAAGGACCTGCGGACCAGCCCACCCCATACTGGGCAGCTCTGGGGCTGTGCGATCCCATGAGGCCGGCGGGCCGATTCCTATCTACCAGAGCCCAGTGCTGGACAAAGGATGCTTTGTTCACCCCTTAAAACAAACACTTCCCCTGGGTGTTTACTCCTGTTCTCAAATGTAATATGGGGTGTAAGTTACTCTTTAACGGGCAACTGGATCCCGGCCAAAGAGCAATCCTGAACTCCTTTCCTGAAGGAGGTCTCACACTGCCCACCCCGGTTAGCGGCCCCCCTGGTGGCCCAGGAGCACCTGGCCTGGCTGTCACTAGGCTCCCAAGAACCAGAGCACGAGTCCACCCCAGCCCGCTCACCCCAAGGACTGGGAGGGGATGAGGAAAGTAGGGGCCAACCAGCCGCTTTGGGGGGACAGCCTCGGTCAGAACACAGCACAGCCCCTGCCCGCCAAGCCCGGACTTCTGGTCAGGGATGCAGGCTGGGATACTGTGACTCGTCAACCTTTAGAGACTACGGGCAGGCTCAGCGCTGGGGTAAAGCTTCATGGCAGAGCACTGGCTTAGCACGGACAAGCAGGACGGCAACTTCTCGGGACCCTGCTTCAAAATAAAACGGGGCTTTAGCTCAAAGGTAGACTGTCCCTGGGTTCCATCCCCAGATCTCCTCTCCATCCCAACCCCCCAAAAAAGATCCTGTGCTCTGTCTGGGCTCATGTGATGAAACTTAGTTACTTTTTTCTCTTTTATACTTTATTTGGAAACAAAGTCTCACTAAGTTGCTGAGAGCCTCACTAAATAACTGGGGCTGGCTTTGAACCTGTGGGATCCTCCTGTCTCAGCTTCCCAAGTGCTGGGATACAAGCGTGCGCCACCACGCCCGGCTGCCCTATTTTATTTTGAAACAGGATCTCTCTAAGTCGCTGAGACTGGTCTTATATCTATGAGCCTCCTGACTCGGCCTCCCAAGTACTGGCATTACAGGTGCGCAGTACCATGCTTGGCTCAAGTTCTGGGGTTATAACTGGGTGCCACCATCCCCTGTCAGCTCTGCGTTCCTGACACGTTCCCATGTGCTACTGGGGCTTTGACACCAGGATCCCACTTTGGTAACCACGCTGCTGGGCTCAAGCCATCGCAGACAGGATTTGATTTGCAAATATTCACCGCCTCTACAGCTACCCAGGACTCTCTCCCCAACACCTGGCTTTCCTGGTGCTGGGCCGCAGGAGAGGCTGAGCACCAGGGAGGTTCCTGTCACCACAGGAAGGCTGGGGAGGTGGCCCCGCAGTGCCGAGCCTCAGGGAAGGCTGTCCGGTGGGCACCGATCCAGTGATGAGACCCAGCGGGCACAAACTCCGAAGGCTCAGCACCTCCACAAATGGGGTGGACGTTGCCACCGCTCAGCCTCCCTGCCGGGCGCCTGGGAGGCCATGGGAGTCAATTTCACTGGAAAAACCACTTGATTTCAAGGCCAGAGTGGGGACAAAAAAACACAGGCTCCCTCTCTGTCCCTTTTCAAAAGGTGAAAGCCTGCACTTCTATAGCGTCGTCAACGAGCCTGGAGAACCTGAGCCCGGCCGGCGGCTCCTCTGTGGCTAGTCCCACACGGTCCCTTAGTGAGGCGGGGGAGGCAGCCGGCCTCCTGCCAGCCTCTCAACACTCAGCACACTGGTAGGTCCACGGTGATGGTCCCTAGCCATGCACTCAGAAAGTACCCAGAGCCTAAGGGTGACTCCCAGGTGGGGACTCTTGTGCAGGTGCCCTTTGGGGACAGGTGGGCACGGGCTTAATGCTTATGAAGGCAGAAGGGACTCCTCTGGGCCCAGCGGGGCACTTTGGTCCAGATCCCGTCAGGAGAGGGAGTGGCATGCAGCCTGATCCCAGCATGGCTAGACAGCCAGTGGGCACTAGCCACCCTGGGGCTGATGCCCCAGCACCCTGGCTCTGCCCTGGGGAAGCCGGCCAAGCCAGGAGGGTGCTCAAGGGCCAGGAGCAATCCTAGGCCCTCAACACTGGGCAGGAAACCATCCTTTATCATCCTTTTTTTTTTTTTTTTTCTTTTGGTGGTACTGGGGATGGGACCCAGGGGCCTTCTACCTCCGGGCTACACTCCCAGACCTATTTTATATTTGATTTGGAAACAGGGTCTCTTAAGCCAGCAAGGCTGACTTCGAACCTGACCCATCATCTTGTCTCCGCCTCCCAAGCGCGGGGATTATAAGCGTGCGCCACCACGCCCGGCTCTTTATCATCCTTTTTTATTTTTTGTGGTGCTGGAGACTGAACCCAGGATCTTGAATGTGGTGGACAAGCATTCTACCCCGGAGTGACACTCCCAGCCCTTATTCTTTAAATGTCCGTGGAATCTGCAGTAATGTTACCTCTCTCATCCTCAGACTGGGTGTCTTCTGTTTTCTTGATTGGTCTGGCAAAAGGTTTATCCATTTTATTGATCTCAGTAAACCAGCTTCCAGGTTCATTGATGTTTCTCCATTTTTTTTCTGTTTTCTACTTCTTTTTCTTTTTTTCTTTTTTTTTTTTTTTTTTTGCGGGTCTGGGGATGGAACCCAGGGGCATTCGACCTCCAAGCTACACCCCCTGCCCCTATTTTTTTTTTTTTTTTGAAACCAGGTCTCAGTGAGTTGCAGAGGGCCTCATTAAGTAGCTGAGACTGTCTGTGAACCATGATCCCCTGGTCTCAGCCTCCCGAATACTGGGATTACAAGCATGCGCCACCACGCCCGGCTCTGTTTTCTATTTCACTGAAATATTTTTCATTATTTCCTATCCTTTGCTTGCTTTGGGAATGATTTGTTCTTTGTAGGGTTTTTTTTTTTCCCGTTTTGTTGGGTACTGGAGATTTAATCCAGGTCCTATTTTATTTTTTATTTTGAAACAGGCCTTGAACCTGTGATCCTCCTGTCTCATCCTCCAAAGTATTGGGATTACAAGCATCATTTCCTTGTCATTAGTATTTATTTATTTTGTGGTTCTGTGGATTGAACCCAGGGGTATTGTATCTCTGAGCTACACCTCCAGCCCTATTTTTTAAATTTTGAAACGGCCCAAACTGCTGAGGCTGTTCGTGAACCTGTAATTCTTCTGTACCAGTTTCCCAAATATTGGCATTACAGGTGTGTGCAACCATGCCAGCTGAATAGTGTGTGTGTGTGTGTGTGTGTGTGTGTGTGTGTGTGTGTGTTTACGGCACTGGAGATTGCTCCAGCAGCCCTCTGTGCACACTTTTTACCCGTGGTCCTTCCTCCAGATGCTCCGCCACCACCCCACTGCTGCCCTGGCAGCGTGCTCTGGCTCCCCCTAGAGGCTGCCTTTAGTGGACGACCTGCTATTTCAGAAGCCTGGGGAACTTGGACAAGGTTCTCCCTTTTACAAATAGTAAGTGGTTTCTGGGTTGGCAAATTCAGTTCTCATCCAGCTTCCCACACGATGCGATGTGGGAGCTGGCCCATGATGGGGTTACAGACAAAAAGAAGTGACCTACCCCTGTGATTTTCTTTTGTGTGTGTGGCACTGGGATGGAACCTAGACGCGTTCTATCGCGGAGTTACATCTCCAGTTCCTCCCCTTCTGGAGGCAGGGTCTGGTTAAGCTGCTAATGCTGACCTCACACGTGTGGTTCTCCTGCCTCAGCCTCCCAATAGCTGAGACTATGGGCATGAGGCACTGCACCTGGATTAGCGCAGTGATTGTGTGTTACTAGGGACTGAACCTAGCGGCGTTCTTCCCCCCAAGCTACACCACCCTACCTTATTTTAATTTTGAAACAGGTTCCAACTGAGTTACCCGCGATGCTCCTCTTCAGCCTCCCAAGTACTGAGCTCACAGGCGTGCGCCGCTGTACCTCCATAACTGGGGACTGAGCCTAGAGGCATTCCACCTCTGCGTTATACTCCAGGCTGATTCTTTTGAACCTGGGCCTTGCTAGGTTGAGGGCCCAAGTTGCTGAAGCTGCCTTGAACCTGCGAACCTCCTTTCTCAGGCTCCAAGTACTGTGATTACAGGTATGTGCCACCACGCCCCCGTGATTTTCAGTGGCGATGGGGAAAAGCAATAGCTCAGCTCTTGGGGGCGCCTCTGGGACACAGCCCATCTGCTTCTACCTCTGTAGACAAGAGCTCAGACCCCGAGTCCACTCCTGCCACAGAGCTGGCAAGTTACTGCCTGTCTCCACCTGCACCTCCTCTGTGGGACCTACTCCTCACCAGGTTCAAGGACCGCATGCACTAAGCTGTGTGGCACAGGGCTGGCACCTGGGGCGCCCACAGGGAAGAGCAGTGGGGCGGCGGGCCCATTCTTCCTCCCATCAGCAACCTCTAAAGCCTGGATCCAGGCATCCACACATCCTGGAAACCTGTTAGAAATTCCAATTGCCAGGCAGGCACGGTGGTGCGTGCCTCAAACCCCAAAACCTGGGAGGCTGAGCTAGGAGGATTACAGATTCATTAGCAAGATTCTTAGCAACTTAGAAGGACCCTGTTTCAAAACAAAAAAAAATAAAAAGGGCGTGGGGGACGGGGAGGTCCTAGCTCAGAGGTAGAATGCCCCTGGGTTCAAACCTCAGAAGGAAAAAACCAAACAAAAAATCACAAAAACTGTCACCAGGCATGGTGGCACAGCTACTTGGGAGGCTGAAGCAGGAGGATTGCAAGTTCAAGGCCAGCCTGGGGACCTTGGTGAGATCCTGTCTCAAAATGAAGTAAGAAAAAAAGGCGGGGACGGAGCTCAGTAGAGTGCCCCTGGGTCCAATCTCCAGGACTGCAAAAATTAAACAGCAGAATAAAGGCTGGGCATGGTGGTACAAACTTGTAACCCCAGGATTTAGGAGGCAGAGACAGGATTGAAGGTTCAAAGCTAGCCTCAGCAATTTAGTGAGACTTTGTTTTCAAATACAAAATAAAACTGAGCTGGGAATGTAGCTTGGAGGTAGAATGTGAACAGAAAGTGAACAGGAGGTAGTGTGTGAACAGAAAGTGAGCCTCGTGTACCGTACCGAGCCTTCAGATCTGGTGCCCTGCAGGAGAGCTTTCACGCAGGCTTCCTGCTGTGCCCAACAACCCTGGGTGAAGAGGGGCCCAGGCAGGCTTGCCCTCATCTTATAAAACAAAGGGGGTAATTGAGCCGGGCACAGTGGTGCACATTTGAATCCCAGTACTTGGAAGGCAGACAGGAGGATTGCAGGTTCGAGGACAATCTCAGCAACTTCGTGAGACCTTGTTTCAAAATAAAAGAATAAAATTGGGCTGGGAGTGTAGCTCAGAGGTAGCAAGCACTGAGTTTAATCCCCAGCGCCACACATAAAAAGTGGGGGCGGGGACTGAGCGGGCAGATGCCACGTCTGTTGGTGACGTGGTGCCTAACACAGGCCAGACCCTATGCCAACTGCGCAGACGCAGCTAACACGTCTCTGGCCTTGGGGGGGGGGGGTTCCAAAGCCAGGACCTGCGCCAGCCCTGGATCCCACCCTTGGACTTGGACTGACCTGCAAACGCCTGGCTCACGCCGCGCTTCCTCCCACCCTCTCTTAATGCTTTCCTGTTCCGACGAGATTCTATTTTTGGTCATTGTCGTAGATGGAGAGAAATATGCATTGTTCATATTGGCCAAATGGGAAGAATTATAAATTTGCCTTTTTTATATTGTGTACTTTGTGGTTATTTCCTGATAAGATTTTTTCTCAGCTTCTAATCTGCCATATGATCTAATGCTATCTTCTTTTTGTGTGTGGTACTGGGAATGGAAACGAGGGGCATTCTACCTCCAAGCTAAACCCCAGCCCGACTTTATTTCTTATTTGAAAACAAGGTCTCACTAGGTTGCTGATAGCCTTGCTAAATTGCCAAGGCTGGCTTTTAACCTGTGATCCTCCTGTCTCAGGCTCCCAAGTACTGGGATTATAAGTGTGTGCCATCTTGCCTGCCTTTTTGTTTTTGAAACAGTCTTGTTATGTTGCTGAAGCTGTCCTCAAAATTTTGATCCTATCTCACCCTCCCAAGTACTGAAATTACAGGTGTGTGCCATCACACACGGCTATGTTGTGTGTGTGTGGTACTGAGGGTTGAACCCAAGGGCATTCTTCTACCTCCATAGATTCTAGTTTTGATCAACTAGATACAGCTCCATCCCTATTTCATTTTTTATTTTGAAATAGGGTCTCACTAGGTTGCTGAAGAGCTCGCTAAATTGCTGAGGCTGGTGTTGAACCTGCAATCCTCCTGTCTCAGCCTCTGAAATACTGGGATTATAGGTGTGTACCATCATGCCCAGATCTGGCTATGCTATCTTATTTCTAGAGCATATCACAATTATCCATTCTTTTTGTCGTACAGGGGCATTCTACCGCTGAGCTACCCCTGAAAACGGGGTCTCCTTCTGTTGCTGATGCTGGCTGCGAACCTGCAATCCTTCTATCTTGGTGGCCCAAGTACCAGGATTACAGGTCTTATTTCACAACTTTAATAATAAGGAAAAGGAAAGGCTGCTCTTCTAATTCAAAGCCGAAACTTAATGTGAAAATAGAGGCGCATGTGTTTAACAAGCCCGCACTGGCTGTTAGAATCCAGGCGGCTGTAAAAGCTGAAGTCCATCACTAGGCAGTGAGGACTTCGGCTCCCCGTGCTCGTGCCTAAGGAGGGTGCCCTAGGGGGGACTCGAGGCACCTGCTCACTACAGGGGATCTGCGTGGGGACACACAGCACAGCACAGCAAGGCAGTGGTGCGTCTCGCAGAAACGTTTATTTGTGCCACACAGTAAATGGCACTCATACGAAGGCATGGCGATGCTCGGTGCTCCCATCTAACACGCGTCTTTCAATGCACTGGCAGACTGAAGTTTCCTCTAATGTGTATTCAAGTCAGCTGGCTAATGATGACCATGAGCAGGAGCAGGACCTTTTGAAAGAAAAGCATAATGTAAACAATTTAGAAAGGAAGGAAGCGGAATGCAGCTTGTTACCTAAGCACGAAGTCAGAAAGCACAAATGACAATCTTCAACACTATAAAAAAAACCAAGCAGGGCGTGGTGGCGCACGCTTGTCATCCCAGCATTCGGGAGGCTGAGACCAGAGGATCGCGGTTCGCCACCCGCCTCAGCTACTTAGTGAGGCCCTCTGCAACTCAGTGAGACCCGGTTTCAAAATAAAGAAAAATAGGGCAGGGGGTGTAGCTCAGAGGTCAAATGCCCCTGGGTTCCATCCGTAGACCCGCAAAAAACAAAAAACAAAAAAAACAAACCAACACTATAAAAAACCAGAGGAAGCCGGGCGTGGTGGGCACGCTTGTAATCCCAGCATTTGGGAGGCTGAGACAGGAGGATCGCAGTTTGCAGACAGCCTCAGCTACTACTTAGTGAGGCCCTCTGCAACTCAGTGAGACCCTGTTTCAAAATAAAGAATAAAAAATAGGGCAGGGTGTGTAGCTCGGAGGTTGAATGCCTCTGGGTTCCACCCCCAGTACTGCAAAAACAAACAAGCAA
Organism: Muscardinus avellanarius; assembly: GCF_963383645.1. Lineage (NCBI taxonomy): Eukaryota > Metazoa > Chordata > Mammalia > Rodentia > Gliridae > Muscardinus > Muscardinus avellanarius. Next base: position 106,343,807 of record NC_137798.1, read on the forward strand.
ACAACCCACCCAGAGGATCATTTGCATATGGAATAAGTCTCTGCAAATGGTATCTGCCCCAAGCACGGTATGGCAGAGGCAGAGAGGAGGGGCAGGGAGATGTCTCTTCTCAGAGCTCATGGAGCCAATCTTGAGTCTATGGAAGACTCAATCATAGTTTCAGTGTCAATGGGAAAACAAAGCACAGAAATATCCAGCACTGGGGCATACACTTAAAAGATGCTTTCTTCAGAACACATTCAGAACGCACCACCAGGAATTTCGCTGGGGCCTTGAACCCACCACAGGTGGCACCGGCTACCTCTGACCATCGGCTACCTCTAAGCACTCCTTTTTCTATTATTCCTGGGAGTTTTACTCACACAAAGGGTGAGGTTTTTTTTTTTTTTTTTTAAATCATTCAAACTATAAAAAGCAGAAATTCAGAATTCTTTCTTACAGTAGGATAGCAAACTTCAGGTTCTAAAGTATTTGTACTACATCTTTTTTTTTTTGTACCGATGACTGAACCCAGGGGATTTGACCTCAGAGCCACATCCCCAGCCCTTTTTATTACTATTCTGAAAGAGGGCCTCACTAAGTTGCTGAGGCTGGCTTTGAACCTGTGAGCCTCCTGTCTCAGCCTCCTGAGTACTGGGATGACAGGCGTGCGCCACTGCACTTGGCTTTTCCACCGCGCCTTGTACTTACAGTTTCAGGTATCAGAACACTGATATAACTTGTCCGATGGACAGTCGGGCATAGCGAAGCACACCTCTAATCCCAGTACTCGGGAGGCTGAGACAGGAGGCTCACAGGTTCGAGGACAGCTTAGCAGGTAGTGAGATTCTCTCACCAACTTAGCAAGAACCTATTTCCAAGTACAAATACAACAGGTCTGGGGTGCAGCACAGAGGGAGAATGCCCCTGGTTCAATCCCTAGCAACACACACACACACACACACACACACACACACACACACACACACACACACACACCTGGGTGTGGTGGTGCATGCTTGTAATCTCAGTACTTGGGAGGCCAGGACAGGAGGATCACAGATTCATAGCCAGCCTCAGCATCTTAGTGAGACTGTTTCAAATAAAATGGGGCCGGGGTGCAGCTCAGAGGCAGAATGTCCCTGGGTTTCATCCCAAGTACCACAAAACAAAACCCCCAAAACACATATGATGGCGTCCTCCAACCATATTAAGAAGTAAAATCTTACCTTTCAATGCTTTACTTCTTTTGTCTAAAATAAAAGGGCAGAAAAAATTGGTTATATCAATACTTTACAAAAATATCTTTAGTTCATTCATTATCAAAATTAACATTTGGTGGAAGGCCTTATAACTTAGGTTGAACATTAAATGAAGCTTTCAGCAAACAGCAGAGTATCTGTAGTGTTTCACAGTTGAGAAATCGTGGTTTCTACCACGGAAATTTTGGTTCCATGAGCTGGGCATGGTGGTGCATGCCTGTAATCCTAGTACTTGGGAGGCTGAAACAGGAGGATCACAGGCTTGAAAATAGCCTCAACAATTTAGTGAGGCTGTCAGTAACCTAGTGAGCCCGTTTCAAAAAAAGGAAAAAAGAAGATGCAGAGCCCACTGTATTCTCAATAATTGTGGTTTTGTCTTTTTTCCTTTTCTTAATCAGTACCTTAGCAATACATGACTGGGCCTTATCTCTGCTCCACTAAGAACCAAATGGTTATTCTTTGCACCCAGATTTTATTATAAGGAAATTTCAAGCACTCAGAACAGGTGAAAGGGTGCAATAAAACACTGTACCGTAACACTGTGCCCTAAATAGTTCAGTCTGCATCCCTAAGACAAAAACCTTTCCTATATACTTTTTTATTTTTCGGTGATACTGGAGATGGAACCCAGGGGCCTTCTACCTCCGGGCTACACTCCCAGACCTAATTATACATACATACATATACATACATACATATATATATATATTTTTTTTGGGCGGGTCTTGAGATGGACCCCAGGGGCATTCTACCTCTGAGCTACACCCCCTGCCCTATTTTTTATTCTTTATTTTGAGACAGGGCCTAAGTAGCAGAGGGCCTCACTAAGTACCTGAGGCTATCTGTGAACCATGATCTTCCAGTCTCAGCCTCCCGAATGCTGGGATTATAAGTGTGTGCCACCATGCCCGGCCCTGTATACTTATTTTAAGGAAATGGGGCTGTTTGACCCCAGGAGCATTTTACCTCTGTGCTCGCGCACGCACACGCGTGCGCGCACTCTCTCTCTCTCTACCTTATTGGTAGGATTAGGGATAGAGACCAGGGTCATTCTACACCTGTGCTATACCCTCAGCCCTATTTTTTCATTGGTTAATACTGGGCATTGACACCTCCATCTTGATTTTATTTTTATTTTTTGCGGGTATGGGGATGGAACCCAGGGGCATTTGACCTCCGAGCTACACCCCCTGCCCTATTTTTTATTCTTTATTTTGAAACTGGGTCTCACTGAGTTGCAGAAGGCCTCACTAAGTAGCTGAGGCTGTCCACGAAACGCGATCCTCCAGGTCTCAGCCTCCCAGATGCGTGCGCCACCACGCCCGGCTTTGATTTTATTTTGAAACAGGGTCTCACTAAGTTGCAGTGGCTGGCTACAAACCTACAATCTTCCTGTGTTAGCCTCCCAAGTACTGGGATTATAAGTATGTAACACCCATCTCCCCTAGCCCTTTTAAAAATATTTTTGTTTTGAAACAGGTCTTATGGAGCATGGTGGCTCATGTTTGTAATCCAAGTACTTAGGAGGCTGAGACAGGAGGATCACAGTCTGCCTCAGCTATTTAGTGAGACACTGTTCCAAAATAAAGAATAAAACCCGGGCGTGGTGGCATAGGCTCGTAATCCCAGCATTTGGGAGGTTGAGACAGGAGGATCGAGGTTCGTGGCCGGCCTCAGCTACTTAGTGAGGCCCTTTGCAACTCAGTAAGACCCTGTTTCAAAATAAAGGGGGAAAAAAAAAAAAAAAGGGCAGAGGGTGTAGCTTGGAGGTCGAATGCCCCTGGATTCCATCCCCAGTACCGCAAAACAAAAACAAAAATAAAGAATAAAAAGCCAGGCATGGTAGTGCAGGCTTGTAATCCCTGCATTTGGGAGGCTAAGACTAGAGGATCATGATTTGCTGACAGCCTCTGCTACTTAGTTAGGCCCTCTGCAACTCAGTGATACTTTGTTTCAAAAGAATAAAAAAAATAGGGCTGGGGGGAGCAGAGGTGTAGTTAGAGGTAGACTGCCCCTGGGTTTAATCCCCATTTGCAGAAAAAAAAAAAAAAAGAAAGAAAGAAAAAGAAAAGAAAAAAGAAACAGGGTCTTTCTAGGTTGCTGAAGCTGTTTTCCAAGCTCTTGCCTCAGCCTCCCCAGTACTGGATTATAGGTGTGCTTCACCACACCCAGCTTTAGGTACTCTTTTTTTTTTTTTGGTGGTACTGGGGTTCCTGGAAGCCCTTCTACCTCCGGGCTACACTCCCACAGGCTACACTCCCAGACCTATTTTTTAACATTTTTATGTGGAAACAGAGTCTCTTAAGCCAGCGAGGCTGGCTCCGAACCAGCGCGATCCTCCTGTCTCCGCCTCCCAAGCGCAGGGATTACAAGCGTGCGCCACCATGCCCGGCGTTAGGTACTCTTTTTTTTGTGGTACTAGGGGTTGAACACAGAGTCATTCTACCTCTGAGCTACACCCCCAGTTCTATTTTTTTTTTTTTTTTTGGTATTTTTGACCTCCCAGGTCCTGGGATCAAGGGCTGTATATGCTCGTACTGCCGCTGTCACACAGGGCAGCTCCCGAGTCCCTGGTACCGAGGCCGGGTTCCTTCCCCACTCCACTACCACAGCCTTTCACGGCTGACCCGGCGTCTGCGTCGTCACAAGCAGCATAGCGGTCTGACGCGCACACCCAGTGAGAGCTGCAGCTCCTGGGTAAGTGAATAATGATTCGCTCTGCAGTCTCCTCTGGACCCAAGTCAGCAGGACAGAGAGCCACTTACCAGCACTCCTGATTTTGTAAATGATGAAGCTCATCAGCCCCATCCCCATCCAGATCTCCTGGTACACCTGGGTGTAGTAGGGCTTCATGGGGACCCAGATGTGTTTAGTAATGCTTTGAAACATCTGAAAATGAACACAGCGGAAAAACATTAAGGTGGTCACTACTCTAAACCTAAGTGTAAGAGACTCATTCATGTGCCGGCCTTGGTGGGCACGCTTGGAATCCCTGCGCTTGGGAGGCGGAGACAGGAGGATCGCGCGGGTTCGAAGCCAGCCGCTTGTGCTGCCTTAAGAGACCCTGTTTCCAAATAAAAATATAAAAAATAGGTCTGGGAGTGTAGCCCGGAGGCAGAAGGGCTTCCAGGAACCCCAGTACCAAAAAAAAAAAAAAAAAAAAAAAAAAAGGAATGGCTGCATTAGAAGCTGAAAATAAAGGATAGGGTCAAGGTGTGGTGAAACTAATGCCCTGGTCTGGGCACAATCTGACCACTTGTAGCTCAGTACTGAGGTCTCCTGTTAGTAAAGAACAGATGAAATACGGATGAAGGCCCAAACATGACAACTATTTAATAATACAAATAGTAGTTAACTAATTACTGAACTTGCTTGGGGAAGCCACTGATTTTATGGCTTGCTTGTATGCGCAGGTCTCAAAGTAATGCTTCTGATTACTTTTGCAACTGACTACAGACCCCAATCTAGACACGCTGGTTTTCATGTGAAAGGTGCTGTCACATGTGGCCTCTAAGTGAGGGCCATCCTAACGGTGGTCAGGGATGACAAGGTCTGGCACTGTCTCACCTGCGGCCTCCACTTGGCTGCTGCTGCATGCCACGTTACCCGTCCCCACCACTTGCGAGGTGTTACAGAATTCTTGTGTCTGCAGTGTGCACATTTCCAAGTCCTGTTTCAGTTTTACAGCATTAGAGCTTTCAAAACCCCAACCCATCCAAAGATCAATAGCTGCCTTTAAAACAAAGAAATTGAGCCACGCATGGTAGCACATGGCTTCAAGTAATCCCAGTACTTGAGAAGCGGAGACAGGAAGATCGCAGGTTCAAGGTCAGCCTCAGACACAGGAATCAAAAGTAAAAAGAAAAGACCTGGAGGTGTAGCTCCCAGGTAGAAGGCCCGGTCCAATCCCCAGTACTAAAAAACAAAACCCAGAAACTGCGCCGCCACTACGCACTCTGCAAATCTGTACTGAGACCCGCGAGGGGCCACTGTTGTAGGCGCTGGGAAACAAGAACAAGCCGGATGCCTGGGAGAAGGGTCCCCAGCAGAGGCGCCCCTGTGTCAGGACCCCGAGGTCCACGGACGTGGAGGACTGAGAAGAGGGGAGGCCAGGTGGCCGTCCAGACTCAAACCTGGCTGTCACTTCCTAATTCACACTGCCTCAGTTTCCCCGCAAGGGGCTGTTCTGACTCAAGCGCGCTCCACGCCAGTATCTGGTATTGCGGCATTAAGTGCCTGCCCCGAGACGTTGTGGCTGAACGACGGGGGGGGAGATGCCAGGTGTCTAGGCCCTGGCGGCCGCAGCAGTCCAGCTGCCCCGCCCTGACAAGGCAGGAGCCGGGGGACCCCACGGCAGGCAGGCAGGCAGGCAGGCAGGCAGAAGCGGGTCCACGCAGAGGCCGGCCCCGTCCTCTCGGCCGAGGGAGCCCGGCCCCGTCCCCGCGGCTGGGCCTCGACCCTCGGGCGCAGCGCCGGCGGGGCGGCCGCCCAAGGTCAGGGGGCGCGGAGCCCGCCCCCGCCCCCCGCCCCCCGCGCCCGCCCCCCGGCCCCCCGTGCCCGCCCCCCGGGCCCGCTCCCCGGAGCCGGCCGCCCCCGGCCCGCTCCTCACCTTGGCAGGACCAACCGCTCGGGCCGCGGCGGACCCCGGACGACTCGGGAAAGGTCAGCGAGTGCGCAGGCGCCGCGCGCGGCCCGCCGGGAAGGCGGAAGGAGCCGGCGGCGCGGGTTGCAGGCGGGGCCGCCCGCGCCCTACAGCGCCCCCGGCGGACCGCGTCTGGGTCGGAGGGTGACCTGAGACGTGACTACGCGGCCAGTTTTATAGTACTGGGGATGGAACCCAGGGGCCTTCCACCTCCGAGCTACACTCTCAGATATATTTTATATTTTATTTGGAAACAGGGTCTCTGAAGCCAGCTGAGGCTGGCTTGGAACCTGCGCGATCCTCCTGCCTCCGCCTCCCAAGCGCAGGGATTACAAGCGTGCCCACCACGCCTGGCTTTTTAAATTTTTTTTTTTTTTTTTGAAATGGGATCTCACTAATTTGTTGAGAGCTTCACCTAGTTTCTGAGGATGGCCTTGACCCTCAGTCCTCAGTCTCAGCCTCCCAAGTAGGCATCTACAAGTGTGCCCACCATGCCCTGTTAATAGGGGCCCTCTTTACTTGCCTTGTGAAAGGCAAAAAGTTGTCTCCAGCTTGGTGGTATGAACCCAGGGCCTTGCTCCGTCTGGGCAAGCTCTGTACCACCAAGCGGCACCCTGGCCCTGTTTAATTGAAACATGGTCTTGCTAAGTTGCTGAGGCTGGCCTGGAAACCTGCAATCCTCCCGGCTCAGCCTCCCAAGTCCTGGGGTTACAGGCGTGCCCCATCATGCCAGGCTCCTGAGCCTTTTTGAGACAGGGTCCCGCTGAGCTGCCGAGCTGGCTTGAAGTGGTCATCCTGCTCCAGCCTCCCAAGGCTGGGATCCCTGGTGTGGGCTGCAGGCCTAGTTGGTGGTGTTTCTCAGCAACTCCCCTTGGTTTGTTACCTGTTTTTCTCTGCACATCTTTATGTGGTCATTCTGTGACATTAATTCTCAACAGATGTGAGCACTTCCACAGGAGCTGCAAACTCTGGATCTAACAGAAAGTCTTTAAAAATAACCATGCTAAACTGGATGTGACGCTGGGCGTGGTGGGCACGCTTGTAATCCCCACGCTTGGGAGGCGGAGACAGGAGGATCACACAGGTACGAAGCCAGCTGTGCTGGCTTAAGAGACCCTGTTTCCAAATAAAAAAAGTATAAAATAGTTCTGGGAGTGTAGCCCAGAGGTAGAAGGGCTTCCAGGAACCCCAGTACCACCAAACAACAACAACAACAACAACAACAACAACAACAACAACAACAACAAAGTAAATAAATAAACTGGATGTGATGGCACTCGCATGTAATCCCAGATACTTGGGAGGCTGAGACAGGAGGATTCCAGGTTTGAGGACAGCCTCAGCAAGTAGTGAGATTCTCATCAACCTAGCAAGACTTTGTTCCAAAATAAAAATGAAAAAGCCGGGCGTGGTGGCGCACGCTTGTAATCCCCGCGCTTGGGAGGCTGAGACAGGGGGATCGCATGGGTTCAAAGCCAGCCTCAGCTACTTAGTGAGGCTCTCAGCAACTTAGTGAGACCCTGTTTCCAAATAAAATATAAAATAGGTCTGGGAGTATAGCTTGGAGGTAGAACGCCTCTGGGTTCCACCCCCAGTACCACAAAAAAAAAAAAAAAAAAATAGGGTTGGGGGTATAGCTCAGAGGTAGGATGCCCCTGGGTTCAATCCCCAGTAGCACAAAAAAGAAATAAACCATGCTTAGCCCAGTGTGGTGGCACTCAGGTTCAACCATGCCTATTGTATTTACATAAATAATAAAAAACAGTGAATAGAACCAGAAAAACAAAGCCAACTAGTAGACTAAAACAAAATAAAAGGAGCCATGTGGGCATGGTGGTGCACTCCTGAATCATAGCACCTGGGAGGCTGAGACAGGAGACTCAGAACCTAGTGAGACTGTTTTATTTTTAAATCTTGCATTATTTTTATTAGATGTATTTCTAGACATCTTATCCTTTTTTATTTTTTGCATCTCTTGCCAAGTGCTCCTTATCTCATCGCTCGAGGGTTTGCTGACATTAAGGGATAGAAAGAATGATTTTTTTGGGGTGTGTGTGTGTGGTATGGGGTGGAACCCAGGGGCTTTCTATCCTCGGGCTACACGCTCAGACCTATTTTATATTTTATTTGGAAACAGGGTCTCACTAAGTTGCTGAGAGCCTCACTCAGTAGCTGAGGCTGAATCTGTGCAATCCTCCTGTCTCAGCCTTCCAAATGTGGGGATTACAAGTGTGCGCCCCCACGCCCAGCTGAGACCCTGTTCTAAACAAAATAAAACATTGACTGGAGGTGTAGCACAGAGGTAGAATGTGTGTGGTACTGGGGTTAGACCTTGTTTAAAAAGTAAAAATAAAGCCGGGTGTGGTGGTGCATGCTTGTAATCCCAGCATTTGGGAGGCTGGGATAGGAGGATTGCCATTTGTGGCCAGCCTCAGCTACTACTTAGTGAGGCTCTTTGCAACTCAGTAAGACCCTGTTTCAAAATAAAGACTAAAAAATAGGGTTGGGGGTGTAGCTCGGAGGTAGAATGCCCCTGGGTTCCATCCCTAGTACCGCAAAAAGAAAAGAAAAAAGTAAAAATAAAATTGGGCTGTGGAATGTAGCTCAGGTAGAATGCTCCTGGGTTCAACCCCCAATACTCCTCACACACCAATTTGTGTGTGTGTGTGTGTGTGTGTGTGTGTGTGTGTGTGCGTGTGCGTGTACGTGTGCTCCTGGGGTTGACCCAGCAGCATTCTACCTCCAAAGTACACCCCAACCCTATTTTATTTTTTTGAGGTACCTATGAATGAACCCAGGGGCGTTAGACTTCTGAGTTACACCCCAGACCTTGTGACATTTGTTGTTGTTGTTTTGAAATGGTCTTTCTAGGTTGCTGAGGTCTGGCCTTGAAGCTGCGATCCTCCTGTCTTAGCTTACCAAGTACTGGGGTTACTAGTGTGCACCACTATGCCTGGCTTATTGAAAGAAAATTTAGACTTATAGTAATGATTTGGGAAACTGCTGAGGGTGAGACGAACTTTAGGAAAGTTACAAGACAAAGCTGTAGGCCTCAAAATACACTTGAGTTCAACAGGCTTTTATTTATTTATTTTTGCGGTACCAGGGATGGAACCCTGAGCCATTATGCCTCTGATCTATACCCCCAGCCCTATTTTTTAGTCTTTTTCATTTTTGAAACAGGGTCTTGCTGAGTTGGAAAGGGTCTCACTAAGTAGTAGCTGAGGCTGGCCACAAACGGCAATCCTCTGGCCTCAGCCTCCTGAATGTTGGGATCACAGGTGTGTGTCACCACAACCGACTTTTTTTTAAAATTCATTTTTTAGCGGGTTTGGGGATGGAACCCAGGGGCATTTGACCTCTGAGCTACACCCCCTGCTCTATTCTTTATTCTTTATTTTGATACCAAGTCTCACTGAGTTGCAGAGGGCTTCACTAAGTAGCTGAGGCTGTCCGCAAACCGCGATTCTCCAGTCTCAGCCTCCCAAATGCTGGGATTACAAGTATGCGCCACCACGCCCGGCTGAGAGTCCTCCCTTTTTTTTATTATTTTTTTGGTGGTACTGGGGTTCCTGGAAGCCCTTCCACCTCCGGGCTACACTCCCAGACCTATTTTATATTTTTATTTGGAAACAGGGTCCCCTCCAACCTTTGTTTTTCAATTAATTTCTTTTGGTACTGAAGATTGAACCCAGGATCATTCTATCTCTGAGCTACATGTCTTTTACTTTGAAACAGGATCTTGCCGAATCAAATTGCTGAAGGTCTCACAAAGTTGCTGAGGCTAGCCTTGAACCTGCGCTGCACTTGTCTCAGCCTCCCAAATACTGGAGTCATGGGCATGTGCCACCACGTATGGCTTCAATCGGTTCTATTTGGGGAGGTACTGGGGATTGAACCCAGAGGCATTCCACCTCTGAGCTACACCCCCAGCTCTATTTTTTAATTTTGAAATAGGGTCTCACTAAATTGTGGAGGGCCTGATAAGTTGCTGAGGCTGGTCATGAACCTGAGATTCTGTCTCAACCTCCCAAGTACTAGGATTATAGGTGTGTGCCACTGTGCCTGACTTCAGTAGGCGTGCGTGTGTGTGTGTGTGTGACTGTGGATGAACCCAGGGGCATTCTACCCCTGAGCTACACCTTCAACCCTATTTTTATTCTTTATTTTGAAACAGGGTCTTTGAGTTCCAAAGGGCGTCACTAAGTAGCCGAGGCTGTCTGCGAACCGTGATCTTCCTGTCTCAGCCTCCCACGTGCTGGGATGACAAGCGCTTATAAAGAAGCCCGACTTATTTTTTTAAAAATTGGTGCATTGTAATTTTACATCTCATTGGGGTATAGAATGTCAGAAAAATATATGCATACAATTCTTTGTACCCTTCCCACCAGGCCCCCTCAAGTCCTTGAGATTGTAATTGGCAATTTTGTATGCTTTCATAATATTATTTCTTTTCTTTTCTTTTTTTTTGGTGGTACTGGGGTTCCTGGAAGCCCTTCTACCTCCGGGCTACACTCCCAGACCTATTTTATACTTTTTTATTTGGAAAAGGGTCTCTTAAGCCAGCACGGCTGGCTTCGAACCTGCGCGATCCTCCTGTCTCCGCCTCCCAAACGTGGGGATTGCAAGCGTGCCCACCATGCCTGGTTTCATAATATTATTTCTACTACTGCATTCTTTTTTCTTTCCTTTTCTTTTTTTGCAGTACTGGGGATGGAACCCAGGGGCATTCTACCTCTAAGCTACACCCAGCCCTTTTTGTTATTCCTTATTTTGAAACAGGGTCTCACTGAGTAGCTGAGGCTGTTCGCAAACCGCGGTCCTCGGGTCTCAGCTTCCTGAATGCTGGGATGACAAGCGTGCCCACCACGCCTGGCTTCCTGCTGATGTCTTTATGACTTCTTCCCCTCCTTCCCTTCCTAATCTCCCTCAGTCACTCCCCTGGAGTCTCTGCTCATCTATCTGATGTAGCCATTATTTCAAAGAACTCTCTAGCTTCCACGTATAAGAGAGAACATGCGGCTACTCATTCTTTAGGACTGACTGTAATCAGTATAATATTCTTCAGTTCCATCCATTTTCCTGCAAATGGTGTGATTTTGTTGTTCTTTATGGCTGAATAAAATTTCATTGTGTATATACTAAGGTTTTGTGATTTGTTCATCCACTAACAGACACCTAGGCTGGTTCCATAATCTGGCTATTGTAAATGGTGCTGCTATGAACATGGACATGCATGTGTCATTAGAATATTCCGATTTTGTTTCCTTTGGGAAGATGCCCAGGAGCGCTATCGCTGGGTCATATAGTAGTTCCATTCCTCATCTTCTGCGAAGCCTCCACACTGATTTCTAAAGCAGTGTACTAGTTTGCAGTCCCTCCAAGAGTGGCATAGGGTTCCTATTTCCCTACAGCCTCAAAGACTCAGGAAATCAAGACAAGAATTATTGAATGGGATAGCATTCATTAAAAGCTGCACAGCAAAGGAAACCCATCAAGAGGTGTCTACAAAAAGAGCCTCCAGATGGGAGATCTTCACTACCTACTTACCATCTGAGAAAGGTCTAGTATCTAGAATATATAAAGAGCTTAACACTAGGCAGGCATGGTGGCTCACACTTGTAATCCCCGCACTTGGGAGGCGGAGATAGGAGGATCGCACAGGTTCGAAGCCAGCTGTGCTGGCTTAAGAGACCCTGTTTTCAAAAATAAAAAAGCATAAAATAGGTCTGGGAGTGTAGCCCAGGGGTAGAAGGGCTTCCAGGAACCCCAGTACCACCACCAAAAAAAAAAAAAAAAAAAAAAAGAAAAGAAAAAAAAAGAAAAAAAAGAACTTAACACTAAAAAAATAAAAGGGCAACCAAGCTGAATACTTGTGTGTGTGTATGGTACTAGGGATGGAATCCAAGGGCTTTCTACCTCTGGGCTACACTTCCAGACTTAGTTTATTTTTTATTTGTAAATAAGGTCTCACTAAGTTGCTAAGAGCCTAGAGCCTAAGTTGCTGAGGCTAGCTTCGAACCTGCGATCTTCCTGTCACAGCCTCCAAAGTACTGGGATTACAAGGGTTCATCACCATGCCTGACTGAATATCGACTCTTAAAAAGAAGAAATACAAATGACCAGTAAATATATGAAAAAACGTTCATCATCTTTAGCAATCAGGGAAATGCAAATTAAAACTACACTGAGGCCAGGCGTGGCGACGCATACTTGTAATCCCAGCACTTGGGAGATTGAGAAAGGAGGATCGCACAGGTTTAAAGCCACAGTTTAAAGCCAACCTCAGCTAGTGAGGCTTTCAACTTACTGAGACCCTGTTTCCAAATAAAGTATAAAATAGGTCTGGGAGTATAGCCTGGAGGTAGAAAAGCCCCTGAGTACCACCCCCAAGTACCACCCCCCAAAAAATATATATATAAAATAAAACTACATTGAGATCCTATCTCACTCCACTCAGGATGGCAATCATCAGAAACACAAATAACAGATGTCCTTTTAAAATTCCTTCTGTTCCCAGGTCCTCTGCCCTGCCTCACTGGGACCCAGACCCACATTTGTTTTGGACCAGTGGGTCGCCCGAATGCGGGTTAGGAGAGATTTAGTTCTGTCCTGGTTGTAGAGAACTCCTATCACGCCCTCCTCTCAGCTATGAGGCCCACTTGCGCAGGCCTGCGTTTGCGGACCCTCCGGGGCTCCTTCCTTCCTCTCCTTCTAGGGTCCGCGTAGGCGTGCTTTCCCCAGGAAGCCTTCCCTAGCTTCTGCGGCCCCGCGTCGCCCCAGGTAGGTGCGAGGAGCCCTCGGCTCTGCAGCTAGCGGTGCGCCTGCATGCCGCGCCGCGGGCGCCAGCCCACCTGCTCCGGCGGCTGCCCAGCGCCTCTCTGGGGGTCAGGCTGCGCCCATGCGCGCACCGGGCAAAGCAGGGCTCAGACACGTCTGTCAACTGTCTGAAGCACGAGACTGAGACTCAGACTTCCGCTTATGGAGGCGCTCCTCGACAGGACTCAGGTCACCTGACACCGAGAGTCCCGGCAGGCCTCGCGCGGGGCCCGGTGGGCTTGTGTTCCCGGCAGGCCTCGCGCTGGATCCAGCGGGCATGTGCTCCCAGCAGGCCCTGCGCCTCCCCCCTCCCCCCGCGAGCAAGTACTCCCGGGAGGCCTCGCGCCGGGCTCCTTGGGCAGGTGCTCCCGGCAGGCCTCGCGCGGGGCCCGGTGGGCTTGTGTTCCCGGCAGGCCTCGCGCTGGATCCAGCAGGCATGTGCTCCCGGCAGGCCTCGCGTGGTCTCGCGCTGGGCACGAGGCCCTGGCCTGGCCCCGCCCGCCCACGCGGCGCGCTCTGATTGGCAGGCCTGGGAGGGGCGTGGCCCAGGGCGCAGTCGGCGGCGCAGGGCCGGCCGCGTGGGCTGTTCCCGCTCCCTCCGCGGCGGTTGAGGCGGCGCCGGCCGGCTTCCAGCATGCTGCGCAAGCTCACCGTCGACCAGATCAACGACTGGTTCACCATCGGCAAGACTGTGACCGATGTGGAGCTGCTGGGCTCGCCGCCGGCCCTCCCGGCGGAGGCGGCCAGGGACGAGACGCGGCCCGCGGACGCGACCCCCGGCCCGGCCCCCGCCACGGCCCGGCGCCCCGCCGCCTCCGGGAGGTAGGCTGCGGCAGGGCGGAGGCCCGAGGGCCCCAGGGCCGCCCACCGCCGGCCTGCCCGCGTTTCCCTGTAGGAAGTGCAGCCTAGTGGAGTTCTGTTGGTTATACACGGTTCATTGTGGCCAGTGTGTGTACATTATCCTCACCTGGAGACGTGTTTACAGGAGGGGCTGCCGTGGCTGTGATGGGAATTTGGACAGATGGTCATGATAAGTACCATCTTGCCATCCTACGGAGCGGCTCCATTGCCTGGAGACCCTGTGCTCGGCCTAGTCATTCCTCTCTTCCCCTTGACCCCTGACCTTTTTCTTTTTACTGTTCCCGTAGTTTTACTTTTCTAGAAAGTCCTACAGTTGAAATAATATGTAGTCCCTTTAAGTTGCCTTTCACTTAGCGATCTGCATTTGAGGTTCTTCCCTGTCATTTCGTGGCCTAGAAGCGTGTTTGTCGTTAGTACTGATTAGGATTTACCACATTCACCTGCCGAAGTGTGGCAACCGTGCCCTGGTTGCTTCTAAATTTTGGCAGTTATTAATGAAGCTTCTGTGGATGGCACTGTAGTTTTTTTTTATACCCAGGGCTGTTAATGCTGGGTCTTTGTTCAGTTTTATTTACCCTCCCCTTACACTTTGGCTCAGTTACTCTGTTCATGTGAGTTTGGTGGAAATAAAAAGGCAGGAATGTTTATAGAAACAGATATTAGGGAAGCCGCAAATAAAAACTCATGAAATAAATAACTTGATAAGGCAATTTACTTCTGCGCAGAAGGGTATGCAACCAACAAAAAGTCTGGTGAGCAAGCACACTGAGTGGGCAGTCCCCTGGGTCTTTATCCCTGCCGTGATCCTGCCCCTTGCTCTGATTGGTGAGGGCTTGGATTAACAACTCTGCCCAATTGGCTACTTTCTAAGAGAGACAGTAAGTATGAAACAAAGTTTAGCCTTCTGGAAAGTTGCTGGTCAACCAGAGGTTATATGATCTAAAGATGGAAGACGCAGGTCAACCAAAGTTCACATGAGCTAAGATGGCTGACACTTCGTAAGATTCAGGGAGTGGGTGGAGGGACACAGAACTCATGAATGCCTAAGCTTACATTTACAAAATGGGAAGAAGTAGATGTCTGTAATTTGCTACTTCAATAGAAAAGACTCTTCACTCTTCACAGGAGGGATGCCTTTTGTTTTCAGGAGACCTAGTCTAGGAAGTACTACGCATTGAGGGCATCTCCATTACTTTCCTCCATTTTTTAGGCCACCACCCTTTATGGTTGGGAGGGTGGGTTTTGTTTAATTTTTTAAACTTACTCTTATTGGTAGTTTGCATGTGGTTTGATGGTTAGGCCCAGATCTGGATTGGTTTTGTGTACTTTCACTCCTTTGTGGAGTCATTTTTAAGTATAACCTTGGGGTCTTGACTAACTTTGTTTTTTAGGAGCATGGAAAGGACGAAGAGATTCCTTGTACAGTGTTACCAAACCTGCTTTGTTTTTATTTTTACTCACTTTGTTTCCTTGAATAACTGGTAAATGGTCTTGAGCCACCACCTCTACTCAGTGTTCTACTACTTACTATTTTAGACTTAATTGATGAAATGTACTTCCTTAAGTAACTCAATTGTATTATTGGAATGAAATTATCATTGACCTTGGAAACTAACTAAAAGTATAGATTTAGCTGGGTGTGGTGGCGCACACTTGTAATCCCCGCACTTGGGAGGCTGAGACAGGAGGATCACGCAGGTTTAAAGCCAGCCTCAGCTACTTAGTGAGGCTCTCAGCAACTTAGTGAGACCCTGTTTCCAAATAAAATATAAAAAGAGGTCTGAGAGCCGGGCATGGTGGCACATGCTTGTAATCCCTGCGCTTGGTAGGCGGAGACAGGAGGATCATGTAGGTTCGAAGCCAGCCACGCACACTGGCTTAGGAGACCCTGTTTCCAAATAAAAATATAAAATAGGTCTGGGAGTGTAGCCCGGAAGTAGAAGGGCTTCCAGGAACCCCAGTACCACCAAAAAAAAAAAAAAAAAAAAGGTCTGAAAGTATAGCCTGGAGGTAGGAAGCTCCTGGTTTCTACCCCCAGTGGGCCCCCCCTCCAAAGTGTAGATTTAAATGTCATTTTATTTTATTTTATTTGTGGTACTGGGGATGGAAGCCAAGGGGCATTCTACCTCCAAGCTACACCTCAGCCCTATTTTTTATTTTTAATTTTTTTTGGTGGTGCTGGGGGTGGAGCCCAGGGGCTTTTCTACCTTCTGGCTATACTCCCAGACCTATTTTATACTTTTATTTGGAAACAGGGTCTCACTAAGTTGCTGAGAGCCTCACTAAGTAGCTGAAGCTGGCTTTGAACCTGTGCGATCCTCCTGTCTCAGCCTCCCAAGCGCTGAGATTTTATTCTTTTTTTTTTTTGGTGGTACTGGGGATGGAACCCAGGGGCCTTCTACCTCCGGGCTACACTCCCAGATCTATTTTATATTTTATTTATTTATTTATTTATTTATTTATTTTTGCGGGTCTGGGGATGGAACCCAGGGGCATTTGACCTCCGAGCTACACCCCCTGCCCTATTTTTTATTCTTTATTTTGAAACCGGGTCTCACTGAGTTGCAGAGGACCTCACTAAGTAGCTGAGGCTGTCAGCAAACCACGATCCTCCAGGTCTCAGCCTCCCGAATGCTGGGATTACAAGCGTGCGCCACCACACCCGCTTCTATTTTATATTTTATTTGGAAACAGGGTCTGTTAAGCCAGCTGAGGCTGGCTTTGAACCAGCGCGATCCTCCTGTCTCAGCCTCCCAAGTGTCAATCGTGCGCCACCATGCCCGGCCTTGGGATTTTATTCTTCATTTTGAACAGGGTCTCACTGAGCTGCAAAGGGCCTCACTAAGTAGCAAAGTCTGTCCGTGAACCTTGATCCTTCTGTCTCAGCCTCCCAAATGTTGGGATTACAAGCAGGCGCCACCATGCCCAGCTTTAAATGTCAGTTTAACGACTATGGACCAGTTTAAAAAATTTCCAGTTCTGAGCTGGATGCCGTGGTGCACACCTATAATCCCAGAGTGACCCCTATGAGATGTGGTATTACCTGTCAGGGGGACTTTGCAGAAATAGTTAAGGTTATTGATCTTTTTGTGTGTGTGGTACTGGGGATTGAATGCAGAATTCTACCTCTGAGCTATATACCAACCTTACTTTTTATTTTTGAAACAGGGTCTTGCTAGGTTGGTGAAAAAGATCTTACTACTTGCTGAGGTTGTCCTTGAGCCTGCAATCCTGTCTCAGCCTCCCAAGTGTTGGGATTACAAGTGAGTACCACCATGCCCAGCCAAGGTTATTGATCTTAAGATAGGGTGACACCTGGAATATCTGAGTGGGCCTAATATTATGACACGAGTCCTTGGAAGCAGAGAACGGTGGAGATTTTAGAGATTTGAAAGGAGCCTACTTGGACAGCATAAGAAGCCACGTGGGATTTAGGACTGGGTCTCGGCTGAGGCCAGTGAGGGCTGGCACCTGCGGCTGGGAAGCGCTGCGTTTGGCTGGTGCCCAAAGGGGCATCAGTAGGGAGCACAGCCCGGCCAGTGCCTTGGTTTTGGCCCTCTGCGGTGCTAAGTGGGACCCTGTTGTGTCAGTTTGTTTCTCTCTTCTAGGGCCACTGTTGGCATCCTGTGTGGGTTGTGGTGAAGAGCCCTGGGCTGTGGCCGTCTCTCTTGCTTGTGCCTTCTCAGGTGACTCCCTGCGCCTTCAGGGCTCACTTTAGCTCGTGGCATTCTTGCTCAGTTCTCACTTAACACCAGAGCATGTGCTTTGTCCCAGAAGGCCTCACCATAGAGAACTTTCACATTCTCAGTATTACTATTATTATTATCACTTTGGTACTGGGAATTGAACCCAGGAGGCATCTACCTCCGAGCTACACCCTCAGCCCTATTTTATTTTTTATTTTGAAACAGGATATTGCTAAATTGCAGAGGGTCTCACTAAGTTGCGGAGGCTGGCTTCAAACCTACTCTTCTGTCTCAGCCTCCCAAGTACTGACTGGGATTACAGGTGTGCACCACCACGCCCAGCTGGACTCCTTTTTCTTTGTCTCTTGGTTCCTTTTGGTGTGTCTTCCTGTAAGGTGGCTGCCTACATGTTTGACCTGGTTTCAGGTGGCACAGGCAGGGGAAGTTTTACTCTTTATTTGAGGAAGTCAGGGATCAGCGAAGTCCCAGTTCACATAACTGTTCATCAGAGAATGCATGCGTTTAACTCCAAAACATTGCTTTATTCTATTACCTTGTTGTTCCCTTTTGGTGTTTAGGCCTCACATGAATGTTAACGGATGTCTCTTGTTCTCTAAGGATTTCTATTTTTTTTTTCAGGCTCTGGGGATAGAACCCAGGGGCATTCTACCTCTGAGCTACACCCCCTGCCCTATTTTTTATTATTTATTTTGAAACAGGGTCTCACTGAGTTGCAGAGGACCTCACTAAGTAGCTGAGGCTGTCTGCGAACCGCGATCCTCTGGTCTCAGCCTCCCAAATGCTGGGATTACAAGTGTGTGCCACCACGCCCGGCTTGGATTTCTATTTTCTATTTACTTACTGCTGTAGGGGTGTGTGTGTGTGTGTGTTGCCGCTGTTGCTGCTGCTGAGGATTGAACCAAAGGGCATTCTACCTTGAGCTATATTCCCAGCCTTATTTTATATTTCATTTTTCAGTTGGAAATAGGGTCTTGCTAAGTTGCTGAGAGCCTTGCTACATCACTGAGGCTGGCTTTGAACTTCTGATTTTGAAATCCTCAGCCTTCCAGTTGCTGGGATTAGAGGTGTGTTCTACCATGCCAGGGTTGTAGTGTGGTTCTTAAGTTTCCCCCAGAGGCCCATGTGTTAAAGGATGGTGCTACTGGGAAGTGGTGGATCCTTTGAGAGGTAGAGCCTAGTGAGAGGTTCCTAAGCCATTGGGGACATGCCCTTGCCAAGGGGGATGGTACCCCAGCACCTCCTCCTTCATTTCTTTTTTGCTTCCTGGCCACGAGGTGAGCTTTGCTCTACAAGGTGCTTGTGTGTGTTGCTGGGGATTGAAACTAGGGGTATTCTACCTCCGAGCTATATCCCCAACCCAATTTTATTTTATTTTTATTTGAGAACATTAAAATCATCTTTCTTTTTATTTTTTGTGGTACTGGAGATGGAACCCAGGGGCATTCTACCTCTGAGCTGCACCCCCAACCCTGTTTTTTATTCTTTATTTTGAAACGGTCTCACTGAGTTGCAAAGGGACTCATGAAAATAGCTGAGGCTGGGTGTGAACTGTGTTCCTCCTGTCTCAGCCTTACAAATACTTGGATTACTTTGGTGCGCCACCAAAAATCATTCTTTCTATATGCATATTTGGTTCTGTTTCTCTGGAGAACTCAGGTATATCATCTAGGCCAGGGATAGGATGGGTGCTTAGGCCAAGAAGGTAGCAGGATGGTAACCAGGGACTGTCCTTAAGACAGAGGTAAGGAAGCTGGACCAGATTTAGGATCTGAGTGGGGAAATGATCACAGGTGACACAGAGGTTTCTGGTTGAGCAACTAGGTTTTTGCCATCAATGAAGAAGGCAAGATTGCAGGAGGGAGTGGATTGTAGCGACACCAGGAGTTGGAATGTATTAACTTTGAAATGCCTGTTAGTAGTAAGTACAGACAGTCTGGAGTTGAGGAGAGAGGACTGACTGGAGCGCAACATTTGGGGGTTAGGCTTTTTAATTTATTTTTTTGGGTACTGGGGATGGAACCCAGGAGCATTCTGCCTTCGAGCTACACTCCTGGCACTATTTTTGATACTTTGTTTTGAAACAGGGCCTCATTGAATTGCAAAGGACTCACCAAGTAGCCGAGGTGTCCTTGCATCTGAATCCTCCTGTCTCAGCCTCCCGAATGCTGGGATTACAAGTATGCGCCACCATGCCCAGCTGGATTTTTATTTTTATCTTTTTACTTTTTTTGCAGGTTTGGGGATGGAACCCAGGGGCATTTGACCTCTGAGCTATACCCCCTGCTCTATTTTTTATTCTTTACTTTGAAACTGGGTCTCACTGAGTTGCAGAGGGTATCACTAGCTGAGGCTGTCCACTAATGGTGATCCTCCGATCTCAGCCTCCCGAATGCTGGGATTACAAACTTGCACCACCATGACCAGTTTTTATTCTTTGAAACAGAGTCTCACTAAATTGCAGAGGGCTTCACTAAGCAGCTGAGGCTGTCTGCGAACTGGGATCCTCTGGTCTCAGCCTCCCGAATGCTGGGATTACAAGCGTGCGCCACCATGCCCAGCTTGGCTTTTTATTTTTATTTTTTGTGGTACTGGGAATGAAATCCAGGGGCTTTCTACCTCCAGGCTATACTCCCCAGACCTATTTTGCATTTTATTTTGAAACAAGGTCTCACTAAGTTGCTGAGATCCTAAGTAGCTGGAGCTGGTTTTGAACCTGTGGTCCTCCTGTCTCAGCCTCCCAAGTGCTGAGATTACAAGTGTGCGCCACCACGCTGGCTTTTTAAACTTTGATACTGGGGATTCAACCAGGAGTATTGACTTCTGAGCTACATCCCTGGCTCTTTTTCTTTTTTTCCATACTGGGGATAGAACCCAGGGGCATTCTACCTCCAAGCTACACCCTCAGCCTTATTTTTTATTCTCCTTATTTTGAAATGGTGTCCTGAGTTGCAGAAGGCCTCACTGAGTAGTAGCTGAGGCTGTCCATGAACTGCCATTCTCCTGTTTCAGCTTCCCAGATGCTGGGATTACAAGTGTGTGCCACTATGCCTGGCTCTTCCTGGCTCTTTTCGTTCATTCATTTATTTTTGAAACAGGGTTGCACTAAGTTCCTGAAGGTCTCACTAAGTTGCTGAGGTTCACCTTGAACCTGTGATCCTCCTGTCTCGGGAGGGTACCACCGCACCCAGCTGGGGGTTAAGGCTTTGAGCCGAGTGAGGCAAGGCCACCCAGACCACCCGGCTGTAGATAGATACTATTTCTAGTTGGTCGGTATAGAAAGAGAAGTGGCCTGTGGCCCGTGGCCCAGCCAGGGCGCTTGGTATTTGGAGACTGGCCAGACGGGCCGGGCAAAGAAGCAGTTGGAAGGATCATAGGAGAGTCAGAGTGAACCCCTTAGATGATAGCTGCTAGCCGAGCGTGGTGGGCACGCTTGTCATCCCCGCGCTTGGGAGGCAGAGACAGGAGGATCGCGCTGGCTTAGGAGACCCTGTTTCCAAAAATAAAATATAAAATAGGTCTGGGAGTGTAGCCTGGAGGTAGAAGGGCTTCCAGGAACCCCAGTACCACCAAAAAAAAAAAAAAAAAAAAAAAAAAAAAAAAAGCTGCTGGCCCAGCACCTACATATACACCCCTCTGTACTTTATGGGGATTATTTTATATTTTGTTTCCCTACAGAAGAACTTATTGCAGTAAGAGCCCCTTTGCTTGGTGCAGTATTTGACACGTAATAGGAATGTAAATATTTGAATGGGTGAACGGCCTTACGTAGGGTGTGTGTGTGTGTGTGTGTGTGTGTGTGTGTGTGTGTTTTACCAGAGATTGAGCCCCAGAACATTCTACCTCGGAGCTACTCCCCCAGTCCTATTTTATTTTTGTTTTGAAATAGGGTCTAGTTAGGCGGATGAGTCTCACTGCTTCTTGAGGCTTTCTTTGAACCTATGATCCTCCTGTCTCAGCCTCTCAAGTACTGGGCTTAGAGGGATACACCACCACACCTAGCTATAAAGGGTTTTATATGTTAAATAATTTGCTCTTCTCCAGGAACATACTATAGTTTTAAATGTTGTTAGCATTCAGTGTTTTACTTTGAAAGTGGCAACTGAGGTGAAATCAGTCCATTTATTTATTTATTTTTTGCGGGTCTGGGGATGGAACCCAGGGGCATTTGACCTCCGAGCTACACCCCTTACCCTATTTTTATTCTTTATTTTGAAACCTGGTCTCACTGGGTTGCAGAGGGCCTCACTAAGTAGCTGAGGCTGTCCGCGAACTGCGATCCTCCAGGTCTCAGCCTCCCAAATGCTGGGATTACAAGTGTGCGCCACCACGCCCGGCTTTATTTATTTATTTATTTATTTATTTATTTATTTTACTCCTATACAGAGCTATGCTTTTTATACTTTTCCTTGATTTTAAAAATTTCAGGGGATTGAACACAGAGGCATTCTACTTCTGAGCTATACCTATTAATCTTTTTATTTTGAAACAGGATCTTGCTAAGTCACTGTGCACTGGCCTTGAACCTGTGATCCCACTGTCTCAGCCTCCCAAGTACTGGGATTACAGGCATGTTGCCACCAGGCCCAGCTCCTTTAATGCTGAGATAAAAATACTGTGATTAAAAATGAATCTAAGAGCTGGGCGTGGTGGCGCACGCTTGTAATCCCCGCGATTGGGAGGTGGGGACAGGAGGATCACGCAGGTTCAAAGCCAGCCACGCTGGCTTACGAGACCCTGTTTCCAAATAAAAAGTGTAAAATAGGTCTGGGAGTGTAGCCCGGAGGTAGAAGGGCTTCCAGGAACCCCAGTACCACCAAAAAAAAAAAAAAAAAAAAATCTAAGATGGATTATAGGCATGTCTGGTGGTACATGCCTGTAATCCCAGTTCTTGGGCGTCTGAGACAGGAGAATCGCAGGTTTGAGGCCAGCCTCAGCAGTTTAGCAATACCCTTAGCAACCTAGCAAGACCCTGTTTTAGAATAAAAAATAAAATAGGATCTGAGTGTCGTGGCTGTAATCCGGCACTGAGACAGGAGCATTGCAAGTTTGAGACCGGCCTCAGCAAGGTAGAATGCCTCTGCGTTCAAGCCCCATATTCTCCACCCCCCAAAAAGCCACACAAAGCATCTGAGTGTCAGGATGAAAGACTGCTTTGTTTAAACTCCAGGTTATTTCCTTTGTCACTGCCCCTTTCCTGGCCCAGCTGAGAATGATAACCACAGAATTGTACATTGTAAAGTTAGGATTCACATTAATCATTTATTCTAATACTTAGTTTCTTTAAGAACAAAAGTCAAGGCTAATTAAGTTTCACACAGAATATTTCAAACTTCATATCAAATTGCCTTAGTTACTGCGAGATTTGTTTGAGGTATAAGAAAATACTTCAAACATTTTTTTCAAAATACTTAGGAAGCATTTTAGTTGAAAACATTGCATATTTAGAGTGGTTTTAAAAAGAATACTGTTTAAAACAGGATATATTCATAGGAATTTTAACTTTTGACCTTGCAACAAATAAAACTCAAGTCACATCACTTAATGTAAAGAATTCTGTTTCTAGGATGGTCATAAAAATTCCTAGTTACAGGTACCTCCACTTGATGGATAGTAATACGGTAGGTTCCATATTCTGTGCGAGCACATTGGGAACCTGTTCTTTGTGTTTCTGTCTACGTAGCTTGAAATAGTGGGTATTTCAACTTTGTCTGCGCTCCTGGAGCTTTGGCCCGGCAGCGCAGAGGGCCTGGGGCAGCCCGCACCCCAGGAATGCTGGGGGCCCTCCTGCTGGCTGGCTCTGTCCGGGCTGTTGAGGAAGTCCCTCAGAACTTGCTTGAAGACGTAGACTATTTCCCATGGTAGTATGTCATTCTCTGCCAAAACTTCTCGAAATCTAGAGGGGATGTGGGCATATTTATTCAGTTCAGAAATTGTGTTTTGTCAGAATGTGATTGGATACTAGTTACCTACCTTTCGAATAATCTGCACCTGCCTTAAAAATTATGCTTCTAGCGAAGACATTTTTATTGCAATTAAAAAAATTCCCTATCAGCGAGATATTCGTAGATATTTTTGTCCAGCTTATGTCTGGGGATTTGGGTAGCTGGTTATGTGGTACCTGTGATTACAGTTGCCATGCTAAATCTTTGAGGGTTTAGACTCGGCAGTCATATGTCATGCAGAAAGAGAACACAGTATTTTTACCTGCTGAGAATAGTTCCGGTTTGGCAGGGCTGAACTTGTGAGCAGAGAAGCTCAAGCTGCCTGTGTTCGGCGGCTGGGAGGGCCGTGTGGGCATTCTGGTAGTGTTTCAGCCCGCTGCAGCCCACAGCTGTCTTGTTGGCCTTTTGTTCACTTCCGATGTCTTGGAGTGATCTCTCTCGCTCCTTCAAATGCCATGCTAACTCCCGGAGCAGAGCCCTCGTCGCTGCACCCGAGCCAGCGCGGTGTACGGGTGTGTGGGCGCCATCCTTGGGCCACTTCATCCACCCAAAGAGTGGCATTTTAGCCTGTGGAAGTACTCTCACCTATTTTCTTGCATACCGTGTTATGGTTCTAGTGAGCAAATATTCGTTTCTTTACAGTAATATTGCCAGAAAAATGCAGGAATTTTCCATGGTTAGATATGCAGGTCAAAATGAGATTAAAACATGGATTAAAGTCTTTAATTTCTAACTAGGTCAGTGCCCCAACCAAGCTTTGAGTAACTTTTACGTAAGCTAAGCAGAAATTAAATACACAAAATCAGAGACAATCTATAGAATGAATAATTTCTGAAAATAACACTTGCTAATAAAAGTTTTTAGGAGGCTTTAAAATATCACCATATTTGAAAATGCTGTTTACAGACACTTTTGCTTTATGTATTGTACAGAAAAGGCTTAAAGCTTACCTGCCAAGTTGATGGGTCTGACGTGGGGATGCTGCCAGAGAGTTTACTCGAATTGGTGATGCTGCTGTATCTCAGGCATATCTCCTCCTGGATGTGTCTTCTGTTGAAGGAATGAGCCTCTTGATTTACCACTGCAACCGTATTTTAAACCAACAACTTTCTATGTTAGGAATGAGGTTGTGATGTCTTTGTTTGGAGAGAATGCTCATTAATTCACCTTGTAAGTAAGCTAGAAAAAATGACAAAAATAACTTACTGTTTAATCTTCACAAATTATATAGTGGTCTGCCTTTCGAGTGCAGCTCATTTGATTTGGAAGGATGCCGGCAGCTCTGGATGCTGCAAATGCATTCTGACGTGTTGTGGTGATGAAGTGAAGGACAGCGTCTGAAGCACACAGATGCGCCCCTAGCTAAGTGAAGACTGTCGCATGTGATGCTTTGCTGTGCATAGCTGTAGGTCACAGTTTAGTGCTGTATTTTTATGCCAGTAGAGCTCTAAAAATAACCATGTTGCTTTCATTCTTCAGCTTAACTTTCAGGCCATTTAGAAGCCAGGTCACTGTCCCCTTTAATGAAAGCAGAAAAAATATATCAGACTTGACTATCTGCAAAATATGCACTTTGAGAAGGCTTGTTGAATTGAGCAAAATAGGTAAAGCATGCAAACATTAGTCATGCACAGAAAGCTTAGCACACATTACCTTCTGTATTCATTTTACTTGCAAAATAGTAAAACTTGTATATTTAAGCAAGTTGAAATGCTAGAGGACATGATAACTACTTTGGTGGATAACGTTAAGAAACACTTGATAATCCCTAGGCATCTGATGATACAGAGATAATGGGTTATCAGGAAAATAATAGAGATATAAGAACATATAAAGCTCAAAGCAAAATCTTACAGTTCCTCATAGAAAACATTTTAGGATTTTGTCTTGGAGCTGCAGATGAACACTCACACTCACTGTTAAGTGTATAATGCTTTTTATTGTGATAATTTTCTTTCCTTTTTGTATGTGTGATACTAGGGATTGAACCCAGGGGCATTCTACCTCTGAGCTATCCTCCCAGCCCTATTTTATTTTTTATTTTGAAACAGGTTCTCACTGAATTGCTAAAGGCTTCCCTAAGTAGCTGAGGCTGGCCACTGGAACCTGTAATCCTCTTGTCTCAGCCTCCCAAGCGTTAGTATTACAGGTGCGCCCTACGTGCTTCCCTTCCCCTCCCTCCCTCCCTCCCTCCCTCCCTCCCTTCCTTCCTTTTTTCCTTCCTTCTTGGTGGTACTGGGGTTCCTGGAAACCCTTCTACATCCGGGCTACATTCCCAGATCTATTTTATATTTTTATTTGGAAACAGGGTCTCTTAAACCAGCGTGGCTGGCTTCGAACCTGCGGGATCCTCCTCCTGTCTCCGCCTCCCGCCATGACAAGGCTATTGTACTACTTTTCTATTCAGGCATTTGTCTTGCTAAAGAGTGGATGGGGCATAAACGGAACACACAGTGGCTTTTCCTTTTATTCTTTGTGTTTCTCTGTTGCCTTTCTTTCCAATAAGCTGTGAAGAATAGGTATTGTTCCAATCAGACCTGTGTGCCAATGGGCAGTCAAGAATGTGTGTACAAGCCAGGCGTGGTGGTGCAGTCTTGTAACCCCAGTACTTGGGAGACTGAGACAGCGGGATCCCAGGTTCGAGGACAGCCTCAGCTACTTAGTGAGGTTCTCTGCAACTTGGTGAGACCCTGTTTCTAAGTAAGAATAAAATAGCTGGGCATGAAGGTGCATGCTTGTAATCCCAGTATTTGGGAGGCTGAGACAGGGGGATCCGGGTTCACTGGCCAGCCTCAGCTACATAGTGAGTCCCTCTGCAACTTAGTGAGACCTTGTTTCAAAATAAAGAATAAAGAAATAGGGCTGATGGTATAGCTGGAAGGTAGAATGCCCCTGGGTTCAATCTTAGTACTCCTCCCACAGCAGAATAAAAAAGGTCTGGGGTGTAGCTTGGAGGTAGAATGCCCCTGGGTTCCATCCCCAGTGCCACACGTGCACACACACAGTGTGTGTATGGTCATCGAGCAGCTCCTGTTCCTTACGTGCTGAAAAGAGCCAGCGTCAGGGCTGATGACCCCCAACTGGAAGGTTTCACATTACGTCTCCTCTTGTACCATGAAAGGAAATGAATTAGGTTGACCATGACAGAGAGGGTCTACCTGGTTTATGCTAAAACTACCATGAATAGTGCCACTTCTTTTGAACAATTTGCTTGTTATGGCTTAACACTTTCTTTCCTCTGAAATGCTAACAAAAATATCAGTATAGATGGGCGTGGTGGTATACACCTATAATCCCAGTACTTGGGAAGCTGAGAAAGGAGGATTCCACGTCAAAGGCCTGCTTTTGCAACTTGGCGAGACCCTGATTAAAAATAAAAAGTAAAATTTGGCTGGGGATGTACCTCAGGGTAGAATGCCCTGGGTTCATTCCCCAGTGCCACACACACAGAATCAGTATCTGTTGGCTATGGAACATGAACCAGATTTCCGTTAGAGGCCCCTCTGCGGTCTGGTGTCATCACTCCTGCCTGGCTTTCTCTCGTTCCTCCTAACACCAGGCCCAACTCCCACTCCGCTTGCTGTGCTCGCTTCTACCCCCAGCTTTGACTGCACTGCTTGTTCTTAGTCTTCCTCCCTCCCTCCCTCCCTCCCACAGCCATGTTGTACCCCCCCCCCCCCCCCCGATCAACTCACTCATCTCCATGGGCTAGCCACCTCTTTTTCCTTTCTGCAGAACTGGGCATGGCACCCAGGGGTATTCTCCCTCTGGGCTACACCATCAGGCCTATCTTTTATCTTTATTTTGAAACAGGGTTTCACTAAGTTGCAGAGAGCCTCACTAAGTAGCTGAGGCTGGCTGTGAATCTGCAATCCTCCTGTCTCAGCACCCAAGTACTAGGATTACAAGTGTGTGCCACTACAGCTGGCTTGAGCTAGCCTTCTAAGAGAATGACAAACGTAATCATAGATTGCCACATGTTATTTAATACACTTGAAATGTTAACCCTAGTTGGATCTGGAGGTCAGGGGAGGCCTTGTTTGTAGTATGCAGAGTTGGCAAGAAATGAGAGACCTGAGAGTCCAAGGGAAACATGCCAGTTGAAGCCTTTATTAGCTGGCCAGTGGTGGAGCCCTCAGTCTAGAAGTCAGACCGGAGGGGCGCGCCCACTGACAGGGTTATAGGCAAGCAGGTTTACGGAAGGGGAAACTCACAAGTTAGGAGGTGTTGGGGGAGAGATACCACACGGGAATTTCAGGTAGGGAGATAAGCCATTGGCATAGGATGGGGGAGTGGTCCTCCTCCTGAAGCATTCCTAGAGGTGCAAGATTAAGCTTTAGAATAGCCACTTGAAACAGGAAGGGAGGGCTCGAGGGGACTCTACACAGTAGTGTGGGTGAGACCAGTGGAGTCCCTTCTGCTTGCACATCTTGTGAGAGGATGTCCTCTGAGCAGAAACGTAAAGGTTCTGAGCCAGCCACACAGCTTCGTGAAGACCGTCTCCCTTGCCACTTGGCTACTGGACACCATCTCGCCTTTGAGATCTCTGCCCATGTTTGGCCATCACAGATCTTCTCTTGCCACCTGCCTCACCCTGAGTATGCCTTCCACTGAACTTGTGCAAACCGTTCTCCTGGCACTTGGTGCATGATACTTCAAGTTTCAATCTTTCTCCTGAAATTGTTAGATAAAAGTAGAGACCACTTATCATTCTCTGTAGTGCCCCACTACCATGTAGAGGAAGAATATAAGTCTTTGTAGATCTAGGTAAGGAAGTATTTTTTTTCTCTCTTTTTGGGGTTGAACACAGGAATGTTCTGCTTCTGATCTACACCCTAACCCTAATTAATTAATTAATTAATTAATTAATTTTTTTGTGGTACTGGGGTTCCTGGAAGCCCTTCTACCTCCAGGCTACACTCCCAGACCTATTTTTTTTACTATTTTTATTTGGAAACAGGGTCTCCTAAGCCAGTGCGTCTGGCTTTGAACCAGCGCGATCCTCCACATTTTAATAGCTGCAGCCACCTCTGGGCCTGGGTGCTGCGCAGGCCCTGACTGCTTTTTACACTCTGGAAATTAATACCAGAGTAATTTTCCAATACTGGCACACTGGGATTACACCATGCCCAGCAGGAAGTACCTTAATTAAATTTTTCTGTATCAGAGTAAAACTAGAGTAATTTAGATTTTATTTATCAAACATTTTAGTAGCTCAATAAATGGATTATTTCTAATGAATCACAACATTATTAGGAAGTTTTGTGTGGAAGAAGTACAGCTTAAATTATGAGACAATTAGATCATTTTGGTTTTGGTAGTAACAGATTTCTAAGTGCTGGACATGGTGGAGCACGCTGTAATCCCACCATTTGGGAGGATGAGACCGGAGGATCGCAGTTCGCAGACAGCCTCAGCTACTACTTAGGTCCTTTGCGACTCAGTGAGACCTGTTTCAAAATAAAGAATAAAGACAGGAGGATCGTGCTGGTTCGAAGCCAGCCTTGCTGGCTTAAGAGACCCTATTTCCAAATAAAAATATAAAATAGGTCTGGGAGTGTAGCCCGGAGGTAGAAGGGTTTCCAGGAACCCCAGCACCATCATGAATGAATGAATGAATGAATGAATGAATAAATAAATGACTGGAGATATAGCTTGGAGGTAGAATGCTCCTGGGTTCCACCCCCAGTACTGCCAAAAAAGAAGAAAAAAGAAAGTGAAATAGGGCCATATCATTCATAATATGGGTGTGTGTATCTCCATAGAATTTTAAGAAGTATAAGAAAGTACATAAAAAGGAAAGTCTGGAAAGACAAAATTTGGGAACTTTTAGAGGCAAGCTCAGGAACCAGGAAGAACTTTTTAGATATGACAGTCAAGGTCACCTGATAAAGTTTGCAATAGGGTAAGATTGCAGTTAAGATTTTTCATTATGGAGAGATTAAGGTTGCTCTGGTTTTTAATTTTTCTTTTCTTGGTAGGGGCTTTTATGTGGTGGCACTGGGGATTGAACCCTGGGGCATTCTACTTGTAAGCTACACCCCCCGGCCTATTTTATTTTTGTCTTGAAATAGTGTGTCTCTACATTGCTGAGAGTCTCACGACTTGCTGAGGTTGTCCTTGAACCTGTGATCCTCCAGTCTCAGCATCCCAAATTACTGGGATTACAGGCACGCACCACAATGCCTGGCTTCCTAGAATTTCATCTCTCTCTCTCTCTCTCTCTCTCTCTTTCTCTTTTCTTTCTGTGATACTAGGGATTGAACCCAGGGACATTCTGTCTCCAAGCTACATCCCCAGCACTATTTTACTATTTTATTTTTATTTCATTTTATTTTATTTTATTTTATTTTTGGTGGTACTGGGGTTCCTGGAAGCCCTTCTGTCTCCGGGCTACACTCCCAGACCTATTTTTTAATATTTTTATTTGGAAACAGGGTCTCTTAAGCCAGCGCGCGGCTGGCTTCGAACCTGTGCGATGCTCCTGTCTCTGCCTCCCAAGCGCGGGGATTACAAGCGTGCGCCACCACGCCCGGCTACTATTTTATTTTGTAACTAGGTCTCACCAGGTTGATGGCTGCAGCTGGCCTTGGTTCTGTGATCCTCCTGTCTCCGCCTCCCAAGCACCGGGGTTGCAGGCATGTGCCACCGTGCTGGGCTTTCCTAGAATGTTGTATCCTTTCGCCCAGTTTCCTTTTCTCCCTTGGCTCACCAGATTTTATCCATACTACTTATTCTCTCTCCTTGGAGCAGCAGCTTCACAAGGGCCCAGGCCCGGCCTTGTTTGCTGCCCTGCCCCGTCTCAGGCAGCTCCGCAGCGGCAGGTGTGCCGCGCGTGTCAGCTGCACGGTGCGTGCTCCATGCCTGCCTGCCTGCCTGCGCCTCTGTTTACAGGTGCAGATCCTGCACTGAGGAGGTTCTGAGGAGTGACTGGCTGTACGAGCTGTAGCTGTGCGCTTTACATTTTAGCAGATATTGCAGATTTCCCTTCAAAATCAGTGGTCACTCCACTTACCAGCCTCCCTTCATAAATAGGCTGAGAATATTTGCCCTTTTTGCCAGTATTAGTGGGTAAAAAAATGGGTTCTTATGGTTCTGACTTGCATTTATCGGATAATGGCAAGTTTGAACATATTTTCATTTGCTCATTGTGTTTTCCCCAACCTAGTGTTAAGTAAAGTCCAGGAACCTCTCTAGCATAGAGGCATTTGGTGGCTTTTGTGAAACAGTTTGCCAACTTCTACTATTCTTTTCAGGTCACTTAGCCAGAAGAGCTCAGAAGTAGAGTACATTAACAAATACAGACAGCTTGAATCTCAGGAGTTTGATATGTATGGCAGCGGTCAGCCAACCAGTCGGCAAGGTAAGCAGGAATCGTTAAGTGCCTTAGATACGATGTGGGAGTGGCTCATACATCAAAGCGTTATGCTCTTAAACGTTTGAGAGAGAGCCAGGCAGGGTGGTGTAAACGTGTGACATCGGTACCTGGGGAGCTGAGACGGGAGGATTGCATATTCAAGATCAGCCTCAGCAATCGCAAGACTCAGCAACCTAGTGAGACTCCGTTTCAAAATAAAAAAGGGGCTGGGGTATAGTTCAGAGGTACAATGTCTTTGGGTTCAATCCCCAACACCATCACTACTACCATACAAGTTAAAGAGAGCTTGGCGTGGTAGCCCATGCCTGTAATCCCAGAAATTAAACCCAGATTCAAAGCGAGCCTCAGTAACCCAGAGAGGTCCTTAGCAAAATAGGGCTGGGACACAGCGTGGAGGTAGAATGCCCCTGGGTTCAGTCCTTAGAAAAAAAAAGTTTTATGAAAAACTGGGATGTGCATAGTGGTGTACTCCAATAATCCCAGTACTTAGGAAGCCGAGACAGGAGGATTACAGGTTCAGGGCTAGCCCCAGAAGTTTAGTGAGAACCTGTTTTGAAACAAATAATAAAAAGGACTGGGGATATAGCTTGGAGATAGAATGCCCTAGTACCACACACACACACACACACACACACAAAAAAAAAAAAAAAAAAAAAAAAAAAAAGCCAGGTATGGTAAAAAAGAAGCAGAGGTCTGTAATCCCATTACCTGGGAAGTAGAGACAGAACAGCTTCAGCAATTTAGTAGGACTTTCAGAAACCTAGCAAGACCCTGTTTCAAAAACAAAAAATAAGCCAGGCTTGGTGGTTGCACGCTTGTAATCCCAGCGCTTGGGAGGCTAAGACAGGAGGATCACAAGGTTCAAAGCCAGCCTCAGCTACTTAGTGAGCCTCTCAGCAACTTAGTGAGACCCTGTTTACAAATAAATATAAAATAGGTCTGGGAGTATAGCCCAGAGGTAGAAAGCCTCTGGGTTCCACCCCCAGTACCAAAAAAAAAAAAAAAAAAAAAAAAGGCTGGGGGTGTATCTTGGAAGTAAAATGGCTTTGAGTTCAGTCCCCAGTATCACCACCTAAATAAATAAAAAGTTTAAGAGATACAGTATTTTGATCCAAGTAAGAAATTTATCATGCATATTATTTCAGTGTTTTTTGGGGAATGAGTGTAGGATAGGTTGTAAAATGTCCATTTTTTTCTTTTTGTGTGTGTGTGTTACTGGAAATTAAACCCAGGGGTGTTCTACCTCTGACCCACTCTTAGTCTTATTTTATTTTTTGTTTTGAAGCAGGGTCTCACTAGGTTGCTGAGAGCCCCCACTTAGTTTCTGAGGCTGGCTTTGAACTTGGACTCTTCTTGTTTCAGCCTCTCAAGTACTGGGATTACAAGTGTGTATCACCATGTCCAGTTCTTTTAAAATTTTTATAAAATTAAAAAAAATTGTGGTACTGGGGATTGAACCCAGGGGCCTTCTACCTCCAAGCTATACCCCCAGCCCTATTTTTAGTTTTATTTTTAAATGTGGTCTTGCTAGGTTGATGAGAGTCTCACTGCTTGCTGAAGCTATCCTCGAACCTGTAATCTTCCTGTTTTAGCCTCCCAAGTACTGGGATTACATGCATGTTCCACCATGCATGGCTTTTTTTAGCCTTTTAAAAAATAACTATGGAGCCGGGCGTGGTGGTGCACGCTTGTAATCCCTGCGCTTGGGAGGTAGAGACAGGAGGATTGTGCATGTTGGAAGCCAGCCTCGCTGGCTTAAGAGACCCTGTTTCCAAATTAAAAAAATATAAAATAGGTCTGGGAGTGTATCCCAGAGGTAGAAGGGTTTCCAGGAACCCCCAGTACCACAAAAAAACAAAACAAAACTATGAGGCCAGGCGTGGTGGCGCATGCCTGTAATCCCAGCATTTGGGAGGCTGAGACAGACGGATCATGGTTTGTGGACAGCCTTAGCTACCTAGTGAGGCCTTTCACAACTTAGTGAGACCCTGTTTCAAAACAAAGAATAAAAAATTAGGGTATGGGGTGTAGCTCAGAGGTCAAATCCTGGGTTCCATCCCCAGTCCCACCAAAAATAAACAAACAAACAAACTATGAAGCTGGGCGTGGTGACGCACACTTGTAATCCCAGCATTTGGGAGCATGAGACAGGAGGATTGTGGTTTGCAGACAGCCTCAGCTACTTAGTGAGGCCCTCTGCAAGTCAGTGAGACCCTGTTTCAAAAATAAAGAATAAGCTTGGCGTGGTGGCGCACACTTGTAATCCCAGCATTTGGGAGGCTGAGACAGAAGGATCACACAGGTTCAAAGCCAGCCTCAGCTGTTTAGTGAGGCTCTCAGCAACTTAGTGAGACGCCGTGTCCAAATAAAATATAAAAAATAGGTCTGGGAGTATAGCCCAGAGGTAGAAAAGCCCCTGGGTTCCACCTCCAGTACCACCAAAAAAAAAAAAAAAAAAAAAAAAAAAAAGAATTGCCGGGCGTGGTGGCGCACGCTTGTAATCCCTGCGCTTGGGAGGCTGAGATAGGAGGATCGGCACAGGTTCGAAGCCAGTCTCAGCTACTTAGTGAGGCTTTCAGCAACTTAGTGAGAGCCTGTTTCCAAATAAAATAAAATAAAAAAAGGGTCTGGGAGACTAGCCCGGAGGTAGAAAGCCTCTGGGTTCCTCCCCCAGTACCACCAAAAAAAAAAAAAAAAAAAAAAAAAAAAAAAAAAAAAAAGAATAAAAAATAGGGCTGTGGGTATAACTTGGAGATAGAATGCCCCTGGGTTCCATTCCTAGTACTACAAAAACAAACAATGAAATACAGTCCAAATACAGTAACAGTGTGTTAACATCTATCCTTCTTGGGATTTATTTGGGCTTTTTGACAGTACAGATTAGTATCTTTCACCAATTCTAGAAAATTCTGAGCCATTATCTATGCCCCATTTTTTAATTTAGTTTTGTGTTTTTCATTTGGATGGGGTCACTATGCTGGAGCTCAGTTAATTTCTCATCGGTTTTTTTTTTTTTTTTTTTTTTTTTTTTTTTTTTTTTGGTACTGGGGATTGGACCCAGGGACATTCTACCTCTGAGCTTTACCCCCAGCCCTATTTTTTTCTCCTTTTTTTGAAGCAGGGTCTCACTAGGTTGTGGAGGGCCTCGCTAAGTAGCTGCGGCTGGCTGCACACCCAGATCCTCCTGTCTCAGCCTCTCAAGTAGTGGGGTTATAGGCGTGTGCTATCACATCTGGCTGCCATTTTTCTTTAAGTCAAAAGCAGATTCGAGCCAGGCGTGGTGGTGCATGCTTGTAATCCCAGCATTCAGGAGGACTGCGGTTCGTGGACAGCCTCAGCTACTTAGTGAGGCCCTCTGCAACTCAGTGAGACCCGGTTTCAAAATAAAGAAAAAAAAAATAGGGCAGGGGGTGTAACTCGGAGGTTGAATGCCCCTGGGTTCCATCCCCAGACCCGAAAGAAAAAAAAAAAACAGATTCAAATCCTTTGCCTTTCTGTGTTCTTGCCTTAGGTAGACTTTGGCCTGATGTCTTTTCATTGGCTCGTGATCTCTTCAAAGCCTTTGAGGAGTTGTTTATGAGCTGGGCATGGTGGTGTACACCTGTAATCCCAGTATTTGGGGAGCTAAAAGGATGGTTGCAGATTAGAGGATAGCCTTAGCAACTTAATGATACTCTCAGCAATTTGGTAAGACCCTGTTTCAAAATGAAATGGGTTGGGGATTAGCTCAGAAGTAGAACGCCCTGGGTTCACTCCCCAGTACCACGCACACAAAAGATGTTTATGTACTTTACTTACCGTCCTGAGCTGCTCGGGTGGAGGATTGTCTGAACAACCCAGCATGTTTTACCAGAAGTGGTAGTTTAGCTGGGGATGTGGCTCAGTGGTAGAGCACCTCCTGGCATGTGCAAGGCCCTAGGTTTGATTCCCAGCACTGTACACACAAAAAATTAATAAAACCAGAAGGGATAGTTTAAAACACGTGTGCCCTTTGATGCAGTTTCTCCCTGTGCTAGGGAAAGTATGAAGCTGTACACATAAGAACGTTTATGGCACTGTTGCTTCTTTGTGGGATGTTTTGGAAGTGTCTCAGCTGGCAGTGAGCTGAGGAGCTTTATCTGCGTGCTGAGTACTGTGCAGCTCCACAGGGCAGTAGCAGCCTGCCGTCCAGCACCTGAGCTATGGGAAGCTGCTGAGTGTTCAGAGTCCGACCTCAACCCCGGCCGCTGGGCACGCGTGCCGCTGAGCGCGCACTGCTCCCGAAGCGTGCTGTTTGCAGTGGTCACTATTTGGCAGTAGCTGGATCACAAGTGAATGCCTACAACCCAGTCTCTATTCTTGTACTTTTTGGTTTAGACTCAGACTTGACACTTCACTTTGTTTGTGGTATATCAGTGTATTTGGACCTTTTCAGTAGGCAGTTGTTTCAGCTATAGCTTCGGCTACAGGTCGAGGACTTATTCAGCCACCAGTAGTTAGCAACAAGAACACCAGAGGTACTCGAGCTGAGCCCTCGGAGCCGGCCATCTGGTCAGGTGGTGACAGGAGTGCTTGTGGAGATGGGTGCTCTGGGAGGCAGCTCTGTGGGGCACGGAATGGATGCCAGGAAGGAGACAGTTGAGTTTAGTGTGGAAGTAGAGCGTAGGTAGGCAGTGTGACGTCCAGGGCAGAGGGAAATTGTGCAGTAGGTGCCTTGTGATGGGAGAATGCCAGGGGGCCAGGGCCGGTGTCGCTGCAGCGCAGAGCGTGGTGTGGGAGGGCCACTCTGAGCCTCCTTTCTCAGACTCCCAAGTGCTGATAGGCGGTGGTGGTGGCATTAGTGCCATCAAGCCCAGCCTCAGTGAGTTTAGAATCTTTATATGTAATTCAAGGTAAAATTTTTTTTTGAGGGTCTGGGAATGGAACCTAGGGGTGCATTTGACCTCCAAGCTACACCCCCTGCCCTGTTTTATTTTTTAAAATAAAAATGAAGTCTTTCCTAACAGAAGATTGGGTCCTCCTCTAGGCTTCTAGCAGTTTTATTCCCCCTGCTTCAGTCTTTATTAGTAATCATTTGGTGGTTATTTTCATCTATCAGGGAAATTTAGAAAAGAAATACAATTTATATTATTTTTATCTTAGATATACATACATATATATATATATATATATATATATTTTTTTTTTTTTTTTTTTTTTTTTGGTGGTACTGGGGTTCCTGGAAGCCCTTCTACCTCCGGGCTACACTCCTAGACCTATTTTTACATTTTTATTTGGAAACAGGGTCTCCTAAGCCAGCGCGCGCGGCTGGCTTTGAACCTGCGCGATCCTCCTGTCTCTGCCTCCCAAGTGCGGGGATGACAAGCGTGTGCCACCACGCCCAGCTTTAGATTTTTATATATTTTTAAATATTTATTTATTTATTTATTTATTTTGCAGGTCTGGGGATGGAACCCAGACGCATTCTACCTCTGAGCTATACTCCAGCCCTATATTTGACTCTTTTTATTTATTTTATATTTTATTTTATTTTATTTTATTTTATTTGTGGGTCTGGGGATGGAACCCAGGGGCATTTGACCTCCAAGCTACAGCCCTGACCTATTTTTTATTCTTTATTTTGAAACTGGGTCTCACTGAGTTGCAGAGGGCCTCACTAAGTAGCTGAGGCTGTCTGAGAACCACCATCCTCCTCTGGTCTCAGCCTCCCGAATGCTGGGATTACACGCGTGCGCCACCACGCCCGGCTGACTCTTGTTATTTTTGAAACAGGGTCTCACTGAGTTGCAGAGGGCCTCACTAAGTAGCTGAGGCTGTCTGTGAACTGCGATTCTCCAGTGTCAGCCTCCCGAATGTTGGGATTACAAGTGTGCGCCACCACGCCTGGCTTTATGGTATTTTTAATGGCGCACTGTCGTCTCATAACGCATTTCCTAGTGACAGGCGCATGCATGCACACAACACTTGGGCAGCCTCGATGACTCCCTTCCCACTCTCATACATGGTCCTAGATGAGCATTGGTAATCTTCACGCATGCGTAGAGTCAGTGGACGTGTTTCCTCCATCAGCGCCCCTCCATCCTCCGGTAGGCCTCTGCGCCACTGCGGCCTCCTCCATTATCTGAAGTTCTCTTGTATCCTGATCACTCACCAGCTTCTGCATGACAGAGAAAATGTCGGGCTCTTCACTTGCAGTGCCTGGCTAATCTCACTTAACATAATGTTCTCCAGGTCTATCAATTTTATGCAAATGACAACTTTTTTCTTTATTGCTGAGTAGAATTTCATTGCGTGTATATCCCATAATTTTGTAATCGATTCATTTGTCGATGGACACCAGCTGCCGGTGTCCAGCCTCGGCCAGTCCAGGGGTCTTAAAGGAGATACAGGGTTGGCAGAATTGAAGAATGAGAGATGCTGTGCTAATAGCAGGGGAAGAATAAAAAAATATAGGTCTGGGGCGTAGATCAGAGGTAGAATGCCCCTGGGTTTCATCCCCAGCACCCCCCCACACACATACACACACACACACAAAAAAAAAAAAAGGAAAAAGAGAATGGTCTGTGTAGAATAAGAAGAGAATGCTCCTCCCCCTCAAGACAGCTGGTTTTGTGTGCAGAACCATCCCACGCTGGGAAAAGTGACACATGTTTATTTATTTTGAAGGTTTAATTTTATGGTTGTCAGGAATGCAGTAATTAAACTTACTTTCTCTAACATATAATATGTAGATTTTAAGATAAGTGCTATTACGTTCTCCATATGAGCTGACTCATCGGTTAAAATCCATTATATACTCTTTGGAACCTCTAATTGTGGGTCTTTTTGGTTAGATTTGACATTTGGTCGATGATACTTGGCTTAGTGAAGAACTAACAGTTTTTCCTATTTTTCTGTGCTTGTAAAATATTTTAATGTTAATAATCTAGGATAAGAGATAATGGGACAGTGAGAATAGCAACTTGTGAGCTTGCTGTGTTTCTCATTCCGCTGCTGGCCTCATCCTGTCGTGTAGCAGTTTGCTTCTGCCAGTGACCACGAGGCCCCTCCTGCCGCTGTGCTGCTAGCAGGAGCTGAGGAGCCGCATGCACATCGGCCGAGTGTTTCTGCTCCCGTCACCCTGGGGTGCTTATGCAGAGGCAGGGCTGCGCCTGTGCTGGGCTGCTTCAGGCAGTGGCCTGAAAACGTCAGGTGGTGTTTGTGGCACGCGGAGAGTGGCCCTAGTTTAGACAGTGTGGTGAGGGCTTGCGGCATTCTTTTTGTCCTTGTGAAATTTCTTTAAGTAACAACCTTCAAAATGCATATGATCAAGTTATTTAAAGCGCATCAGTATTGTTAGAGCAACAAGGTTCATTTAGCAGCAAAGCGAACCAGGGCTTCAGGTCTCTTAGCCAAAATGATGTATGTTACTGTCTTCCTGAAAGAATCAGGGTCGCCGTCCCCCTTGGGTGTCTCTTCCTGAAGCCTCTCACTCTCCCCAAGCCCAACTGGGCTGCTTGCTTGTCCCTCGGCACCTGCTGCCTTGTCCTCACTCACAAGGGTGAGTGTGAAGGAGTGTGCTCTGGAGGCCTCCACACAGACTGGCATCAGTGACCATCTGGATGTGTGCGGTGCGAGAGTGGAAAGCCAGCAAATCTCTGTTGTAGTGAGTGAGCTTGTCAGCGGTTGGGGTGGGCTGCTGCAGGGCCTAGGAGGCAGTGTAGGGCAGGATTTAGGAACGTACCGAGCCTGGCTATGAGCACTGTAGGAGGGGCGCTGTTTCCCAAGCCGTTAAGCTTTGACATTATAGATAGCAAATCTGACCTCTCTATGAAAATATTTATTTATTTATTTATTTATTTATTTATTTTTTGTGGTACTGGGATTGAGCTCGGGGCATTCTACCTCTAAGCTACACCTCTGGCTTTATTTATTTATTTATTTATTTATTTATTTGGTGGTGCTGGGGTTCCTGGAAGCCCTTCTACCTCCGGGCTATACTCCCAGACCTATTTTTACATTTTTATTTGGAAACAGGGTCTCCTAAGCCAGCGCGCGTGGCTGGCTTCGAACCTGCGCGGTCCTCCTGTCTCTGCCCCCCAAGCGCGGGGATGACAAGCGTGCCCACCACGCCCGGCCTATTTCATTTATTTTGAGACAGGGTCTTGCTCGGTTGATGAGAGTCTCACTACTTGCTGAGGCTGTCCTTGAACTTACAATTCTCCTATCTTAGCCTCCAAAGTACTGGACTTACAGGCATGTGCTACCATGTCCGTGTCTATTATTTACTGTTATTATTTTTGTGTTGTGCTGGGACTGAACCCATAGATGTCTGAGCTATACCCCAAATCTGTTTTATTTTTTGAAATTGGGTCTCACTAGATTGCTGAGAGTCTTACGAAGTTCTTGAAGTCGGCCTCAAACCTGTGATCCTCCTGTCACATCCTCCCAAGTACTGGGATTAAGTGTCCTGTACCACCATGCCCCAATCTGACTGTGACGCTGGGAATGAATAGTATCTGTGTGACATACCTCTAGTCCCAGTATCTAGGAGGCTGAGACAGGAGGATTGCAGGTTTGAGTCCAGCGATGGCAGCTTAGCAAGGCCCTTAGCAACTTAATGAGACCCAGTTTAAAATAATAATAATAATAAAAGTACGACTGGAGGGGTAGCTTGGGGGTATAATGCCCCTAGGTTAAATTCTTAGTACTGCAAACAAAGAAAAACCCTCCAAAATATAAATATGGGAAAATAGGAGTCTAGGCTATGACAAAGTGGAAGAATGCTTATCTTGCATGTTTAAGCCCTTGGTTCCACCCCAGTATCACACACAAAAGGGCACACTTTAATTATGTGTTATGCAATCAATTTTAAAAGAAAATCTTGACTGTATATGTATCAGGCAGAGAGAAACTGTTGGGGCAGAAATGAAGGGCAGGGAGAAAGGAGAAGGGGTCTCTGGAGGGAGGGAGGAGAGATTTGGGAGAGAGACAGGAAAGCTTAAGAGTTCGTGTTGCCTGTAATCCACGTACTGGGGGCTGAGATAGGAGAATCTGAGGTTCAAAGCCAGCCTCAGAACTTAGAGAGGACCCTGTTTCAAGATCTAAGAGGTAGAATGCTCCTGGGTTTGATCCTTAATACCACACACAAACAAATGTTTATGTATTTTGGAAATAAAATTTATTTCCCAATGAAAGCTTGCATTTCATGAATTTTGGCGTCTCATCGGTTTGCCAGATGATGGCAGAGGTTAAGGATTCTAAGGGCCGTCAGAGCGGCGCACATATTTGCAGGACATTGAAGAGGGAGGACCAGGCATTTCTCAGGCCTCTTTGAACAGCGAAGCCGCTCCTCCCCGCAGCTGTAGCTTGTAAGTTGTGTCTGTTGTTACTCTTGGTTTACGTTGGGAGCGCGGAGCGCGTGCTTACCCAAGGCGCACTCTCCTGAAATCTCCTTCTTAGCATTGTTTTTGCCACACTCACTGCTGGGACCCAGTAGACCTGGTGACCACAACTTAGAGGAAGGAAGATTTATTTGCTTACAGTTCTGGAAGTTTCAGAGGCTTGGGGACATGGAGGCCAGGTCATATCTGTAGCTCAGGAAGGGTAGAGGGAAGCAGAAGGCGCGGGCAGGGGGCTGGGGCCATGCCCAGAGACCAGCATGAGTGCACCCAGGTGGTCTGTCCACTAATCCATCAGTGGCTTAGCCACTGAGGACAGTAGAACCTTCACAAGTCAGCTGTATTACCTCCGAACATCAGTACAAGGGCTCTTCCAGGCACACTTTATATCCAAACCATAGCAGGTCCCATTTAATAAGCGATGCGGGTCATGTTTTGTAGGTTGTTTACCTTAGGAAGCAGTATAACCCACTGTGATGGAGGTATATGAATATGTTTTACTTTTTTTTGGTGGTACTGGAGTGGAACCCAGGGGCTTTTCCACCTTCAAGCTATACTCCCAGACCTACTTTATACTTTATTTGGAAACAGGGTCTCTCTAAGTTGCTGAGAGCCTCATTGAGTAGCTGAGGCTGGCTTCAAACTTGAGTGACCCTCCTGTCTCAGCCTCCCAAGCATGGGGATTACAACTGTGCGCCACCACGTCTGGCATATGAATATGTTTTAGCATGTTCTTTACGTCTACATTATTAATGGTGGGCTACTAAGGAAAGTTTCTTTTCTTTTTAAATCTTAAAGGAAGCTTCTAATGACCCTGCTGGAAATGTTAACCTGTAGAAAATATATTTTTGCCTTCATATGTATATACATATACCAACTAGATTAAACACTGGGCTGCTAATCTGTCTTTTTTCAGATAAGAGACAGCATTTGTGTTTGTTTGCTTTGTTTGGATACAGGTCCAAGGCCTCCTCTGGCTAAATTAAACAATGTGATATGCATCCCAGAGACAACTTACAAATATCCTGATTTGCCTATAAATCGATGTAAGGAAGAGGTAAAATGATTTTTGTTATAATGTTATTTTGCGGGTTGAATAATGCCTGAAACCCAGCACGGTTGGCTCACAGTGTGAAGGTCACCAGGTGAGCACACGGGCGTGCTGGGTTCTGAGGCAGCTGCGCAGGAGCCTGGCTCTGTGGGAATGTTGATGATGATGATGATGACTGTGCTGCTGCTTTTCCTTTGACCTCTGCTTAATATGCTTAACCTCTACCCTGACCTCTGCTTAATATGCTTAACCTCTACCCAAGTGGTCTACTGTTACCAGGCTTCTTACCTGGTCTTTCCTACCTCTCTAGGCCCTCCCTCACGGGCGGCGGCTGCTGCTGCTGCTGCTGCTGCTGCTGCTTTTTTTTTTTTTTGGTGGTACTGGGGGTCTTGGAAACTCTTCTACCTCTGGGCTACACTCCCAGACACACACACACACACACACACACACACACACACACACACACACAATTTATTTTATTTGGAAACAGGGTCACTTACGCCAGCACAGCTGGCTTCGAGCCTGTGCGATCCGCCTGTCTCCGCCTTCCAAGCGCGGGGATTACAAGTGTGCCCACCATGCCCAGCGTGGGCTTCTTATTTAAGAAGCTTACTCCGGGTCTCACTATAAAGAGCTGTACCCAGCGTCTCCGTTGGTTCCTCCAGTGCCCCTCTTTCTTTCTGTTGATTCATTTGATTAATCACCAGCATACCATTTTGTTATTGATATCAGGACAGATCTAGTAGGTTGGTTAAAACTCTGATTACTTGCATGTTATTTATTAAACATGGTTAAAGTAAGTGCATCGAAGCTGGGCATGCAGGCCCACGCTTGTAATCCCAGTACTTGCGAGTTTGAGACAGGAGGATCACAGTTCGCGGGCAGCCTCAGCTACTTCTTAGGGAGGGAGGCCCTTTTGCAACTCAGACTCTGTTTCAAAATAAATAAAAAATAGGGCTGTGGATGTAGCTCGGAGGTAAAATGCCCCTGGGTTCCATCCCTAGTACCATAAAAAAAAAAAAAAAGTAAATGCATTGAAGCCTTTACCAACTATACTAGAACAAAAGGTTGTTAGAGAAGCCGGGCGTGGTGGTGCACACTTGTAATCCCAGCATTTGGGAGGCTGAGACAGAGGGTCCGGGTTTGCGGACAGCCTCAGCTACTCAGTGAGGCCCTTTGGTAAAAATAGGGCTGGGAGTGTAGCTTGGAGGTAGAATGCTCCTGGGTTCCATCCCCAGTACCAAAAATAAAAAGTTACAGATAAAATGAGAAATGTTCCCCCCCAAAAGAATTTTTTTTGTCCAAAGGTTGAATTGTGCAACTTTTATAAAACAGACATACTTTATTATTTTTTAAAGGCTAGTATCCAGATTTGTATTCCTTGACCATATCAACTGCTGGAAGGATAAGAGAGTTTAAATAACTTTAGGATAGATGTGGGCAAATGATGGGGGAGGAATGATTGAAGTTTAGACTATGCCATATAACCTAAGCGGAAAAATGTAGGTTAATTGTTTAAAATTTCATTTAAAAAACTTAAATGAAGCCGAGCGTGGTGGCGCACGCTTGTAATCCCCGCGCTTGGGAGGCGGAGACAGGAGGATCACACAGGTTCGAAGCCAGCCTCAGCTACTTAGTGAGGCTCTCAGCAACTTAGTGAGACCTGGCTTCCAAATAAAATACAAGATGGGTCTGGGAGTGTAGCCCGGAGGTAGAAAGCCTCTGGGTTCCACCCACAGTACCACCAAAAAAACAAAAAAACAAAAAAACAAACCAAACAAACTTAAATGAAATTTTAATATCACTTGAGTATACTTTAACAGCTCAGTTATGTTTTTCAGTAGAATACATGCAGATTCATTACATAATTTTAAAATAATAGTTTAGACTTAACTATAGAAATGTGGGGCTGAGGGTGGATCTGAGGCTCATGTATGAAGCCCTGAGATCTATCCCCGGCACCATAAAACAAGTCCAAACCAAAAAAAGAACCATAGAAATC
Organism: Muscardinus avellanarius; assembly: GCF_963383645.1. NCBI lineage: Eukaryota > Metazoa > Chordata > Mammalia > Rodentia > Gliridae > Muscardinus > Muscardinus avellanarius. The sequence goes on from NC_137798.1 coordinate 106,386,809, forward strand.
TAGTTTTGTGTTACCAGTTTACTCCCCCAGCCCAATTTTTTATTCTTTATTTTGAAACAGAATCTCACTGAGTTTCAAAGGCCTCACTAAGTAACAGCTGAGGCTGTCTGCCAACCCTGATCCTGGGGTTTAGCTCAGAGGTAGAATGCCCCTGGGTTCCATCCCTAGTACCACAAAAAACCAAACCAAAACAAAAACCCAATAATCTTGTGAGTATTCTTGGTAAGAGTTTTTTAAAACACCTTGTCTTTATTTTATTTTATTTTATTGCAGTACTGGAGGTGGAACCCAGGGACATTCCACCTCTGAGCTATACCCAAGCCCTATTTTTTTATTCCTTTTTTTTTGGTGGTACTGGGGTTCCTGGAAATCCTTCTACCTGTGGGCTACACTCTCAGACCTATTTTATATATTTTTTTATATTTGGAAACAGTCTCTTAAGCCAGTGTGGCTTCGAACCTGCGCTATCCTCCTATCTCCACCTCCCAAGCACAGGGATTACAAGCATGCACCACCATGCCCATCTTATTCTTTATTTTAAAACAGGGTCTCACTGAGTTGCAAAGGGTCTCACTAAGTAGCTGAGGCTGTCCACCAACCTGGATCCTCACATCTCAGCCTCTCAAATGCTGGGATTATGAGCATGTGCCTGTATTTTCTTTTTCTTTTTTCTTTTCTTTTCTTTTACTTTTTTTTTTTTTTGCGGTACTGGGGATGGAACCCAGGGGCGGTCTACCTCCGAGCTACAGCCTCAGCCGTATTTATTTTCTTCTTTCTTTCTCTTTCTTTTCTCTTTCTTTTCTCTTCTCTTCTCTTTTCTTTTGTTTCTTTTGGTGGTACTGGTGTTCCTGGAAACCCTTCTATCTTTGGGTTATACTCCCAGACCTATTTTATATATTTTTTATATTTGGAAACGGTCTCTTAAGCCAGAGAGGCTGGCTTGGAACCAGTGCGATCCTCCTGTCTCCGTCTCCCAAGCTTGGGGATTACAAGTGTGCATCACCACGCCCGGCTTTTTCTTCTTTCTTTGAAACAGAGTCTCACTGAGTTGCCAATGGCCTCACTAAGTAGCTGAGGCTGTCCTTGAACCGTGATCCTCCTGTCTCAGCCTCCCAAATGCTGGGATTACAAGCATGCGCCATCATGGCCGGCTTTGTATTTTCATTTTTATAGAAAAAAAATCGAGACCTAGAGAACTGAAGTTCCTTGGTCTGGTTTCTCTAGCTATTAACTGTTATGAGCGCAGGGGTAGTAGAATTGGGTTAAAAGTGGCAACACTTCAGCCTTCTTACTGTCTTTTGTGATGTTTTAATGGTTAACTAATAATTTAAAGGAAGATAACCCTGAAAGTCTTCTCGTATAGACGATGATCTCCATTGTTGTCTCTTTCGTGCTCCCTTTGAAAGTCTTTTTAAAATTCCAGGTTGTTTCTTTGATAGAGAGCAGTTCTGTGGTAATTATCCATGGTGCCACAGGCAGCGGCAAGAGCACGCAGCTCCCGCAGTACATCTTGGACCACCATCTTCAGCACTCCTCCTACTGCAACATCGTGGTTACCCAGCCACGCAAAATCGGGGCCAGCAGCATTGCCAGGTGGATCAGCAAAGAGCGCGCCTGGACGCTCGGTGGCTTGGTGGGCTATCAGGTGAGCCTGTGAGAGAAAGCCAGCCTTCCCTATCAAGTTTCTGTTCTTGTAAGTTGCTGATAGTACATGAATATTTTCCACTGGAAATGAAGCCGCTTTACATAGAGAGGAGAACTGTGCCATAATTTAAAATAGAGCAAAACTGAAAATTTTTTTTTGGTACTGGGGATGGAAGCCAGGGGGCATTCTACCTCCAAGCTATGTATCCAGATCTATCTTTTATTCCTTATTTTGAAACAGGGCCTCACTAAGTAACTGAGGCTGGCTGCAAACCTGCAATCCTCTTGTCTCAGCCTTTCGAGTAACTAGGATTACAAGCATACCACTATGCCCAGCAAAACTGAATTTTATGAAAATAATTTTTAAGCCGGGCATGGTGGCGCATGCTTGTAATCCCAGCATTTGGGAGGCTGAGACAGGAGGATTGCGGTTCGCGGACAGCCCCAGCTACTATTAGTAAGGCTCTTTGCAACTCAGTGAGACCCTGTTTCAAAATAAAGAATAAATAAAAGGGTTGGGGTTGATGCTCGGAGGTAAAATGCCCCTGGGTTCCATCCCCAGTAGCACAAGAAAAAAAAAAAAATCTTTCCAGTTGAATAGAGGTAAGAATTCTTAGTCTCATGACATATGCACATTTATATGTAAATATATGTAAATGGCATGACTACATATATTTATTTTGTGTGGATGTGGTGTGGGAGTTGAATAATTGGACCCAGGGGCATTCTACTTCTGAGATACACATCCTTAGCTCTTCATCCCTATTTTATTTTGCAAGAGTCTCATTAAGTTGTTGAGGGCCTCTCTATCTATGTTCCTGAGGCTGGCCTTGGACCTTTGGTCCTTCTATCTCAGCCTCCCAAGTACTGGAATTACAAGTGTGTGTCACCATGCCTGGCTTGGTTTTTACAATTTTATCCTTTTAATTATACCATTGTTGTAGTCTGAAAAGCTGCTTTATATGCAGTGGTCATAGCACAAAAATGTTTTAGGTAGTATGACTAGATAAGCTACCCTCACACAAAAGGGAAGAAAAATCAACTTGAGGACTTGACATTTAATTTGGATCCTGTTTATTTTCTAAAATAAATAACTTTTGAGCCGGGCGTAGTGGCACACACTTGTAATCCCAGCATTCGGGAGGCTGAGACCGGAGGAGGTCAGATACCCCTGGGTTCAAACCCCAGACCCGCAAAAAACAAAACAAAAAACACCAAAACCTTTTGATTCCTTTTTTTACCTGTCTCATAAAATGGACATATCCTCTTTTGGTATATCCAAGTACCAAAAAGTGGGAATCATTTAAGCCTAGATTTTTCTCTCTTGTTTTTCCTACAATTTTAGGTAGGACTAGAAAAAGTGGCAACTGAAGACACCAGGTTGATTTACATGACAACTGGCGTCCTGCTTCAGAAAATAGTGAGCACCAAGAGTCTGGTGGAGTTCACACACATCTTCATCGATGAAGTGAGTGCTCTGCCCTGCCTGCTGCTGTAGGCGCGGCCCTGCCCTCTCTGTAAATGCAGAGTGTCTGTTTTTATTCTTTGTCCTAAAATGTGGGTGGCAAGTTGAGGACCAGAAACGGATTTCTTGTTTAGAGCAGGTATTGGCAGCCTGGGGATTAGGGCTGGCACCACCTTTTGAAGGGGTTCCCTGGGGTGGTTTTCCTCCCTTCTACCACAGTCTATGGGGCTCTGGCTGCAGAGGCGGAGACCATGTGAGCCAGAGCTAGGGACGCTCGCTGCTCACCCGCTGCAGAGAGCTGCCAACCAGCTAAGATAGCTGCAGAACTTCGTGGTGTTTTCAGCTACTGCATGGGGACCCGCTGCCTGGTAAATCAAGGACAGAATCTTTTTAAACATTTGGACTAGGGATATACCTCGGTGGCGTATAGTTCAGAGGTAAAATGCCCCCTGGGTTCAATCCCCAGCAAAACACACACACACACACACACACACACACACACACACACACACACAACTGATCTCTTTACCTTATGACAAAAGAAAAAAACAAACTTCTAACAATGAAGTACCATGAACCTTACTTGTTCTTGCGCCTGCCTTAGCTTTTTTATGTGCTTTCCCCGTATTCTCTGGACTTTTCTAGTGAGAAGGAATATTTAATTGATGTCATTTATGTTTCTGTCAACACTTAAACAAGGTAGTTGTGCTACATCAACTTTCCCAGGAGCTTTGGAAATGTCTCTACCTCAGACTTTATGTTTACCCTTATCAGCGATTCTGGCCTGAGATATTCAACTCCTTTGAGAGGGGCACTGGTAGCACCACAGGATTGTGGAAGGTTGTGAGGCGGGGCTGGGTGCTCAGAGGAGGGGCAGTCTGACCATTTGGGCAGCTGTTGAGCATGAGGTCTTGCCACTCTTGAAGTGTGTGTGATCATTAAGAAGAGCTAAGTAGCTGGGCATGGTGGTGCACGCTTATAATCTCAGTACTTGGGAAGCGGAGACAGGAGGATCCCAGTTCACAGACAGTGTTGCTACTCAGTGAGGCCCTCTGAAACTTGGTGAGACCCTGTTTTAAAATAAGGAATAAAAAATAGGGCTGAGGGTATAGTTCTGAGGTAAAAGGCCCCTGGGTTTAATTCTCAGTACAGAAAACAACAACAGCAACAAAAAAGCCAGGTGTAGTGGTGCACGATTGCAATCCCAGTGTTTGGGAGGCTGAGACTGGAGTATCGTGGTTTGTGGGCAGCCTCAGCTACTTAGGCCCTGTTTCAAAAATAAAGAATAAAAAATAGGGTGGGGGTGTAGCTCAAAGGTTGAATGCCCCTGGGTTCCATCCCCAGTACTGGGAAAAAAAAAAAAAAAAAAAAAAGAATAGCCAAGACAGGCGTGGTGGTGCCCACTTGTAATGCCAGTGTTTGGGAGGCTGAGACAGGAGGATCGCAGTTCATGGACAGCCTCAGCTACTTAGTGAGGCCCTTTGCAACTCAGTGAGACCCTGTTTCAAGAAAAAGAATAAAAAATAGGGCTGAGAGTATAGCTCAGAGGTAGAATGCCTCTGGGTTCAATCTCCATTACTGCAAAAATGAAGAAAGAAAGAACGGAAGAAAAAAAAAAAAAAGCTCTGGGGGTGTAGCTCGAAGGTAGAATGCCCAAGAATAGCCAAAATAGCCAAGTGCACCATGGGTAAGGCTGTCAGCGCTGTGACCTTGTGCACAGTTACTTGGTTTTACAGCACTTGCAGGTTTGGGCTGTAGGAGAAGTTGGAAAATGATCTGTGTTCTTCCAAAATACTGTCACAGTGTGATTCAGTTTTTCTTTATCCTTGGCAGTTTCAAGGATGTTTAGGTAGAGATTAAACTAAAACTTAGTAGACTGTATGCTGAAAGGTGTGAGAAAGCTTACAGTGGTTGTCATGTATTGAGCCTGTTACCATCACTGAGTCCATTTACATAGAAGACCACCAGGGGCAAATGGGGTTGCTGGCTTCACTGTGGAGTCTACTCCACAGCCCCGGTGCTGACGCTTTCTGTTTCCTGTCTGCCATCTTGCTAACTAAGTCACTTCGCACACGCTGGTGAGTGGCAGAGACCAGCGCCTCCACGGTACATCAGTGACATCAGTGGCCGCCGTCGGGGCAGGGCTGGGAGCCACGTGGCCACCCCACCGCAACACTGCCTGCTTGAGCACAGGCGAGCTGGTGCCTGGAATGGGTGCAGTGAATGCCCCTGAAATTCCAGGTGGGGTAGTGTCCTCACATTCTCTGGGATGATTTGCATTTCAAGAGAGATAAGAGCTGACTAACAACAAATCTCCATTACCAAAAAATCAGCGCCTTTCAAAGCCAGAAAACAACATCACCAGAGAAACAAAAAAAATCACCAGGCTCCAGAGAGAAAGTGGACTGAGAACAGAGCCACAGAGGAGATCCTCACGCCCGAGGACGCGGCTTCATGCCCGAGGACGCGGCAGCAGCGCCATACTGCCGGCAGCACCAGCAAATTCACGGGACGGCCACAGCAAGCAGAGGGGAGCCCCTATGGAACAGCCAGCGGGATTTCTCGGCGCAGAGGGCATCTAAAGCTCCCAGTGGCTGAGCTCAGCACACGCTGCAGGGATTCAGAGTGGAAATCAAAACCAAGAAAAAAACGCCAGCCCCATAGCCGAGGGCGTAGCAGCGGCGCCATATTGCCACCGGCAGCAACAGCACCGAATTCACCGAATTCAGTACAGCTACATCTGCGTACTCAAGAACAGTGAGTCAAATTGCGGGCCACAGCGGAGAAATCCCAGTACTGTACTCACTGGGACTTGACCCAGTGGGAGAGGGGCGGTGGCAGTGATATCACACCATAGGAGAACGTGCAACCTGGCACCCCCCACAGTCTAAAGCAGCCTCTATCGACTCTCTGGGTCGGAGACTTTGTGATACAACCCAGTAAAGGAGTAGTGGGGTATAAGATACTACTGACTCGAGATCCAGAGCACCTTAAGTGAAGTCATAGTGACCCAAGGGAAGAGACCAGAGAAGGCACAAACCTCTGAAATCATGGGAAAGAGGAATAATACTGGAGCAATGAATGCTCACAACCCCACAACATCAGAACCCGATAAAACAGAAAATCAGAGATTTCTAGAAGATCAAATCAGGAAAATAACTGTAGAAATAATAGAGGTGCTTCGAAAAGAACTCAGAGAGAGCCAAAAAGAGATAAAGGATGCAATTAATGAAGTAAAGGCCTCAATTCAAAGCACAAACAACCAATTAGAACACATGGAGAACAGAATCTCGCTCTTAGAAGATGATCATTCCAAAAATGAGCACATAGTTTCTAATCTAGAAAAAAATATCCGACAGCAGGAATCTGATATTGAAGAAATATGGGCCCATTTTAAGAGAGCTAACTTAAGAATAATTGGAATAGAGGAGGGAAAAGAAAGTGAAACCAAAGGGATCAACAATCTCTTCAAGGAAGTAATAGCAGAAAATTTTCCAGACATAGAGCAAGAGGTCGATACGCAGGTCCAGGAAACATATAGAACTCCCTTTAGACAGGATCGGAGAAGAGGATCCCCACGCCACATAATTGTCAAAATGACCAATGTGGAAGCCAAGCAGAGAATCTTAAAGGCAACAAAAGCAAAGGGACAAGTGACATTCAGAGGCAAACCAATTAGAATCACTCCAGACTTCCCAAACCAAGTTATGAGAGCCAGAAGGGCTTGGAGTAACATATTCCAAACTCTGAAAGAAAACAACTTCCAGCCAAAAATTTCCTACCCAGCAAAACTTTCTATCAAATTAGATGGAGAAATAAGAAGCTTCCATGACAAACAGAAACTGAAGGAATTTATGTCTTCAAAACCAGCGCTAGAGAAAATACTCAAAGAGATTAACTACAAAGAAGAAATAGGTAACACACATCAGAACTAGAGAAACATGACTTTCCATCCAACAGACAACTAAGATTGGTTATCTGTGGAGATTCATTATTTATGTTAGTCTTTTACCTATCTCTAAAGGGTATTGTTTGCCTTTATTGTTGTTAATTTTTAGGATTTCTAGTTGGAATATTAATATACCTTCAGATATAGCATTTGGAAATATTTTATCCCATTCTATTAGTAACTGTTAACTCTGTTTACATTGTCTTTGGATATACAATATGTTTTTTATTTTTTAGGGAGTTTGTATACTCTTCTGTTGCCTGTGCCATTGAAATCATAACCAAGAAATCACTGCCAATTTCAATGTTGTGAGGTTTAATGACCCAGATTTTCTCCTAAAAGTTTATAGTCTTAAGATTTATATTTAGGTCTTTTATCTAGTTTGAGTTAATACTTGTATATGGGATTAGGTAAGGGTCCAATTTTATTCTTTTCCATGTAATTATTATTTTTCAACAATATTTAGTTAAAAGATTATTATTCCCACCACCAAATGTTCGTGGAAACCTTGTCAAAAATAACTTGACAATATAGGGAAGAATTTAGCTCTAGGCTTTTATTTAACTCCAATGGTTTATATATCTGCCTTTAGAATAGTACTACACTGTTTCAATTATTGTAGCTTTATATGGTTTGATATCAGAAAATATACATCTTCTAGCTTTGTTCTTTTTCAAGATCGTTGTGGGTACCTAGAGTCCATATTCCATATTAGGATAGATTTTTTTTCTGAAAAATAAATATATAAATATATGATAGTTTCACCTAAAAAATAGAAAAAATAGATTCTCTGGTAAGAAAGAAAGCAAAAAGAAATATTGAAATGTTATCTTTAAGTCATCAAAAGCTTGGTATCAGACAAATGAAACTGTTATGTGAGATTATCATTTTTAATTTTTGATAAATTGCTATAATACTAGATGTCAACCACTAAGCCAAGCATGGGAGGGAGGGATAGGGAGAGAATGGGGTGGGGATCGGGTGGGGGCTGACTGGGCAATGTGTGCATGTATGTCTACAAAAGTATGTATCCCACTATGATGTATGAATACAGTGCACCAATTAAAAATTAAAAAATAAATAAATAAAATAACAAAAAAAAAAAAGAGAGATAAGAGCTAAAGCTAAAGATGGACAAGCAGCTTAAGAAGGAGGGATAATAGTTTTAGCTTTCCAGCTCTCACAGAATAATCCAGCTCCAGGCAGATCATTCATCAGTGAGCAGTTACGTACCTGCTGTGAAAGACAGGACTCATTGGGTACCTGTAAAGACAAGAAAGTGTCCCAGGCATGGTGGTGCATGCCTGTAATCCTAGTACTTGGGAGGTTCTTGCGAGACAGAATTGTAGGTTCAAGACAAGCCTCGGTAACTCAGCAAGACACGGTTTCCAATTAAAAAAAAATAAAATAGGCCTAGGGTGTAGGCTGGAGGTAGAAGGCTTGTGCCCTCCGTGCCTTACCTGCCTGGGTTCCACCCCCAGTCACTCACACATGCACACACACACACCCCTTGCCTGCCTGGGGTGAGGGGTGTGTTTGTACTACGGGGAGCAAGGCCTGGGGCAGGGAGGGACCTGGGGTTATGGAGGTAGGCTGGGTGGTATGGGGTGAGAGGGGCAGGCCTGGAGGACCAGAGAAGAATGGGGTGTAGATCAGGAGAGGCTGCCATGCTAGAGCAGCGGTTGGACCTAGAGGCGGGGAAGAGGTGAACTAGACACCAGACGCCTTGTGCTGCTGACCTCTTTTTCTCCGCACCTTCCTCTGAATGTCCTCAGGGCCAGTGCGGCCCACAGCCAGGCCTGGAGCAGTGCATGCTGGCCGCCTACTAGAGGAGAGGGCTCTCTGCTTCAGGCATGGTGGCTGCCTCTCCACTTTTTGGTGGTACTGAGGGTGGAACCCAGGAGCTTTCTACCTCCGGGCTACACTCCCAGGCCGATTTTATACTTTATTTGGAAACAGGGTCTCACTAAGCTGCTGAGAGCCTCACTAAGTAGCTGAGGCTGGCTTCCAGTCTGTGCGATCCTCCTGTCTCAGCCTCCCAAGCGCAGGGATTACACGCGTGCACCACCACGCCCGCTCTGCTTCTCCATTTTGCAGACAGCTGCCTCCAGATAGGACCACAGTGTTCCCTGTGCACTGAGGTATCGTGACCAGGTGTAGAGTAACGGCTCTCCTAGAGAAAGGACTGTTTGGGCGAGGGCAGAGCAGCCTCCCCTTGGGTGGCTCGTCTGCACCCTCATCTCCGCAGTTCGGGAGGCGGCTGTGTGCTAGAGCACACTGTGTGCCAGTGCTTCTGAAGCTCTGCCTGCCGGCCTCGGATGTGCCCCGGCCTGGCTTGCCTGGTGTGGGGCTGGCCCTTGCCACCGTGAGCTGCAGTTGAGCATGTCGTGGAGCGCAGCCCTTGCCTCCCAGCCAGCGTTATACCTTCATATCTCTATCTCCATGCTTGCTGAAGTCACAGTGAGCTTGAGGTTCTGGCGGCAGATCTGCAGGGGTACAGTCTACTAGCCCAGTGGTGCTCTGTTCTTGGGAAAATGGGAATGTCATTGGTTGCCACGGTTGCTGAGAGGAAGGCGTTAAGTGGGTAGGGCTAGAGCTGCTCAGCTTGCTCTGCCTTGATGCCATCAGGCTCCAGAGAGCTCTCCGGGTCATGGTCACAGTGGCCTGCACAGTGGTGCTCGTGGCTCGTGGCTGGTGCTTTTTGCTTCCTCTTAGCCTATTGCTGCACCGAATGTGTGCCTCAGAGGGCAGTGAGGCTCCTCACTGAGTAGAAACAACTGGATTAGCTGCAGGCTCCTGGGGTGGGGGTGGGAGCTGGTCTCCTTTGTCTCCCCTCCGTCAGCAGGAACATTTGCTACTTGATGCCCCTTTTTTATATTTTGTAGGTACATGAGCGAACTGAAGAAATGGATTTCCTGCTGTTGGTAGTCCGGAAACTTTTAAGAACAAATTCACGTTTTGTGAAGGTAAATTTCTTTCAGGAGTAACAGAAATATTTAGGGTTAAGATGTATTGTTTAGGGTGGGCATGGTGGCGCACGCTTGTAATCCCTGCGCTTGGGAGGCGGAGACAGGAGGATCATCCGTGCAGGTTTGAAGCCAGGCCCTCACGGGCTGGCTTAAGAGACCCTGTTTCCAAATAAAAATATAAAAATAGGTCTGGGAGTGTAGCCCAGAGGTAGAAGGGCTTCCAGGAACCCCAGTACCACCAAAAAGAAAGAAAGAAAGAAAGAAAGAAAGAAAGAAAGAATTATTGTTTAGTTAGGTTGTTTCTTCATATTTTAACAGAAGCAGCTGGATCCAGTCTCTAAAATTCTTTGCATGTGTTGTGCCCCAGGTGTGCCAGGAAGCTGCGGAAGGGTATTCTCTTGTCATCCATCCCAGCACCACAGAGCAGACAAACAGCAAAAACCCTGGTGGGACCATCAAGTGGTGGGCAGGGGTCAGGGCCAGGATTGTGTCCATCCTCAGGGCCTCTCAGAACAGTCCTCTAGCCTCAGACACCTTTCTCAAAGTCAGTTCTGGTCAGTGTGTTTTGTTCAGTCAGTAATAGCAGTACATGCATACAGTCTTAATTTTTCTGCTCAGACTTCCATGTACAGGCTTTTCGGATTGCTGGGTACAGCAGGTGGCTAGCTGCCCACCTAGCTCCTGGGGACTGGGGAGTGCACACGGCTGATGTGCCGTGGAGCAGAGGTTCCTAAGGACATTCTCTCACGTTTAGTTTTTGGCAAAACCGGAGCCAGTCCACCCTGGTCTCCCTCGCTCGCTCTGCTCGGGGCTGCTCCTCGCATCTGCTGCAGAGCTGTTGTCTGGGCTGCCCCGGCCTCATGGGTTATGGTCAAAGGTTTCTGGATATTTTCTCTTCCTCTTTGCTGGTTTTGTTTTTTGGGAACACATTATCTAGTAACTTTCCAAAAATGGATTGGTTTCTGGATGCAAAATTTTTGTTTAGATAAATGGCTATGGTTTTGTTTTATTCGAGACAGGATTTCTCATTTGGTAAAATAATTTCAGAGAAATAGTGGAAGTACCTCTGTTCTTTAAACCACAGTAATTAGTGTAATGCATCTATTTAAAGTGTTGAAGGTTACTGTTGTAGCACAGACAAAGTGTCTCCTAAGGAGCTCAGCTTGCTTACTAATATGTGGAGTAGATAGAATTGAGTCACGAAGGCTGTAAGCCCAGAAGTTGATAAGTGCATTGTAATGGAGCTACCTGGGTGCTGCCTGCTAGGCTGGGGTGTGGTTGGGGAGGGGTCCCCGGGGTGCAGCCAAGTAGACTCCAGATGCGGCTCCCCTCCTCTCCTGCTCCCTGGCTTCCGGTCTCTGTGAGGTGATCCAGCCCACGTGCTCGCCCTCTCTCTGCTGCCTGCCGCCCTGCCCTGAGATCCTTATACTCGACCTCACGTGCACTGAGGCTGAAATCATAAGAAAATAAATCTTTCTGCTGGGTGTGGTGGTGCACGCTTGTAATCCCAGCATTTGGGAGGGTGGAGACCAGAGGATCGCTTTTCTTGGACAGCCTCAGCTACTTAGCGAGGCCCTTCGCAACTCAGTGAGATCCTGTTTCGAAAAATAAAAAGACTGAAAAATAGGACCAGGGGTGTAGCTCAGAGGTATCGTGCCCCTGGGTTCCATCCCCAGTACTGCAGAAAAACCCTAAATAACAACTTTCCCCTGAATCATGTGCTCAGTCTTTAGATAATAGCTGCAAGATGCTGGCCAGAACAGTTGTCAAATAGGAAGAAGCAGAACACAGGCCCGGGGTTTTAGGCATTCATTTCAGTGTTGTTATTCTTACTGTTTGTGTGTTTGAGTGGTCTCTCTTCTCTGCAGGTGATCTTGATGTCAGCTACCATCAACTGTAAGGAGTTTGCAGATTACTTTGCTGTTCCTGTTCAGAACAAGATGAATCCTGCATATGTTTTTGAAGTGGAAGGCAAGCCCCATTCGATTGAAGAATATTATCTTAATGATTTGGGACACATTTACCACGGTGGGGTATGTTGCGATGATTATTTCTTTTACCGTGAGTGAACTTGCATTCCCCACCTGTGCTCACAGGTGGTATTAGGACCTAAAGTCAGAGCAGGGATGGGGCGGGGCGCGGACAGGAGAGAGGTGGAAAGGGAACGCCTGGGTTTGTTGCTGTCACCGAGCACGACTCTCACTACGCACACCTCACACCTCCGTGAAAGCTACCAGGACGGCTTTAATACCTGTAATGTTGGAGCCGGGCGTGGTGGGCACGCTTGTAATCCCAGCATTCTGGAGGCTGAGACCGGAGGATCGCGGTTCGCCACAGACAGCCTCAGCTACCTAGTGGGGTCGTCCCCAACATAGTGAGACCCTGTTTCAAAATAAAGAATAAGAAATAGGGCTGGGGGTGTAGCTTGCAGGTCGAATGCCCCTGGGTTCCATCCCTGACCGCAAAAACAAACAAAGAAGCAAACCAACACAAGCTGTTGATGTTGAAACTTAAATGTCAGGTTTTGGTCAGTACGGTGTTACAGACTCACTTGGGGGTGGGAGTTAATCTTCTATGGAGTACAACTGTGATTAGGCTTCGTTTTTACTAGATGGATGTAAGCCTGGGTTGCAGTATGGCAGTGAAGAACTAGGACTGGGGGTGCATTTTCACAGAAGGCTGCAGTGGACTTGAAGTTGTTTAAGTGGGTGGCGCATTTAGAGGACTCAAAGTGAAAGCAGGCACGAGGTGTCTCCTTCCTGCTCCTGCTGGGACACAGCTCCGCGGTAGAGTGCTCGCTAGCACGCGTGAAGCCAAGTTGCCACCCAGAACACGTGGACGTCAAAGAACCTCGCACCTCTCCCTGCTCCGGTCTGCCTCCCCCAGCCCTTCCCAGAGGACGAGCACCCGCTGCTTCGCTCAGACTCCTCCACACACTGGGAGCGGTTCGCGTCTCCTTTTCACTGAAGCGGCGGCGTTCTGGGCTCACCTCGCTTTTCAGCCAGCTGTCCATGGATTTTCCTATCAGTGTGTAGTTTTCCTCATTTTCCCTTTAGACCCAGATGACGTTTCTTCATGTGGGTATGCAGTTCTTATTGAACTAATCTTCAGTGTTCTGGCCTTGTTCTATTTCTTGGCTCCGTTAAAATCTGGGAGAGAAAAGTTGATAGAGGAAAATAGGTTTATTCAAAATTGGCACCGAGGAATATAGATGAGACTTTTTCTGTCTCAAACATTTGTGTGCAGGGGAGGCGGTGGTGTTGGGCTTGACCAGCTTTAAGAGGAAAGGGAGGAGCTGGGCATGATGGCACACACCTACAAATCCCAGTACTCGGAGGCCGAGTGAGGGTTGCAGGTTCAAAGCTAGCTTCAGTAGCTTAGCAAGGCTCTCAGCAACTTAGTGAGACCCTGTTTCCAAATAAAAACAAAGTAGACCTGAAGGTGTGAGCCAGAGGAAGAATGCCCCTGGATTCAAACCCAGGATCACACAAACAAAGAGGGAGCAGAGTGGACAGAAGGTAGGCAGCATACATACATGGGCTCAGCTAGGCTGTGCTGGGTGGAAGCGTGTCACGGTCGGTCTCCTTGCACGTGCCTGGTCCCGGGGCAGCTTGTCATGTTCTCCTCTCGGCAGGAGGAGAACAGACGTGAAAGGCAGCTTCGAGGAAACTGTGTGAACTTTGCTTATTTATTTGCAGTACTGGGGTGGGACCCAGGGACATTGTACCTCCAGCTGCACCCCAGCCCTGCTTTGTTTTTATTTGGCTCACTCTGCTTTTCTAGAAAACCGCCTTCCTGGGGGCCTGGCATCTTCTGCTCCCTCCCGTAGCTCCCGCTGTTCCGCTCAGTGTCCTCGGCATCTTTTCTTACCTCTGTTTTTTTAAAGGGATAGATTTTTAAAATTTTATATATTTAGATAAATTAAATATAATATATATATTATATGGTGCATTGTAGTCCAACATCTCAATGGAATACAAGACTTGTGAGGATATCCAAGCACACATCACCCAATCAGCCTTTATCCAATCCCCATCCCATTCCCTCCCCCTCCCTCCATCCCATCTTGATTTAGTGATTGACTTTGATATATTTAAGTACATCCTGTGCTTTGAAGAGATTCCATCTTCCCCCTCCATCCCCTCAGATAGGTCACCTTGATTGCTCCTCCATAGGGCCCTTTCTTCCACTAGATTTCCTCCTATTACCCATTTTTTTTTTTTTTTTTTTTGCGTGTCTGGGGATGGAACCCAGGGGCATTTGACCTCCAGTCTATATCCCCTGCCCTATTTTTTTATTCTTTATTTTGAAACAGGGTCTCACTGAGTTGCAGAGGGCTCACTAAGAGCTGAGGCTGTGTGTGAACCGCGGTCCTCCGCTCTCAGCCTCCTGAATAATGCTGGGATGACAAGCGCGCCCCCACGCCCGGCTTATTACCCATTTCTTAAAAACACGGAACGCTTCCTGAACCTCCATGTCACCCTCGCACAGGTCCATGCTGCTCCTCTGTGCTGTCCCAGTTTTAGTATATGCGCTGCCACAGCGAGCACTGCATCTTTTATTTTTTATTTATTTATTTTTTTTGGTGGTACTGGGGTTCCTGGAAGCCCTTCTACCTCCGGCCTACACTCCCAGACCTATTTTTACATTTTTTTTATTTGGAAACAGGGTCTCCTAAGCCAGCGCGCACGGCTGGCTTCGAACCTGCGCGATCCTCCTGTCTCTGCCTCCCAAGCGCGGGGATTACAAGCGTGCGCCACCACGCCCGGCCGCACTGCATCTTTTATGTTCAACTTTGTGTTGTTTGTTGTGCTGGGGGTGGAACCCAGGGCATTCTACCTCTGACTACACCTCAGCCCTGCTTTTTATTCTTTACTTTGAAACAGGGTCTCACTAAGTTGCAGAGGGCCTCACTAGTAGCTGAGGCTGAGGCTGGTTTTGAACCTGTGAGCCTGCTGTCTCAGCCTCTGACGTACTGAGATTACAAGTGTGTGCCACCACACTCAGCTCAACTATTTTTTTGTTTACTGAAAAAACAACCTTAAAAAAGTACGTAAAGCTGGGTGTGGTGGTGCACGCTTGTAATCCCAGCATTCGGGAGGCTGAGACCGGAGGATCCCCTTTTGCAGACAGCCTTAGCTACTTAGTGAGGCCCTCTGCAACTTAGTGAGATCCTGTTTCAAAATAAAGAACAAAAAATAAGGCAAGAGGTGTAGCTTGGAGGTCAAATGCCCCTGGGTTCCATTTCTAGACCCACAAAAAAGGTACATAAAATATAAGTATACAGCTTAATGATTGTGAACATTCATGGTCCACATGCAGGTCTGAAGGCAGAGCATCCTGTACCCCGGTTCACTGTGTGCCATCTTTTACCACCCCCTTCATCCTAGAACTTAGTTCTTACATACGCCCTTTGGGTTTTCTTCTTGTCTTTAGCTCTTTAGTCCTCTTAACCTGGATGCCCAGTTTTCTAAGCACCATTTACTTTCCCATCATTCGTAGTACCCATTCCCTCAGTTGCTGCACGTGCCCCTCTTGTCGTCTTGAACTTGCTGGCCTGGGCGCGGGTAGGTCTTTGTGAGGGCAGACATGTAGGGCTCTGGGATCCCTGTCTAGGATAGTGACTTCTGCCTCATTCTGTTGGCAAAACCACAGCGGACAGCCACGTGAGCAGGAGGAGGAGCAGCGTTCCCTGTGTGAACACATACCCCCACTTGCCACCTCGGATGCAGCCTGCCTGTGCTCGCTGTCGGCCGGGAGAGCAGAGGTCCTGGGCACAGCAAAGGCCCGTGGCCAGTGTGCTTCCTGTGTCCTCTGTCAGGGCTGCCTTGGGAAGCACGGCACATGTGGCATCTTCTCAGGGCGCTTGAACCCGAAGGCCTGGGATCTAGGATGCAGTGGAGTTCCTAGTGAATCGCTGACACACCTTTTCCATGGCTTATTTGCAGGAAGACTTCTAGGTGGGTTAGGATGCTTCTGTTGATCTACACTTCTTTCGTATTTCCTTTTTGTACAGTTTTCTAATGGTGACTGTTGGTTAATATTTAGATAAAGTAGGAATTATTTATGAGGTTGTATATAAAGAATATTTGTATTAAATACGATTCTTCAAAATTACTCATTAACAAAAATTTGCCATACTGGCATCACTAGATTTGTAGTAATAATGAAAAATGAATTATTTGGATACTGACGTCATTTAATCTAGTAAAAATAGGGAAACATAATTTCCATTTATGATTAACTTCTGGTCACCTGAAGCCTTCTTTTGATATATCTATTCTTCACAAACTAAAATGCAGTGTCTTACACGTAGTAGTTGGTACATAAATTTACAATTAGGCCTAAAAGCCTTCTTATTCTTGTTGGGAAAAACTCGTAAGGGATTTTTGGGAATTGAGTTGCTCTTGTCCTGCCGGGCATTGGAGACAGTTTCGGAGCTGTGATCCTGGTGCCTGGAGAGCTGTGCGCGTCAACAGTCGTCCAGGCAGACCGGGGAGATGGCAGTGTGGGGCGTGGCCAGCGTGCTGTGGAGGCGCCTAAGGGGTCTAAACCACCAGGCCCTCAGGCCTTCTTGGTCTCACACACAGTGAAAAGTGGTGTGAGAGCCCGAGCCTTGGCAGCCAGCTGCCTCGGGGTGTGCTTACTTTCTTGGTGCACTTGGCACACCCTGTTTCTAGTACATGAGGATGTTGGAGTCGAAGGGCTCTTGAAGGTGTCAGAGTGGAAGAGATTGGCTTTGGGTTGGAAACAATCCTGGGTCCCCTAGACTTTTGGTGCAGCTTCTTCTGTGCCATCAAGCTAGATTCCCTGCCAAGCATTTCTGTTTGGGCTCTGATCCCATCTTTGCCCCAGTGATAAGGTAAGGCGGTTGGTGGCAGAACTGTGTATGCCAGGTGTCCTGAGCGTTGCTTGACAGGACAAGCGCTCGAGGGCTGGCTACAGACTTAGGCATTTGTTAGAGTGCAGTGGGGGAAGGCCCCCATCGGCTCAGCGCTTCCTCCACGTTCTCTTTTGGTCTTCTGACTGTTTTCTTTCACTGTGTCAGCCCTCGCCCCATCTTCTGGAGGAACCGGTGATAACAAAGGACATGTATGACGTTGCCGTCGCCCTCGTTCAGATGTTTGATGAGTTGGACATGACGGAGAGTGGGTAAGAGGCACTGCCCTGTACTGCACTTGGTGGGTCTGACGACACACTTGCAGCTCGCTAGAAACTTCTAGAGCGTTTACAGTACTAAGATAAATCCATAGATAGTTTTGAGTAGTCACTGCATATATTTTATAGTCAGCCTAGTATTTTGGAAATGTTTAATGGAAATTTCTACCTAAAGCAGTACTTTTAAAGCTAGGACTGTGCCTGAAGGTGGCACAGCTTTTCCAGATAAGCAGAACCACACCGCTTGCCATTCTTTGGTAGAACTTTTTATTTTTATTTTTATTTTGCAGTACTGGGGATGGAATCCAGGGGCATTCTAGCTACACCTCCAGCCCTATTTTTATTCTTTATTTTGAAGCAGGGTCTCACTGGGTTGCAGAGGGCCTCACTAAGTAGCTGAGGCTGGCTGCGAACCGCGATCCCCTGTCTCAGCCTCCAGAATGCTGGGATGACAAGCGAGCGCCACCTGGCTTCTGGTAGAACTAAGTACTGCCTGAGTAGAAAGTTTCTTTCTTTGCTTTTGTTTTCATTGCCAACAGTGATACACTCCTGACAACCAGCAGGCTCGTCTTGTAATCCGTGTGTTCGCTTCTGTGGCTAGCTCTTGGGGCATGTTTTCCTTTAGGAAAATTTTTGGTTATAAGTGGTGGTGTGAATCTGTAAGTTAAAAATACTATATTAATTGCAGCTTTACTGGACTGATTTTACTGCAGCTCAAAAATAGCATCGGTTTTGTAACAACAAACAAGGAGAATGTAGATTTTTATCTCTCTAGTAGCAAGAGCCAGCTCACTGGGTGACTTTCCTCTTACGAGCTTTCAGTCCTCCATCCCGCCGGGCGTGGTGGCGCACGCTTGTCATCCTCGCGCTGGGGAGGCGGAGACAGGAGGGTCCCGCAGGTTCGAAGTCAGCTGCGCTGGCTTAGGAGACCCTGTTTCCAAATAAAAATATAAAAAATGGGTCTGGGAGTGTGGCCGGAGGGAGAAGGGCTTCCAGGAACCCAGTACCTCCCCCCCCAAAAAATACTCCCATCCAAATTATTCCTTAGGTACGAAGTTTAGACTTTCTTGGATCACTTTCATTCTTTCTAAATTATACTCTTCAAAGAAACTAGAACATGTTCTAAGTTTTTACTACCTAAAAATTTCTTTGTTTCACTCTCACTCTTATTTAAAATTAAAAAAATTGACAAAATTGTATGATTTCTATAGCATGATGCTTCAAGGTAAGCAGTCATAGAATGAATTAATCTAGCCAATGACATATATATTTACTTTTGAAAGCCAGTTTTGTTAGATGTATTGAAGATCTCTTATCTGACATACTTAAAACCAGAAGTGTTTCAGACATTGCAGTTTTATGGATTTTGAAATATTTGCGTGGACTTTACTGATCGAGCACCCTAATCCTTAAACCCCAAATACAACATTTTTCAAAATCCAAAATCTTTTTTTTTTTTTTTTTGCAATACTGAGGATTGAATCCAGGGGCCTTCTTCCTCCACGCTACACCTCAGCCCATTTTTTTTTTTTTTTTTTTTTCAGGTCTGGGGATGGAACCCAGGGGCATTTGACCTCCAAGCTACACCCCCTGCCCTATTTTTTATTCTTTACTTTGAAACCGGATTTCACTGAGTTGCAGAGGGCCTCACTAAGTAGCTGAGGCTGGCCTCAAACCTGTGATCCTCCTGTCTTAGCCTCCCAAGTACTGAAATTACAAGCGTGCGCCACCACGCCTAGCTGCTGTAGTTACATTATTATTATTAATTATTATTATTATTATTATTATTATTATTATTATTATTTTGTGGTACTGGGGATGGAACCCAGGGGCATTCTATCTCTGAGCTACACCCCCAGCCCTATTTTTTATTCTTAATTTGAAACTGGGTCTCACAAAGTTGCAGAGGGCCTCACTGAGTAGCTGAGGCTGTCCATGAACCACGATCCTCTTGTCTCAGCCTACCAAGTGCTGGGATGACAAACGTGCGCCACCACGCCCGGCTGCTGTAGTTTAAACGCTTTATGTCTTGGGCTTCTGATTACAAGAGTAATATTTCCAGGAAAATTTCTGCAGATGGCGTGTCTTACAGGTGAGTACAATGAGATTCAGGAGGCCTGGGTCCCCAGATGTCAGAAGCTGGGGATACCGTCTCCTCGTGTGGCCTGTTTCTTGCATGAGGAGAGGACATCCCCTGGCCTCATCTGCAAGAGCGCCAAGGCCCGAGCAGCAGTGCGGTCTTGCCAGGGTGGCTCTGCAGCTCGACTCACGCCTGTGCACCTCGCATTGTCAGGAGCAAGACCCGGCTGGGGGCCCGGTTCCTGTCGGAGCGGAGCAGCGTACTCGTGTTTTTACCAGGTGTGAATGTCATATACTCTGGATAGTGCAAACGATAAGAAACTGTTCTCCACGCCTGCTTGTTTGCTTTAGCCGCTGACACTGAACCAGTGTGACTCTCAGTCTGGCCTCTCACTGTGCCTTTGCATTTCTGCTTCTGACTGGGAGTTGGGAGTTTAGCTTTTTGAAGGCAGTCCTGCCACCTTCAGAATTTTTAATTATATATTTGGCTTTGTTAAACTCACATTTGTTTTATTTATTTATTTTTTGGTGGTACTGGGGGTGGAACCCAGAGGCTTTCTACCTCCGGGCTACACTCCCAGCCCTACTTATTTATTTGGAAACAGGGTCTCACTAAGTTGCTGAGAGCCTCACTAAGTAGCTGAGGCTGGCTTCGAACCTGTGCGACCCTCCTGTCTCGGCCTCCCAAGCGCGGGGATTACAAGCGTGCACCACCACGCCCGGCCACATTTGTTTATTTTAACATAGTTTTATCTTTTGTGGTCATGAGGATTGAACCCAGAGGCATTCTACCATTGAGCTATACACCCAGCCCTACTTTTAATTTTTACTTTGAGAAAAAGGATCTTGCTAGGTTGGTGAGAGTCTTGCTACTTGCTGAGGCTGTCCTTGGACCTGGGATCCTCCTGTCCCAGCCTCCCAAGTACTGGGATTACAAGTGTGTACCACCGCACTGGGCTCATTTCTATGATATTAAATGTGAGGTAATTGTCATCCATCTATAAAAGCTCGTTTAGTAACAATGTGTGTTGCAGTACCACAAGAATCATCAGGGTAGTCTTTGCATTTCTTCCTCAGGCTTTGTAAAGATAGGCACTTGCTACATCTTCCTGAAATACTAATTTGTGTTTAATAATTTTCAAAGTAATTTAACAGTTATCTTTAGTAGAGTTTGATGACACATTATGACATTAATTTTTCTGGGTTTGTCATCAAAAGATGAGTCTGAGTGTGTGGTGATGGAGAACGAGGGTGCGCAGTGAGGACGGTGACTTGTGCACGCGGCGTGTGAGCGCGCAGTGAGGACGGTTGGCTTGTGCGTGCGGCGTGTGAGCTGGCGGCTTTGTCGCGTTCTACGTGGGTGTGGGCTGGTGTTGTCCTGAGGAGGTGGCTGCAGAGATACCGAATGGCTACTGTGCATGTCACCTTAAGGAGACAGTCACAGAAGTAGAGCTGTGTTGGGACCTAGTATGATCCTGTAAATTCAAGTTTGACGTATGTTGAAGTATTTCCTTAACTGGTCTTTTGCACGAGTCTTAGAGGGCTTCTGTGACAAATGCCACGAACGACAGTGGCTTCTTTCCTCCTTGTTCGGAGGCCAGATGCTCCATGTCAAGGTGGCAGCAAGGAGCTAGGTGTGGTGGTGCACACCTGGAACACCAGTACTTAAGAGGCTGAGGCACGAAAATTGCAGGTGTGAGGCCAGCCTCGGCAACGTAGCAAGACTCAACATCCTAGTGAGACCCCGTTTCAAAACAAAACAACAAGAAATAAAACAGAGGGCTTGGGTTGTGGCTTGGAGGTAGAGTGTTCTTGGATTCAATCCCCAGCACCCCCACAGATATTGATAATTCAGGATGAGGCAAAAGCACATACAGGTATTACGTGTCAATAAACATGTTAAACCTGATTAAAAAGCTGTAGTCAGGCCTGGTGGTGCACCCTTTTAATCCCGGCACTGGGAAGGCTGAAACAGGAGGATCGCAGGTTTGTTGCCAGCCTTAGCGATATAGGCTCTCAGCAACTCAGTGAGACCCTGTTTCTTAATAAAATAATATGGGATATCCCATAATATGGGGTATCCCAGAGATAGGATGCCCCTACTGGGTTCCATCCCCAATACACCCCCCGCCCCAGAAAAAAGCTAAATCTTTTTTTTTTTTTTTTTGGTGGTACAGGGTATGGGACTCAGGGATTTTCTATCTCTGAGCTGTATCCTCGGCCTTATTTTTATTTTGAAACAAGGTCTCACTAAGTTGCTGAGGCTAGCCTCAAACCTGCACTCCTTCTTTTCTCAATATACCACGTACTAGGATTACAGGCATGGGCTACCATGCTCAGCAAGATTTAGCATATTTTTTTTATGACCAAGGCCCTTAAATTTATGTGTGTGTATGTGTATACATATATACATACACACGTATGCGAACATATATAAAGATATTTATTTTTGTAGTGCTGTGGATTAAACCCAGGGCCTTGTACACGCTAGGCAAATGCTCTACCAGTGAGCTACAACCCTGACTCCCAATAACAATATTATTATTATTATATTTTTTATGGCACTAGGGTTTCAACTTGGTGGCATTCTGCCTCCAAGCTATACCTCCAGGCCTTTCTATTTTTTGCTTTGAAACAGAGTCTTGCTAGGTTGCTGGGAGTCTCACTAAGTTGTTGAGGCTGGTCTCAAACCTTTGATCCTCCTGTCTCAGCCTCCCAAATATTAGAATTATACGTATATACCACTTTGAAAAAAATGTAATTTTAAAGGTTGGCTTTTGCAACAAAAATGTATTTTTTCCCTAGGTGTAGGTGAAATAAACTATATGCATGAACTTCTCACAAACATGGTTCACAAAAGGTATGTTTAAATCGACACAGCTTTATTTTTACTTTTAGATCATTGCATTGTTTATGCGTTACATGGTTTTTTGTGTGTGTGGTACTGGGGATGGAACCCAGGGACGTTCTACCTCTGAGCTGCACCCCCAGCCCTATTATTCTTTCATTCTTTATTCTGAAAAGGGTCTCACTGAGTTGTAGGAGCCTCACTGCTAGCGGAGGCGGTCTGTGCACCGTGGTCCTCCCGTCTCCGCCTCCCGGGTCTGGATTCACACGGTGCGCCACCCGCTGGCCATGTGACGCGATCTAATGAGCTCAGCGAGTAGGGACTTGCTTTTCTATCTCCTGTCATGTGATATTTTATTTGGTAATTTGTTTCTTAGATTGCAGGTGTATCCTCTCCATTCCAGTGTGACTCTAGAAGAGCAGAATAATGTATTCCTCAGTCCTGTCCCTGGGTACAGAAAGGTAGGAAGGCTGGGAGACAGGCCCGAAGCGCTCTCCTTGGGACTGTTGAGGAAGGGCCGGGCCTGTCTCCTGACCCGCCTAGACAGACCAGACACCCTTGCTGGTGAGCCAGCTGTGCGGTCTGGGTGGAACCCGGGGCATTCGACCTCCGAGCCACACCCCTGCCCTGTTTTTTAATGTTTATTTTGAAACAGGGTCTCACCAAGCTGCAGAAGGCCTCACTAAGTAGCTGAGGCTGTCTGCGAACCGTGATCCTCTGGTCTCAGCCTCTCGAATCCTGGCATGACAGCGTGCGCCACCACACCCAGCTTTAGTTTTGTGTTTTATTTTGTAAACTAGTTTGCTAAAAAGCTAAGAATTTCTATTTTCTATTTTATTTTATTTTATTATTTTATTAAGAAATTTTATTTTTTATTTTCATGGAGTTGTTGCTAGGGGTTTTGGTGGCTTTTAATTATTATTTGGCATCTCTCCAGCTTTGGGACTGTCCTGGTGTCCCTGGCAGCGCTCTGGTGACTTAGTCAGAAGCCATAGTCAGAGTCCTGCTTGAGGAAGGTTTCTCCAGTCTCGATTATTCCTGAATGTGGAATTGTCTTACCACAACCCTTCAGAGCCACCTGAGACGGTCAGGGACCAGGACCCCAAGCTTGTGGCCACTCCCTGATCTCTGTGAGGATGTTGGGAAGCTGTAGGGGTGGCTTAACCTTGGCCAGTACTGGTGGGCTCAGGCCCAAGTCCTCGCTCTGAATTAGACTCGTGTGCCTCCTGCCCTGTCATCCCAGGACTGCCAGCAAGCGGCCGCAGCAGCGACAGCGTCGGTGGCAGCCTGTGCCGCCCTGCTGATGCGTCTCTATATGTTGCACGGCTGGGTTCCAGTCACTGGGCTTCCTGGTCAATTGTGACCTGCAGAGAACAGGAAAATGGCTGGTTTCAAAATCTGAGTTCAGTGTTTACATTAAGAAGCTTGTAAATGAGCTGCAAGATAGAATTCTCTTTCTAAACTCTGCCTAGTGAAGTCCAGAACACAGAACGTTACCCTTTTCTCTCTGATTCTTTCCAGGTTATTCTATCTACCAACATTGCAGAGAGCTCCGTCACAGTCCCGGATGTCAAATATGGTAAGGTCCTTCTCGCTTTTCTCCCACGTGAACTTCAGCACCAGCAGGCCTCTGTGTCCACTGGGGAATGGCCCTCGGTCGCTTCCCGTTTTGGAAGACAGTAGAGAAGCCAGCTCATGTGGGCTCCTCCCTCCTTCCAGCCCGCCACGCAGCCTCTGAGCACAGGGTTTCAGTGGGGGGCGCTCTGGGCAGCAGGGAGGTGCCAGGTGGAGCTCTGTGACTGAGGGAGGCAGGTGAGGAGGAGCCCAAGTAATCTCGGGGCCCTGGAGCCACGGGTTGCCAAGGCCCTCTGCATGTGTGTCCTTGCTAACTGAGGTGGTTCACTGGTGAGTTTCCCAAATTCCTTTTTTAGTTTTTGAAGGAACAGGGGATGGAACCCAGGGGCATTCTACTTCTGAGTTATGTCCTCAGCCTTATGTTTTATTCTTTTTTAAATTTTTAAAATTTTTTGGTTGTACTGGGGTTTCTGGAAACCCTTCTACCTCCAGGCTACACACCCAGACCTATTTGATATTTTTATTTGGAAACAGGGTCTCTTAAGCGAGGCTGGCTTCGAACCTGTGCATTCCTTCTGTCTCCACCTCCCAAGTGTGGGGATTAAAAGTGTGCGCCACCACGCCCGGCTATTCTTTTATTGTTGAAACAAGGACTCACCAAGTTGCAGAAGGCCTCACTGAGTAGCTGAGGCTGCCCTCAAGCTGCTGTCTTCCTGTCTCGGCCTCCCAAGTACTGGGATTACTTGTGGACCCCACGCCCGGCTTCCTAAGTTCTTTAGTTTGACTGCTGAACACATGTTGCGAGGAGTGTAGTGGTGAGTGGGACAGAGTCCCTGTGCTCACAGTGACTGCATTGTGGTAGGAAAGCAGATAATTATCACATAAATAGAGTTTCAGGTAGAGATAGGGGTTACATAGGAAATAAATGTGCGAGGGGTTTCGGTTATTGGGAAAGAGGGGCTTTAGATAGGGCATTGTGTCACTTGAGGACATTTGAGACAGGACCTGAGTTGAAGTGAGCTGTGCACACGCGTGGCTCAGGCCTGGGGAAAGGCTCAAGCGCGGCAAGAGGCAGTTTGGAGAGCCTGGTCCCGTGCGGGCGGCTCAGAAGCAGAGCCGTGGAAGCCGTGTCTTGGGAGGCCTTGGGGTGGCGTTGGAGATGGAGACAAGGTGAGATGAGCAGATGCTGACGGTGAGGGGGGAGAGGTGGGTGGGCGGCAGGGCTCCCGGGAAGGGCCCGACTAGGTGTGTGGTGTGTGGGGGACAGGAGGGAGCACTCGTAGCCCTTTGAGCTCTCGCCCCGTGCGAGGAGGCCAGGGCTGCTGGGTCAAGGTGAGCAGAGAGGGAAACGGAGAGCGGTCCGGGGTAGCGGCCCAGGTCACACCGGGTGGGACAGGCTTGGTGCAGACTCTTTGCCTAGTGAGGTGGAGAACCGTGGCGAGTCCTGAGAAGAGATCGCATATAACCTGCAAGTCCTTTGTAGCAGCGCTCTGGGGGCAGGCTGAGATATGGCAGAGGAGAGGCCATCTGGATACGCGGGGAGAACTGCCAATGGGCAGCAGCAGTGGGACACAGTAGTCCGCTTCTGGGTTTGGAAGGCAGGGCCAGGCAGGGCTAGGATCCTTTATGAGGCGGGAGAGACCTGCCAGGGTGGACTCTGAGTCTGAGAGCCAGAGAAAGCAGGGGACGGCATACCCACTGGACAGGACAGACTTGGCAGAGCAGGCGGTGGGAGCCAGGGAGTTCACAGATGGGCGGCCGGGTGTGAGTGGGGCGGGGAGGGTGAGGAGGCCATGCTGAGCTGGCGAGGAGGAGAAGCTACCCATTCACTCGTGCTCATGTCGACTAATCTGCATTTTGATTGATGTATGGCCATCTTGTTTTAGCTTGGGGTTACATTCTGTTTATTTTTTCAAACAGTTATAGATTTTTGTCTGACCAGAACTGTGGTTTGCGATGAAGATACAAATTATCAGAGTCTGCGACTGAGCTGGGCTTCCAAGACCAGTTGTAACCAGAGGAAAGGTAAGGTGTGCAGGCGCACGAGGACTTGGTAGTGACAGGCAACTCGGGGTCTTTTAAAATATTCTTGCAATTTTACCTGTTACTTAGATACTTCCTTTATTGGGATGAGGTTTTTTTGTTTGTTTGTTTTAGTAGTACTAGGGATTGAACCAAGGACATTACTTTTGCACTATAACCTGAGCCCTATTTTATTTTGAAATAGAATCTCATTAAGTTGTGGAGGGTCTCGCTTAGTAGCTGAGGCTGGCTGTGAGCCTGTGATCCTCCTGTCTCAGCCTCCCACGTACTGGGATTACAGGTGTGCGCCACCACGCCTGGTTTATTTGGGTCAGTTTTAAGTCTCAGCATCAACATTCCGTTTTGGAAGTCTCCGGTAACGCCACATCTGTCTTCTGGCAGTGTATTCGGCGGCCTCTCTGTGCATAAGGCGAGGCCCTTTGACCTCAACACCCTTGCTTTCACAGTGAAGGTACAAAGTCTTTGGAGAAGAGTTGCGGAAGCCAAACATCGCTTTGTCAGCTTTGACAAGCCTTCCTTTGACTTCTGGTTAGTGCTTCCAGGGCGTTTCCCAGAGGGCTCAGGGTTTGCCGCATCATCCTCGCGTATCCCTGGGCAGAGATCTTAAGGGTAGGATGCTCTGGCATTCATGGCACGCCCGGCACAGTGTCCTCCCGCTGCGGTGGGGTGGAAACTGGCTTCAAGGGAAGGCTGTGTGCGCTGAGAACCTCCTGGGGAGGGTATGTGAAAGCCCGTTCCCGGTATGTGTTGGGAATAAAGCTGAACTGCTTCCCTGGGTCAGAATCAGTCAGTGTGTATTTCCTCATGTGGCTCTGACAGCCACAGCATCCGAGGCCAGGGAACCAGCAGTTGCCCAGGTCGACTCCAGTCCTCATTCCCGGCCTCCTTGAGCTCGTCTTGCTCCTGAAGAGCCTCCTTCCAGCCTGGCCGCGGACAGTGTCTGTCACTGTGAAAGGCTTCATGTTGGAGTGTGTAATGTTACAGAGTTGGGTGGAAAAGATACTAAACTGAAATAACCTTAGTGCCCAACCTTCCCCTCCAAAAAAGTGAGAGTAGAAAAAAACAACTGGAAATAAGTACACAAACAATGTTGAAAGCTATTATTTTGTGATAAATCTTAGAATTATCCCTTGTCTTTCTTTTTGTTATGTTCAAAGTTTGTTTAATTAGCTGGTGTGGTGGCACACGCCTGTAATTCCAGTACCTGGGAGGCTGAAACAGGAGGATCACAGGTTTGCAGCCAGCCTCAGCTACTTAGTGAGGCCCTCTGCAACTTAATGAGACCCTATTTCCAAATAAAAAATAAAAATTGGGCCAGGGGTTTAGCTCAGAGGTGGAATAGCCCTGGGTTCAATCCCCAGTACCACACACTTGTAATAAAAGTTCCTGTAATAAAAAAATGTTTATTATAAAAATTTTGAAAGGCAGCTTGCTGGTGGATGCTCATGGGATGATAGAAGACATGGCTTCAATTTTAATAAATTTCTGAAAACATCTAGAAAAAAAAATTTCCCCCTCCAGGAAATTACAAAAAAAGTGCACAGAGAGCTTTGTGTGGTAGTTCAGGCTTTGACTGCTGCCATGGTCAGAGCACAGAAGTGTGTGCTGCCGGAAGGGCCTGCCCCCCGCCCGCGCGGTCCCGCCCGCGCTGTCCCAGGACGTTGCCCAGCACAGGGCCTGTTGAGAGGGGCTGCTTCTCACCATGCGCTTGCAGAGCCGAGGAGTATTCCATTGCATGCTGACCTGTCGAAGCATTCAAGGTTCTTCTGGTTCTTGGCCATTATTAACAAAGCAGCTGAGAATATTCACACACAAGTTTTTGTGTAGCCATAAGTTTTCATTTCATTTCTTTTTTTTTCTCTCTCATGGTGCTGGGATGGAACTCAGGGCATTTGACCTCTGAGCTACACTCCAGCCCAATTTTTTTTTTTTTTTTTTTTTTTTTTTGCTGGTACTGGGGGTGGAACCCAGAGGCTTTCTACCTCCGGGCTATACTCCCAGACCTTTTTTGTATTTTGTTTGGAAACAGGGTCTCACTAAGTTGCTGAGAGCCTCACTAAGTAGCTGAGGCTGGCTTCGAACCTGTGCGATCCTCCACGCCTGGCGTTCTCCAGCCCAATTTTATTATTTTGAAATGATCTCACTACTTGCTGAGGCTGTCCTCAAATCTGTAATCTTCCTGTCTCAGCCTCCCAACAACTGGGATTACAAGGATTCACCAGCCACCACACCTGGCAGGTTTTTATTTCTGTAAGATAAATATAGTTACTGGGTGACGTGGGAAGGGAGGAGGGAGAGAGGGAGAGAGAGAGAGAGAGAGAGAGAGAGAGAGAGTGTGTGTGTGTGTGTGTGTGTGTGTGTGTGTATGTGTGTATGTGGTACTGGGGATTGAGACTGGGGGCAGTTTACCTCTAAGCAACATCCCCAGCCCCATTTTTTATTCTTTATTTTGAAACAGGGTCTCACTAAGTTGTGGAGGGCCTCACCAAGTAGCTGAGGCTGGCCTCAAACCTGTGATCCTCCTGTCTCAGCCTCTCAAGTACTGGGGTTATAAGGATGTGCCTACATCAGGCATAAGTGTGGTTTTCTTTTCCTTTTCTTTCCTTTTATTTTCACTGGGGATTGAACTGAGAGGTGTTCTACCTCGCGAGTTATATCCCCAACTCCATTTTATTTATTTGGAAACAGGGCCTCACTGAGTTGTAGAGAACCTCACTCAGTAGCTGAGGCTGACTTAGAACCTGTGATCCTCCTGTGTCAGCCTCCGAAGTCCTGGGATTACAGGCGTGCCCCCATGCCCGCTCTAAGTGTGGTTTTCTAGGGAGCTGTCCCACACTCTTTGTATGGTGGCACATGTTCTGGTCCCATCAGCAGTGTGTGAGATGTCGTCTTATCTTTGCCAGCATGCAGTGGACCACCGTTTTGTTGTAGCTATTCTAACAGGCTTTTTATGCTATTTTGTTGGATTTTTTTGTGTAAGTGTGCTACTGGGGGTTGAACCCAGGGCATTTTACCTCTGAGCTACACTCACAACCCTGTTTTTAATTTTTATTTTGAAATGGGGTCTCACCTGGTTACGTACACACTTGCTGGCCATGAACCTGCTGTCCTCATGTCTTAGCCTCTCATGTACTGGGATTACAGGCATGAGCCACCACGCCTGGCCCTCTCAGTTGACTTTAACTTGCATGTTTAATGGCCCATTGAGGTTAAATATCTTTCCTTGTGTTTATTTGCCATCTGCATCTCTTCACATGAAATGTTTGTTCATGTGTCATGCCTATTTTTAATTGGACTATTTGTATTTTCTTTGTTGACTGTGTTTTTTTTTTGTGTGGTACTGGGGGTGGAACCCAGGGGCTTTTCTACCTCCGGGCTATACTCCCAGACCTGTTTTATACTTTATTTGGAAACAGGGTCTCACTAAGTTGCCGAGAGCCTCACTAAGCAGCTGAGACTGGCGGTGAACCTGCGCGATCCTCCTGTCTCAGCCTCCCAGTGCGGGGATGACAAGCGTGCGCCCCACGCCCGGAGTGGACTAGGTCTTATGTAACTAGATTCTGGCCCATTGTTGGATTTGTGTTGTGCTCTTTCTCCTGTCTCTACTGTGTCACGCATCTTCCTACCAAAGTCTTTGGGAGAGGACACGTCAGCTTGGTGAAGCCCGGGTCAGCAGCTTCCGTTTTGGATCATCTTTCTGGTGTCATGCACAAGAACTCCTGGGCGGCTCCAAGTACAGTGGGTTTATGTTTACACTTACACCCAGGATCTGTTCTGCATTATCTTTCGCTTGCGTCGGTTGTGTATAAGGCGTGGCTCTTGGTGGAGGCTCTTTTCTCTGCCTGTGCGTGTCCAGTGGCTCGCACCATAGAACTCCTTCTTTTGAGAGGTGTCTGGCTTCTTTTGTGGGATGGTCAGTCACGTGTCACCACAGCAGGAGACACAGGAGGGGCTCCACAAAGTTTATTGGCTCACATTTAGAGACAGGCGGCGTGGCTCTCCATGCAGGGTCATGTAGGAGAGACGTCAGGGGCTGGGGCCAGAGGCCAGCAGGGGCGGTTGAGGGCATGGTCTTCATGGGGTCTCCAGGAGGAAGCCAAGGCAGGGTGGTGGCAGTGGAGGGCTGGCTGGCTCGAGCGACTTTGGTGGGCTTTTGGACTTGGAGTAGTTTCCTGGTTGCCTGGCACTTGGCCCCTTAGAGGGATATTGACTCCTGGGTGTTGATCTTACAGCCTGCAACTTTGATGAGTTTATTCATTAGTTCTAGGAGGGTGTTTGTTGTGTTTTTATTTACTGTGGGATCTTTCACTTGGATAATCTTGTTTCTGCAGGTAGGCTGGGGAGGGAAGAGAGGAGGAAGTCCAGGTCCCCAGTCTTTCTTACCACAGAGGTGGGGAAGGGAAGGTCCCTGGACACTCTGTGTTTTGAAAGTGTAAGACCCCCGCCGAGGGGAGACCCTCAATCCACCTCGGGATAAGCGACGTCAAGTACCACGAGAGACTTTATTTTCCTTGATGCAAAAGCAAAAGGTAATGATTTATGAAGGAGCCAGTGCACTGGGGCCGACTCGTATAGGAGTTCGGCCCCGAGCGACTGAAAGTGTGGATATTTATAGGGAAAAGACCACCAGTTAGGGGGGTTTGGGCCAAGTTACATGCGTTTACAAAATATTACAGAATCATTTGAAAAAGTACATTCTGTAGTCAGGTGTTAGATAAGATACCAGGTGTAGTCAGCAGGTCCCCGGCACAGGGCGCGCTGACCGGGTCAGTATAGATAAGATGCTAGGTACGTTCC
Organism: Muscardinus avellanarius; assembly: GCF_963383645.1. Lineage (NCBI taxonomy): Eukaryota > Metazoa > Chordata > Mammalia > Rodentia > Gliridae > Muscardinus > Muscardinus avellanarius. The sequence goes on from NC_137798.1 coordinate 106,417,336, forward strand.
TGGAACAGGGTGGGCTTATTGCATATTTTTCATTCTTTCGCTATGCTTCTTAAGCTGCAAGCTGCAGTAATATATACTTTTCTTTTTAACTATTAGCTGGCTGTTTTAACTATTAGCTGGCTCCTAGGGCTTGCGATTTTTCTTCTAAATGGAGCCTTTCAAAAGCTGCTATTTATTAAGGAGTTTCCTTATGGAGATCTTTGCATAGAGGTAGAATTGCAAGAGCATACGCTGTGCTGAGGGCTCCTTGGGTTCTACTTGGTTCTGAGTGCTGAGTGTGTATAGCACTTATTTAAAACAAAGTGGCCAGCCGGGCATGGCGGCACACACCTGTAATTCCAGTTCCTGGGAGGCTGAGATAGGAGGAGCACAAGTTCAAGGCCAGCCTTAGCAACTTAGGGAGGCCCTCAAGCAGCTTAGACCCCGTTTCAAAAAGAAAAAAAGAAGGGCCTGGGGGTGTAGCTATAACACCCCTGGTTCAGTCCCCAGTGCCACTAAAACAAAACAAACACTAGTGAAGTGGTGGCCATCTTGAAGGGTGCCTTTGCAGGTGTAGGGGCAGATGGGTGGAGGCAGGGACGAGGCACGTGAGCATCTCTTAGCGCCCTCGTTGCTGGGGTGAGCCGCAGCTTCTGCGACCCCAGTTTTACTACTATGAACTGTACATTTTCAGGAGATGAGTGTTGTTTAAAATGTTTTGATGCTGGGTGTGGTGGTGCCTACTTGTAAATCCAGTACTTTGGGAGACTGAGACAGGAGGATTGCAGGTTCGAGGACAGCCTCAGCAAATGGTGACTCTCATCAACCTAGTGAGACCCCCCCCCTTTTTTTTTCAGTACTAAGGATGGAACCCAGGGGCATAGTACCACTGAGCTAAACCCCTAGCCCTATTTTTTAGTCTTTTTTATTTTTGACACAGGGTCTCACTGAGTTGTGAAGGCCCTCGCTAAGTAGTTGAGGCTGTCTGTGAACCGTGATCCTCCAGTCTCCGCCTCCTGAATGCTGGGATTATAAGCATGTGCCACGACACCTGGCTACGAGACCTTATTTTGAAATAAAAAATAAAATAGGCCGCTGGGCATGGTTGTGCAGACCTGTGTTCGCTACATGTAGCCCATTTATTGGAAGTTTTGACAGGTGGCCAACGCGCTTGGCGCTACCTGTCATCTGGCGGTTGAGCAGACCCCAACATCTCCCCCTTTCTTTTTATGTATGAGGGTGAAATGCATGGTCCCTGTCTCAGGTTGCCCTCTTTTGAGGATCTTACCCGTCATCGGGTACTCATGCTTGATAGCCGCTCATAAGCCACCCAGCCCCTGTCTCAGGTGGTCCTCCTCTGAGGATCTCACCCGTCATTGGGTGCATGGGGGCAGAGGAGGGACGTTTATGGTCAGAACGCCAGTCATATTGGATCTCTACTTAACTGCCTATGAACTGAACTCATCTATTGAGGACACAGGGCCCAGGGTACAACAATCAGGAGAGATCTTGTCCACAGTGGGTTGTTTTGTAGATTTTGTCGGCGTTGTCTTTTTGGAATTATTTAATCTTGTCCTGGACTAAGCCCGATAAAAACAGCATTTTTCTTGTAAAAATAAGTATATGCCTCCCTTTTCGGCTGTTAATAAGTCTCATCCTTTCCGGTTTTGTAACACTACACCTGCAAGGGAGTCTAAAGGTGGCTTGTAAAATGGCTGGACAGCCTGTCCATCTACTGGGAGTACTGGGAAGGCACCCCCTCCACAATCACAAGGCCGCCCCATCCCTTTATTAAGGATCTCTCTTGCCTTGCCTGGGTCTCCAGATCCTTGTATACCATCCCTTATTTGTGCTAATAGGATTAGACTGATGAGGATTTTCGTCTCTCTTTTTGCAATTAAGAAGAGGGAGCTAATCTCAGGGATCTCTTTTCCCCTGGAATCACAATTATTAGTGCATGGCGGAAGATGTTTAATGTCCCTTGCTGGTGCCCACAGGGGTCTTTTTTCATTGGAGGGAAGACGCATCCAAATCCCCTTCCCGCCGTAATCAATGGGTCTGGCCCTCTCCATATGCCTGTGAGTGGGTTTTTCCATTTCACCAAGACAGATGCATATGTGATTGAGGATGACCAATGTTCCTGGAATGGTGAAAGTTCTGGGCTGTATTTAGAAAAATTTAATATTCTAAGCTGATCGTGTGGGGGTAATGAGTCCCCCTTTGTTTTTGTAATTCAATCTTTAAGGTAGGATTAAATCTTTCTATAATGGCCTGTCCTCTAGGATTATACAGAATGCCCATAGTATGGGAGATATTCTAGGTTTGGAGGAGAACAGCAAAGGCCTTGCCAACAAAACATGGTCTGTTACCCATTTTCATCTGGTCGGGCAATCCGAGGGTGGCAAAACACTGTAGCACATGACTAATAGCATGTTTGGTCTTTTCTCCCGCGTGGGCTGAGGCCCAGCATGTGTGGGAGTAGGTGTCGACTGATACAAAAATGGATTTTAACTTACCAAAGGGGGAATAATGAGTTACATCAATTTGCCAAAGATTGTTGGGGCGCAATCCTCGAGGGTTGCTGCCCGAGATTTGGGGGGGTATCTGAAGGAAGCGTTGGCAGGATCGGCAGGCACGCACAATCTTTTTTAAATCAGTTGCCGATGTCTGTGGGTATTTATGTTTCAATAAATTGACGTGAGTAAGTTGGTGGAATGTGGTGGCCTCTGTTACGGAGGGAATAGAGGAGGCTAATTTGTCTGCGGTTTGATTGCCTTTAGAGAGGAGGCCTGGTAGATTTTGGTGGCCTCGCAAATGTTGTACAAATATAGAATGTATTTGTTGTTTGAAAATTGTTTGTGTTTGAATCATTAGAGGGGTACTAGGATTGGAATCTAGTTTAAGATGGGCCTCCATCAATAAAGGTAACAGATTAGCCACATATTGGCTATCTGAAATAAATTGATGGGTTTATGAATGGCATTTAGCACTAATACTATTGTAAATAATTCCTTGAACTGGGGGGGCCTTCTATTGGATGGGATATTGTTTGAATCGGCTGTGGGTCTTGTCCGTTGACAAATGAAGGATATATAACCACGGCTGCCCCCATACGCCCCCCATCGGTAAACACCGTCAGGAAATTTGGATTAGGCTCTCGGATAAAGATTTTTGGGGGCCTCCACTCCAATCTAGTAAAAGAGCTCGTCCACTTATAGGGACCATAATGACAATCAGCGTTACCCCCAAATCCCTCTAATGCTATTACCACTCTTTTATTATTTTTTGTAACCAGGTGAAATCAGATAATCGGTAGGGGATAATTATATCTTGAGGGTCCATTCTAAAAAGCCGATTTGCTATGTGTCTTCCTTTAGTAATGCGATCTGCTACTTGATCAGTTATGGAATATACCCGGGGCGTTCCTCCTATGGCAAGATGAATCCAGTGAATGGGCTCTCCCATCTGGGCCAAAGAGCCAAGCACAGGGTGCTTCCCATGAAAGCACATAAAATCAAAGGCAGCGTGGGATTAAATCGCCTTAAGGATGCCTCATTAATTGACTTTTGTATTTTTGTTTTTTGGGTTATCCCAGCGATAGGGGCTTCAATAGGCCCTTTATCTAATTTCCTTTGCGCTGTCAAAGCGGCTGTCCGTACCTGGTCTTGGTAGGGGAGGGTAAGGCCGCCTGTTGGAGGCCAGTGGTGAACTGATCGCCCGTATCAGAGAGCATGCCATAATTCAGAGGTATAACAGGCTGAGCAGCTTGGTTTCGTTTACCCTGGATTTTACACTTTTCCTGAAAATACGCTGTCCACTTAAGAAAAAGAGTCCCAGGGAGCACAGCCTTAATGAGGTCTCTCCAGTCCCGCAGGACAGGCTCCTGGTGGGCTAATCTTTCTGTAAGGGTGTCTGCCCAAGGTGAGTTAGGCCTGTCCTCTGCCACAGCCTTTTTAAGTTTTTTTAGGTACCAGGCTGCAGGGCGGTTTTCTCCCGGGTTGACATTGACAGTTCCTCCGGCTCTCCCTTTATCCGCATATGGCGGCGGAGCCGAGGGTACAGAGAAGGGATTGGCCGGGGAAAGGGGCTGTGGGGAGCCCTTAGTGTCCCCAAAGGGATTGGAGGGATTGGGAGGTTTCTTAGGGGCTTCGGGACCAGAGGAGGGTGTATGCTCGGCGGCCCCTTTTTCCGCTGGCTTGGGGCCACGGTCAGCGAGGTTTTTCGGGGGTTTTGGGGGAAAACAACTTTTAAGAGCGGAGATGGTGGGGAAAACCCCCAGGGGGGGAATCTCCCCTTGCTCTGTCTGGGCTAGCCTAACTAGCCCCTGAACTCAATCCCAGGTATCCCAAACATAAAGATTACTTTCGGGGAGCCATGGGGCAGTTTTTAAAAGGTACCCCCAGGTCTGGGTGGCTTGGTTATCAGTGAGATTAAGTCCTCGGCTCTTGAGAAAGAGTAAAAGGGATTCTAGGACAGGGTCAGGTTTAGAACTGGACTTCCCCATAATTTATGGGGGGACACTCACCCGCGGACCGATTACCTGTCAGCGTTTCCTTCAGAGCAAGAAGCAGTGGAGCCTCACACGGGGCGCCAGACTGACAGGTCCAGCCCGTCAGCGATGGGGCTGAGCAGGATGATTGAACGCCGACGACCCCGACACAAAACCACATGGAGCCGGGAGACGTGTCAAGCAGGATCTCGTTTATTTCTCTCAGGCAACCCAATTTAAAGCAAAAAGGCAAGGGGGGATCTCCAACAGGAAACTATTCTAACCTATCAAACTAATGGTAGCAGGGGCAAGGAGACGCCCCCTTGCATCCGCTGGGTGCAATTTGTTTCAGGTCTGCTCATCGGAAGTTCCGGTGGTTGTACAGACCTGCGTTCGCAACATGTAGCCCATTCATCGGAAGTTTTGACAGGTGGCCAACGCGCTGTCATCTGGTGGTTGAGCAGACCCCAACAGGATGTGGTGGTACATGCCTATAATCCCAATACTTGGGAGGCTGAGACAGGAAGATTGCAGGCTCAAGACCAGTCTCAGTAACTTTACTCTCACTAATTTAGTGAGTCCCTGTTTCAAATAAAAAGGGCTGGAGGTAAAGCTCGGAGGTAGAATGCCTTTGGGTTCAGTCTCTAGTAAAACACACACACACACTGCATTGGATTTTATAATGTTGGACACATAGTAAAAGTCACTATTTAATAATCTTGTTCTAGGGGTTCGGTTAGCTCAGTGGTAGAGACTATACCTAGTCTTGTTGTAGAGTATTTTAACTTTTTAAAGATATTCTTATTTAACTTTAGAGTAAGAACAACTTATTAGTATAAACTAACTTATTGTAACATTTTTATTGATCTGTTCTGGTGGAAGGTAATTAGGCTTTTCCTAGTTAGTCTCGAATGGCTAGCCCTACGTGTCTCTTCGTGCTGATGCGAGGTGATTCTGCCGAGTGGTACTGAGCTCTTGTCTTTGCAGGCCGTGCTGGACGAGTGTCTAAAGGGTACTGTTACAGACTGATACACAGGGACTTCTGGGACAACTTCATCCCCGATCATGTTGTTCCTGAGATGTTGGTAATGCACCTGTGCTGCTGTCAAAGCTGAGTGTATATGGGTAGAGTTGTACTTGACAGTCATAGATTTGACTCAGGGGCCATGCTCTTCTTAGTCACGGTGCTGGTTTGCCATTCATAAGCACCAGGCTCCAGTGGGCCTCACCCCAGCTCCATTCGTAAGCACCAGGCTCCAGTGGGCCTCACCCCAGCTCCATTCGTGAGCACCAGGCTCCAGTGGGCCTCACCCCAGCTCCATTCGTGAGCACCAGGCTCCAGTGGGCCTCACCCCAGCTCCATTCGTGAGCACCAGGCTCCAGTGGGCCTCACCCCAGCTCCATTCGTGAGCACCAGGCTCCAGTGGGCCTCACCCCAGCTCCATTCGTGAGCACCAGGCTCCAGTGGGCCTCACCCCAGCTCCATTCGTGAGCACCAGGCTCCAGTGGGCCTCACCACAGCTCCATTCTTATGAGAGGGGTGTTTGCTGGCTCGGTAGTAGCACTGGGCCCGAATGCTGCTGTTTCTGTTTCCTTTTATAATGAATAATTATACACCAGCTGTCCCTAGTCTTTTCTTTCTCCTGTGTTTTGTCCTCCTCCTTCCTCTCTTCTCTGAGCTCTGCCTGTGAGCAGGGTCCTATGGTTCTCTTCTTGTCTTTACATCTAAGCTGCTCTCTTCCAGCGCTGCCCCTTGGGAAGCACGGTACTGAAGGTGAAGTTGCTCGGCATGGGCGAGCCCAGGGCCCTGCTGGCCACCGCCCTCTCCCCGCCCAGCCTGAACGACATCGAACGCACCATTCTTCTACTGAAGGAGGTAGGGCTGTCTGCAGCTTAGTGGTGGGGGGGAGGCTGAGATTTTTTCGTGAGTGTGTATGGAGTGGGAACCCCAAATTCATAATTTTTAAGATATTTTGGCTCTTGCAAATGCTCAGCATGTGCTTGAAAAAGCCTGTGGTGGTGACTGATGGGCCATTGCAGGTCCCAGGTCTGTTCCTTGGACCAGCTCTGAGGCCCTTGCTTGTTGAGTGCTTCTGCAGCGCTACCTCTCAGCCCTTGCTCTCCCTCCAGTTCTGCCTCCCGCCCTTAGCTGCCCCAGCCACACTGAAGTCCTGCTCCCGCTTTGGGCTCTGCCCTCCCATTCGCAGCCTGGCCTTGGTCCACAGTTTGCTGGGGCTGTGGGCATCTGCATCTGACCTTGGAGCTGGGGACGCTGCTGGAGTTTCACCCTTAGATAGATGCCTGTTTGTTGTTTTATAAAATACACTTTGTCGAGCTAAGGAAGTTTTTGTGATGGGCTGTGTGGTGTGGTTGTTGGACCCTTTTAGTATGGTGTGTGGCGTATTTGTTAAATTGTGAGCTAAGTAGACCTTTGTGGAAGCCCTTGAATGTTATCTCCCAGTATCATACTTTTTAAAAATAATAAAACAAAGTTTCAAGATTCCTTTTCATAGCGTCCAACTTCTATAAATTGAGTTAGATGTCTTTTGTAATTTTATTCACCAAAACTTGGGCTTTGTTTCCTGTTGTGCGCTCTCTGTCTTAACTGCGAGAAGGTGTGAATGAATCCGTGCTCGCTAGAACACTGATTTATCTTGTGAAGGTCGGGGCCCTTGCAGTTAGTGGGCAGAGAGAAGATGAGAGCCCTCACGATGGCGAGCTGACCTTCCTGGGGAGAGTGCTGGCCCAGCTCCCTGTCAGCCAGCAGCTGGGGAAGCTCATAGTGCTGGGACATGTGTTCGGGTGCCTGGACGAGTGCCTCATCATAGGTGAGTGAGGACGGCAGGTGCGGAGTCTGCGTGGCCCGCTGCCGGCTCATTCTCTGTTTCTTGTCTAGCGGCCGCGCTCTCGCTGAAGAACTTCTTTGCCATACCCTTCCGCCAGCACCTTGATGGATATAGGTACTGAGCATTCATATTGTGGGCTGTTACTTTGTCCTAATGGCACTGAGTGACACGTCAGTTGTCTGTCTGCAGGAACAAAGTGAACTTCTCTGGCAGCAGCAAGAGTGACTGCCTCGCACTTGTGGAGGCATTCAAGGTGAGCCCTGTGTACCACGTGGCCTTGCACTTGTGGAGGCGTTCAAGGTGAGCCCTGCGCCGCCGCCTGTGGACTACGCAGCCACGCAGCACACTGCCTGAAGAAGAGCTGGTGGGCTGGAGGTTAATTTCAGGAGGGCCATCTAAAGCATTACAGTGTGTTGGAACACTAGTAAATAATAATAATAATAATAGTAATAGTAATAATAATAATATTTAGGTAGTAAATTATTTTGAAACTGGATCGCTTGTTTTTAGACATGGCAGGCTTGCAGACAACGAGGAGAGCTACGGCACCCCAAGGTTGGTCGCCTTTCTTTTTTGTTTCTTCATGAACACCCTTGCGTGATCGGATGCCTTGAGGCGTGTGTCTCAGCGTGGTCACCGCTGTGGTCATGGGGGCTCGTAAGTGGCCAGTCCTTTTGAGAGGCCTTTGCTTCGTCTGCAGCTGGGGAGGGGCTGTCCAGGCTGCCCCTGGACAGAGTGGTGGAGCTGTTGCTCACCGCTCTGCCCTGCACTGCGCTGCAGAACCAAGAACCCTGCCACCTTGCTCTTTTCAGCTGTGTTGACATGGGCTTAAAAGGAATTTAACCGGGTCCCTTCCCTTCCCTTAGGTTTTTTCTTCTAAACTGATTAGGCATCAGAAGCCGTTGGTAGGTCTGTCTGGGTGTAGATTTGCTGTCCTGGGCCGGTCTCCACCAGCGAATGTGTGAGCTGTCCAAAAGCTTCCTTTTACCCTCTCAGTCTTCCCTGTTGGTGCAGTTTGCCAGGCGTCTTTCCCGAGCTGGTCAGCTTGTTTCTGCCTTAAATTTTTAGGACAGGTTTACGCCTGTGGTTGGGCCCTGTGTTTTCTGGCTTCCGTGTTAAGTTAGAAGCATTTAGCGAGGGTATTCCGTGGTCACTTGAGCACACTGGTGAGTGGCCTGGTGACTTACTCCCATTGTCGTGTGTGTGTGTGTGTGTGTGTGTGTGTGTGTGTGTGTGTGTGTGTATGTGTGTGTGTGTCTAAGGACAGAACCCAGGGGCATTCTACCTTCAAGATACATCCCCATTCCTGTGTTTTATTCTTTATTTTATTTTATTTTATTTTGGTGGTACTGGGGTTCCTGGAAACCCTTCTACCTCCGGGCTACACTCCCAGATCTATTTTTATATTTTTTTATTTGGAAACAGGGTCTCTTAAGCCAGCGCGGCTGGCTTCTAACCTGCGCGATCCTCCTGTCTCTGCCTCCCAAGCAAGGGGATTACAAGTGTGCGCCACCACACCTGGCTTATTCTTTATTTTGAAACAGGGTCTCACCTAGTTATAGAGGGCCTCACTAAGTAGCTGAGGCTAGCTGAGAACCCATGATCCTCCTGTCTCAGTCTCCCAAGTACTAGGAAGCCTGCCTGCCTGCCTTCTGCCTTCCTTCCTTCTTTCCTCCCCCTCCCCCTTCCCTCTGTCCATCCGTCCGTCCCTCCCTCCCTTCCTTTTTGTGGTACTGGGGATGGAACCCAGAGGCATCTTACCTCTGGGCTATACCCCAGCCTTGATTTTTTTTTTTTTTAGAAACATGATCTTGCTAGGTTGATAAGAGTCTTCCTGTTTGCTGACACTGTCCTCCAGCCTGGAATCCTCCTGCCTCAGTCTCCCAAGTACTAGGATTGACAGGCATGTGCCACCATGCTCAGCTTATCTAGGTTTTCTTTCTTTTTTCTTTTTTTTTTTGTGGGTTTGGAGATGGAACCCAGAGCCATTTGACCTCCGAGCTACACACCCTGCCCAATTTTTTATTCTTTATTTTGAAACAGGGTCTCACTGAGTTGCGAAGGCCATGATCCTCCGGTCTCAGCCTCCCAAATGCTGGGATTACAAGTGTGTGGCACCACGCCCGGCTTCATCTAGATTTTCAATGAGACATATGTTTATAGTGCCCCAATTAAACTAATATATTTCTTTACTGTTGAATATTATGCTTTTCTGTATTTAAAGGATGAACTTGACTGGGGACGGTTAAATTACATTCAAATCAAGAGAATTAGAGAGGTAAGTTTTAAGTTCTTTGACAGCATGGATACAGATAACACTGACTTTGCAGGAGGGGCTACTGCATACCTGCAGTGTACAGGTTGTCATGAATGTTCCAAAAGGTACATCCCCTCTCTGGTTCCCTGTAGCAGGAGGGCCTCAGCGTCCTTACCTTTAAACATGGTAGCAGCGAGGCTCCCTAGTAAGCACCCTTTCAGGTCAAGGAAATCCCCTCCTCTCGTATGTAGTTCAACCAGGAATGGATGATAATCTTATCAGATATTTTTTTCAGTATCTATCAAGCTAAGCCTGTGAGATTTCCACTGTTACCCAGTTGACATAATAAAATGCACTATGGGTTTTCTACTTTTGATCCAGTTTTGTGTTCTTGGAATAAACCTTGATTAATATATTTTATCTCAAAACCTTGCTGGATTCTTAATGCCAGTGTTTTTTCTAGTACGTTTGCAGATGTACTCATGACTGGCCTGGCCTGATATGCACGTGCACATGCCTGTTTGTGCATGCACACACACACACGTGTGCATGTGCGTGTGCACTCACGTGGTAGGATCAGACTTTGGTGTCAGGTTCACACCACCTTTATAGGGCAAGCATCTCCCTATTGCCAGCAACAGCTCTAGGTGGCCAGTTTCTGTTAAGTTGCCTTTTCAAGGGATATGTTTTAAAAAATAGTTGTATTTTCAATTTCCTTGAGAGTTATGGATCCTTTCTGGTTCCTAGCTCTTTTGGAGGTTTTTCTTTTTTTTTCCTGTACTGGGGATGGAACCTAGGGGTATTTTACCTCCAAGCTATACTCCCAGCCTATTTTTTACTCTTTCTTTTGAAACAGGGTCTCACTGAGTTGCAGAGGGCTTAAGTAGCTGAGGCTGTTGGAGAACTTCAATCCTCCTGTCTCAGCCTCCCAAATGCTGGGATTACAAGTGTACACCACCACGCCCGGCTTGAAGTAATTCTTTTTTTTTTTTTTTTTTTGTGTGTGTGTGTGTGTGTGCGCACAACTGGGGGTTAAATCCAGGGCTATTCTTCTGAGCTACACCTTACACCTCAAGCCCCCCCCCTTTTTTTTTGGTGGTACTGGGGGTGGAACCCAGAGGCTTTCTACCTCTGGGCTATACTTCCTGACCCATTTTATATTTTATTTGGAAACAGAGTCTCACTAAGTTGCTGAGAGCTTCACTAAGTAGCGGAGGCTGGCTTTGAACCTGCGTGATCCTCCTGTCTCAGCCTCCCAAGCACAAGCGTGCGCCACCACGCCTGGCTTTGAAGTAATTCTTGATGAATTACATTTTTATTAAAGAATTCATTTTATCTAGATCTTCATGTTTATTAGTGTGTAATTGTAGGCAATTTTCTCATTTAATTTTAAATTTGTGTTCAGTGGTAACAGCTTTTTCATTCGGAATATTGTGTGTTTGTGTATTTTCATTCTTTCTTGGCTATATTTGTGTGTTCAGGGACCCCAAGGCCACCTTCAGCATCAGGTATTTGCTGGAAGGACTCACGGAACCCAGAATACTGTCATATGCCTCTGTGGGGTCATTATGGACGGGGCAGATGGAGAGCAGGAAGGGCAGAGGCACCTGGGGAGGAGCCCAGGCGCCCAGGCGCAGATGCGCAGGTGCCCTCTCGGGGATCTTCAGACGTGCTTAGTTCTCCTGGAAGTGCTTCATGGTGACAGTATGCCAACCAGAGCTGCTTGTTCCCCTTGGTCTTGGTGCCTGGCATTCGTACTGAGGATGCACATATAGGCCTCAGGTGCCCGCTGGCTGACCTCGGCCCCTTAGTCTTCGGCTCTCCCAGAGGTCACGCTGATGTGTCCAGGCCCCACTGTGTAGCCATCCCAGCATAAAGGATCAGCGAGGTGGACGCTCCCTGAGCAGAGAGCCTCGTCAGGCAGGGCCTTCCCAGGGCTTTGCAGTGGCCTCCTAGAAGCTGGGCCAGGAACAGGCTTTGGCTTGTGCAAGGCATGGGGCAAGCATCGTCCTTTGTGGCAGTGAGCAAGGCGTTCCTGTCTTCCTAGAGAATCTGACTCTTGGTTTAAGTTGTTACTTTTACTGAGTAGGTTTTTTGGTGAAGGAAAGATGAAAGATTCTAATGTCATTTTTTATTATTGTTTTATTATTATTATTATTATTATTTTTTGGTGGTACTGGGGTTCCTGGAAGCCCTTCTACCTCCAGGCTACACTCCCAGACCTATTTTTAGATTTTTTTTTATTTGGAAACAGGGTCCCCTAAGCCAGCGCGCGTGGCTGGCTTGGAACCTGCGCGATCCTCCTGTCTCCGCCTCCCAAGCGCGGGGATGACAAGCGTGCGCCACCATGCCCGGCCTCTAACGTCATTTTTTTTTATGGTGGTGGAGATTGATCTCAGGAGCATTCTTCCTCCAAGATGCACCCCCCAGCCATTTTTTTTTTTTTTTTGAAACAGTGTCTCACTAAGTTGCCGAGAGCCTTGCTAAATTGCTTGAACTTGTGATCCTTCTGTCTTCAGTCTCCCAAGTATTGGAATTTTAGGCTTGTGCCACTACACCTGGCTTCATTTTGCCTTTTTTTCCTATTAATTAGTTCTCTTATGTCTCTTGGTTTACTTTTTTAAGTTTCCTGAGATGAGTATTCAGTTTGTTAATATTTTCAATTAAAAGCATTTAAGCCAGGCATGGTGGCACATGCTTGTAATCCCAGCATTTGGGAGGCTGAGACAGGAGAATCTGGGTTTGCGGTCAGCCTCAGCTACTTAGTGAGGTCCTTTGCAACTCAGTGAGACCCTGTTCCAAAATAAAGAATGAAAAATAGGGCTGGGGGAGTAGCTCAGAGGTAGAATGCCCCTGGGTTCCATTCCCAATACCACAAAAATAAGTAAATAAATAAATAAATAAATGCATCTACAGCTGTAATTTTATTGTGAACACAGTTTTAGCTGCATCTCATTGTTTCTGCCTATAATTTCTTATAGGCAGAAACAATGTGTAGTGTTTCTGTGTTTCAGATTTTTTTTTTTTTTTTTTTTTTTTTTTTGGTACTGGGGATTGAATCTGGGGACATTGTACTTCTGAGCTACATTCCCAGCACCATTTTTTAATTCTTTATTTTGAAACAGTGTCTCACCTAGTTGCAGAGGGCCTCACTAAGTAGCTGAGACTGACTATGAATCTTGATCCTCCTGTCTCAGCCTCCCAAGTACTGGGATTACAAGTGTGCATGCTTGGCTTTTGTTTTTTATTTTGAAACAGTGTCTCACTAAATTGTGGAGGGCCTGGCTAAGTAGCTGAGGCTGGCCGTGAGCCTACAATCCTCCTGTTTTAGCCTCCTAAGTACTGGGATTACAGGCATGTACCACCATGCCCAGCTGACTCAGAGTTCTTTAGAAGAGATTTTGATAGTTTCCAGGTAAAAATAAATGCTTATAAATATGTTTATTTTATTTTATTATTTTTATTTTATTTTATTTTATTTTATTTTTGGTGGTACTGGGGGTGGAACCCAGGGGCTTTTCTACCTCTGGGCTATATACATATACTCCCAGACCTCTTTTGTACTTTATTTGGAAACAGGGTCTCACTAAGTTGCTGAGATCCTCACTAAGAAGCTGAGGCTGGCTTTGAACCTGTGCGATCCTCCTGTCTCTGCCTCCTAAGTGCTGGGATTACAAGTGTGCGCCACCATGCCCAGTTTTTTTTTTTACTGCATGTTAGATAAAGTGATGGGAAGTTTTAAATTGATTTTCAGGTAGATACAGTATATGTGATTACAGCCTTATAGGAGATTTCAGTAGTAGAAATACATAGTGTGACATCTGAGTGTCACCCCTCCTTCCCATGGCCCTGGGTTTCTCTTCCTTCCTCGGCAACAGTGGTTTGAAATTTTTCTCTGCTTTCTCCTTTTCTTTTTCTTCCCCTTCCTCCCTTCCTCCCTCCCTTCCTCTTTTCTGATTGGATCCAGGACTTTGGGCATTCTGAACATACACTTTACCACTAAGTTGCATCCCCAACCCCCTTAAGTGGTTTTTCTTAGTTATGTTCACACTTGTTATTGCGTATTTTTCCTTTTTATAATTTATTGGGATAATTTTGAGGTGACTTTTTTATTTGGTGGTACTGGGGTTCCTTGAAACCCTTCTACCTCCGGGCTACATTCCCACACCTTATTTTATATTTTTATTTGGAAACAGGGTCTCTTAAGCCAGCGAGGCTGGCTTCGAACCAGCGCGATCCTCCTGTCTCCGCCTCCCAAGTGTGGGGATTACAAGCGTGCCCACCATGCCCGGCGTGAGGTGACTTTTAATTTATGGTATTCAATTATTCACCAAGGTATTCACCTTGGTTCATAGGTGTTTGGAGTTGTGTGTTTCCATGTGTAGACACTTAAAGTTTGCATTTTGTGCAAGAAGGATTTTGTTACAATTGCATTTTTTTATTTGAATGAATCTTGTTTCCATCGGTCCCTTACCTTGTCTCTAATCACAGATATAGAGCATGTCAGGGCACAGGTTGAGGAAGGGTTTGGAGGACGTCGGCGTGTGGAGGTCATCCGCCCAGGAGGTGCAGTCCTGTGCGTGTTCTGGTTTGCATAGCTGTCCATGCATAGTCTGAGGTCCAGAGGCGCAGTCATCTTCCTGGCTCCTCTGTCAGTGTTGTGCCGAGCATTTTCTTGTCCCACACTTGTTCATCTTTAGTGAGATGCCTCTTGTCCTGTTGTGACGTGTGGATAGTGTCTCCACTGTGCACTTATTTTCTACCTCTGACTAGTGTATGTACATTGAGTCTTCAGATTTCAGTGTATTTTTCTTAGGTGGCTGAATTGTATGAAGAACTGAAGACTAGGATCTCAAAGTTCAACATGTATGTGGATCCTCGGCGGCCCATCTTAGACCAAGAATACCCATATAAACAGCGGTTCATCCTCCAGGTGGGCCCTTCTGGGATTCTTTTTTTTTTTTTTTTTTTTTTTTTGTTAGTACTGGGGGTGGAACCCAGGGGCTTTTTTTTTTTTTTTAACCTTCAGGCTATACTCCCAGACCTATTTTATACTTTATTTGGAGACAGGGTCTTACTAAGTTAATGAGAGCCTCACTAAGTAGGTGAGGCTGGCTTCGAACCTGTGTGATCCTCCTGTTTCAGCCTCCCAAGCACTGGGATTACAAGCGTGCACCGCCATACTCGGCCCTCCTGGGATTCTTTCCCAATTCTTTCTGCTCACTCAGTCTGTGGTTGAGAAGGTACTTCCTTCTGCCATCAGATACAAGCCATGCCTCCCTCATGAGAGATTTTAGGGCTACCACATTCATACCATGCTTGGGAACCAGGAACCAGTCCAGCCTTCCTTGTCTGTACCCTCCCTGGCATTGCACTGATGATCCAGTCCGCCTGCCTGCCTGCCTGCCTTCCTTTTTTTGTGGTACTGGGGATGGAACCCAGGGGCATTACACCTTTGAGCTACACCCCCAGCCCTATTTTTTCTTTATTTTGAAACAGGGTCTCACTGAGTTGCAAAGGGCCTCGCTAAGTAGCTGAGGATGTCCACAAACCGTGATCCTCCCGTCTCAGCTTCCCGAATGCTGGGATTACCATTGTGCGCCACTACGTCTGGCTTCTGCTTGGCATGGCATGTTTCTGTGGTGCTGGCTGACCACTGAATCAGGGGAGGTCTTGTTACAGCTCTTGGAAGGCCGAGGTGCCCTTAATAGTGCTTGGCACCTGCAGCCGATCTCTTTTCATATGCTCAGCAGACACTAGCTTTCATGGCTGTGAGTCCTGATGACCAGTGGTAGGGTGGCACTGTCCCCTCTGGGGTTTTGCAGGGAAGTGCATCGTGGGTGAAGAGTGCTGGTTGGCCAGTGCAGATGACATTGGCTTTCAGATAGGGCCTTTTAAAAAGCTGAGTGTGCTGGGAATGCAGATGTTTTCTGGATATCTCCTGTAGGGCCAGGAGAGAGACTTCTAGGATGTGAAGAAGAGACTCTACAGAGTGAGTGCCTTGTAGAAGGGAATAGCACACTAGCTATGGTGGTGCACGCCTGTAATCCCAGTTCATGGGAGGCTGAGATGAGGATTGCAGGTGTGAGGCCATGGTAGCTTAGAGAGACCCTGTTTCAAAGTTAAAAATAGAGTTTGTGGGGTAGCTCAGGTGAGTAGAATCCCTCTGGGTTCAGTCCAGAATAGCCACCCCCAAACCAAAAGAAGTAAATATCAGATGTGAGCCTGCTGTCCTGGACCAGGCATCCTGAGTAGTTTAAGCTGCACTGCAGGGGTGGGTCTGGGTTAGGGTGGGTAGAGAAAGCTGCCAAGCCTCTGGCTCTGTGTGCGATGGGTGTGTCCTTGCTGGGCTCCCTGCTGCTCCCATGTATTCTGAGCAGTGCTTTAGTTCTTGTGAAGAGAGGGTTGTGTAGCATGTCTGTTACAGGGAGATAACCAGGGGAGTGACTTGCTCAGTGGGAGGAAGGTCCTGTTTGTATGCAAATGATGGCCATCTATTACATGTCAGATGTCCTAGCATGCTGGGGGGAGATTAAAGTGGTGAGAATAACTGATAAAAATGATTCTGCCTCCTTATAAAGATGAACTTTTCTTCCAGGTCGTATTGGCAGGTGCTTTTTATCCAAATTACTTTACTTTTGGACAGCCAGACGAGGAGATGGCGGTGAGGGAGCTGGCTGGCAAAGACCCAAAGACAACCATTGTGGTAGGTGCAGAGGACGAGACGCAGCCCCAGGGCGCGCGCTGCTTGCTGGCTCCAGGTAGAGTGGCCTGTGAGTGTGGCCAGGACCAGCCTCGTGTTTCTCGAGCTGTTTCAGTTCTCGTGAGCATGCTGGGACTCTCGCCAAAGTGATGTTCGGCTGGCTGCCCTGCAGACCCTCTGCCCTCCCTCAGCTCTCCCTCTGACAGACCTGGCTTTACGAAAGGGTCTTAGGGACTTACGTCTCATGAGCTGTTTTGAAGGACATAAGGCACGTTTTTTTAGTAAACTTCAGAATATTGTTTTCTTTAACAGCTTTATCTTATACAACATAACATGTTATTGGTTAACAGCTTAATGCTGTGGTTTAAACCAGCAGTTTCCTGACCTCGATGCCCAGTAGAACTGCTTGAGAGTGTTTATTTATTTACTTTTAAATCCAGATTCGAGAGCCCTTCAAATGTGAACCAGTCGGTATGGCCTAGAAATCAGCACTGAAATAACACCTATTTTGGATCAGTCAGCCACAGGCCCTGACCATTGCATCAGCAGTGTCCAGAGGTTTCCAAATGCATTTGGGTCATCACCCCCTTTTCAGAAAAAAATAACTTAGTGTCCCCCCGGAAATCCCTGCATTCTTTAGCTAGTCAACAGAGATGCAATGACAGTTTTGCCTTTCCTGCATCTGTTTTGCTCCTGCACACCCCAGCGGTGGTGTCACCTACTATGGGAACCTGTGGTTTGTGCCTTCAGCTGCAGTGAAGGGTTTGAGAACTGGACTCTCAGGTTCTCTGGCTGGCGTAAGCCTGAGCCTGGGGCCGGGGAGAGAAGCACGCGGTGGTTAGTCCTGTCACAGCTCGCCTCCCTCTGCGGATGCTCCTCTATTCCTGCTGTTGCCGAGGACGCAGACTCTCAAGGGAAGGGCCCTGATCCCAGAGTGCTCCGAGTGCGGGCCCGTGATTCAGTGAAGGCGTCACTTCCATCGACGTGTGCATACGTGAGAATTCCAGTGCCAGTCTCGGTGCCCTCTGGGGAAGGGGGAGGAGGAATGGTGAGGCCCGCCAAGTGCCGTGCGTGTATCGCTCTCACCACGATGTACATTATGGCGTGACACTGTAATGTTCCAGTAAAGTACCCGAAGAATGCTGATGGAGTCTGTCCACGGTGGAGAAAGCGTGCACTGAGGCTGCGGAGTCACGCCCGCGCAGCTCAAAGCCGTGCGCACCGTGACCGGCCGCGCCACGCTCAGCCCCGCCTGCTGTGTTGTGTCTTACAGCTGAAGCACATCCCCCCCTACGGGTTCCTCTACTACAAACAGCTGCAGTCTCTCTTCAGACAGTGCGGGCAGGTCAGATCCATCGTATTCGACGGTGCGAAGTAAGCAGAATGCTTTGTGATCAAGTTCTCGTGTTGTCAGTGTTGCAGACGCCACTTCCTTAGGACTGCGTGCCCAGATGGGTCTTTTGGAGGCACCACAGCGAGCGCTGGAAATGTAGCCTTGGTTTATTTTGTTTTTCAGCAGTAAGATTTACTGGCTTTTCCAGATGTGAGTGACTAGGTCCGAAGGGGAACGTTTGTGTCTGCGCCAGGACAGCGGCTGAGCGGGCGTGTCTGCGGCGGCGGCGGTAGTGCCCTGTCCTAGGCTCTCAAGGCCCGTGGCTAGTACGCATCTTGTAGGCCCAAGGGTGCCTCTAAACAGAGCTTTCCTGCTCAGTCATGTAAAGCATGTCTGTCCTAGTGACTTTCGAAGACAGACATTGCAGGAGCTCATTTTATTTGGCCTATTTCATTAGCAGGTCAGGAACGAATTGTGGGTTGGAGTGTCATTAGGGATTTCTGTGTTCAACAGGAAATACTTATGGCCAAGAAGACCATTACTTTTTTTTTTGAGGTACCAGGGAGGGAACCAAGGGGCATTGTACCCCACTTCTGAGGTGCACCCAGCCCTATTTTTTAGTCTCTTTATTTTTGAAACATGATCTCACTGAGTTGGGAAGGACCTTGCTAACTAGCTGAGGCTTTCTGTGAACCATGGTCCTCTGGTTTCCACCTCCTGAATGCTGGAATTACAAGCATGCGCCACCATGCCTGGGTGGCCATTTACAGATTTAAGTTGACTTTTAATTTTTTTTGTGTGTGTGGTTCTGGGGTTCCTGGAAACCCTTATACCTCCAGGCTACACTCCCAGACCTATTTTATTTTTGGAAACAGGCTCTCTTAAGCCAGCACGGCTGGCTTTGAACCTGAGTCTCTGCCTCCCAAGCGGGTGTGTGTGTGTGTGTGTGTGTGTGTGTGTGTGTGTGTGTGTGGTTTACAAGTGTGTGCCACCATGCCCAGCTTTATTTATTTATTTATTTATTTATTTATTTATTTATTTATTTATTTATTTTGTGTGGTACTAGGGGTGCAACCCAGGGGCTTTCTACCTCCAGGCTATACTCCCAGACCCATTTTATATTACTTGGAAGCAGGGTCTCACTAAGTTGCTGAGAGCCTCATTAAGTAGCTGAGGCTGGCTTTGAACCTGTGTGATCCTCCTGTCTCAGCCTCCCAAGCACTGGGATTATAAGCATGTACCACCACACCCAGCTGACTTTTAATTTTTAAAGCTATTAATGATTTTTTTCAGTGTTCTCTTTTTTTTTTTTTTTTTTTTTGGTGGTACTGGGGATGGAACCCATAGGCCTTCTACCTCCAGGCTACACTCCCAGACCTTTTTTATATTTTTTATTTGGAAACAGGGTCTCTTAAGCCAGCTGAGGCTGGCTTCGAATCTGCGCGATCCTCCCATCTCAGCCTCCCAAGCGCAGGGATTACAAGCGTGCGCCACCACACTTGGCTCTCTCAGTGTTTTAAGATTCTTAATTTGACAAAGCTTTGAAAATCTAGGAAGTAAGAACAATTTTACTTTTTCTTTGATTAGTGTCCACTTGAATTGAACGTATTGAGTCCATTTTAATTTGACTTAATTGCCCCCAACATTTTAAATTCCATTTCTGTGATTAATACATTGATTTTTGTTGGTAGGCCTGTGAATGCTCTCTGTGGTGGTTTTGTAACCCTAATAAGCAAAACCTTCCTGAAGTACACTTAGTAATCTTATAGATGTAATGAGTTAAACTTAGGGTGTCTTACACATTTTCCGAAATGTAATAAACTACAAACAGTCGAGTACTTGGTCATACCTACAAAATAAATGATTGAAATGAGCCCCAGCCCCCGCGCCCACTGACCTGGGAAGCGCAGCTGCCGGGTGGAGGCGGGTTGGCCTCCCGCGGGCGCTGTAGCAGATAGCCACATCTGGCTCACTGGCTTTCCTCCTAGGTGGAGTCTGCCCCACAGTCTTCCTGTCTGGGACCTCCGTATAAGTATTTAATGACAGTATGCCACGTGCTTTATTATTTTTGGCTTTTTAGTCACAATAGAAACGGTGTGCCAATATTTATGAGAGCAACAGCACTCTTTCTGGTTATGTTTGTACCAGTTCTAAGGAATCAAATGTTAAAGGCAACGCGAGATAAAATAGTAATCAAAGAATACGGAATGTGCTTTTGGGTGGTACAGCGGGCCAGCTGTGTGCAGAACCCATGTGATGTGTGGAGGGTGTACAGGCCCTAGTATGCTAGACACGGAGTCCCCACGGATGCT
Organism: Muscardinus avellanarius; assembly: GCF_963383645.1. Lineage (NCBI taxonomy): Eukaryota > Metazoa > Chordata > Mammalia > Rodentia > Gliridae > Muscardinus > Muscardinus avellanarius. The sequence continues at coordinate 106,437,255 of NC_137798.1, forward strand.
TCTCACTTAGTGGTGGGGAGGTGAAGTTGGCTCCACACTGGCCACCTGCTGTGGAATGTCATGGAGCAATGTCAGAGGAGAGTCTGCCTGGGCCCACAAAGGGAGCCGTGCTGTTCACTCGGTGGAGCGGCGAGAGCTGCACGGTGTCAAGAGGGTCTGGCGGGGTGTGGGGGTTAGCGTCCTGCGAGATTAGATGGCCACGTGGAGACTCCCTTGTGCTCCACTCTGCCCTGTGTTCTGTGGGCTGCAGCCAGGCTGTGCAGAGGCAGAACGTTACGGGAGAGGAAGCCAGCCTGGAGCGCTTACAGGAGTCCAGAGCAGAGAAGGTGCTGCCAGTCTGGTGCCACTTGGCACGAGGAGGAGGCAGCAGGTGGGCAGGAGCCCTTGGGTTTGGCAGTCGATCGCCTTGAAGGACGAGAGAGAGAGAGCTGAGGAGGGCCAGGTGTCGGCAGGAGCTGGGGAACGGAGCAGGCTGGGAGGGGCAGTGCACAGACTCTCCCGGGACACATCTGGCTGCAAGTACTCCTGAAAGAGCAGAGGCAGGGAAATGTGGTCTAGAGCTGAAGAGACATTACGTCTAAGGAGAGACTTAGCCCTCCAGGGAGGGGTGATGGAAGCAGCTGTGCAGCTCGGGCAGTGGGTAGAAGGAGAGTGCACTATTACCTGAAGCCCGATCACTGGGGTGCTGGAGGGGAGGAGTGGGAGGGGATGTGCTGGTGTGTGGAGGAGAGGTCCAGGAGGCGGGAAGAGTGGAGGGCATTACAGGCACGGGGCTGCCACAGGTTAGGAGTCTAAGGCGTGGGCCCCTTGACACCCAAAGCGACACATTCCCCAGACAGCTCATGGCAGTGGGGCGGAGGGGGTCAGAAAGCTTTGTGCACAGCTGGGTGACATTTGCTCTGGGGCTTTGTGGCATTCATACACATACAGTGTGAGCTTGTAGCTTTTTGTCTTAATGTCAAGGAATGTCTGGCATCCCTTCCTTGATCCGTGCTTGGTTCTCATCCCTCCGGAGAAAGGAGTAGACGAGCGCCCTGACCATTTGGGGTGATGAGGGTGGGCACTCATCAGCATCGCTGGTAATGAATTTGGTTGCTTTGGAGGGAGGCAGTCAAGTTCAGGAGCATGGGTCATCTGTGAGGGTTTCTGGGTTTTATAATAATTTAAATAAGAACCTGCCATTCTGTTCTAACCATGAAAAGTAAGGTTTCTTGGCTCAAACTTCCACGTGCAGTTAATACCCACTCTGCATCATATTGTATGAGACTCATACCTGGTTCCAGGTTAATGACCTGTCCGTGTAGCTTTTATTTCCCCTACTGGATATTTTTTCTCTGAATTAGTACTTTTTATTGATTAGAGTGAAGAGTGACTGGCATTGCGAGAAAGGTATAGTGAGAATTTCTGCGGAATCTTGAGAGAAATTAACATGTGGTCCTTTTTTATCAAGTGCCTCATAAACTAATTTTAATTTGTATTTGTGGAGCAGAGCCTTTGTGGAGTTTTCACGGAACCCGACAGAGAGGTTTACAACCCTTCCTGCGGTGTATATGGCCGTCAAGATGGCCCAGCTGAAGGTGCCCCTGGAGCTCAGCGTTCACGCTGCAGAGGAGATTGAAGGGAAGGTGCAGGGAGGACCGGTGTCCAAGCTCAGGAGCACGAGGTATCTAGAAGACCGGCCTGCCCCGCCGGCCGCTGTCCTCACGGGCTTCTCAACCGGCTCTGCTCGCTGCTAGCTTTTGCTCGCGCTGCAGGCCCTGGTGTTGTGTTTCAGCACCCGCCTTTGAAGCCTGCTTTCATCGCCAGCTTGTGCGTGCGTGCGTGGGCACAGCTCCACCTCTCTGAGCCTCGGTGTTCATCACCAGGCTGAACTCTGGGACCCCGGCCCCAAGAGGCTGCTGAGAGGGCCGAGCGAAGTCAGTCATAGAATTTTCAACTTAGAGTAGCAGTCACATCTAATGTTAGTTTTTCTTCTTTCTTCTTGAAATTACGCATTTTCTTTTGAAATTCTCTTCTTAAGCAAAGTGGGGTTTTCTTTGTTTTGGAGGGTGTGGCGGGGTACATAGTGGAGATGCAATTGGAAAGGGCTGGTTGCTTGTAGGTACACGCGGCCAACTGGTACTGTTCCCTCCACCCCTGTGCAGTCTGGTTGGCTCAGGGGAGAGTGCTTGCCACTTGGCAGAAGCCTTGAATCCTGGATCTTCTTTCCCCTGAACACAGTTCAAACATACTTTGATTTGTTGTCTTTCCTTTTTGTGGTACTGGGGATTGAACTCAGGGGCATTCTACCTCTGAGCTACACCCCTAGCCCTTTTTATTTTATATTTTGAAGCAAGATCCTACTACATTGCTAGTAAAGTTTTGCTAAGTTACTGAGGCTGGCCTCAAACTTGTGATACTTCTGTTTCGACCTCCCAAGTACTGGGATTATAGGTGTGTTCCACCACACCCAGCTTCAAGCACCCTTTAGTGTTTGTAACAGATTCTTTGCCCCTTTGCCTGCATTCTTACCTCCACATGGGCAGAAAGACTGAAATCAATTCTTATTTATAGTCTTTGTAATCCTAGGAGGAACTTGGTGGGCATCTGAGGGTTGGTGAAGGAAAGAAAGAGCGTTCCATCTGGCTTCTAAGCATTCGGGAGTGTGGCAGGCTTGGTTCTCAATACCCAGAAGACCAGCCTGCTTGTCGGTTGGACTTTACTGACATGTGTACCTACATGCTGAGTGATTCTGAGGAATCATTCATTGCTGAAAGAGAAATTGGATTAGGTCTTTCATAATTTTTCCATTTTAGAACAAAATATTAGGAAAGGAACAATTTATGCTTTGCAGATTTGTTTTCATATCCCAGAACTTTACTGTTTACTGTCTTATTTCTCTAGGTGTTACATAATATTCTTTGGTCTTACATTGTACAGTGGTGTGTGTGTGTTTTCTTTTTTGTGTGTGTGTGTAGTAATGAGGGTGGAACCCAGGGGCTCTTCTATCTCCGGGCTATACTCCCAGACCTATTTTATATTTTATTAGAAACAGGGTCTCAATTGCTGAGAGCCTCACTAAGTAGCTGAGGCTGGCTTCGAACCTGTGTGATCCTCCTGTCTCAGCCTCCCAAGCGCTGGGATTACAAGTGTGCGCCGCCATGCCCGGCAGTGTGTGTGTTTTAACACAACATTAGGTCAAGTGTGGTTTTGTAGTTTTCTGAAGTCAAAACCACTCCTGAAATTACAAGGTAGGAAGCATTACAGGTTCTAGATTTAGAGTTTATACCCTTGGAAGCAGATATTCTAGCTGATCATGCTGGTGCATGCCTGTGTATACTCTTAGTATTTGGGAGGCTGAAACAGGATCACAGGTTCGAGGACAGCCTCAAACATAGCTGGCAAAACCGTTTCAAAATGAAAAACATTAAAATGGCTGGGTTGTAGCTTAGAGGTAGAATGCACCTGGGTTCATCCTCAGTATCGCCAAATGAATTAAAAAAGTAGATATTTCAGAAGAGTACTGGCTTTTAGAATGTATTCTTAAAGCTGGGTATAGTGGCACATACTTGTAATCCCAGAGTTTGGGAAGCTGAGACAGGAGGATCCTGGTTCACGGACGGCCCCAGCTACTTAAGCCTTTTGCAACTCAGAGACACCCTGTTTAAAAATAAAGAATAAAAAATCAGGCTGAGGGTGTATCTCAGAGGTAGAATGCCCCTGGGTTCCATTCCCAAACCCGCAAAAAAGAAAAAAGAAAAAAAAAAAAAAGAAGTATATTTGGAGGACAACACAGGCTATTCAGGAAGCCACAATAGTTCCCTTCAGGCCAGCGGCTTAGAAGAGGAAAGGTGGGGCGGCCGGTCTCAGCCCCTGGCCGCTTGGCCTTGTTTCTCTGGGAAGTCGCTCTCCTCATGGCTCTCCAGAGCAGAGAGCGAGCTGTAGAAAGGAGCTGGGCCTGGCTTTCCCCTTCAAGGGCATGCCCAGTGACCTCCTGTGCTAAGTCCGCCACAGCAGGGCCACGGTCGGGCCACCAAGCTTTCAACGAATGACCCTTTGAGGGACTCTAAGATCTAAACTCTAGCACTGGCTTAGGGATTTTATTAAAATGTTGTCTTGTAAAAATATTAGAGTAGGTCAAGTGACAACCTCATATGTAAACATGGTGTTTTTGTGGGGAGGGAGGAATACTTGATTTGTATTGTCCTTTTATAAAACTTGTGTTTTGTAGGGTAAATGTGGACTTCCAGAAGCAGACCTTAGATCCTATGCAAGTCTCATTCAACACACTGGACAAGTCCCAGACAGTTGCCGGCCTCCTCCTAACCATCGATGTCACTGAGGTGAGAATGGTGTATCCCCACACCTGAGACTGTCCTGTGTGCACATTCCTAAGCTTATCCACGTGGCCTGCACCCTAATGTGTAGGAATGTGCCTGAGCTAGCAGTTTGTTCTTGTTAAATTAGAATGTGGCTAAGGTGGAAAAGGAAGCACATATTTTTTTTTATTTTTTGGTGGTACTGGGGTTCCTGGGAGCCCTTCTAACTCCGGGCTATACTCCCAGACCTATTTTTTATATTTATATTTGGAAACAGGGTCTCTTAAGCCAGCACGGCTGGCTTCGAACCTGCGTGATCCTCCTGTCTCTGCCTCCCAAGTGTGGGGATTACAAGCGTGCGCCACCATGCCCGGCACACATATTTATTTTAGAATCAAAGTTACATTTTAAAATATCAAGTACTAGCTGGGCGTGGTGGCACATGCTTGTAATCCTAGTGCTTGGGAGGCTGAGACAGGAGGATCACACAGGTTCAAAGCCAGCCTCAACTATTTAGTGAGGCTCTCAGCATCTTAGACCCTGTTTCCAAATAAAGTAGAAAATAGGTCTGGGAGTGTAGCCCAGAGGTAGAAAAGCCCCTGGGTTCCACCCCCAGTACCACAAAAAAAAAAAAAAAAAGAAAGAAAAGAAAAGAAAAGAAAAAATATATCAAGTACATTTAAAATACTAAACTAAAATATTTAGGAAATACATGTCAAAAATATAGTTGGCATATTGATATGTGCCTGTGTAGTTGAGCTTCTGTCAACAAAACTAGCACTGACACCATTATTATTGGGGTGTGGTTTTACTTCTTTGAAATAACATTTCAGTAAGAATACTTGTATGTTTTCTGATAAATCTGCAGCTACACCTCACTGGGGATTCCATGCAGAGATGGGTTCCAGCCAGACTGGAGCGCGGATGTCTGTGGGCCCTCGTGGCCTGTGAGCTGCTCAGCAGCACCTTTTTTTTTTTTTTTTTGGTGGTACTAAGGATGGAACCCAAGGTCCTTCTACCTCCGGGCCTCACTCCCAGACCTATTTTCTATTTTTTATTTGGAAACAGGGTCTTTTAAGCCAGCTAAGGCTGGCTTGGAACCTGTCACAACTTCCCAGGTGGGGGTTACAAGCGTGTGCCACCACGCCCAGCTTTTAGCAGTGCCCTTTTGATGGAACATTCACTCTTTTCTTTCTTTCTTTCTTTCTTTCTTTCTTTCTTTCTTTCTTTCTTTCTCTCTCTCTCTCTCTCTCTCTCTCTTTTTTCCCTTTCTTTCTCTTTCTTTCTTTCTTTCTTTCTTTCTTTCTTTCTTTCTTTCTTTCTTTCTTTCTTTCTTTCTTTCTTTCTTTCTTTCTTTCTTTCTTTCTTCTGTACTGGGGATGAAGCCCAGAGGAATTCTACCTCCAAGCTTCACCCCCAGCCCTATTTTATTTTTTATTTTGAAACAGGGTCTCACTAAGTTGCAGAGGGCCCCACAAATTGCTGAAGCTGTCCACAAATCTGCAATCCTCTTGTCTCAGCCTCCCAAGTACTGGGATTAAAGTATGTGCCACTATGCCCGGCTGAAAACCCACTTCTCTATGCCAGGCCCCACCTGCCACCGCCCAGCCAGCGGACTGTGCGTTCACGCCACACCAGGCCCTCACCAGCCTGGAGGGCACTGAGCCCGGGGGCATTGGCTTGGCATCTGGGCTAAACATAGGCAAAATGATTCTTCTCTAATGCGACCTTTGGGAGCCTTTAGAACTTGGCTGTGCTCTGAGTCTTGTTCCTCCGAGAACAGAATTGATGACACACATTTCCTTGCTGTGTTTGGCAAGAACCCCTCTATTTTTCTCCTCATAAGCACCCATTAGCAACCCGTGGAATGCGCATGTACCCGGGAAGGAGCTTGTGCCGTGCCGTGTGGCCCCTTTGCAGGCTTCACTCTGCCCATCCCCTCCTTTTTAGGTGGTGGAAGTGGGGCACTTCTGGGGGTACAGGACTGATGCAAGGAGCTCAGAGCTGCTGAGGAAGCTGACTGCGGAGATGAACCAGCTGGAGCTGGTGCCCCTGCCAGCTCACCCACACCCAGACTTGGTCTGTCTGGCGCCTTTTGCTGACTTCGACAAGGAAAGCTACTTTAGAGCCCAGATTCTTTATGTTTCTGGAAATTCTGCAGAGGTACGTTTTATAACAATTCATTCAAAGGAAAAGGAGATGAACTTACATCAATTTATAGAAAGTCTTTTCTAAATGTTAAAAAGTGGACAATGAGAGAGAGTGTTTCTCTGGTCGTGTGTGGATTTGCGTTCAGGGTCTCTGAGAAGTGTGCAATCACAGACTAGAGCGTGGCCATTGTCTTCAGCACCAAGTAGGCCTTGGTCTTGACCCTGAATCAAGTGTTCTCTTTACCTTCTAGGTGTTCTTTGTAGACTATGGCAATCGGGCTCATGTGGACCTAGATCTCTTAATGGAGATTCCTTGTCAGTTTCTTGAGCTTCCATTCCAGGTAAGCTGGAGAAGATTCTAGTCTGAGTGTTGAGTGCTAGGAGGGATCTGGCTGGAGATCCTGGGCCCTGCTCTTTAGCTTAGCATAGCACAGCCCAGGCCTCGCGTGGGGAAGGGGCTTGTGTCACAGGAGCCGAATTCGGCTTCTACTCAAAGAAAATATTGCCGTAGAGGTGTTTTTGTGTGTGTATGTGGTACTAGGGATTGAACCCAGGGGCATTCTACTTCCAAGTCACACCCCAACGCCCAGCTCTATTTTATTTTTTAAAACAGGGTCGCTAAGTTTCTGGGAGCCTAGCTAAGTTGCTGAGGGAAGTCTTGGACCTGAGATCCTCCTGTCTCAGCCTCCCAAGTACTGGGATTACAAGAGTGGGCCACCATGCCCAGCTTGCCAGAGGTATTTTTGACATTATTTTTTTTTTTTGAGTGAGTTAAATATATGAAGGATTTCAGACTTAGCAAACAAAAATCCTTTAGTATTTCAGTATTCTGGTTGTGTTGACACCAGGCAGAATTAGGGGGGCTGGACCCATGTCTGCATGTGCCATATGCCCCTTTTAGGAGTGTAAAAATGGTCTAAGTGACTCAGCACTGCTGCTGTTGATAAAAGCAAAGCCGGGCTTCTTCAGGGGTAAGCTTTCACTCCCCCAGATTGTTAGAGGGGGCTTTTGAGATGACGATGAGCTACATGAGCAAGGTCATGTTCTATGGTTTTTTTTTTTTTTTTTTTTAGTACTGGGGATGGAACCCAGGGGCATTCTACCTCTGAGCGACACCCCCAGCCCTATTTTTTATTCTTTATTTTGAAACAGGGTCTCACTAAGTTGTAGAGGGCTGGCTACACGCCTGCAGTCTTCCTTCTCAGCTTTCCGAGGACCGGGATTACAAGTGTGTGTCACCACACTTGCCTTCCCAGCCCTAGTTTTCAGAAGGCCTCACTCAGTAGCTGAGACGGACTGCGAGCCTGTGATCTTCCTGTCTCAGCTTGGTGTGTGTATAGTACTGGATTACAAGTGTGTGCCACTACTCCCAGCCCTATCTTTATTCTTTATTTGGAAACAGGGTCTCACTAAGTTGCGGAGGGCCTCACTAAGTAGCTGAGGCTGGCTTCGAACCTGTGCGATCCTCCTGTCTCAGCCTCCCAAACGCTGGGATTACATGTGTGGCCACCATGCTTAGCTCTAGTGGTATTTGGGGTGAGTATTTTACTCATTTGCAAAATGGGTTCAGTGAGCTTTTCTGTCTTGTAGGCTTTGGAGTTTAAGATTTGCAAGATGCGGCCCTCGGCCCAGTCTCTGGTGTGCGGCGAGTGCTGGAGCAGCAAGGCCAGCGAGCGCTTTGCCTCCCTGGTGAACGGGAGTGCCCTCCTGGTGAAGGTCTTCTCGGTCGTGCACAGCGTGCTGCACGTGGATGTGTACTGCTGCTCAGGACTGCAGGATGCCATCAACATAAGGGACGTTCTCATCAGGGAGGGCCACGCCGAGCTTGCAGAGGAGCCCTACGAGTCGCAGGTGGGGCCTCGGTCCTCGTTGAGTGCAGGCTGGGAGTGCGCTTTGCTTTGGCTCTGGGGTCTGAGGGATGATGGAGAGATGGGGAGTTGCTTTTCATCATCTGGAGTGCTGTATTAGGATCTGTGACACTTCTAGATTTCTCTGAAACTACATTATGGTGGCTGGATATTATTTCTGTTTGCTGTTCAAACTGTTATTTTTCTTTTTGAAATGAAAATTAAATTTGAAAATATTATATGTTTTTAATGGATTCAAAAAACTTTCTTCATAATGGAAATCATTAAAAATATTTATTTCAGCTGGGCGTGGTGGCGCACGCTTGTAATCCCCGCGCTTGGGAGGCTGAGACAGGAGGATCGCACAGGTTCGAAGGAAGCCTCAGCTACTTAGTGAGGCTTTCAGCAACTTAGTGAGACCCTGTTTCCAAATAAAGTATAAAATAGGTCTGGGAGTATAGCCCGGAGATAGAAAAGCCTCTGGGTTCCACCCCCAGTACCACACACACACAAATTATTTCAAGTATTTCAAAGTTCCTTTCAACTTTTTTCTTTCTTTCTAAATCAGTTATAAAGTTCTTTTTCTTTCTTTTCTTTTCTTTTTTTTTTTTTTGGTGGTGGTCCTGGGATTCCTGGAAACACTTCTACCTCCAGGCTACACTCTCAGACCTATTTTTATACTTTTTATTTTGTAAACAGGGTCTCTTACGCCAGCACGGCTGGCTTCGAACCTGTGCGATCCTCCTGTCTCCACCTCCCAAGTGCGGGGATTACAAGCGTGCGCCACCACACCCGGCTTTTTTTGACTTTTAAAATGAATTTGATAAAACTTTCTTCTTACTCCTTATGATGTACAGATCAGAATAAGATTATGCGTATGAAATGTTTTTATTAGGTTGGAGTAAGGTACTTCTAATAATGTTTGCCTTTAAAGAATTTAATAGTATTTCATTTAACTCAATATGTCTAAACTATTGTCACTTCAATTTCTAGTCAGTGTAAAGAGTAATATAAGTTTTCCTTTTAACAAGCCAAACTTTTCTTGCCTTGTTTAGCAAAGCCATGAAGTTCTCGAGTGCCTCTTTTCCAAGTCTGTAGACAGCGTGGCAGGCGGGTGTGTGTCCTCTGCAGGGAAGGGCGATGAGAAGCACCTGATTCAGATCTTGCTGGAGAGTTCTTCCTCCAATAGACTGGGCACCCCGAACTGCAAGGTGGGCTGGAGGGCTTGTTTAAAGAAAAGTGTGATGCCATTGTACACGGTACAGTAAGAATTGCAGTCATAGTCAGAATGGCTCTTCTTTCCTGTTTTTTTGTTTATTTAGGTACTGAGAATTGAACTCGGGAGCATCCTACTTCCAAGCTACACCCCCAGCCCTATTTTATTTTGTTTTCTTTTTCTTTTTCTTTTTACAGTACTGAGGATGGAACTCAGGGACATTCTACCTCCGAGCTACAAATCTTTCAGTGAGTTGCAAAGAACCTCACTAAGTAGCTGAGGCTGTCCATGAGCCAACATCCTCTGGTCTCAGCTGGGATTACAAGCATGCGCTGCCATGCCCAGCTAACAGGGTCCCGTTAGGTTGATGAGAGTCTCACGACTTGCCGAGGCTGTCCTCGAACCTGCGATTCTCCTGTCTCAGCTTCACAAGTACTGGGATTACAGGTGTGCATCACCACACTCACCTGGTTTTCGAGCTATTATTTTTCTCACAGTGGAGCCTGGATTCCTAAGAAGTAAGCTGGGGTTTAGTGCCCAAGGAAAGCTCTGCATAACTTCTGTCTTGCTTTTAACCTTTCCAAGATGAGAAGTGCAGTTTTCCTGATGGAAGGAAATGTGGTGTGCTGCCTTTGGAACTGTTGCCAGTCTGGGTTTCCTATGGCCTGCCTGGTGGTTGGGTGCTGAGAAGACGGCTGGCTGGAAGGTCCCTTTCCTACTGGGGGACTCCACTTTGATTACCCCAGCTTCTGGCCCTGTGGCCTCAGGCCTACCCGTTGGCCCTGGTTGGTCTTGTGCATTTAAAGGAATGATACTCTTACTAAAGTATTCAGTACCATTTCATATTATATATTTATAGGAATCAGTTGCATTCATGATACCTTGTTTAAGACACCTTTATTTTTTTCAACCCAGTACTCAGGATGGAACCCAGGGGCATTCTACCTCTGAGCTCCATCCCAGCCATATTCTTCATTCCTCCCTCCCTCCCTCCTTCCTTTCTTTTTTTTTTCTTTCTTTTTGTGGGTCTGGGGATGGAACCCAGAGGCATTCTACCTCTTGAGCTACACCTCCAGCCCTATATATTTAATTCTTTATTTTGAGACAGAGTCTCACTGAGTTGCAAGGGGCCTCACTAAGCAGCTGAGGCTGACTGCTAACTGGATCCTCCTGTCTCAGCCTCCCCAATGCTGGGGTTACAAGCGTGTGCCACCACCCCTGGCAAGGCACTTCTTTCTTACTGACTCTTATTTTACTGGGAGCTTTGAAGGTGTGCGCTGGCCCTGGATGTTCAGAATCCGTGTCGTGTGTCTGCTCATTGGCCACTGTGTTCTGTCTGCAGGCCATACTCCGTGGGCCTTTTAACCCTTATGAGCTGAAGTGCCATAGTCTGACCAGAATATCCAAGTTCAGGTATGATTGATTTCCCAGGAAACCTTTTTCTCTTCTCCTCCATTTATAGACCTCATCAGAAGCTAGTCTTTCTTCCTTTCTAAACTGTCAGGATGTTTTCATTCAGCCTAGTTTCCTTGTTTGCACACCAGAGGTGTTCCTTCTGTCTCCCATGAAGCCGTTCTCTATTAGCGTCCTGCAGTGTTGCTCATGAGACTCGCCTTCAGTCGGTGTGTGTGTGTTACTCTGCGGGTCTGTGAGTGCCCTGTGTGCCAGGAGTGGTGTGTGTGAGCGGGTCACACTGGTGAGCAGGGCGTGCCTGTCATCTTCAGGATCGCCACGGGCCAGTGGTGGTGGAGGGAGAACACTGTGCCGACAGCGTAGGGTGACAAGGTCTTGATGGAGTGGCTGAACATGCTGAGGCCCTGGGCCCGGCCAGAGCTGGAGGGCCGTGGAGGCTTTCCAGAGAAACCCGAGGCCGTCCAAGGCAGATGGTCATGGCGGGAGCCGAAGGTTGGGGTGGTTCCAGTGCCAAGTGCCTTGGACTGAATTTGAGGGTTTGCACTTGTGAGGGCTTGGAGTAAGTCTGGTATGATTTGGAGGATCCACAGGGGAGCAGGCTCTATGCCTTTTGGCAGGTTCATCAGCCGCATTTTAGGCTTCATCCAAGCACATGTGGGAAGCCTCACGAGGTACATTTAATAAGGAGCACTGTGGTTCAGGCACAGCACTGCACACCTGCCATCCCAGTATTGGGGAGACTGAGACAGGAGGGGAGCAGGTTTGTGGTTACCCTCAAAATAAAAGAATGAAATAGGGCTGAGTGTGTAGCCAGAGGTAGAGTGTCCCCCAAAGATCACTTTGGGCGAAGCCTGGCCTTTTAAAGTTCTTCCAAAGGACAGGTGGCGGGGTGTCCCTGGGGAGCCAGCCTTTGCGATGCAGATGCTCCGCCCACCTGGACCCTGTGAGTGAGTGTGCACTTTCACAAGCCCCCTGGAGCTCTGCATTGCTTGGATGCAGTGGATTTCAGAGTAGAGGAGCCCTCGGGCAGCAGGTGCAGACAGGGGTGGCTTGCCCAGCACCTTCAGGAATGGCACTAACTGGCTAGAGCTTGATTGAGATGATGAGGGATGAGGAGAAATGTGGGTGCCTTGTGGAGCTGAGCCAGCCTCTGCTGAGAGGCAACAGGAGTCGGTGGGCCCACTGGTGCCGCTAGCTCAGGGTGTGGAGTGAGTTCAGCCCTCACACGCAGGAGGTACTTGAGGCCGAGGAGAAGTCTGTCCATAGAAGACAGGCGGAGTGCAGAGTGGGGAGGGCGCAGAGCAGCCTCCTGGAGCCTGGGCCACCTGTGGCCCGTCACATTTGCCTGTTAGTGGTGCGCTCTGTGCCGGGCAGTCTCCACCGCCTCCTCAGTGGCCAGCAGCTGTGTCCCGCTCACGCCTCCTTCCAGGTGCGTCTGGATTGAGAAGGAGAGCGTCAACTCCGTTGTCATCAGCGATGCCCCAGCAGACCCGCACCAGAGGATGCTGGTCGCAGCCTCTCTCTCAGTCAACACAACTGGTAGGTGGGCCTGTCTTGCCCAGTGTGCTCGCTCCTTTCCGCGACTTGGGTGGCTAGCAACAGTTATCCTTGCGTGTTACAGCGTTAGGCTGTTTTTGGAGTGCATTGGCTGGTATGCATGTTAAGAAATGAAGCATCATTACTTTTCATATAAGGATGTGTCACATTCACTTGTTCCTCCATGCTGGCTACAAAGAAGAATAAATCTAAGTTCTTAGCCCTGGAAAGTCCAGTAGTCTAATGAGAGAGAGAGAAAAGAGTGAGCAAATGATTTATCCCCACATGGATAAATGCCGAGCGCTTTCATGAGGTGTGTAGCTCTCGGGTACATGGAGTTGGGAATTAGGGGTACCTTCAGGGGACCCATGGGGAAAGGCTTGAAGAAGAGGTGATGTGGGTGAATGGGACCAGCTAGGATGAGGTGCAGGCCCAACACTGACGTTCCTTCTGCTCTGATAGGTTCTGCTATGCTGCTGAGAGAGACCTCTCTGATGCCCTCCATCCCCGGCCTCCCGGCGCTCCTCAGCATGCTATTTACGCCCGTGATGGAGTTGAGGTAAGAGGCGGGTGTGTGGCACACGCTTGTGCCCCCAGTACCTGGGAGGCTGAGACAGGAGGATTGCACGTTCAAAGCCAGCCTCTGCAACTCAGTGAGACCCTGTTTCAAAAAAAAAAAAAAAAAAAAAAGCCATGGTGCCTGCTTTTTCCTCGCATTGGCTACTGTACAGTGAGAGTCTTGATGAAGAACAGTGGTCCTCCCCTCCTTTGAGGGAGAGCATCCACAGAAGAGTTTGGCCGTGGCAGGGCTGGCGATTCAGTTTGATGCAACCTTATCATCGATGGACATACCGCTCCTGACTCAGGGCAGTTTGATTCTGACTCTTTCTCTTTGAGACACAGGGTCTTGCTTTGTGCCACACAGGCCTCTGACTCACGACCCTCCTCACCTCAGCCCCTTGAGAAGCTGGGTTTGGAGGCGTGCATCACTGTGCCTGCCTTCAGACTCTGATTTGTTTTTACTTTATGATGGTGTGAAAGTGGTGCCTGTTCAGTAGAATCCGTACTTTGAGGGGTTTTGTTTGTTTGTTTGTGGTGCCGGGGATAGAACCCAGGGGCATTGTACCTCCGAGCCACACCCCAGTCCTATTTTTTAGTCATTTATTTATCTATCTATCTATCTATCTATCTATCATTTTTGGTGGTCCTGGGGATGGAACCCTTCTACTTCCAGGCTACATTCCCAGGGCTACATTCCCAGACCTATTTTATATTTTTATTTTGAAACAGGGTCTCTTAAGCCAGCGAGGCTGGCTTTGAACCTGCGCAGTCCTCCTGTATCCGCCTCCCAAGCATGGGGATTACAAATGTGCGCCACCACGCCCGGCTTAGTCTTTTTATTTATATTTATCTATTTATTTATTTATTTATTTATTTATTTATTTATTTATTTATTTATTTTGGTGGTACTGGGGTTCCTGGAAGCCCTTCTACCTCGGGGCTACACTCCCAGACCTATTTTTACATTTTCATTTTGGAAACAGGGTCTCCTAAGCCAGCGCGCGGCTGGCTTCGAACCTGCGCGATCCTCCTGTCTCCGCCTCCCAAGCGCGGGGATTACAAGCGTGCGCCACCACGCCCGGCGTCTTTTTATTTTTGAAACAGGGTTTCACTGAGTTGCGAAGGGCCTCGCTAAGTAGCTGAGGCTGTCCACAAACCGCGATCCTCCAGTCTCCGCCTCCTGAATGCTGGGATTACAAGTGTGTGCCACCACGCCTGGCTCCATACTTTGAGTTTTAACATTGATGTTTCCTTGGCCAGAGACATGCAGTCCACGTGTGTGTGATGTTGGCAGCTGCGGCGGCCCCTGGGTCACAAGGGGAGGGTCGGCACTGCAGTCTGCACTGCTGAGCGTGCGTTCAGTGGCACCGTACTCAGTGTTGTTTTCAGCTTGGGGGGCTTGTGGGATGTGAGCCTGCAGGCGGTAGAGAAGCATCTCTCCTTGTGCGAACTTACTTCAGAAGGAAGCTCAGAGCTGACAGAGGCATGCACGGTGGCACAGGGCCTTGAGGTCAGGCAGGCCCAAGACCTTGCAGGTGGAGCTGGGATATGGCCCAGGCGGTGTGGTGGCAGGCCTCCCCGGGTAATGGGCTGTGCGAGCGAGTGTAGCTCTTTGGTGACCAGTTCTTGGAACCTTGTCAGCTCCCCTTATCGTGGGAACTTCCAGGCCAGGAGATGGACTGTCGGACAGATTTTAGCTCTTTTTGTGTCAAAATCAAACAGGGCTTTCTCCCAGAGGCTTTAATACAGAGAGCTGTGTGATGAAGTATTCGTTGGTGAGGCTGTATTTGAATCCTCAGGGTTTCGGGGCATTCACGGTGGGTGTAGACTAGCTGAGGCTAGGCAGAGGGCAGGCTGGGAGAGTGAGAAGCTTTGGGCTTGAGGGCCGCGCTCAGTGCGTGGAATGGAGACAGCCCCACACCGTGGTGCTCGGGGCAGAGGGGCAGTCAGCCTGTCCTTCTTGCCCTGCCTGTGGGTGGCAGGGGAGGTTGGTAAGACTGTTGGCTGAAGGGGCGAAGGAGCCGCTCGCTCCCCTGCGCGTGCTGTGCCCTGCACTGTGTCTGCTCACAGGCCCGTGCTGCTGCAGTCTCAGAAGACGAACACCTTATTCTTTCAGTTTTGAAAATAATTTGTGTATTTCTTTTTTTCCATTAAAATATATGCTACATTCTAATCCCAGTACTTGGGAGGCTGAGACAGGAGGATCGCAGGTTTGAAGCTAGCCTTAGCCTTAGTGAGACCTTGTTTCAAAATAATAAAGCTGGGTGTGGTAGCACACACATGTAATCCCAGTACTTGGGAGGCTGAGACAGGAGGATTTCAGGTTCAAGGACAGCCTCAGAAGCTTAGTGAGGTGCTCAGCAACTTAGTGAGACCCTGTTTCCAAATAAAGTAGAAAAGTATGTCTGGGGGTATAGTCCAGAGGTAGAAGGCTCATGAGTTCCATCCCTAGTACCACAAATAGTAAAAATAATAATAATAATAATAATAAAAGCAGACTAAATGCACAAATAAAATTGTTACACTAGTACTGGCGGTATTTATCATGATTTTACTGGTCAAGTTTTGGATATTAAAGTGGTGGTTTAACAGTTGTGAAATGACTCCTTAAACATTCCATCCAGGGTTGATCGAAATGGAAAGTGCTACACTGGTGTCCTTTGCGGCCTGGGCTGGAGTCCAGCCACGGAGGCCCCCGTACTGCCGGAGCACGACATGGAGCTGGCGTTCGACGTGCGTTTCAGTGTGGAGGACCTCGTCGAGGTGAGCGGGCAGTCCATGGCGGCGTGGTAGGGCTTCTCTCCTCCTGCACGCATGTGCTGGCATCTGCCTTGGTTCTGTGAGTGCAGCTGTGTGGACTCGCCTGGTCCCTGAGGGCCTGCTCTCTGCCCTCTGCACTGCCAGCGCAGAAGGCTGCCTCTTCGCTTGCCTGTTCCGCTCTCTTCTGGGAGGGAGGCCTCGCTGCCCAGTCACTGGCAGCCTTCTGTTTGGTGTTTCCTGGCACAAGGTAGTGAGGACTGAGGAAACACAGGCCCACTGCTTCCTGGCCCCAAGGAGTCAGGGCTGGCGCACAGGGCCTCCAGACCAGCCCACAGCAGGCTCCACACTGAGCTGCACTCCTGGGCTGTGGCAGGTGCAGGCCGGGCGGGGCTTTTAGACCCTCGAGAAGCAAGGAGCAAGCCCGTTTGTTGTGTGTCTTTTGAATCTAATAATGAAAGTGCGCACTTGTATTTTATGGGTTTTTTTTTTTTTTTTTTTTTTTTGCTTTTTTTCCCAGTCCTGGGGATTGAACCCAGGGCATTCTACCTCCGAGCTACACCTCCAGCTCCATATTCGTTCTTTTGAAACAGGGTCTCACTAAGTTGTGGAGGCCCTTACTAAGTAGCTGAGGCTGGCCGTGAACCTGTGACCCTCTGGTCTCAGCCTCCCAAGTACTGGGATTGCAGGCATGCACCACCATACCGGCTCATTTTTTTTACATTTTACAGAGTGATAAAAAACACAACTAATTCTTCACCAAGAATAGTTTGAGAAACTCTCCTCTAGTCTGAGCCTCCCCTCAGTAGGCTCCCTCTTCTCAGAAGCCCCTGAGTAGGTGAGGGTGACACTGCTGCAGAAGGCTGGGGCGTGGAGCCAGGAACGCACCGCGGTGCACCTGCGCCAGGTGCTAGGCAGCCCCTCTGCGTTTGGATTCGTTGGCTTAGTTGTTAACTATTTACTGCCCACTAGGGTGTACATGAAGGGGCTTATGAGCTTACAGTGCTCTTTAGACCATATAGTTCTAATGGTGAAATGTAAAACCAAAAATTCTGGAAGCAAATATAGGCCAAATCTATATAAATTTGAGTTTGGTATGACTTTGTAGATACACATTAAAAACACAATATGTGAGAAGTAAAAGTTGAATTTCACCCAAACCAAAACCCACGCCTGCCATTCCAGTGACTTGGGAGGCCAAGGAAGGAGGCTCTCAAGTGGGAAGTTAGCCTGGGCAACTCAGCAAGACCCTATCTCAAATAAAAATAAATAGGGCCACTGGGGGGTAACTCAGTGGCAGAGAGCCTGGGTTCAGTCCCCAGCACCAAAGGAAAGAGAAAAGAGAAGAGAAAAGATCCTGTCTCACGGATGAAAAGAAAAGCTGTGTACTAGGAGAAAAAACACATGAAGCACACATCTGATGTTGGAGTTGGCCCCACAATTATATAGGGAACTCCTTACAACTCAGTAGTGAGAACAAATGCAGACATGCTCAGCAAGCCAGGCACGGGGCGCACCTGTCATCCCAGGACTTAGGAGGGCTGCAGGTTTGAGGCCAGCCTCAGCAACACAGTGAGAGAGACCCTGCTTCCAAAATAGATAATAAAGAGCTGAGGGGTGCTGCTTGGAGGTAGAAGGTTCCAGTACCCCCCCCACCCACACACACCTCTCCAGGGGGCCAGGCACTGTAGCACACACCTGTAATCCCAGTACTTGGGAGTCTGAGACAGGCGAATCCATGTTCAAAGCCAGTCTCAGCAACTTAGCAAGGTCCTAAGCAACTTAGCAAGAGCTTATTTTAAAGCAAAAAGGGCTGTGGGAGTAGTTTGGAGGTAGGACTAAGAAAAATAATGACTAATAATCTCCAGGACTAAGAAAAAGAAATGATTCCATGGAGCTTGGGTATGGTAGCACACACCTATAATCTCAGTACTTGGGAGGCTGAGACAGGAGGATCACAGTCCAGCCTGGACAACTTAATGAGGCCCTGTTTCAAAATAAGAAAATGGGCTGCTCAGATCTCCATTGCTCCATGGCCGAGGTGTCCCACCAGGGACCACGGGGAGCCACAGTGGCTGACAGCAGCCACCTGGGGGCGCCCTGGAACACCATCAGTCTTGCTTCCGAGAGGAGGGGCAGCCGCTGGGGGGCGCTGGGGTGGATGCCACGAGACCCAGTGCCTGGCCACTGCCAAGTGGGGGAACACCTTCCTAGCCCTGAAGAATCACTTCCGGGACAGGACAGCCGGAATGGTGCCCCCAACAGGGCCGAACTGGGCATGTGGGCCCTGGCCACAGCACTGGTGGTTCATTGCTGCAGCAAGAGTCCTTCCAACAAGGATGCGGCCCTGATGGAAGCTGCCGGTGTCAACAGTGTGCCAGAAGTTAGCAGGCTTCTGTCAGAGGTGCAGATGTCAATGCAAGGCACAAATTTGGCTGGACAGCACTCATGGTGGCAGCCATCAGCCAGAATGTCAGTGTGGTGCAAGTCCTGCTTGCTGCTGGGGCTGACCCGAATCTTGGAGATGATTTTAGCAGTGTCTACAAGACTGCCAAAGAGCAGGGAATCCATTCTTTGGAAGTTCTGGTCACCCGAGAGGATGACTTCAACAACCGGCTGAACAACCGCGCCAGCTTCAAGGGCTGCACGGCCTTGCATTACGCCGTCCTTGCCGATGACTACCGCACCGTTGAGGAGCTGCTGGATGGAAGAGAAGAGCCAGCCCCCTGTGGAGATGAAATGGGACACACTCCCTTGGATTGTGCTCGAGAAGGGGAGGTGATGAAGCTTCTGAGAACTTCTGAGACCAAGTACCAGGAGAAGCAGTGGAAGCGTGAGGCTGAGGAGTGGCACCACTTCCCCCTGAACAGAGACTGAAGGAGCACATCATTGGCCAGATGAGTGCCATCGCCATCGTGGGTGCTGCGATCTGGAGGAAGGAGAATGGCTGGTACCATGAAGAACATCCTCTGGTCTTCCTCTTGGGATCATCTGGAATAGGAAAAACAGAACTGGCCAGGCAGACAGCCAAATATATGAACAAAGATGCCAAAAAGGGTTTCATCAGGCTGGACATGTCTGAGTTCCAGGAGGGACACGAGGTGGCCAAGTTTATTGAGTCCCCACCAGTCTACATCGGCCATGAGGAGGGTGGCCAGCTGACCAGGAAGTTGAAGCAGTGTCCCAATGCTGTGGTGCTCTTTGACGAGGTGGACAAGGCTCATCCAGATGTGCTCACCATCATGCTGCAGCTGTTTGATGAGGACCGGCTGACAGGGGAGGGGAAGACCATTGACTGCAAGGACGCCATCTTCATCATGACCTCCAGTGTGGCCAGTGATGAGATCGCACAGCACGCACTGCAGCTGAGGCAGGAGGCTCTGGAGCTGAGCCAGAACCGCATTGCCAAAAACCTTGGGACGTCCAGGTTAATGACAAGATCGCCGTCTTGAAGAACTTGAAGGAGAATGTGGCTCGCCCCATCCTGAAAGCTCGCTTCTGGAGAGATGAGTTTCGTCTACTTCTTCCCTTTCTGCCACTCGGAGCTCATCCAACTTGTCAGCAAGGAACGCAACTTCTGGGCCAAGAGAGCCAAAGAGAGGCACAACATCCCCTGCTGTGGGCCGGGGGGGCAGACGTGTGGTCGACGGCTACAACGTGCACTACAGTGCCCGCTCCATCAAGCATGAGGTGGAGCGCCGTGTGGTGAACCAGCTGGCATCAGCCTACGAGCAGGACCTGCTGCCGGGGGCTGTACTCTGCACATCACTGTGGACGACTTGGACAAGCAGCTGTTCAAGAGCCCCGAACTGCCCTCGCCCCAGGTGGAGAAGCGCCCACCCAAGCTGTGGCTGGAGGTCATCAATAAGGACAGCAGATCCGCAGACTGGGCATCCGGGTACCACTCCACCCCCGGAAGGTGTGCCACACATCTAGCACCCACCTGTGTGTGCCCTGAACATCTAGTAAATGCCCCTTGTGTGGCATGCCAAAAAAAAAAGAAAGAAAAGAAAGAAAATGGGATGGGGAGGTAGCTCAGATATAGAAAACACCAGGGTTTAATTCTCAGTACCAAAAAAATAGAAAAAAGAAGATGCCATGAGATGCACTGTGCACCTAGGAGCACGGTTCCAATCCAGGGCGCAGGGCCAAGCTCGGCAGGACGGGTGTGCAGCCACGGGGTCCCCGGCTCGCTGCTGTGTCCTCAGAGTGCGCTGCTCTTTGGAAGACCAGTTCCTTTTCACATTAGGCAGGCACCTACCATGTGACCCAGTTATCCCACCTAAGGTGTCTGTCTGTCTGAGAGACTTGAAAACTCAGTACCACACAGATCCTTTGTGTGAGCCTGGGAGCAGTGAGGTGTGCTTACCGGGAGCGAGCAGACGCTCACTCTTGAGCGGAGAGAGAATGAGCCATTCACACAGTGACATGGATGGATTTTAAGTTAGTTTACTATGTGCAAGAAGCCAGGGCTCGGGGCTGCGTCTGTGTGACCCTGGACAGAAAGCAGACGAGGGTTGCTGGCAGTGAGGAAGCGTGGCCCCAGAGGGCCTCCCGGGTCTGGGGAGTGGCGAGCTGGCCTGTGTGGGTGCAGGAGATAGAAACACGACTGCACTTGCCAAGACCATCCATCTGTAGCAGACCTGCCCGTCCCTAAAGAGTAGACGCTAAAGTATGGTATAGACACAGACACCCCGACAGGCCGTCAAGCCCCCAGGATGCACGCCTAGACAGAGCTGGAAACTGAGCGCCTGTTACAGGTGATGTTACACAGTCACATCAAAGGGGCTGGCCTGGAGCCTGCCCTTCTCCTTTCTCAGCCTTCCAAGTAGCTGGAATTACAGGTGTGTGCCACCTTGCCTGGCTGCCAAGATTGTAATTCTTTTTTTTTTTTTTTGGTGGTGGTACTGGGGTTCCTGGAAGCCCTTCTACCTCCAGGCTAGGCTACACTCCCAGACCTATTTTATATTTTTGAAACAGGGTCTCTTAACGCCAGCACGCTGGCTTTGAACCTGTGCAATCCTCCTGTCTCCGCCTCCCAAGCGGATTACAAGCGTGCGCCACCACGCCCGGCCTAAGATTGTAATTCTAATGGCATTATCCAGCAGGAGGAACCGGGGCTCCTTGGGAAATAGTGGTTCTGGGCTGGGCTAGGAAATGCCCAGGATGAGCCTGGAGCTTCTTGCTAGCAGGAAGTAAGGACGTGTCGGTGAGAGAAAATGCTGCCTGCAGCCAGAGTCCAGCAGTTGGAGCAAACACAGTGTACTGCCGGATGGGCAAGACGTGTGTGCCCACATGCATGGCAGCAAGCGATGGAAAGAGACTGCCTCCCTTATGTGGTGCCTTCCCAGGTGGGCAGGGCTTGGGAAGCCACGGAGTAGGAAAGTGGGGCGTCTTTACAGTGGAGAGGGACCGGGTCATGAGAGGGGACCACTCTGTCTCAGGAGAGGCAACATCTGGCAAACCTGGACTGGGAGCATCCTACACAGTGTCCCGGCTGGACTCCTTGAAGTTCTGAGAAGAGCCTCACATGGTGGTGCACACCCATAATCTCAGCACTTGGGAGGCTGAGACAGGAGGATTGTAGGTTTGAGGACAGCCTCAGTAACCTAGTGAGACCCTGTTTCAAAACTAATAAATAAAGGGCTGAAGATGTAGCCTAGAGGAGAATGCCCCTAGATTCAGTCTCCAGTACCCCACTCCCCCCACAAAAGGACTAAGAACCTACCAGAAACATGAGTTCCATGTGGTACCTGGATCTGGATCCTGGACAGAGGTCAGATACGAATGGAAAGATGAGTCAAGTCCACACAGCCTAAAGATGCGTCACTAGCAAAGCCCTGGAGTTGGCTTCTTAGCTGTAGGAAATGTCAGGAAGACCTGATCTGCTGGGGGCTTACAGGAACTGCTCTGTTCCACCGTTGTAGCTCTGAGATCAGTCGAGACCTGCCCAGAAATGAACATTGGAAGAGAATGGATAAAGAATCTCGGGCTGCTAAGTTCATTCCTGATGGCCTTAGGCACAGCCTCTTCCCGGCCTCGAGCACCGTCCCTCAATAGAGAAGCTCCTCCTGGGTCCTAAAGGGGAAGTAGCTCGGGTTCGGCCATGGGCTGCTAGAGAAGAGCTTGGCGGAGGCCTCCCCCTGGCCAGTGGGGTGAAACCCCCTCCAGTGAAAAGAAGGTAACCGAGATCCCTGGCACTCCTGTGCTACCCAGACCTGCCCCCGGCATGGGCAGGACAGCAGACGGCCCTGCAGGTGACCGAGGCTCTGTGTCACTGGAAGCCTGTGGACGGCCTCTCCTTGTGCCGTATTGCAGACCAACAGCCTGATGTTTCTCCACCTGGGTGTGAAGCTCAGCTGCTGCTTGGCCCGTCGGGTCTGAGAGCCCTGGCGTGCCCTGCTCTGCAGGCCTGTCATCTCACGCTGGCCTGCTAGGTTCTGAGGTAGCTGCACCCAGAGGCCATCGCAGCCAGCCTGCTTGGGAGACCTTCCAGGACCTGGCACACAGACACCCAATGCTTTCTACCTGGGATATGTCAAGGCTCCACGGGCCCACTGGCAGGCAGTTCATGAAGAAGCATTACCTGCGGGGTGACAGTAAGCCCAAGGACACGTGAGGCGGGGTCCTGGGACATGAGCTGACACCAGCAGACTGGAGCCAGAAGTGAGAGCGGTGGTGAGTGAGGTGCCAGGAGAGCATCCCGGGCATGAGCCCTCGGGACTTCATAACCCGGTGCTGGCCGTGCTGTGGGGCCCCACAGCTGCGCTCGAGGGACTCACCCTGGGCAGAGCAACCGAGAGCAGGCAGAGTGATCAGAAACGGACCTGTGTCTGGATGGTCCAGCCTGGAAGCTGTTCTGGAAGCAAGACATCACCAAGCCTAAGAGCAGCAAGAGTTGAGGTTCGTGTGCCGGTGAGAGGAGAGTCGAGGTCGTGAGGGAAGACACTGACACACGAGACCAGATGGCAGCTTCTCGAACTTTATTCTGATGGAAGCTTCTCCAGCTTCTCTCTTCCTTCTTACTTTTCTTTTACTTCTTTCTTACTACTCCTACTTTTTTCTTTTAGGATTTGTTACAATCTTTATAGTCCTATGCAACAGGAACTTCAAGGATAGAAAAAGTTTTTTTTTTTTTTTTTTACAAACTTTAGGACAGGGTGCCAGGCATTTAAATAATCATAGAAAGTATGCTTTGTCTCATCACAAGGCCAGCTTGAACTTAATCTTATATATTGGCCCAAACTAAGGTCAGTTTGAACTTAATCTTTGGCCCAAACTTTATCCTTGGGGGAAAAAATCTTTGCTGCCTGAGTCTCTCACAAGCCGCTGCCCATCAATTTTAGTTATAATGCTTATACATAAAATTCCAGTTATACATATTGATCCAAATAATTCTAAAATAATTTTTTGAAGAAGGAAATGCTAGACATACATGATGGGGGATCTGCGCCTTTGCGGGTCCCCTGCCCGAGCTTTCTCCAGCTCTGCATGAGATGCTGTAGCAGGGCAGCCCCTGCACTGCGGCTCCAAATGGTGCCTCAGAACAACTCCGGTGGAGACCACCAGCCTCTGGGTGGTCCCCCCATCATTGAGCACCTCACTGCCCTCGTCCAGGCAGAGGCCGCCTGGACCACAGGACAGCGAGACAGGACATCAGGAGCCCTGGGCTCTCTGGCTTGGGGACCCTGTGCTTCCTGGAGCCACCCTCCTCTCTGCAAACCACTCTCCCTCTCCCCCTCCAGTTGCCACCTTCACACCTGTGCCCCCAGCAGTTTAGCTTCAGATTTCTCTTTATCCTTTTGTCAATAAAAAGCACTATGTTCCAAAGTAAAATAAATTTATAAAAATAAATGCGGTTACAAGCCGAACATAGTGGTACACACCTGTAAATCCTAGTACTTAGGAGGCTGGATAGGAGGATTGCAGATTAGAAGTCAGCCTCAGCAACTTAAGACTCTCAGCAGCTTTGCAAGATCCTGTATCCGAATAAATAAAAAACAGGACTGGGAGTGTAGCCTGGAGGTAGAAGGCCCCAGGTTCAATCCCCAGTACCACACAGAAAACAAAACAAACAAAAAGTGGTTACAAAGGCTGGTAACCAAGCAAGCACAGTTACCGCAGCGGGCACTCCTCAGGCTTCCTCAAGAGCATCATTCAGGAGGACAGGGAGGGTGCAGGATGTAGGATGCAGGATGCCTGCCACAGCTCGGTCCTTACCACGGGACTTCTTACCCTTACCATGGGTTTCTACTGAAAAGTCCCAACCTTTCTTACTGATTTTTTGTTTCTTCCCTTTTGCTGCTGTTTCTTATATTGTGATAGCAATTATTGATGTTACTGCCAGTGATTTAATTGTTCTCCCAGAAATCATACTGATGATAGTCATGTAACTCTGAATGCTATGATTATTTAACATGGGTGAAACTCAGCTCTACAGAACCGTGTGACTATGTCACTCTCTGTTTATAGATCAATATCCTCAGATCCGCTATCAACAAGCTCGTGTGCGACGGGCCTAACGGATCCAAGTACCTCGGGCCAGAGAGAGTCGTGCAGTTGCAGGACAGTGCTCGTCAGAAGCTTCTAGGGTGGGTATGCAGTGATGTGGGCTCTCCTCCCAGCCAGCTCTCCCCACTGCCCTGATGGTGGATGCCGGGCATCGTTGAGATGTGGCGGACCAGTCTCTGGAAGTGGGTGCCGGTGCCCAAGCAGCCTGGGAGGCAGTGGAGTGGGCAGGGCATGCCTGTGTCCGTCAGGGTGCTGGTGGGGCAGGGCGCCATCCTGCCTGGGCCCCTGGGGAGAGGCCCTCGTCACCAGTGGGCACTGAAGGCCCAAGGTGCTGGGGTAGAGCCTTGGGCCCAGGGGCTGACAGGTTACTGGGCCGGAGCCTCCTTGCACCTCTCCCCGTTTCTCAGGCTTTCCATTGGCCAAACCCACCTGGAGCCATTGCTGCAGCCTGTGAACTGCACTCAGCCTCAAGGGCTTGGCACAGTTCATGAACTGTGGGAGCGACTGGGAAGAGAGACAAGGTGCCAACGCCGGGCTACACCCACTTGGAGCCAGCTTGTCAGGTGGGGCCCTGTGCCCCCAGCCATGCTGGCCGGGAGCTGGTGCTGCCTGAGAGAGCTGGCCTCTGCTGTCACGGCCACTCTCTCCCAGACATGGCACTTGAATGGCATTTCTTGGTTTAGCAAACACTTCCAAAAAGGTACTAAAGCTAGAAGGCTGCCTTAGCAATTGTGGGAAGGGTTGATTTTAGTTTTCTCTTTTCATTTTCTTTTGCAAAAATACTTTTTTGTGAAGTTGAGTTGAACAGGCATAAGGTGCACAGGTACCAGCCCCTGGGGCCAGCATCCAGGCCGAGCACAGTGGCATGTGTGGCCCCGTGCTGCCTCTGGGTTGGTTTTATAACGATTGATATTGGTGATTTTATGGAGTTAGGCCAAGCATCAGTACAGCCGGGATTTATGAAGTTCTCGTATCCTCAAGTCCACTTGTAAACACGGCGAGGAAAGACAGCCGGTGTGTACTGTCTGCTGGCCCCTCTCATCCCCTGGAAGGCCTGGGGCCTGGCACGCCTCCTCTAGGAGGGCGCTGTGCCTGGCCAGCCCCACACTGTGTGTGTATGTGTGGTGGGGGGTCCTGCAGCAGCACCAGAGCAGTGGGTGCAGGCCAAGGCCCCTCCCTGCAGCTGACTGTCCTGGCCTGTTGGTGGGAGGGAAGCCCTGTGCTGGCCAGAGTGCTGTGGGGGTGTTCTTGACCACTCTGAGACCATGACACAGTGGGCTGGAGGGGCTGAACTCTGGGCTCTTGAGGACTGGTCACAGATGTCACTTGCTGAACAGATATTTTAAAACAAATTGTGGTATTTGTACAACTAGAAACTTACTAAAACTGATGAATTTTGTACTTAAAATTGATGAATGTTATATCAGCCATACCTCAGTAAAGCTGTTTGTAAACACCTGAGTTTCAGTTTTTCAGTCCCTTAGCAATGAATTCTATTCACCCCAGACCCAGGCAGCCACGGTTGCTTTTCTGTTTCTGTAGGTTTGCTTTCTCTGACATTTTTATATATATATAGTTGTTCTTTTGAAAATAAGGATTCTTAAGCCAGGTGTGGTGGCGCACGTTTGTAATCCCAGCATTTAGGAGGCTAACACAGGAGGATTGCGGTTCGCAGCCAGCCTCAGCTACTTAATAAAACCGGGATTATGAGGGCCTTTGCAACTCAGTGAGACCCTCTTTCAAAGTAAACAATAAAAGGCCGGGTGTGGTGGCTCACACTTGTAATCCCAGCATTTGGGAGGCTGAAACCAGAGGATCGCGGTTCGTGGACAGCCTCAGCTAGTTAGTGAGGCCCTCTGCCACTCAGTGAGACCCGGTTTCAAAATAAAGAATAAAGCCGGGCGTGGTGGTGCACGCTTGTAATCCCCGCGCTTGGGAGGCGGAGACAGGAGGATCGCACAGGTTCGAACCCAGCCGTGCTGGCGTAAGAGACCCTGTTTCAGAAATATAAAATAGGTCTGGGAGTGTAGCCCGGAGGTAGAAGGGCTTCCAGGAACCCCAGTACCACTAAAAAAAAAAAAATAAATAAAAATAAAGAATAAAAATAGGACGGGGGTGTAGCTTGGAGGTCAAATGCCCCTGGATTCTATCCCCAGACCTGCAAAAATAAAAAAAATAAAAAATAAAACAAAGTAAAGAATAAAAAAATAGGGCTGGGGGTGTAGCTTGGAGGTAGAATTCCTTGGGTTCCATCTCCAGTACTGCAAAAAAAATTAATAATAATGTTCTTTTTGAGGGGTGGTACTGGGGTTTCTGGAAACCCTTCAATCTCCAGGCTACACTCCCAGACCTATTTTTATACTTTTTTTTTTTTAAATTTTGGAAACAGGGTCTCTTAAGCCAGTGCAGCTGGCTTCGAACCTGCGCGATCCTCCTGTCTCCGCCTCCCAAGCGCGGGGATTACAAGCGTGCACCACCACACCCTGCACACCCGGCAATAATGTTTCTTTTACTTAGTATTTTTGAGGTCTGTTCATGTTATAACATGTTTGTTCCTTTTTGTTTTGTTTTTTGTTTACAAGCGTGCACCACCACACCCTGCACACCCGGCAATAATGTTTCTTTTACTTAGTATTTTTGAGGTCTGTTCATGTTATAACATGTTTGTTCCTTTTTGTTTTGTTTTTTGTTTTTGTGGTGCTAAGGATTAAACCCAGGGCATTCTACCTCTGAGTCACCACCCCAACCCTATTTTATTTTGGTATTATATCTTTAAAATCCTTGCAAAATCCAAGGTCACAAAACCTTTGGTTTCCTTATTACTTGTTATATATAGGTCTTGAGCCATTTTGAGATGCTTTTAGCATGTGGTGTGCAATATTGGAGTCTCAGGGTTGTGTTCTTGTATATAAATTCTAGCTATTAGGATGTTGTTTGCTGAGCAACTTTCCTTTTGCCTTTGAGCTGCTGGTCAGGATGAACCGGTCAAAGATGAATGAGCCGTAAGCATCAGGGTCTCTGGAGCTCGGCCACAGCGGTCTTCTGACTTTGCACCTCCCCAGTGGTGTATGCTCTTCCCAGCCCTTTCCTTTCTTTCCCCTGTTACCTTAAGTTTAGCACGTTCATTTGCACTTGCTAATCATGCCAGTTGCTGGAATGGTGACAGGTTGTGTAGAATCCTAGGGGATTTTGGGGAGAATTGCCATCTTAATACTGAGTCATGCAGGGTCCAGCCATGGTGGCACGCATCTGCAATCCCAGTACTTGGGAGGCTGGGACAGGAGGATCGCAAGTTCAAGGCCGGGGCAAGTTAGTGTGAGCCTGTTTCAAAGCCAATAAAATGGGGCTAGGGCTTAGCTGAGAAGTAGAACGCCTTGGGATCACCCCCAGTACAAAAAGCTATTCAGTCCATGAGAAAGGAAGGGCTCTTTATTTGATTACTCTTGTATTTCTATTAGCACTCTGTTATAATTTTCAGTATGCAGGCCTTACACTTTTGTCTCAGCATCCCAAATGCTCGAATTACAAGCGCGCACCACCAGGCCCAGCCTGTTTTTTCAATTTTAGTTTCGAATTATTCATTTCTAGAATTTTTTTTTTGTGTGTGGGTCTGGGGATGGAACCCAGGGACATTCGACCTCTGAGCTACACCCCCTGCCCTATTTTTTCTTTATTTTGAAACAGGTCTCACTGAGTTGCAGAGGGCCTCACTAAGTAGCCGAGGCTGGCCACGAACCGTGATCCTCTGGTCTCAGCCTCCTGAATGCTGGGTTACAAGCGTGCACCATTATGCCCGGTTAGAAATTTTTTATATATTGATTTCTATATGTTGATTTTTTAATTTGAAGCAGGGTCTTACTAATTCGCTGAGGGTGTCACTAAGTTGCTGAGAGGCTGGTCTGGAATCAGTAGTATCCGGATTATAGGCATGGGCTACCATGCCTGACTTTATATGTTGATCTTTTATCCTGTGACCTTGTTGAACTGGTTTACGAGTTTTAGTAGCGTTTGTAGACTTTTTAGGACTGTTTGTGTGTGTGGTACTGGAGATGGAACACAGAGGGGCATTCTGCCTTCGAGCTACATCCCCAGCTTGAAATTTTTGTTCTTTATTTTTGAAACAGGGTCTCACTACATAGCTGAGGCTGGTTGGGGGTATAGCTCAGAGGTAGAATACCCTAGGGCTCACTCCCTCTGAGCTATAATCCCAGTGTGCCAGGCTGACAGTGACACTCACCCATACGACGTTTCCGTGGTCCTGAGGCGCTGGCCATTTTTTTTTTTCCCAGTCTTTCTCATTTCTGTTTTTCAGATTGGAAAACTTCTATTGATCTATCTTAAGTTTACTGATTCTTTAGCATGATATCTGGGAATTTTGTATTTCAGAAAATTGTTATACTTTTTTAATTCTAGAATTTATGTTTTAATACAGTTTTACATTTTTATAGAAACTATCTTTGAGTCATTGCCATCATATTTTTAAAAATTCTTTCTTTATTTTTTTATTTGCAGGTCTGGGGATGGAACCCAGGGGCATTCGACCTCTGAGCTATACCCCCTGCCCTATTTTTTATTCTTTATTTTGAAGCCGGGTCTCACTGAGTTGCAAAGGGCCTCACTAAGTAGCTGAAGCTGTCCACGAACCGCGATCCTCCTGTCTCAGCCTCCTGAATGCTGGGATTACAAGCCTGCACCACCACACCCGGCTTTTAAAATTCTTTAAACATGGTTTGCTTTAATTCTTTGCAGATGGATGGATGCTTTGAAGTCTTTGCGTGCTAAGCCTTCACCTGGGCCCACTCAGTCTTTGTTTTATTTATTTTTATTTTTTTGGTGATACTGGGGATAGATTGCTGAGACCTTCTACCTTCAGGTTACATCCCCAGACTTATTTTACTTTTTTTTTATTATTTAGAAACAGGGTCTTGCTAAGTTGCTGGAGCTGACCTTGAACCTGTGATCCTCCTGTCTCAGTCTCCCAAGTACTAGAATCAGTCAGCCTTTGTTGACTGTGGTTTTATCCTCCCCCTAAGCAGGGTCGTGTGTTCCTGTGTCTTTGCATTTTTCCTGATTCTTAATGTATATGACAACTTACCCAGTCTGCTGTGCTCCATTTCTTTTGTTTTTAAAGGTGCTATAAAGGAAAACTCTCCCTTACCAAAGCCAGATGTGGTGGCACATGCCTGTAACCCAGTACTTGGAAGGCTGAAACAGAAGTATTACAGGTTCGAGACCAGCTTCAGCAATAGTGGGACTCCATAAGCTGGGGGTGTACTTGGAGGTAAAAATCTCTGGGTTAAACCCCAGCACTCCCTAAAACCTATTGTAGTTCTAATTCTGAGGGAAATACAACATACAATTTTGTTTTGGTGGTACTGGGGATGGAACCCTTCTACCTCCAGGCTACACTCCCAGACCTATTTTATATTTTTATTTGGAAACACGGTCTCTTAAGCCAGCGAGGCTGGCTTTGAACCTGGGTGATCGGCGATCCTCCTGTCTCCGCCTCCCAAGTGCAGGGATGACAAGCGTGCCCACCACGCCCGGCTACAACATAGAATTTAAAGCATCTAAAGTCACTTAGTGTTTAAGTTGTTAATGTATAACACGCCTTGGTTTTCTTTTTCTGAATTTTAGTTTGGTCTGTCAGTTAAAGCCTAGAGAGAAGATCGTCCCCCAGTGGCCTGAGAAGCCCTATGAGTGGAACCAGGTGGGCGAGGAGCAGCTGTGGGTGGGCAAGCGGCCGGGGAAGGCTGCGGGCTGGCCGTCCGTGGCCACCCCGGAGCAGAGGACCCTTCTGGTAGCACCACAGATTCCAGGTCTTTGCTCTGTGCGCGGCAGGAGGGGCTGTGCGGACGCACCACTCGCCGTTCCTGTCACTGGGCCAGCTTACTGGGGCTGGGTTCCCTTGTCCTTGTGCCGCATCTCAGTCCTGAGGCTGATGTCGCCATGAGGCCCACCAGGGCCAGCTCTGCCGAGGGCCGCCTTCACTATGCAGAGGCGAAAGGGAGGGAGGAAGGGAGAGGAGCAGGCGGGCGGGCATGGCCGGACGCCTCTCAACGTCCCTGAGGCCCCTGCTGAGCTGTGAAGGCTCACTCCACACAGTCTCCACCACTGGCTCCCCGTGAGCTCACCTAGCCCTGCTCACCTCCCAGAGGCTCCTTCTCCACACAGCCTTGTGTGGAGCACAGGAGCGGGGGCACGGTTAGCTGAGGAGTAGGGCGGGGTCCAACTTGGGGCCACTTAACAGTTCCTCTCTGGAAATCTTAGTAAATTGAATAAGATACGGCTTCTGGGAAAGGATTGCAAGGAGGAATTTTAAGTTTTAATTCTAGAACCAGGGATATCTTTATAAATCAGCCAGTTGGAGCCGGGTGCAGTGGGAGGCAGAGACAGGATCACAGGTGCAACGCCAACCGTAGCAACTTAGCAAGACTGTTTTCAAAGTAAGAAATAAAAAAGGGCTTGGAATGTAGCTTAGAGGTTAAATGATCCCCTGGGATCACTTAACCCTCAGTACCAAAAACAAAAACAGACCAGCTGGAGCAATGTTCCTTATCTCTGCGGCAGTTAGGTGAGACTGTGCCCTGGGTATTGCTTCCATCCAGAGTCCACGGTCCTCCCACTGCAGAACTTCTGCCCCAAGTGGCTTCCCTCTAAAGAGCCCTCAGGGTAGTCACTAGAGCCAGATTTGATGTTGCACCTGTCGGATTCCACCAGGGTGTGAGGTTGACGTCATAGCAGGGATTAGTTTGAAAGCATCATTTTGAAGTTGGTGTACCTCAGAAAGTTACTCTATTATTAAACTCCCCTCTAAAAATGAATTATAAGACACAGTATGAGAGTGGAGACGTATCTGTAGGTAGTCTTGAAGAACATGCCAGGTGTGGTGGTGCATGGGTGGTGGTGTATGTGGTGTGTATGCCTGTAGAGGCTGAGGTAAGGATGATTGCAGGTTCAGAGCCAGCCTGGGCAACTTAGTGAAACAGCAGTTGTTTCAGAATGAAAGATAAAATAGTTTGGGATATTGTAACTAAAAGGTAGAATGCCCTTGGGTTCAATCCCCAGTAACACGTAAATAAGTAAGTAAATAAATAAATAAATAGGAATGGGGGTGTAGCATAGAGATAGAACGCCCCTGGGTTCAGTCCATAGTACCAAAGGGGGAAAAAAAACCCAGAAAGCATACTTTTGCCGCCTTACGTGTTTATGCACACAGGTACGTTCTTATGTCTACACAAGCCACACTGCAGGGTCTGACTGGTCGTTTTGTCTGCCCCATTAGGTGGATCCAAAGCTGGTCATGGAGCAGGCTGACGGGGAAGGCAGCCCAGGCAACGTCTCTCTCTACCAGCTTCACAAGCTCGCAGTGCTCAGCCCCTAGGGGGCAGTGCAGGTCCATGCAGGCCCTCCTGTCTGCCCGCCTCCCAGGCCGGCTGCACCTCCAGGGGCTCCTCTACCCTGCCTTCTCCTGGGGTTGGGAGTGGTGTTCTGTTTGGGTGGGAAGGATTGGGAAGTCTAGTCTTTCTAAAACAAAATCACTGTATTAAATATCTCGGAAAAAGTTATTCTGAAAGAAGATTCTGTTTTGGAAAAGCTGCATTTTACTTTAAATGTATTAAGGTAAATGTGAGTAGCCATTCTCAGACACCAGGTTCTGGGCAGTGAGCCTGTCTTCTAGCAGGATTGGTCCTGGGTGCAGGAAAGAGCAGGACTGCCTGCCTGTGTGTGTGTGTGTGTGTGTGTGTGTGTGTGTGTGTGTGTGTGTGTGTTTAAAAACTGTGTGTGTGTGTTTTAAAAACCATGTGCTGTTGGCCGGGCGTGGTGGTGCACGCTTGTAATCCCCGTGCTTGGGAGGCGGAGACAGGAGGATCGCACAGGTTTGAAGCCAGCCACGGAGACCCTGTTTCCAAATAAATATATATAAAAAAATAGGTCTGGGAGTGTAGCCCGGAGGTAGAAGGGCTTCCAGGAACCCAAGTACCACCAAAAAAAAAAAAAAAAAAAAAAAAAAAAAACCCAAAACAAAAAACAAAACAAAACAAAACAAAAAAAACCATGTGCTGTTTTCTGAATCTTTTTTCCTATGAGGGAAAATACCTGAAGTTGTTAAAACTAACTTCAGTTTTGTGTATTTAGGATTTGTAGTTAAGTTACAGTTCTTGGTCCATGTTTTAGGAATCAGAGATGATTTGATAACTGGTATACGTGTGTTAATAAACAAAAGCTTCAAGATGATGTTTCTGTTTCTGACAGTTATTGGTCAGAGGAGGTTAGTTGTGCTTTATTCTAAACATAACTGAAGCCGGGCATGGTGGTGCATGCCTGTAATCAGCAGTGCTTGAGAGGCTGAGACAGGAGGATTGCAGGTTCCCCGACAGCCTCAGAAACTTACTGAGACTCTCAGAAACTTAGACCCTGTTTCCAAATAAAAAATAAAATTGGTCTGGGGAGTAGTTGGGAGGTAGATTGTTCCTAGGTTCAGTCCCCAGAAACAAACACTCACACACACTAATAACAACAGTAATAATAAATAATCAATTTATAAAACTGAGGAAGGGGCATTAGGCCTTTTTAGGTCAACCTGTAATTATGGCTTCTCAGCCGACAGCCATTGGAAGCCTGGTGGAGGGTTTGGTGTGCTGGTGGGCTGAAAGGAAACCGAGGGTGGAGGGCCCAGGCTGCCGGGTGGCATCATTCAGGTGGACCGGTGGGAGCTCTTGAGGAAGCAGGAGGATCGTATGTGTGGACTGAGCAAGGGAGAAGGAGCTCATTGGAGGTCAGAAGCATCCCTTCCAGGGAGCTCCGAGAGCAGGGCATCCATCTCAGTCTAGATCCCGGCGGCTGTGCTTCCCAGTCTCTGGGAGGAGGTGGCAGCACTGAGTCAGCGGTGCCTGGAAGTGGCCATAAGCTCTCCCTTCAGAGGCCAAGAGTCGCGGTCCTTTGGAAGGACAGTTAAGAGGGAGGTGTTGGGCGCTCTCTGTTCTTGTCTTCCTGGTGGGAGTGGGCAGTTCTGTGGGCATGCCAGCTGTGCACAGAGGGTCCACGGCATCGAACTCTCAAGACAGTGGAGCCTCCTTTGCATAGCTTCCTAGTCCTCTTAGCAGGTGGCTGAGAGCTTGAGCAGTACCGTGAGGCTTGGCGTCAAGCCAATTCCCAGTTCAACGTGGAAAAATAGAAAGCCGGCGCGGTGGGCACACTTGTCATCCCAGCATTCGGGGGCTGAGACAGGAGGGTCGCAGTCTGCGGCCAGCCTCAGCTACGGAGTGAGGCCCTCTGCAACTCAGTGAGACCTTGTTTCAAAATAAAGCTGGGGGTAGCTCAGAGATAG
Source organism: Muscardinus avellanarius (assembly GCF_963383645.1). Classification (NCBI taxonomy): domain Eukaryota; kingdom Metazoa; phylum Chordata; class Mammalia; order Rodentia; family Gliridae; genus Muscardinus; species Muscardinus avellanarius. The sequence continues at coordinate 106,470,875 of NC_137798.1, forward strand.
AATACCCTCTGGGTTCTATCCCCAGTACCACAAAAAGAAAAAGAAAAATAAGAGCTGGTCATGGTGGTGAATGCTCCTAATCATAGCATTCGGGAGGCTGAGACCAGAGGATCGCGGTTCATGGACATCCTCGGCTACTTAGTGAGGCCCTCTGCAACTCAGTGAGACCCGCTTTCAAAATAAAGGAAACATAGGGCTGAGGGTGTAGCTTGGAGGTACAATGCCCCTGGGTTCCATCCCCAGTCGGAAAAACAAAACAGAAACAGAAAGAGGAACCTGTCCCCATATGAACTTCCCTGGAACTGCCTACGCTCGCTAAGTGACGTGATTGTTCTGCTTTTTCGTGGTTTCCATTTTAGTCACAGTCTGCTTTCCTGCTGAGTACTAGATAACCTTGAACTCTACAGCACTCTGCACTTTTCCCGTCTTTCAATCCAGCCAAATCGGGATGTCTGGTTCTATACATATTGACTCATGCTTTTTATTTACTTAATAACATTGACTTTGTAAGTAACAAAATTCTTTTTGTGTGTGTGTGTGGTACTGGAGATTGAACCCAGGGACATTATACCTCTGAGCTACAACTCCAGCTCTATTTGAAACAGGGTGTTACTGAGTTGTGCAGGGCCTCATTAAATTGCTGCGGCTGGCCTCGAGCCTGTGATTCTAGCTCAGCCACCCGTCCAGAGCCGCTCTGGTCCCGGCATCGGGGGATCACGGGTCTGCTGTGGTGTGATCAAGGGTCATGTCTGAAACTCGTGTTGGACTCTTGCCCTCGCTGAGAGGTGGGAATGCATGTTGTCACCACTGCTGTGGTGATGAGCTGGGTCCTGAGGGGAGGGTGGTCATCAGCTGGTGGCCCAGCAGGAGGGCGAGAAAATGGCGGCGTAGGGGTGCACGCCTGTAATCCCAGCCACTCAGGAGGCTGTCAGCGGGAGCTAGGTCGTGGCCAGCCTGGGCAACTTAGTTTTTGTCTTTGTTTTTGTTTTTGTTTTTTTGGTACTGGGGTTTCTGGAAGCCCTTCTACCTCCGGGCTATACTCCCATGTGCCAGTATTGGCAATGGCCTAGGAAGATTTGGGAAAGCTCTGATTATTATTTCAAAATAGTTGTGTCAAAATGGCAGCAGACATGGGTAAAGAAAGGACTTGATTTCTGCTTAAAACAGGCAGCTATTCCAATGTAAATTAACCTAGCTCAAAGTAATTAACCAGTCTGTAGGAAAGGAGAACTAGGCCTGTCTCTAGCTAAGGACAGATCTTAAGAGAGGAGAACTAGGCCTTTCTCTAAAGACAGATCTACATGATTGGATAAGCCAGCTAAGATGTAGGAGGGGTCGACCTTCATGGAAGGAGACACCTCACCACACCTTGCTGGGGGAGGTACCTTACAGGGACGTTTACTACATCAGCATCACATAAACAAGATGGAGGTCATGGGTATAAAAGGCCGAGTCCACGTGTAAGCCCTTTGGTGCACTCATTCGAGTCACCCCTCCATGCCAGTCTGGTATGGAGCTGTATTTCTATTTTCTGTATTTCTATCTTTCTAATAAACTTCTTTAAATCTTCAGCAACTGTCCAAGCTACGCATATTTATTCTTAGCTTAGGACAAGAATCCACGGGTTTTTCTTCTGTTTGGGGTCATTTTGGATTTTGTTATGGGTTGGGGGAAAGTGTGTCTGGGACCCTAGCAGGGGTCCCTGGGAAACAGTTTCCACAAACCATAGTCTCCCAGTCCGTAACATCCCAGACCAATTTTATATTTTTATTTGGAAACAGGGTCTCCTAAGCCAGCGCGTGTGGGTTCGAACCTCCCATCTCTGCCTCCCAAGTGCGGGGGCGGGGTGTGTGTGTGTGTTACAAGCGTGCGCCACCACGCCCGGTAAGGGCAACTTAGTTTTTAAAAAAAATGGGCTGGAGATATAGCTCAGTGCTAGAGAGCGTGCCTAGCATGCATGAGGCTCTAGTACCAGGAAGAAGGCGGCAGCCCCTGGACCCCGTCAGCCAGAAGGCCGTCGCCAGATCTGCTCCCTGCCCGCCGTGGGCAAGAGCAGTGAACCCAGAGGAACCTCTTTCCTTCGTGACTTGCCCAGTGTGTGGTGGTGTGTTGTTAGCAACGGGACACACCCCAAGATGGGGCTGCCGTGCGCCACAGTGTCCCGTCAGTGCCGGCGGTGCCACACAGCTGTCTCCCGTGCCGCCGTGACGGTGGGGAGCCTCTGCTGCAGGGCAGATGCCCACCTGGCCTCGCGGAGCCGGCGAGGGCTGTCCGGTGCCGCGCACGGCATGTCCATCCCCGGTGTGGTGCCTCGTCAGTTGTCCCAGGGCACAGCCCAGCAGTGTTTTATCATATAGGTGCACACATCGTCGGCGCATTCACTTTCTGATGGTTGTGGGTGTTCAGGTTTTGGTTAATTACTGTAGCGTCTATAAACGATTTTGTACTAATGTTTGTGTGGAGGTGTATTTCATTCCTTTTGGGTAAATATCTTGGAGGGGAATTTCTGGGTCATATGGTAAGTGTATATTTAACTTTGCATGTGTCGTATGAGAAATTGAACCCGGGAGGGTTCTACCACTGAGCTGCACCCCCAGCCCTTTTTATTATTATTTATTTAGAAACAGGATCTAATTTACCACACACTGGCCTCAAACCTTCAATCCTCCTGTTTTAGCCTCCCAAGTACTGGGATTACATGTGTGCAGCACCACGCCTGGCATATACCAAAAAAGCAAATGACCTCATTAAAAATGGGTAATAACAGCCAGGCATGGTAGCCTTTTTTTTTTTTTTTTGTGGTACTGGGGTTCCTGGAAGCCCTTCTACCTCCGGGCTACACTCCCAGGCCTATTTTATATTTTTATTTGGAAACAGGCTCTCTTAAACCAGGGAGGCTGGCTCCAAACCAGTGCAATCAATCCTCCTGTCTCAGCCTCCCAAGCACAGGGATTACAAGTGTGTGCCACCACGCCCAGTGCCTTTTTTTATAACGTTTCTTCTTTTTCTTATTCCCTGCTTCCCTCCCTCCCTTGCAGTAATGGGAATTGAACCTAGGGGCTTGCACACGCACGCAGGCACTCTGCCACTGAGCTGTGCCCACAGCCCTTCTTATATTTTTGAGACACAGTTTCACCCAGTTACTTGGGCTGGGTGACTTGCAGCCCTTCTTCCTTGGTGTTCTCCGCAGCTGGAAATACAGATGTGTACCCCACACCTGGCCACCGTCTTCCCTCTCTGCCAGCAGTGACCGAGGGCCTGCATTGATCCAAACCACCCTCAGCCCTTCATCCTGGCCGGCTTAGAGTTTCAGTATATGAACAGAAGCACGGGTGGCGGTGTCTCTTGTGTCTGTTTTGTTATTTTTTGGTCCTGGGGATGGAACCCAGGAGCGCCATCCCTCTGAGCTACACCCCAAAGCATTTTGTCTTTCATGTTGGACAGGGTCTCACTGAGGTGCTGAGGGTCTTGCTAAATTGCTAACGCTGGCCTTGAAAACCTACCCTCCTGACTCAGCCAAGTACTGGGGTTGCAGGCATATGCCACCACACCCACTTGTGATTTTAATTCTCTTTGTGTGTGTGTGGGGGGTACTGGGGTTCCTGGAAGCCCTTCTACATCCGGGCTACACTCCCAGACCTATTTTTACATTTTTATTCGGAAACAGGGTCTCCTAAGCCAGCGCACACGGCTGGCTTCGAACCTGCGCCATCCTCCTGTCTCTGCCTCCCAAGCGCGGGGATTACAAGCGTGCCCACCACGCCCGGCAATTCTCATTTCTTGTATATCTTTTCTCATGAAGTTTCTCTTATAAGTCGTTTATTAATTTTTAGAATGGGATTGGTTGAGTTTTTCAAATTTGTCAAATATTCTGGATACAGGTTCTTTGTCAGAGATAAATATTTAAATATTTTCTCCCACAGTGGCTTGCTTTTGCATTTTTTTTTTCTGTGTGTGTGTGGAACCGGGGGGGTGGAACCCAGGGGCTTTTCTACCTCTAGGCTACACTCTCAGCCATATTTTATACTTTATTTGGAAACAGGGTCTCACTAAGTTGCTGAGAGCCTCACTAAGTAGCTGAGGCTGGCTTCAAACCTGTGCGATCCTCCTGTCTCAGCCTCCCAAGCGCTGGGATTATAAGCGTGCGCCACCACGCCCGACTGCCTTTGCGTTGTTGTTGGGTTTTTGTTGTGTGTGTGTGTGTGTGGTACTGGGGTTCCTGGAAACCCTTCTACTTCCAGGCTACACTCCCAGACCTATTTTATACTTTTATATTTGGAAACAGGGTCTCTTAAGCCAGAGAGGCTGGCTTCAAACCTGCGCGATCCTCCTGTCTCAGCCTCTCTCAGCCTCCCAAGTGCGGAGATTACAAGCGTGCACCACCACGCCCAGCTGCCTTTGCGTTTTTAATTATATATTTTGAAGAGTAATTTAAATTTTAATGAAGTTAGAAATAGTCACTTTTCCTTTATGGTTTGTTCTTTTTGTGTCCTATTTGATTTTTATCTAAGTCAAGGTTGCAAAAGTTGCCTCCTACATAAACTTTTTAAAGCTTAAGACTTTTTTCCATTTAGGTCAGTGATTCAACTTTTATTTTGTTTTACCTTATTTTTTGTGGTACTGGGGATTGAACCCAAGGGAATTCTACCTCTGAGCTACACCCCCTGTTACGGATTGAGAGAATATGGTGGTGGAAACCGTTCCCTGGGAACCCCTGCTAGGGTCCCTGACACACTTTCCCCCAACCCATAGCAAAAACCCAAAATGACCCCAAACAGAAGAAATACCGTGGATTCTTGTCCTAAGCTAAGAATAAATATGCATAGCTTGGACAGTTGCTGAAGATTTAAAGAAGTTTATTAGAAAGATAGAAACACAGAAAATAGAAATACAGCCCCATGCCAAAATGGCATGAGGGGATGACTCGAATGAGTCCACCAAAGGCTTACAGGAGGACTCGGCCTCTTGTTTGCGTGACTCTGACTTAGTAAGGTGCCTCCCCCAACCAGGTGTGGCAAGGCAGCTCCTTTCCTGAAGGGCAAGGTCAAACCCTGCCCTATCCTCCCTAGATCATCTTGTAGATCTCTTTAGATAAAGGCCTAGTTCTCCTCTCCTATTGACTGGTTAATTGCTTTGAGCTAGGATAATTTACATTGGAATAGCTGCCTGTTTTAGGCAGAAATCAAGTCCTTTCTTTACCCATGTCTGCCGCCATTTTGACATAACTATTTTTTTTCTATAACACAATTCTTTATTGAGTAATGTTGCATTATTTATGTTACATAATTTATATATAGTCTACTATCTTCCCCCACCTAAATTGCTTCAATAACATTTCTGTTACTTTTCTACATATTTTATCACTTGCTTCCTCTCCCACGCACAGACTGACTCCAAAACCTCTACCCTGGCTGGGCGTGGTGGCACACGCTTGTAATCCCCGCGCTTGGGAGGCTGAGACAGGAGGATCGCGCAGGCTCGAAGCCAGCCGCGCACACTGGCTTAGGAGACCCTGTTTCCAAATAAAAATATAAAAGTAGGTCTGGGAGTGTAGCCTGGAGGTAGAAGGGCTTCCAGGAACCCCCGTACCACCCCAAAAAAAATCCTCTACCCTATTTTAAAAAAGTGTTTTTTGCCGGGCATGGTGACGTACGCTTGTAATCCCCGCGCTTGGGAGGCTGAGACAGGAGGATCATGCAGGTCTGAAGCCAGCTTCAGCTGGCTTAAGAGACCCTGTTTCTAAATAAAAATATAAAATAGGTCTGGGACTGTAGCCTGGAGGTAGAAGGGCCCTGGGTTCCATCCCCAGTACCACAGAAAAAAAGTGTGTGTAAGTTTAAAATATATTAATTGGCACTGTATCTACAATGATGAGTTTTCACTGAGCGGGTATTTTCTGAAATGAATTTCACTAAATTGATATAATTCCTTGGTAATAATAGAAGAGTTGCAGAATACAAGGTTAATAAACAAAAGTCAACTGCTTTCCTCTGTCCTAGCAGTAAACAACTAGAAATTGAAATTTGAAATACGGCACCATTTGCATCAACACCACAAAAGAAATATTTAGGTATAAACTTAACAAAATTTGTATAGAAATTACATGGGGAAACTGTAAAACTCTGATGAAAGATATCAAAGACCCAAAGAGATAGTCCATGTTCATGGATAGGAAGAATCAATATTGTTGTCAGTTTTTACCTCCTCAACTTTATAAAAGCAATACATGATACACATAAAGCTAACATCATGCCAAGCACAAAGAAACAATAAAAGTATTTCCTTTAAAATCAGGAATGAGATAAGGATGCCTACTCTTACCACTCTTATTCAACGTAGTTCTTCAAATCTTAACTACAAGCCTGGCGTGGTGGCACAAGCTTGTAATCCCAGCATTCAGGAGGTTGAGACCAGAGGATTGCAGTTCATGGACAGCCTCAGCTACTTAGTGAGGCCCTGTTTCAAAATAAAGAAAAAATAGGGCAGGGGGTATCGTCTGGAGGTCGAATGCCCCTGGGTTCCATCCCCAGACTCCCCCCAAAATACCTTAACTACAGCAATGCCTCGGATGTCCCAGTACCGGCCTTGCCTCACGGCAGGCTCCAATGCCGGCCTCACTGGCCCCAGCACCGGCCTAACCCCTCGGCAGACTCTTATCCTGACCTCGGAGGCCCCAGTACCGGCCTTGCCTCAAGGCAGGCTCCAATCCCGGCCTCGGAGGCCTCAGCACCGGCCTTGCCTCACAGCAGGCTCCAATGCCGGCCTTGCTGGCCCCAGCATCGGCCTCACCCCTCGGCAGGCTCCAATCCCGGGCTCGGAGGCCCCAGTACCGGCCTTGCCTCGTGGCAGACTCCGGTGCCGGCCTCGCTGGCCCCAGCACCGGCCTAACTCCTCAGCAGGCTCTTATCCTGGCCTAGGAGGCCCCAGTAACGGCCTTACTTCACGGCAGGCTCTGGTGCCGGCCTCGCTGGCCCCAGCACCGGCCTAGCCCCTCGGCAGGCTCTTATCCTGGCCTCGGAGGCCCCAGTACTGGCCTTGCCTCAAGGCAGGCTCCGATGCCGGCCCCACTGGCTCCAGCACCGGCCTAACCCCTTGGCAGGCTCCAATCCTGACCTCGGAGGCCCCAGTACCGGCCTTGCCTCAAGGCAGGCTCCGATGCCGGCCTCGCTGGCCCCAGCACCGGCCTAACCCCTCGGCAGGCTCCGATCCCGGCCTTGGAGGCCCCAGCACTGGTCATGCCTCACGGCAGGCTCCGATGCCGGCCTCGCTGGCCCCAGCACTGGCCTAGCCCCTCGGCAGGCTCTTATCCTGGCCTCAGAGGCCCCAGTACTGGCCTTGCCTCATGGCAGGCTCCGATGCCAGCCTCACCGGCCCCAGCACCGGCCTAACCCCTCGGCAGGCTCTTATCCTGGCCTCGGAGGCCCCAGTACAGGCCTTGCCTCACGGCAGGCTCCGATGCTGGCCTCGCTGGCCCCAGCACCGGCCTAACCCCTCGGCAGGTTCCGATCCCGGCCTCGGAGACCCCAGCACTGGTCATGCCTCACGGCAGGCTCCGATGCCGGCCTCGCTGGCCCCAGCACCAGCCTAACCCCTCAGCAAGTTCCGGAATCGACCTCGGAGGCCCTAGAACAAGCCTTGCCTCATGGCAGGCTCCAATGCCGGCCTCGCTGGCCCCAGCATCTGTCTAACCCCTCTGCAGGTTCCAATCCCGGCCACGGAGGCCTCAGTAGTGGCCTTGCCTCACAGTAAGCTCCGATGTCGGCCACTGGCCCCGGCGCCCGCCTAACCCCTCAGCAGGTTCCGATCACTGTCTCTGTGGTTATTTCAAAGGTTCCAGGTGTAATGTATCAGATCTCTGCCTCCCCTGAGTATTGGCCACTGGCATTGCCACTGCCTCCACTGTTTCTTTTTTTTTTTTTCTTTTTTTTTTTTGTGGTACTGGGGTTCCTGGAAGCCCTTCTATCTCCGGGCTACACTCCCAGACCTATTTTTACATTTTTATTTGGAAACAGGGTCTCCTAAGCCAGCGCGCGCGGCTAGCTTCGAACCTGCGCGATCCTCCTGTCTCTGCCTCCCAAGCGCGGGGATTACAAGCGTGCGCCACCACGCCCGGCTACCTCCACTGTTTCAAATCCTTCCCAGGCTCTTTTTCCACTCTGAATGTTGTCCAGTGTTCCTAAGCATGCGTGATGGTAGCATTTGACATTTGGTGTAATTTCTCCAAAAAAATAAAGTTGGTAAGATCTGGTTTCTGCTTCTCCTGAATACAAGTCTCCACCACCATCGCGGAGACCTCTTTCAACACCGCATTTCTCCTTGGTCTCCGCTAAATTCTCTCCTTATATGTGATGTCTGAGATTCTTAATGTAGAGAAATAGCAGTCCTCTTTCACGGCGAATTTTTCCATAAGTTCCAGTGCATTTAGATAAGTTTTGTCAGCATCTCCAGTGTCCTGGCATCCATAACGGCTTTCTTATCTCCTCTCCGATATTTTTCTTTATCTTTTTCTGTTCTGGGCCCGGTTTCTCCAGGGGTCTGGCATGCTACGCGCAGTTCGGCCTGGGGCCCAGAGTCCCGCGACCCGGGCCCCATCTGGCGTGCCCCGCGCGCCGACATAACTATTTTGAAATCTACCAATTATTTTCTTTTGAAATATATTACTAATCAGAGCTTTCTCAAATCTTCCTAGGCCGTTCCCAATACGGGTACACCCCCAATCCAGTTTTTTTATTCTATATTTTGAAAAAGGGTCTTGCTGCTGGGTGTGGTGGCACAGGCTTGTAATCCCCATGCTTAGGAGGCTGAGACAGGAGGATCACAGGTTCAAAGCCAGCCTCAGCTACTTAGTGAGGCTCTCAGCAACTTAGTGAGACCCTGTTTCCAAATAAAATATAAAATAGGTCTGGAAGTATAGCCTGGAGGTAGAAAAGCCCCTGGGTTCCATCTCCAGTAACACACACACACACACACAGAATGAAAAAAAGGATAGGGCTGGGGTGTAGCTCAAAGGTAGACTTGCCCTGGATTCCATCCCCAGTACCACCACCACCTTCATCAACAGGCTCTGGCTAGGTTGCTGAGTCTGGCCTTGAACCTTTGGCCTGCCGCCTCAGCCTCTAGCACTGCCATCACAGCTGCACCACCCTGCTGACTACACTTCCTTTTATTTCTATTTTCACTTTAGCTTCCACATAGAGAAAATATATGACCTTTGACTTTTTGAGAATGGCTTATCTCAGCATACTGTTGTCTAGTTCAGCCGTTTTCCTGTAAAGTACAATTTTGTTCTTGTTCTTAGCTGAGTAAATTTCATGGTGTGCGCTTATCTTCCATCATTTTCTGTTGATGGACCCTTGCTGGTTTCATAATCTGACGGCTGTGGCTCGCGCTGCATGAATCACTGTAGTAGTCTGACTTTAATTCTTTTGGAAAGATATCAAGTAGTGGTATGGCTGAGTCATGGTGGTTCCATTTCCATTCCTAATCTTTTTTTATTTTTTGGTGGTACTGGGGGTGGAACCCAGGGGCTTTCTACCTCTGGGCTATACTCCCAGACCTATTTCCCCACATACTTGTCATCATTTATTATTATTTGTATTCTTTTTCTGTGTGTATGTGGTACTAGGATGGAACCCAGGGTCATTCTACCTGTGAGCTACGCCCCCAGCCCTATTTTTTATTCTTTATTTTGAAACAAGATCTCACTAAATTGCAGAGGGCCTTCCTTAGTATCTGAGGCTGTCCTCAAACCCATGATCCTTCTGTCTCAGCCTCCCAAGTACTAGGATTACAAGTGTGTGCTACCATGGCCATCTGTTGTTTTGTTTGCAGTGCTGGGTGATAAGTTGGGTCCTGCACTCATGTGACTTTGTGTCACATGACCTCTGCAGGGCAAGGGAGGGGCTGAAACCCCCGCGAGAATTGGGCGTTCTCGTGAGTAAACCCTCATCGCGAGATGCATACCTTGAAAAGGAGAGCCCGCGTCCTCAAGCTTCGGACAGGCGCGCGGGCCCCACGGTGCCTCGCCCTGGTCCCCGGGAGAGCCGTGCCATTAAAACTTTACATGCCACGTGTACCGGACCTCTCTCGTGTTTTTCACACTCCGCCGTACTCACTTATTTTTATTTTACTCGCATTAATTTTTTATTTTACTTATCACTGGGGATGGAACCCAGGGTTATACTACCTCTGAGATATACCCCCGGTCCTATTTTGTAGCCTTTTGATTTTTTTTTTTTTTTTTTTTTTTTGTGTGTGTGTGTGTGTGTGTGTGTGTGTGGTACTAGGGTTCCTGGAAACCCTTATACCTCTGGGCTACACTCCCAGACCCATTTTTGTACTTTTTTTTTTTTAAACAGGGTCTCTTAAACCAGCGAAGCTGGCTTCGAACCTGCGCGATCCTCCTGTCTGTGCCTCCCAAGTGCGGGGATTACAAGCGTGCACCACCATACCTGGCAGTCTTTTGCTTTTTTTGAAACAGGATCTCACTGAGTTGCTAAGTAGCTGAGGCGGTCTGCGATCTTCCAGTCTCTGCCTTCCGCATGCTGGGATTACAAGCCTGCACCCGGCTTATTGTTCTTTTTTCTTTTATTATTTTTTGGAAACAGGGTCTCTTAAGCCAGCACGGCTGGCTTCGAACCTGCACGATCCTCCTGTCTCTGCTTTCCAAGCGCGGAGATTACAAGTGTGCACCACCATGTCTGGCTATCTTCTGTGTTCTTAATGATTGCCATTCTAACTGAAGTTAGATGGAATCTCAAAGTAGTTTTGATTTGCATTTTCCTAATTGCTAATGATGTTGACCATTTTTAAATATATTTGTTAGGCACTTGTATTTTTCTTTTGAGAAGTGTCTATTCAGTTGTGTTGTTGTTGTTTTTTTGTTCTGGTACTGGCGATTGAACCCAGAGGCAATCTACCTCCAAGCTATACCCCTAGCCCAGTTTTCATTTCTTATTTGGAAATAAGGTCTCACTAGGTTACTGAGAACCTTGCAAGGTTGCCGAGGTAAGATTTGAACTTGCTGTCCTGTCTTAGGCTCCCAAGTACTGGGATTACAAGCGTGCACCACAACACCTGGTTGTCTGCTAATTTTTATTGCCCATTTTTAATTGGGTTACTTGCTTTTTGGTGTTAAGTATTTTGAGTTCTTTATGTAGTCTATCTATTGGTCCTCTGTCGGAGAAGTAGCTGGTGAGTATTTTCTCCCAGTTTGTAGGCTCTCTTCAGACTCTTGCTTGTGCACTTCTCTACACAGAAGCTTTCTAATTTGGTGGTATCTCATTTACTGAGTCTTGATTTTATTTCCTGACCTTTAGGGGTCTTGTTGAGGACGTCTCTACCAGTATTTATATGTTAGAGAGTTCGTCCTATGTTTTCTTCTAGTAATTGTAAGGTTTCTGGTTTAATTTCTAGATCTTTGATCCATCTTGAGTTTACTTTTGTGTAGGGTGAAAAATAGTGGTCTAATTTTATTCTTCTGCATATGGATATCTCGCTTTCCCAGCACCATTTGTTGAAAAGGCTGTCTTTTCTCCAATGTATGTTTTTGACACATTTGTAAAACAGCAACTGGGTGTAAGTGTGAGGGCTTGTCTCCGTATCTTTTTTTTTTTTTTTTTTTTTTTAGAGGAGTAAAAGGTTTATTGGAAGCAGCTGGGAATAGGGAAAAGTGGCCAAACACCCCTAAGGGGCTGTCGGAACTCTGGGGTCCAGCAGTTGCCTTCTGGACAATACTTAAGGGTAGCCCGAGCTGAATGCCTTCAGTTGCAAGCTGCTTTTGCCTAAAGTCCACACGATCTGCCAGAAAGGAATAGGGAAAGTGGCAGAACACCTCTAGGGCTATCGGGGCTCTGGTGTCCAGCAGCTGCCTTCAGGTCACTACCCGAGTGTGGCCCAGGCCAAGTGCCATCAGTTGCAAACTGCTTTCTCCCAAAGTCCACGCGATCTGCCAGAAAGGAAGTGCAGGTCACCCCTAGGGGCTCTGGTCGGCCTTCATGTCCAGTGGAGGCCTTCAGGTCACTACCCGAGTGTATCCTGGGCCACGTGCCTTCAGTTGCACTCCACCTTCTCTCAAAGCTAACGCGACCTGCAAGAGAGAGAGAGAGAAGCTCCCCAACGGGGAGGGGTTCCCAGAGTGGGAAAACCCTTGTCTCTGTATCTTCTATTCCATTGGTCTATTTTGTCTGTTTTGCACCAATAGCATGCTGTTTTTGTTACTAGAGCTTTATAGTATAATTTGAAACCAGGTATTGTGATACCTCCTGCATGATACCTTTTTTTTTCCCCTTTGGTATTGAGGATGGAACTCAGGGGCATTCTACCTCTGAGCTACACCCCAGCCCTATTTTTATTCTTTATTTTGGAACAGGGTCTCGCTGAGTTTCAAAGGGCCTCACTAAGTTAGCTGGAGCTGTCCAAGAACTGCGATCCTCTTGTCTCTGTCTCCCAAATGCTGGGATGACAAGCGTCACCACCACATCTGGCTTTGTATGGTTCTTACTATTCATGAGTGCTTTGGTTATTCTGGGTCTTTTGTTCTTCAGTATGAATTTTAGGACCTTTTTTTTAGCTTTGAAGAATGATATAGTTTTTTTAAAATAGGGATTATACTGAATCTGTAGACGCTTTTGATAGTATAGCCATTTTTGGGGGGATTCAGGGGTTGAAACCGAGGAGCATTCTGCCTTTAAGCTACACCCTTAGCCCTATTTTATTTTTTATTTTGAAACAGGGTCTTACTAGGTTGCTGAGGCTGTCCTTAAACAGGCGGTCCTTGTGTCTTCAATCCTCAGTATTTGGATTACCACACCTGACTAGTATGGCTATATTGACAACATTAATTCTTCCTATTGAAGAACTTCGGAGGGCTTTTCATCTTAGAAGGTCTTCTTCAGTTTCTTTAATCAGTGTTTTATAATTTTCACTGGAGAGGTCTTTTACATCCTTAGTGAGATTTATTCCTACATATTTTTTTTTAGGCTATCATGAATGGAATTTTTTTCCAGATTTCTTTTTCAGTGAAGTTGTGGTTGGTATATAGAAAAGCTACTGACTTTTACAAGTTGATTTTGTACTTGGTTACTTTGCTGAATTTGTATATTAGCTCTAGAAGTCTTCTGGTTGAGTCTTTGTGGGGGGGGACTTTCCTAAGTATAGAATTATGTAATTTGCAAACAAAGATAATTTCAGTTCTTTTTTTTATTTGTACCCTTTTAATTTCCTTCTCTTGCTGAATTGCTGTAGTTAAGGTATTTTGGGGGGAGTCTGGGGATGGAACCCAGGGGCATTCGACCTCCAGACGATACCCCCTGCCCTATTTTTTCTTTATTTTGAAACAGGGCCTCACTAAGTGATAAGTAAAATAAAAAATTAAATGCGAGTAAAATAAAAATAAGTGAGTACGGCGGAGTGTGAAAAACACGAGAGAGGTCCGGTACACATGGCAAGTAAAGTTTTAATGGCACGGCTCTCCCGGGGATCAGGGCGAGGCACCGTGGGGCCGCGCGCCTGTCTGAAGCTAGAGGACGCGGGCTCTCCTTTTAAAGGCATGCATCTCGCGAGATGGGGGTTTACTCGTGGGAACGCCCAATTCTCGCGGGGGTTTCAGCCCCTCCCTTGCCCTGCAGAGGTCATGTGACACAAAGTCACATGAGTGCAGGACCCAACTTAACATTCCGGCCTTTTGATGGTAGGGATAATGGATGACGTTGGACCCTCTAGCTTCTTCCTGCTGTCAAGGGGCGTCGTCAGGGGCCCCAGGCCGGGAGGAGTTGGGAGTCCAGTCCCCCAGAAGGGGGTGCAGGTGGGTGCATAGCTGCAGTGCGAATTGGAGGTTACCCTGGACAGCTTAGTGATGTGCGCTTGAGGAGGCTTGAACAGGCAAGGGCTATTAAAGAAAAAAACAAATCATGAGATTGAGCAGGCGACCAAAAAGGAGACTGGTTTACTCAGTACCTGGAGAGCTACCCTGAGCTGGCAAAGAGGATGGAGGTTGAGGGATCCAGGAGCCATCAGTCTTCAGCCAGGCTGAGTAGGGCCAGCGGCGGGGCCTGGTCTGGAAAGGTGCTCCCCCTGTGTTGAGGCACCTGCGGCTCATCCTTTTCCAAGGGCTCTGTTCCAGTGGCCCTCCTGGCCGCACGCCGGGCACAGTCTGATTGGTCGGCGTGGCTTCGCCCCACTTCAGGCAGGCTCCTGGAGGTAGTCGTCATTGCAGTCCTCCACACCTAGGTGGCGCTCCAGAGGGCTGAGCCACCACCGCCAGCCAAAGGGCAGCTACCAGGGATCTGCTTTTTGGCTAAGTCAAGAGTGTACGCTCCATTTCCGCCTGTTTCTCTCTGGAATTAAAACTTAGATGCCATGTTAAGGTTCTGTCAGCTGCGACGGACCTATACTCACAAAGAGCACGTCCCGAGACGGGTGTCCAGCAAGAATGGCAACGCGGACTCCGCACGGGCAGACAGAGAGTGTCGCCCCAGCCCCGGCCTGTCGTTTCCCGCAGCACCTAGGGCGCGCCCGAGCGGGCCACCCAGCAAAATTGCAGTCTGGCGCAGGCCAAGATGGTGACTGTGACATCACCAGGCAGTGACTACGCGCCATCAAAAAATGGCAGCTGGCGGGAAAATAAATGGAAGCTGATGGGGGAGAGCATTTGGAGGGATACCAGACCACTTAGAAAAGTTCCTAACTGTTCCTGGGCCACCGCAACCTATTTCCCAACTCGTATCAAGGCAGACAGGCTCTCAGGGCATCTGCTAGTATAAAGGTTCGACTCCCCATAATTGGTTCGCGGGCGGAAACGAAGAACAGGAAATGGGCGTCCCCGATTTCCCTGCTCAATCGTTCGGAAACAGAGGTTAAGAGATAGGGAAGAACGTCTTCATTCCTTCTCAAAACCGGAGGATGACCTGGTCATCCGCAGGGTGGTCCCAGTGGACCGGGGGACAATGGGTCACCAAGCGCTTGGATTTTAAGGTCCCAGTGGACCGGAAGACCCAAGTCTGGAACCCGCTAACCAAGGGAAGGAGGCAGTTTACCGGAGTATAGTGTTGTCGGCCAGCGCTGGCTGTGACAGAAGCGCTGAGAAGCTGCTGGGGGCGCGGTGGAGCCAGGGCGCGCGGATGCCGGTGGCTGGTGTGGATGGCACTGGCGGCTGGCGGGATCAGTGGGGGCGCGCAGGCGGCGTGGAGACAAAATGGCTTCCAGGCACGCGCCAGACGCTGAGGCTGGGCCCCGAGGAGCACCGCCAGTGAGCCTGGCTCGGGGCGGGTGGGGCAAACCGGCCAGAGGTCCCGGCGGTGACCGGAGAACCAAGCTGGAACGGTGCTTTAGGAGGTACAAGCGGCAGGCAGAGGTCCTGGCCCGCGCAGGCAGTTGGCAGGCAGAGCAAGTGCCAAGCTGCCTGGCTCGGGCCGGAAAGATGGCCGCCGACTCCTAGGATTGGAAAGTGGGAGGGATTAAAGATTGTGAGGCCTCCAGTGAGGCCATGAGGTGGGAGGGGTTAAAGATGGTGAGGCCTCCAGTGAGGCCATGAGGTGGGAGGGGTTAAGGATGGCGAGGCCTCCAGTGAGGCCATGAGGTGGGAGGGGTTAAGGATGGTGGGGCCAAGATGGCGGCCCCCCAGTGATTCCACGTGTCCAAGATGGCGGGCCAAAGCTGGCGACCCCCCCCCCCAGTAATTCCATGTGGCTGCTTACCGGAATGGCCAGGCCCAGGCAGCAGGGGTGGGCAGGCACAGGGTGAAGGGCGCCAGGGCGCGAGTCCGAGTGGAGGAACCAGCTGGAGCGCGGGCTGGACTTGGCGGGCTGGGGGCTGTTTAGCAGAGTGGCAGCCACCTAGATGGAGGAGGCAGGCGGCCCCGGCAGGCGGGTCTAAGCAACGCCAGGCGCGGAGAAGACATAGGCGCGCGGTGTGGCGCAGTCCGCGGGCGGCGCGGTCCCATTCCAGCGGCGGCGGCGTGGGCAGGCGGGAACGGCGGTTTTAGGAGGTCCAAGCGGCAGTGGCGGGAGCAACGCCTGCAAGCGGAGCGCTGGTGTGGGACCTCACAGTCGAGCTGCTGGCGGATCGGAGAGTCCGGGGCTCAAAAAGAGAGTAAAAATAAAAAGAGAAAACAGAAAAAAAAAAAAAAAAAGGAAAAAAATGGGGAGGGACCCAAGAGTTCTCCCGGTTCGGCACCAAATGATAAGTAAAATAAAAAATTAAATGCGAGTAAAATAAAAATAAGTGAGTACGGCGGAGTGTGAAAAACACGAGAGAGGTCCGGTACACGTGGCATGTAACGTTTTAATGGCACGGCTCTCCCGGGGATCAGGGCGAGGCACCGTGGGGCCCGCGCGCCTGTCCGAAGCTAGAGGACGCGGGCTCTCCTTTTAAAGGCATGCATCTCGCTAGATGGGGGTTTACTCGCGGGAATGCCCAATTCTCACGGGGGTTTCAGCCCCTCCCTTGCCCTGCAGAGGTCATGTGACACAAAGTCACATGAGTGCAGGACCCAACTTAACACTAAGTAGCTGAGGCTGTCCATGAACTGCAATCCTCTGGTCTCAACCTCCTGAATGCTGGGATTACAAGCTTGTGCCACCACGCCAGGCTTGTAGTTAAGATTTGAAGAACTACGTTGAATAAGAGTGGTAAGAGTAGGCATCCTTATCTCATTCCTGATTTTAAAGGAAATACTTTTATTGTTTCTTTGTGCTTGGCATGATGTTAGCTTTATGTGTATCATGTATTGCTTTTATAAAGTTGAGGAGGTAAAAACTGACAACAATATTGATTCTTCCTATCCATGAACATGGACTATCTCTTTGGGTCTTTGATATCTTTCATCAGAGTTTTACAGTTTCCCCATGTAATTTCTATACAAATTTTGTTAAGTTTATACCTAAATATTTCTTTTGTGGTGTTGATGCAAATGGTGCCGTATTTCAAATTTCAATTTCTAGTTGTTTACTGCTAGGACAGAGGAAAGCAGTTGACTTTTGTTTATTAACCTTGTATTCTGCAACTCTTCTATTATTACCAAGGAATTATATCAATTTAGTGAAATTCATTTCAGAAAATACCCGCTCAGTGAAAACTCATCATTGTAGATACAGTGCCAATTAATATATTTTAAACTTACACACACTTTTTTTCTGTGGTACTGGGGATGGAACCCAGGGCCCTTCTACCTCCAGGCTACAGTCCCAGACCTATTTTATATTTTTATTTAGAAACAGGGTCTCTTAAGCCAGCTGAAGCTGGCTTCAGACCTGCATGATCCTCCTGTCTCAGCCTCCCAAGCGCGGGGATTACAAGCGTACGTCACCATGCCCGGCAAAAAACACTTTTTTAAAATAGGGTAGAGGATTTTTTTTGGGGTGGTACGGGGGTTCCTGGAAGCCCTTCTACCTCCAGGCTACACTCCCAGACCTACTTTTATATTTTTATTTGGAAACAGGGTCTCCTAAGCCAGTGTGCGCGGCTGGCTTCGAGCCTGCGCGATCCTCCTGTCTCAGCCTCCCAAGCGCGGGGATTACAAGCGTGCGCCACCACGCCCGGCCAGGGTAGAGGTTTTGGAGTCAGCATGTCTTGTAGCTAACGTTTCCCAACTTCATCTTCAAGGCTGTATCTTATCTCATCCTCTCTCTGTGGCCACAGCTGCTTCTAGATGCACATCAGTCAGCACAGAGCTGCACTAGGGCCAGGGCAGCCTGCAGCGTGCACGAGCCCACCCCCTCTTCTCCCTCTTGGCCTCGTCCCCGACCTTGTTGCTTCTTTCCTTCTCCCCGTACACTCTGTCTCCTGTTGCCCTCCATGCATCTCCTGCTCTTTCCCGAGGCCCTGGAAGGGTCACTCCTGCTGCCACAGCATCCTCAGCCCCCACGCGTCCTCCTCCTCTTCCCCGACTCCCGGAGGGAAGGTCACCCCTTCTGCCACGGCATCCTTGGCCTCCAGGCAGTCAGCCACTCTTTTCTTGTATTCATGAGCTTTGCTTCTGCTGCCAGAATTAAGCCATGTATGTTTGCTGTTTAGAAGGTTTCTGGTTGAATGCCCAACGTCAGTGCTGAGCCTCTTAAGAGTGATTTTCATGTTGTGGTAGGTCTATGGATGGTAGAATCTGTGACTTATTAATATTCAAATCTGAAGTACCTGGCACCTGACTGATATTCAGATAATGCTTTGAACAGGATCCAGTAGCTGGGAGGGGATTACTGGTCTGTGTGTGTTTTTCAGGAGACAAGCCTGGAGGAGGTGTCCCAGGTGGGGGGATCTGGAGCATAGGGGCACAGGTGCAGGGCTCTCAGCCCTGCAGAGCCACTCCAGCTCCCCTGGTTGTCATGGGGCCGGTTACTATGGAGAGGTAAAAATGTGGCATGCAGATGTGAGAGCAGCCTGTTAAATATAAAATGAATTGCTGAGTCGGGTTGATAGCAGCTCCCAGTGACTCCCAAGTGCAGGAATACATTTCTATAAGTGATAAATGTCAATGCCTTGCTTGGGAGGCTGAAGCAGGAGGATTGCAGGTTTGAGGTCAGCATATAGTAACTTAGCAAGACTTTATTTCAATATTTCAAAATAAAGTAGGGATGGAGTGTCATTTAAAGGTAGAATACCCTTTGTTTCAATCTCTAGTTAAACACACACACACACACACACACACACACACACACACACACTTTTAAACTTTCTAAATAAGTAGTGGGTACCAGGTTGCTGGGTAGGCACTAGAGGTAGAAATAAGAGCCTCTTTCCTAGGAGAGCTCACTCATGGTTTAAAGGGACACACAGACCGCGGAAGTGGCTGCCGGTGCCACAGACCCTGCAGCAGTAGCTCTCAGCCATGCCCTTGACCTGGCCCTGACTGGGTGTGGATGGGATGTGGCTTGGAGACTTGGCCTTTCAGTTTGACTGTGAGGGGTGATGCAAGGTCAGCTAAAATGTGGTTGGGTGCTGCAGTCCTGAAGATCCAAGCTGTTCAGGGTGAACAGAGGAGGGAGAGCTGCTGAGGCCAAGCATATGATGCTCCTCATGTTGTTCTGAGGACTTCTGACTCAGGAGAGAAATTTATGGGACACTTTGAAGGCAGTGTTAAGAGGAAAATTTATAGCACTGAGTGCCCACATAAGAAAAACAGGAAGTAACCAAATAAACAACCTAATGGCACATCTCAAGGACCTAGAAAAACAGAAACAGTCTAACCCCAAAGTCAGCAGAAGGCAAGAAATAATACATATCAGAGCAGAAATAAATAAAATAGAGAATAAAAAAATAATACAAAGGATCACAAATCAAGAAGCTGATTCTTTGAAAAGATCAACAAGAGGTGGGTGTGGCGGTGCACGCTTGTAATCCCCTTGCTTGGGAGGCTGAGACAGGAGGATCGCACAGGCTCAAAGCCAGCCTCAGCTATTTAGTGAGGCTCTCAGCAACTTAGTGAGACCCTGTTTCCAAAAAATTATAAAATAGGGTTGGAGGTATAGCCCAGAGGTAGAAAAGCCCTGGGTTCTACCCCCCCATACAAAAAAAAAAAAAAAGATGAACAAGATTGACAAACCCCTAGCCAACTTAACTAGAAGAGAGTCAACTCAAATTACTAAAATCAGAAATGGAAAAGGAGGCATCAATGGAGAAATTCAGGAATATCAGAAAATAATTTTTTTGTGTGTGGTGCTGAGGATTGAACCCAGGGGCATTCTACCTCCAAGTTACACCCCTAGTCCTGTTTTTTATTATATATATATATATATATATATATATATACACACACACACACACTATATATATAATATACATATATATGTATGTATATATGTACATATATACATATATACATCTACATACATCTACATATATATATATCAAATGTATATTTTATGTATATGTATATATGTATACATATATACAAATATCTATGTATATAATATATACATATATAGTTATTTATTTTGGTGCATTGTAGTCATACATCACAATAGAATACAAGACTTGTGAGGATATACAAGCACATATCACCCAATTAGCCTTTATTCAATCCCCATCCCATTCCCTCCCCCTCCCTCCATCCCATCTTGATTTAGTGATTGACTTTGATACATTTGTTTACGTACATCATATGCTTTAAAGAGATTCCATCTTCCCCCCTCCCATCTCCTCTGATAGGTCACCTTAATTGCTCCTCCATAGGGCCCTTTCTTCCACTAGATTCCCTCCTATTACCCATTTCTTCTTAGTTTTTGCATATTAGGGAGAGCATCTGGTTTTTTATTTTCTGTGATATTTCTTTGTGTATGCCGCATTGCAAGTTCCGATCCCACTCTTGATGGACCCGGCACTGGCCTGGCCACCTGGCAGGCTCTGAGGCCGGCCTAGCTGGCTCCAGCACCAGACTTGCCTCATGACAGGCCCCAATCCCGGCCTCACTGGCCCTGACACCAGCCTCACCCCTCAGCATGCTCTGATCCCAGCCTCAGAGGCCCCAGCACTGGCCTTGCCTCAAGGCAGGCTCTGATTCTGGCCTCACTGGCCCCGGCACTGGCCTAACCCCTCCGCAGGCTCCAATTCTGGCCACACTGGCCCCAGCACTGGCCTAACCCCTCGGCAGGCTCCGATCCCAGCCTCAGAGGCCCCAGCACCGGCCTTGCCTCACAGCAGGCTCCGATCCCGGCCTCACTGTCCCTGGTACTGGCCTCACCCCTCGACAGGCTTCTATCCAAGCACCCTCTTCACACAGCATGTTGTCCCAAGTTCCCAAGCATGCGTGGTGGTAGGGTTCTGCCTCTGGGGTTATTTCTTCAAATGATCCAGGTGTGTTGCATCAGATCTCTGCCTCTCATTAAGTACTGGCTGCTGCCGTTGCCGCTGCCGCCATCACCTCAATTCTTTACTAAACTCTTTTCCCACACTGCATGTTGTCTAGTATTCCTGAGCATGCGCGACGGTAGCATTCTACCTTTGGGGCAATTTTTTCAGAAGATCAGGGTGGGTTGGATCAGATCTCTGCCTCTCCCCAATACAAGCCTCCACTACCACCGCAGCTGCCGCTGACAACACCGCCTTCCTCCTAGGTCTCCTCTGAGCTCTCCTTACAGATGATGGCCAGGATTCTTAAGCATGTAAGGAGGAAGCAGTCCCCCTTCGCGGGGAATTTTTCCACAAGTTCCAGGTCAGTTGGATATGTTTTGTCTGCTTTTCCAGAATCCTGGCTGCCGCCGTGGCCATCTTGACCCCTCTCCAATATTTTTTTTTTCTTTTGTTCCTCTTGGTTTTTTTTGAGTTTTTTTTTTTTTTTTTTTTGGTGGTACTGGGGTTCCTGGAAGCCCTTCTACCTCAGTGCTACACTCCCAGAACTATTTTTTTTATATTTTTATTTTGAAACAGGGTCTCTTAAGCCAGCGCGGCTAGCTTCAAACCTGTGGGATCCTCCTGTCTCTGCCTCCCAAGTGTGGGGATTACAAGCATGCGCCACCATGCCTGGCTTCTTCTTCTTCTTCTTTTTTTAATAAGAGAAGACAGTATGTGTGGTTTGAAGACGTTGTGAGATCAGGCACTCGGTAGCTATGAATTTTTTCTCCCTTCCAAGAGCAGAGTCCCACAGCCTCACCGCGCAGAGCAGGATCTGCTGTTCTAAGCGCATCACAGCCGGCACGGCACAGCAGCGCTGAGTTCCTCAGTACCCGCGGCTCGGCCTCCCGCCTGGCACCCTGGCACCCAGCCTTCCAGGGAGCAGGCTGGGCCGTCCGCCCCCCTTTTATTCTTTATTTTGAAACAGAGTCTAAGTTGTGGAGGGCCTCACTAGCTGAGGCTGGCTGTGAACCTGTATCCTCCTGTCTAGCCTCTCAGGTGCTGGGATTACAAGTGTGTGTCACTGTGCCTGGATCTATCAGAAATGATTTTGAAAGTTTATATTCTAAAACCTGGAAAACATGGAAAAATCGACAGACCTCCCTCTCCCTCTCTCTCTCCCTGGAAGCCCTTCTACCTCTGGGCTACACCCCCAGACCTATTTTTTATATTTTTATTTGGAAACAGGGTCTCTTAAGCCAGTGAGGCTGCTTCGAACCTGCGCAATCCTCCTGTCGCCGCCTCCCAAGTGTGAGGATTATAAGTGTGCGCCACCACGCCCGGCTTAAATAGACAGATTTCTAAACACATATAACTTACATAATTGAACCAAAAAGATATAGAAAACCTAAACTGACCAATAGCAAGCAGAAATAGGGACAGAAAATTTAAAAAATCTGCCATCAAAGAAAAGGCCAGGTCAAAATGGTTTCCAGCTGGATTCTACATAACTGTTACAGAAGAACTAAACCCAGTACTTCACAAGTTATTCTGTTAAATTGAAAGCGATGGAGCCGGGTGTGGTGATGCAGGCTTGTAATCCCAGCATTCGGGAGGCAGAGACCGGAGGATCGCGGTTCACGGCCAGCCTCAGCTGGCCCTTTGCAACTCAGTGAGACTCTGTTTCAAAATAAAGTTATAGCCGGGCGTGGTGGCACACACTTATAATCCCCACACTTGGGAGGTGGAGACAGGAGGATCGCGCAGGTTCGAAGCCAGCCTTGCTGGCTTAAGAGACCCTGTTTCCAAATAAAAATACAAAAATAGGTCTGGGAGTGTAGCCCAGAAGTAGAAGGGTTTCCAGGAACCCCAGTAGCACCAAAAATAATAATAATAATAAATAATAAAGATTATTAAGTAGGGCTGGGGGTGTAGCTTGGAAGTAGAATGCTCCTGGGTTCTGTCCCCAGTACTGCATACAAACAAACAAAAAAGATTTTACAGTAGAAAACCAGCTCTGTAAAGAAAGGGCAACTGAAATGAATAGACATTTCACAAAAGAAGAGATACAGATGGCCAATACATACATGGAAATATGTTCAACAATATTAGCCATCAAGGAGATGCAAGTCAAAACTATACTGAAGGCCAGGTGTGGTGGTGCACGCTGGTAATCCCAGCATTCGGGAGGCTGAGATAGGATCGCGGTTCTCAGGCAGCCTCAGCTACTTAGTAAGACCCTTTGCAATCAGACCCTTTTTCAAAATAAAGAATAAAAAATAGGGCTGGGGATGTAGCTCAGAGGTACATTCAATCTCTGTACAATAAGTAAATAAAATAATAAAAATATTTAAACAGGAAAAAATAGGACTAGGGGTGAGAAGTGGAGCTCCCCTCTGCTCAATACCAAGATAAATAAATAAATAAAAAACATAATAAATCAACAGATATATTGGATAAACTGATGAAAATGATAACAGATTAATATATACTACATAAAAGCCTTTGTGTGTGTGTGGTACTGGGGATGGAACCCAGGGGCATTCTACCTCTGAGCTATACCCCATCCCTGTTTTTTTATTCTTTTTTTGTGTGTGTGGTACTGGGGTTCCTGGAAACCCTTCTACCTCTGGGCTACACTCCCAGACCTATTTTATGCTTTTATTTGGAAACAGCGCGGCTGGCTTTGAACCTACGCAATGCACCTGTCCCCGCCTCCCAAGCGCGGGGATTACAAGCGTGCCCACCACGCCCGGCCCAGCTTTTTATTCTTTAAAATTTTCTTAATTGGTGCATTGTGGTCATACATCTTAATGGCGTACAAGATGGTGGAGGCACACATGCACACTCGTGGAGCCTCACCCAAGCCCTACCCTGTCCTCTCCCTCCTCGTGTGCTTGGCTCAGTGACTGACCTTGGCACGTCTGTGGACACAATCATGCACTGTAGGAGGTCCCCTCTTCCCCTCCCATCACCCAGTTAGGCCTCCTTATTTGCTCACCTGTGGTTTCTCCTCTCTCGTCTAGAGTTTCTCCTATGACCCCTTTTCTCCCTGGCTTCTGCATGGTCGAGAGAGCATCCAATTTCTTATTTTTGTGATTGACTAATCTCACCCAGCATAATATTCTCCAATTCTATCCATTTTTTCTGGAAATGATGTAATGGCCAATTTTTTTTATTCTTCATTTTGAAGCAGGGTCTCTTCTCCCTTAGCTACTTAGTGAGGGCCTCACTTCTTAAAAATCATCAGGAAAAGTGAGCATGAGGGCACACGCCTCTACTCTCAGTACTTGGGAGGCGGAGACAGGTGGGTCACAAGTTCAAGCCTTGGCAACTTCGTGAGACTTTGTTTCCAATAAACTGGGCTGGGAGTGTAGTTTGAAGGTAGAATGCCCGAGTTCCATTCCCAGCACCATGCACACACAGAGCAGGGCCGTTGGACTAGGTGGTCCATGGAGCCCATCCTAATATTCAACAAAAACACAAACATTCTCAAATTCCTTAATAGTCAAGGAATTACAAGCCAGTGGATGTTATACCCAGAGACTGGCATGATCTTAAGAAGAGCTGCATTAGCCAGGCATGGTAGCTCGTGTTTATAATCCCAGTGCTTGGGAGGCCGAGACAAGAGGATACAGTGTAGTGGCCAGATTCGGCTACTTAGGCTCTCCACAACCTGGTGAGACCCTGTTTCAAGATAAAGAATAAAAAATTGGGA
This sequence comes from Muscardinus avellanarius, assembly GCF_963383645.1. Taxonomy (NCBI): domain Eukaryota; kingdom Metazoa; phylum Chordata; class Mammalia; order Rodentia; family Gliridae; genus Muscardinus; species Muscardinus avellanarius. The sequence continues at coordinate 106,495,353 of NC_137798.1, forward strand.
ATGTAGCTTGGAAGTAGAATGCCCCTGAGTTCAATCCCCAGCAACACACACACACACACACACACACACACACACACACACACACAGCGGCATTGCGGTTAATAGAGTCGGAGGGAAGAAACGCTGGGTATCTCGTGGAAATCGATGTGGCAGTGTCGTTGTAAACGAGATGGGGCACACCCTTGAGTTCAGCAGGGCACCGGGTGGCCGATGCCCTGAACAGGAGGCAAGGCAGGCTGCTGCTGCCGTCAGCACGTGACTGTCCTGCAGCCATGGAGAGCGAGTGGGCGGCACAGCAGCTGACCCAAGGGTCCCCGCAGGGTCTGGTCAGTGGGAGAAGGTGGTGCGGGCACGTGCGTGTGTGTTGGACGCCTCAGTGGCCAGCAAACACACGTGAAGCCGCATAGCCCGCATCTGCAGGGCTTGGACGTGAGACTGACCCCGCCATGTGCCTGGGGCCAGGAGAGGAGGGTGGGGATGGTGAGGGTAGACCAGCGGGGAAGGTGGTTCCGGACACCGCCTGGTCACGACTCACACCCGGCACAGAAGCCTAGGCTCCTGAGCTGTGGTCTGCAGCACGGCCTACCGCGCAGCCCTTCCTGCTGCTCCTTTACTAACAGACCCTGACTTTATTGTGGAAACAGCAAAGTGCCAAGAGATCCCATTTCCGAGTCTCCTGCAGCTCCGCACGGCCACAGGCACGTTCTGACCAATGGGATGAAACCTGAAGTGATGCTGGAAACAGTAGATTGGGAAGCTCCTTGGAAGGGACTCAGGCAGGTGGTTTGGGCCTGATGGCTGGAGCTTCCGCAGCCATATTCAGCGGCGCGGGACCTTGAGAACGCTGGGAATGCTGGGAGAGGCCAGCTCCTGTGAGCCACAGAACCACCCCGACCTGACTGCCTAGCCACAGGCTGCTTGCTATTCTTGATCTGCTTTACAATCACTAAAATCATTGTTTGATACAGTGCATGCTAAAAAAAAAGGAAAGAATATACATTCAATCAACCAAATGCTAAGCTGCTGAAGGAATATTAAGAGTCAAAATTAGAGGCATGATTATCTGGTCCCAGGCTCTTTATTCAGACTGGCCTAATTCAAAGGAACTCTCGACCTGGACCAGCGCACCACTCTGGAGGCCCAGGCTGGCTTCGAAGCAGCTGGTGCCCAAGCCGTCAGCCTCCAGGTCAGCGGCATGCAGTAAGCAGCTTCTTTCCCACCATGGAGTAACCGCTCTAGTCCGAGGCACGCAAAGGTCGGTGGGGCAGCCCCTGGCATCGGATGGAGGCTGGGGAAGAAACTAGAGCTGGGGGGCCAGTAACCACGGCCGAGGCCGCTCCCCATCACTCCTGGGGCTCCCTTTTGTGTTGGAATGACTCTCTGAGTGCGTTAACTTAAAAGGGCTTTTTTTAAGCCAAAGAGAAAATTGCCATCTTAACCTCTGAGTAGTATAATGTTAAAAGACCATAGACGAGGGCTTTCAAAGAGTCTGAAGTTAGACTGTGCTTTTGAAGACCTGTAATTAGAAGCTGGCATATCATCTTGTACTTGATGCTTCTGCTGAAATTGGGTTTCACAATGAGGGGCTTGGGCTTTGTAGTGCTTTGGGGGAGGGTTTCCCTTAGAAACAGACCTGCAAGAGACGACGGCACTGCCATCTAGTGCACTTCACTGGGAACTGCAGGCTTCTGCCCTGGTGGTCTGTAGGCGAAGGAGCCGCTCCCCTGGACTGCTGCCGGTACCTCCGGACTGAAGGAAGGGGAGCACAGACAGTGGAATGCTGATGGGCACGCAGACCAAGGGAGCAGGACTCCCAACTCCGTGGAGCCACGTTTAGGAAGACCATGAGCCGGGCAGTCGCAGCGCGGGAGGCTGACACAGGAGGATCGTAGGTCTATGCCAGCCCCAGCAATTAGTGAGGCCCTCCACAACTTAGCAAGACCCTGTTTCCAAATAAGAAATAGAATAGCCGGGCGTGGTGGCGCATGCTTGCGATCCCAGTTCTTGGGAGGCTGAGACGGGGATCGCACAGGTTTGAAGCCAGCCTCAGCAACTTAGTGAGACCCTGTTTCTAAATAAAGTATAAAATCGGTCTGGTAGATAGCCCGGAGGTAGAAAGCCCCTGGGTTCTACCCCCAGTACCACCCAAAATAAAATAAAATAGGTCTGGGGGTGTAGCTCAGAGGAAGAATGCCCCTGGGTTCAAACTCCAGTAACATGCATGCGTGCGTGTGTACACACACACACACACACACACACACACACACACCCACACCCACACCAAATGTCTAGGAGGGCCGCAAAGGGAATCCTGCAGCCCGCGCCCGCTGCTCCCCCCAGCACAGGGTCTCTGAGCTTTCTTCTGCGATTGTGTAAGACGATGACTTGCTCTTCTTGACCACTGCTGAGCATGCCAAGGCCTTTACCCACTCTCCTTCCATGGATGCTTGGGTTGTCTCCACCTTTGCCTGTTAGGATAGGACTGCGGTGAACCAGGCTTGCTAGAGATTTACTTTCGTTTCTCTTGGATACAGCGTGGGAGTTGTGGGATTACTGGGTCATGGAGCAGGTGGTTGCTTCACTTTTTAAGAAACCACCTTTTCCGAAGTGTTGTAATGCCTATTCTCTGTGCTGTCGGAGCTTCTCCTTCCGCTCCTGGCCCTCCCCGTCACTGTCCTGGCCCTCCCCGTCACTGTCGGAGTTGTGCTGAGCAGGCCTCCTCTCACAGGTGTGCAGCACCAGGCCCTGCCAACAGAGGGCGCCAGCGAGCCCCGCAGGAGTGTGGTCCCGCCATCCCCCACCCCTGCCACCCCACCCCCTATCCTCCAATCCTGCCATCCCCACCCCCATCCCCTGTCCTCCCACCCCCACCCACCCCCCATCCTCGCCATCCCCGCACTCAGGGGCCACAGCCACACTTATCAGAGCCGGAGCTGGCCCTGCCATGGCAGGGGGCTCCTGGGAGCTGGTCTCTCCCCGAGCTCAGTCCTTGGGCCTGGAGGTGGCAGTGATCACCATCTTCTCTTCCTATGTTCTTTAAAATTCTTCTCACTCATCTTAGGAGTTAATTCCCCTCTACTAGTTAACAATTCTTTATCAGTCAGGCGTGGTGGCACAAGCTTGTAATCCCCGCCCTGGGGAGGCTGAGACAGGAGGATCACGCAGGTTCAAAGCCAGTTTCAGCTACTTAGTGAGGCCCTTAGCAGCTTAGTGAGACCCTGTTTCCAAATAAAATAGAAAATAGGTCTGGGGGTGTAGCCCAGAGGTAGAAATACCCTGGGTTCCACCCCCAGTGCCATAAAAAAAAATTCTTTACCTTTGCCAGGAGTGGCGTTGCATGCCTGTAACCCCAGCACTTTGGAGGTTGAGGAGGGTTGCAGGTCTGAGGCTCGCCTCAGCAACTTAGCCAGGCCTTGTTCCAAAAATAAGAACAAGAGTGGCTGGGAGTGGAGCGTAGAGGTAGAAAATACCTCCTCTGGGTTCAATCTTTAGTATCAAAAAAATTGCTCGAATTTACCCACGTCTTCCAGCGTGCATTGTACATTCAAGTCTCGTGCCCGCATCACGGCTCGCATGCACTGTTACTAGTGAGTTGTTCAGAATTCAAGTCCTTTGTCAGATGTTTGTGGGCGTTTTCGTATTCTAGTCTCACCTATTCAGTATGTAAGTATGTATGTGTGTACGTATGTATTGTGTAAGTATGTAAGTATGTATGCATGTAAGTAAGTATGTATGTATGTATGTATTTGTGGTGCTGGGGATTGACCCAGGGACTCTCTACCCACCTCTGCCCCCTGACTACCGGGATTCCGGTGTGCACTCCCACACCCACTGCCTAGTCACTTTTTTGCTTGTGATAACTGTTTAATGTAAGATTTGCCATCTTCACTCTTAAGCAGTATGCAGTGCAGTCGTGTTAAGTACATTCATGCTGCTGAGCAAGACATCTCTAGAACCTTTTCACCTTGCAGATCTGAACCTCTGCACCCACTAATGCCCCCCCAACCACCACTCCACCCTCTGTCTCCACGGCCTTCACTGCTCTAAGTCTTAAGCCGTTTTGTGCTGTTTAACAGAAAATACCAGAGGCTGGGTAACTTAACAGAGAATAGAACGTTGTTTCTTGCAGAGGCTGGGAAGCCCCAGGTGAACGTGCCCGCGGGCAGTGTCTGGGCACAAAGAGCCAACTCCCTCCGTCCCGCCTTCCCAGAGGGCAGCCCTCGTGGCACCGCCTCGACACCCCGCCTCCCACACTGTCCAGGGGGGTTTGGTGGGAGTACTGGGATGATGGCACCCAGGGCCATTCTCCCTCTGAGCGCCACCCCCAGCCCTATCTTATTCTTTATTTTGACACAGGTCTCACTGAGTTGAGGAGGGCCTCGCTTAATTGCTGAGACTGGGCATGAACTGAGACCCTCCTGCCTCAGCTTCCCGAGTGCTGGGATTACAAGTGTGTGCTACCATGTCTGACTGGGATTTAGTTCCCAGCATGAAATTCGGGGCCCACACTCAGACCATAGCATCAAGGTCCCTCAGAAGTAGGATCGTATGTTGTGTGTGTGTGTGTGTGGCACTGGGGATGGAAGCCAGGGGCATTCGACCTCCGAGCTACACCCCCAGCTTGATTTTATTTTATTCTCTATTTTGAAACAGGGTCTCACTGAGTGGCGGAGGGCCTCACTGAGTAGCTGCGGCTGTCCTGAACCGCGCTCCCCCGTCCCAGCCTCCCGAGTGCTGGGATGACGGGCGTGCGCCCGTGCCGGCTCGCGAGTCTTGTTTGCGCGCTGGCTCGCTCAGCACGAAGCCCTGGCGGCCCCCCCACGTCGTCCTGTGACGGGATCCCCCTTCACGTACCCTGCGTTCCCCGCCACTCTCCGAGGCCCCGCTCGCCCTCACCTCTTCGCTGCCCCGCGGCTCTAGCCTCCACGGGTGAGGAAGCTGCTGTTTTCCTTAGCAGCAGACCATCTGACAGTCCTACCAGCCGTGCAAGGATTCTGGCCTCTCCACGCCTTGCACACTCGCCTGAGTGTGCTTAGTGGCCGTCTCAGTGGGTGTGAGGTGGTAGCTCATGGGCTTTGGGTCGCGTTTGCCTGATAAATAACGCTGAGCACTGCTTTATGAGCTTGCTAATGGCTTGATGATCACCTTTGAGGCCAGAGCTGTGCAAGAACTTTGCCCGAGTCTACTTGGGTCACAGAGGAACTGCGGCGGTTTCTTCTGGGAACGTTATAGCGTTGGCATTTCTGTGTGGGCTTGTGGCCCGTCTCAGTGTCTGCGTGGTGAGACGGACGTTGCGTTAACTTTTTTCTGCAGGGGTGTCTAGTGGTTCTAGCACTTACTTCAACGACGCAGGGGCATTCTACCTTTGACCTATACCCCCAGCCCTTTTTATTTTTTAGGCTCTCACTATATTGCTGAGGCTGGCACTGAACCTGTGATCCTCCCGTCTCAGCCTCCCAAATATAAGCGTGAACCACCCTATAGGGCTCTGTAAATTTCTTTTTTTTTTTTTTTTTGAAACAGGGTCTCATTGAGTTGCAGAGGGCCTCACTAAGTAGCTGAGGCTGTCCGCGAACCATGATCCTCCTGTTTCAGCCTCCCCGGTACTGGGATTGCAAGCATGTGCCACCATGTCTGGTTTGTAATTTATTTTTGAAACAAGTTCTCTCTAAGTTACCCAGGCTGGCCTCAAACCTACGATACTCCTGTTTCAGCCTCCCAAATACTGGGATTATAGGTATACACCATTGCATAGGGATCTGTAAATTTTTAAAGTTAATTATTTTTTGTGGTACTGGGGATGGAACCCAGAGGCATTCTACCTCTGAGCTACACCCCCAGCCCTAACTTTTAGTCTTTTCTTTTTCTTTTTCTTTTCTTTTTTTTTTTTTTTTTTGTGGTACTGGGGTTCCTGGAAGCCCTTCTACCTCCGGGCTACACTCCCAGACCTATTTTATATTTTTGAAACAGGGTCTCTTACGCCAGCGCGGCTGGCTTCGAACCTGCGTGATCCTCCTGTCTTCGCCTCCCAAGCGCGGGGATTACAAGCGTGCACCACCACGCCCAGCCATAGTCTTTTCATTTTTTGAAACAAGGTCTCACTGAGTTGGGAAGGGCCTCACTAAGTAGCTGAGGCTGTCTGCAAACCCTGATCCTCCAGTCTCCGCCTCCCGAATGCTGGGATTACAAACCTGCACCACCACACCTGGCCTGTAATTTATTCTTGAAACAAGGTCTTAACTAAATTGTCCAGACTGGCCTCAAGGCTGTGATCCTCTGGTCTCAGCCTCCCTGTGCTGGGATTACAGGCGGATATCGCCAGCACTGTCTGTTGAGAAGACTCCCTGTCCCCGTGGAGTGGTTCATGGACGCTGAGCTGCCCTGGCCTCCCCAGACGTGACAGCGTCCTCCTGCTGCCGGGCAGTGGCCCTCAGCGGTCCTGCTCTTTAGGGCTTTTTCTTGCCGAGGAGGCAAGGCCACTGTGCCCGAGGAAGCCAGTGTCCGCCACGGTGGCACTGCAGGGTCTGGGGCATCTCCCGGAGCCTGGGGTCGCGGTGCCCAGGGCAGTCTGGGGTGGCCCAGCTTTGGGGGTGAGTCAGCTCCCCTGGAGGCCATGCCCACCACGGCCCCCAGAGCGCTGGTAGCACTGAGGTCTGTGCACAGAGCTGGGGGAGCCCATGTATGCTTCTTCTCTACATCCTGCCAGAGATGCCCAAGCCCTGGCCTGGCTTTCCGGGTCATCTCTCCCACGTCCCGCGCTGCTGAGGCCCCAGCCCCTCTGTCCTCACAGCCTCCTGGCTTCTCCACCAGTCACTAGAAGTGGGGCCCAGGCCTGCACTGAGTGCCTGACCCACATTGGCACCAGAGGAGTCTGACAACGTGAGGGCAAGGGGGCACGCCTGGCCGGGCTGAGGACGCTGCGGCTCAGGGACCTTGGCGTGCATCCTGGGGGCCACTCAGCGATGCACCCCAACCTCTGCTGCCAGCCCACGCGAGGACGTGGGCCTCATGGAGTGACCCGAGGCCCCCGAGCACCCAGCAGAGATGGCAGCCAGCCTGGATCAAGGCCGGCCCCGTGAGGACAGGCTCCGGGTGTGTGGTGCCCTGCTGTCACCCAGTGCGTCCTCCCGGGCTGCCTCCGGGCCTCCCCATGGCGCGTGCTGTACTAAAGCCACCAAGACAGGGCGGCTGGTTTTCCCTTGAGCCTGAGTCTTCGGCCTCTGGTGGAACAGTGCTTCTCAGTCTCCTAGAGAGTGTGCAGCGTATCCGTCCTGGGAAGGTTGGGGAGGTCCACAAATTCAAGGCACCCAGGCGCCTGTGGGGAGCTGCTGGCTTACCTGGTTCTTGCCTGGCATTGACAGCAGGCGCCTGCTGTGACCCCCAGAACCTCAGAAGGTCTGCGCGGCCCCAGACACGGAGGCAGGTAAAGGACGGTTCCCCAGAGAGTGGACTGTGACATTGTGTAGCTGGGGGATGGCCAGGTGCTGAGGAACCCTGGACAGCAGTGAGGGGCCCCGTGGAAGAAGCCAGGGAGCCGGTGGCCACAGATCAGGAATCCTGAGTTGCACGTGTCAGTGGGGGCAGAGCTGGGTCTGGGTGGGGGCTGTGCCGGCCGCGGCTGTTGAGGTCCCTCCCCCGCCCAGTGCTTCTGTTGAAGCCCCAACCCCAGGACATCAGGTGATTAAGTTAAGATGAAGCCTTCAGGGTCACCCCAACCCAGGGACACTGGAGTCCTAACAAGAAGAGGAGCCTTGGACACGGGCCGAGCCTGAGGACAGCGCGAGTGGACAGCCGGGCCGTGAGGAAGTGCGTTTGTGCCCAGCTGCCCAGCTGTGGGCTCTTGCTGCCTGCTGCTGTGGCTCAGCGGTCTAGCACGAGCCCTGCTGGACAGCTCACTAGCCTGCCTGCAGATGGATCTTTGTATAGTTCCCTGGGAGTCAAATCAGACGCAGGAGGCTCTTCCCAGGGACAGCCCCGTTCCCACCGAAGCTCGGCGGTCACCTCTGCAGCGTAGTCCAGGTTCTGGGACAGGGCAGAGGCAGGCGGGCGGGGGGCTTTCTCTGCACTGAGATGGGCCTACAGCAAGAGACCCCCTGCCACCTGCAGTGTCCTGTTTGCCCCTTCCTCAGGAAGAGTGCGGTGGGGGTCACGCCAGGTGGCTCTACCCTCTGCCCGCCTCTGGCCATGCCAAGCAGTGCCAGCTGTTCAGCAGGGCTGACTTTGCAGGGATAGGGGGTGTGGGGAGTCTGCCCTGCCCTCCTGGGCACGGGGTCTGAGCCCCGTGACCCTGCACCCAGGCCCAGCTGCGTGGGCCCCGCCCGTCCACCCGCAAGGCTCCTCCCCTGCATGGCAGGGTGGCCGGCTCCTCCCCTGCATGGCAGGGTGGCCGCCTGCCTCGCACCCAGGACAGGCACTGGCCCCGCCTGCCTTGCCCCGCCCACCCCACCCCACCCCGCCCTGCCCTGCGAGCAGCCTTAAACCCCCGCCCAGCGCCCGGGCAGTGACCCGCGGCCACCAGCCACAGCTACGTCTTCCGCAGGCCCCGAGGTAACTGCAGCCCCAGCATGGCAGGTGCGACCGACCCCGAGCGGCGGCTGCTGACCATCTACACCGGTGGCACCCTCGGCATGCAGCTGGAAGACAGCGGTGAGTCCTGCACTGTGCTCCACGGGCGTCACGGTGGGAGTAGACGGCCGCCTGCAGCGCTGCCTGCAATGGCCAGACGAAGGGGTCGTTGCCTCCAAAGGGGGGCGGGAACCGCAGTCCTCCCGGGCTGCTCCCATCAGCCTGTGGGCTCCCTACCTGAGGGCAGGGCCCGCCTCCCTGCCTGGAGCCCCGCCCAGCCCTTGGGGCCCTGCTCAGCTGTCCCCAAGGAGCTGGTGCTGCCTGGAGCCTTCCTTGTCTTCTCCCCACGCGCTCCCCTGGCTTTTATTGCAGTACTGAGGATGGAACTCAGGGTGTTCTACCTCTGAGCTATGCTCCCAGCCCTACTTTATTTTTTTAGTTTAAAACAGGGTCCCCCTAAGTTGCTGAGAGTTTGGCTAAACTGCTAAGGCTGGCTGCAGACCTGAGATTCTCCTGTCTCAGCCTCCCACATACTAGAATCATAGGCGTATGCCACTGTGCTCCTGGCTTCCTCTTCCTCTGTTGCTTCTGGTGCTTTCTCTGTGGTTCCGGGGGTTGAGCCCAGGGGCGTTCTACCTCTGAGCTCTCCCCCAGCCCTTTTGAGTGTGAAAAGGGTCTCACCGGGTCTCTGAGAGTCTCCACACGTTACTGAGGCTGTCCTTGAACCTGCGATCCTCCTGTCTTAGCCTCCCAAGTACTGGGATTACAGGTGTGTGCCACCACCACCATCTTCTGCTTCTGAACACCCAGCTTCCCTCTGACACCCATGAGCTCTGACCTCCCAGTCCGGGCCCCTGCTGTCCACTGGTGGCCTTTAACCCACACACCTGAGCGCCACCTCTCCTGGGCCACCGTCCCCCGCCCACCCCTCTGCACCATGCAGCAACTCGGACGCTCTGTTGCTGTCTCGGCAGCTCTAGGGGCTGCACCGCAGTCTTCTGTAAGAACCCGCAGGCTTTACCTGCTTCAACAAAGGTCAGTGCTCGCATGTCTCTGGACCCCGCCGTGCCTCAGGATGCAGACCTGGGCCACCAGGCTCCAAAGACTGTCCGGAGGGGCTTGGTCACCAGAGGTGGGCCTGTCCTGACGGCTGGGAGCCTGCCTCTGGGGCAGCTCTGTGCCTCTGGTTGGGACAGAATCACTCATAGGTGGACAAATGCCCAGGGACACTCCCCAGCAGGGAGGGACATGGCTCCTCTGATCACACAAGATTGAGCGAACCGGGCACGGTGTGGCACACACCTGTCATCTCACGACTTGGGAGGCTGAGACAGGAGGATCACAGGTTCACGACCAGCCTCAGCAACACACTGAGACTCAGCAACCTAGTGAGACCCTGTTTCCAGACAAAAAGAAAAAGGGTTGGGGTGTAGCTCAGAGGTAGAATGCCCCTGGGTTCAATCCCCAAGAGCATGTGTGTACGCCTGTCCTGAGAAAGCCCTGAAGGTGGCGGGGCCAGAGCGAGGGATGGAGTCCTGGCTGCTGTGCTGAGCTGGGCAGCTCGGCCAGCCCCTCCAGGCACATTCACTCCTCTCCACAGGCCATGAGGTTCCCGGGAGCCTGGGCACCCCAACACTGTGGTGGGGACAACAGGGTCCCCAGAGGCCTCCTGGACCGAGCATATGAGAGCCCGGGCAGGCGGCGGCTCAGTCCCAGGCGGCCTCTGCTGCCTGGGCCATTTCCTGTGCGACATCGCAGCCTGCCACGCCCTTGGCGGCCTCCACAGTCCCCTCTGGACCCTGGTTCTGGGTGGCAGGGGCCGGCTCGTGTCACAGGGCTGTGCTCTGCGCTGGAGGTCCTGAGGGAAGAACTCTGCCCACGTGGTGTACGGGGCAGGGCCCAGGTCCCCAGGGCTCACTCCCAGTGGCTAGAGGCGACCGCACCCCAGGGAGGCAGGAGTGTGGCCGCACACAGAGAAGGTGGACACAGGGTGGCCTCGAAGACCAGAGAGGTGTGGCCACCTGCCAAGGCCAGCCGGCCCTGGCCGAGCCCCAGGCCTGCTGACCTCAGGAAATGAAAGCGAAACTCGTCCCGAGGCAGAGAGGGCTCCTCCGCTCCTGGTGTATTGTGGGAATAGGTTGTGTCAGCCACAGGAAACTCAGACTTTCGCTTTCAGCCGGGCTCACCGCCTGGCAGGAGACCCGGGTGACACGATGGGGAAGGGACGTGGGGCGCGCTTGGTTCCGGGAAATGCTCACAGCAGCCAACGTGTCTCTGCCCACGGCTGGGCTACAGCCAGCTGACCGTGGGCACCGGGCCCAGGGGCAGGGCACGCTGCCAAGGCAGTGGGAGGCCGGGCTCCGCGCTCGGGAGCGGGGACAGCCAGCAGAGACCAGCACATTCTCCCTGCGCCCTTTCTTCTCTGGGCAAAATGCTGCAAACACGTTATCAGTGGCAAGGCCTGGAGAACGCAGGGCCAAAGAGCACAGGGCACACCCAGTAGGAGCCCGGGGCCGGCGGGCAACACTGTCCTCCTGGAGTTCATGGTAAATATGTGTACTCTTTAATGTTTACTGGGGATTGGACCCAAGGGCATTCGACTGCTGAGCTAAGTCCTCAGCCCTATTTTACTATTTATTTATTTATTTATTTATTTATTTATTTATTTATTTATTTAGAAACAGGGTCTAAGGTGCAGAAGGCCTCCCTAAGTTGCTGAAGCTGGCCTCAAACCTGGGATCCTCCTGTCTCAGCTTCCCAAGTACTGGGATTATATATGCTTACCACCATGCCCAGCCATAATATTCCTTAATGTGTACTCGGCAGTGATTTCTTTTCCTTTCCTTTCCTCTTTCTTTCTTTCTTTCTTTCTTTCTTTCTTTCTTTCTTTCTTTCTCTTTTTTTTTTTGTTGTTGTTCTAAATAAACGTTGGCCTTCACACCCAGTTCTTGGACCGTTAACCATACTGCCTTTCTTGCTAAACTCCCCCGAGCCTCAGCCTGAGCACTCTGAGCCCACCTCGCCTGGAACTCAACTCAATTCCTTGTGCTCCCTGGAACAGGGTTTGCTCCCAGGAGAGTGAGTCCCCTGCAACCACCAAGTCAAGCTTAGGATATGTAGACCTGGACTTGACCCTGTGAGGCCACCCGCAGGAAGGCAGTCCAGGCCTGGGCCACAGCAGGAGGCCGTGGGCATCGCCCCCAAGGCTGGCCACAGCATCTCGACTGCCTCACCCTGAGCCTGGCCTCCCCTCTGCCCGCCAGCGGCTGCCTCCCCAGGGCCGCTGGCAGGAGGTGCTACAGCTGGACCCAGGAGGCCTGCGGGCTCCTCCACGGCCTTGGATATGGGCCCGGGCTGGGCGTGGGCTATTACAGGACAACATCTGTCTCTGTGACGTCCTCACCTACGCCTGTGGCGTCCTAACCCACCGCCTACCACAGAAGACATGGCAAAGGGCTGAGCGCCCAGGGCCCTTGGCTGCAGGCGGCCACCACTCCCACTCTAGGCCCCGCAGGGAAGCCAGGGACAGACCCACAGGGCAAAGTAGTTAATCATTGGTGGCCGTGGGGCACTACTGCAGTGGCCAGGTCAAGCAGCCCTGGGCAGGGCTCAGAGCGGGCTGGGGCTGGCTCAAGGCCCCCAGAGCCCTGGGCCCTGGGCCCGGCCCGCCTATCCTGCCCAACTTCCCCGGCCTGGACTGCTAGCCTGCTCCTAGAAGCCTTTTCACTTTACACATTTTAGGGTAAAAAAAAATCCAGTCACTGGCCAGGCGTGGTGGCGCACGCTTATAATCCCCGCGCTTGGGAGGCGGAGACAGGAGGATCGCGCAGGTTCGAAGCCAGCTGCACTGGCTTAAGAGACCCTGTTTCCAAGTAAAATATAAAATAGGTCTGGGAGTGTAGCCTGGAGGTAGAAGGGTTTCCAGGAACCCCAGTACCACCAAAAAAAAAAAAAAAAAAAAAAAAAAAAAAAAAAAATCCAGTCACTGTCTGCATATCCCCAAGGAACAGCTGACCACAGGCACACGTGGACGGCCTTAGGCCGGGGGTCCCTGGCAGGTGCTCTGACACTGAACCGCTCCCTCTTGGGCCCTCAGTGGACAGGCCTCATGTCTCTTCCTCCCTTGTCCTCTGGGGCTAAGCTCCCTGCAGCCTTTCTTTCTCTTCTTTTTTTTCTTTTTCTTTTTCTCTTTTTTTTTTTGTGGTGCTGGGGATTAAACCCAGGAGCATTCTACCTCCAAGCTACACCCTCAACTCTATTTTATAATCTTTATTTTGAAACAGGGTCTCACTGAGTAGCAAAGAGCCTCACTAAGTAGCCATGGCTGTCTGTGAACTGCAATCCTCCTGTCTCAGCCTCCCGAGTACTGGGATTACAAGCATGCACCACCACGCCTGGCCACCCAGACCTGCTTTTATTCTTTTATTTTGAAACCGGTCTCACTAAGTTGCAGAGGGCCTCACTAAGCAGCTGAGGCTGAACACGAACTGCGATCCTCCTGTCTCAGCCTCCCGAGTACTGGGATTCCGAGCGTGTGCCACCGGGCGCCGCTCAGCTCACCCCGTATCTTCTCTGAAGGGAGAAAGTCTGCAGCTACAGACCATGGGCCACAGGAAGGCTGGGCTTCTCTGTAAACGGCTGCTCTGGGGATCACATGCCCCGGCGGAGCCAGGAGACACTGCCCTGGGCCACCAGACTCCAAAGACTAGCTCCCATCAGGACAGATGGACACTCTGAGCTCACCTGGAGGGGCCTTGAGGAAGAGGCTCTGAGCATGGGCAGGCGCCTGTTGATCCTCTCTCCACAAGCCCCCAGACTCTGAGACTAGAGCTCGGTCAGCTTCTAGGGATCCATTTGGGTGCGTGCTGGGTGCCAGGCTCTCCCACTTAGGGCTGGGACAGGGGACCTGGCTGGATCCTGGAGTTGTGTCCATGCCCTCTATGACCCCAAGGGCCGACGAGGGAGCATGTGGGAAGGGTGCTAGCACCCGGGCTTCAGGGAGAGCTTCCTAGAGGTGGTAGCCTGGGCTGGGCCTTGAAGGCCCTGCTGGGTGAGAAGTGGGGGTGGGGCGGAATGGAGGCAGCGCCAGCAAGCACCAGGGGCATTCTGGGAGGGGACAGAACTGCAGGTGGGCTCAGGCGGCTGTCTGGTGGGGCCAGGCCTTGGCCTGCCTGGGTCAGGAGTATGGCAGCATCTGAGATGGAGTGTAAGCAGAGGCAGGGCCTGGAGGGGCATGCCGAGATCCTGGCTGTCCAGGTCTGGGCTAAAGAATGTGCTCTGACTCCAAGGAGGGGTCATGTGTCCAGATGGCGCAGCTGCCCACCCCACGCAGCTGCGCCCAGTCCTCCCATATCTGACCCCGGCCCAGGGCCTGGTACCATGAAAGAGGGGGGTGTGTGGCCTCGGCCGCCGGCCTTGACTCCCATTCTGCCTGGACTCTGTGTGCAGTGCTCGTCTCTGGGAAGGACCTGGCTGTCTACCTGAAGACGCTGCCCATGTTCCATGACAGGGACTATGCCCAGGCCCACAAACTCTCCAATGACACCCTGGCCCTGCCGTGAGTGGGCTCCTCGGGTCCTGGGTGGGGGTGACTGCTGGCTTCCTGGGGCTGAGGCTGCCCAGCGCCTGCCAGATGCGGGAGACTCGGCTTCAGCACTTCCTTGAGGTTGGCAGGAGGCACTGCCATGCCGCTCACTCCATGGGCCCTAGAACTGACCTTCCGCTCGGGCCTGGGCCTCCTCTTGGACCTCTTCCCTTCCCCTCCCCCCATCCCCCTGAGTCCCTGGGGCAGGGTAGGGCCTTCAGGGGACTGCCACCCCAGGCTGGGAGCTATCTAGAGAGGCCGGGGGCTCGGTGGCCCCTCTCCCTTCTGCCTCTCAGCACTGGCCCAGCTGTCTGCTGTCCTTAGGGCTGGAGGTGGGTCTCCTTGAGGGTGGCCTCCCTGCATGGACTCCCATCCCCGTAGACTGGTCCTGCCTCCCTGGTGTGGGGAGGGCACACTGCTTAGGGGTGGCCTGCCCGGGCCCACATCCTCATCCACTAACAGCTGTCCCTGGGTGGAGACAGAGGTCTGGGACGGGGAGCAGAGCAGGTCAGGGGACTTCGGATGGGTGGGGGGCAGAGCGGGAGCTGGCCTTCCTCCCTGCAGACCCACCAGCTCCGGCCAGAGGATCATCTACACGGTGCTGGAGTTCCAGAACCTTCTCGACTCCAGTAACATGACCATTGATAATTGGATCCACATAGCGCAGACCATCGAGGTTCGGGGGCGGGGGGGCTGTGCTGTGCTGGGGGGCTTGACTGATGGCACCTGTCAGTGCTGAGCCTCCAGGCCTCGACTGTAGTCGTGCCTCACGTGGCCAGCAGAGGGCGCACCGCCTAGCTGCAGCCACAGGCTTCTCTGCCATCCCCAGGCCAGCCTGGCTCAGTCTTCCGTGGGGGAGGAACTGGGTTTGGTGTGGGGCCCTGGCAGACACATCCTGGGGCGCGCCTCTAGGAAGTAGCACCAGAGGGCGTCCCTGCACTGCCGGTCCCTCCCAGTGCTGGCGTGCCTGAGGGCTTCCAGCTTTTGTTATACCCAAGAGGCACTCTCCCTACTTCTGCCCATGAACTCCTCCCGGCTTGCCTGCGGGCCCCCAGCAGTGGGTCCTGTGCTGGCCACTTGTGTCCCTGCCGCCTCTCACGGGGCCATCACCCCCACAGCCGCCTGCTGCCCTAGAAGCAGAGTAGGGATGGAACCCAGCCACAGTCTACAGCCCCAGCCCTATTTTTATTCTTTACCTTGAAACAGGGTCTCAGTGAGTTGCAGGGCCTCACTAAGTAGCTGAGGCTAGGCACAAACCACAATCCTCCTGTCTCAGCCTCCCAACGCTGGGATTACAAGCGTGCGCCCCCACGCCCAGCTCTGGGCCCAGTTCTTTTTTCTTTTTCTTTTTTTCTTTTGGTGATATTAGGGTTCCTGGAAGCCCTTCTACCTTCGGGCTACACTCCCAGACCTATTTTATTTTTGGAAACAGGGTCTCTTAAGCCTGGAATCCGGAGGCAGAGAGGGCCTTCCAGTCCCAGAGAGGGTCTCTGGGCCTTCAGGGGCAATGGTGTAGTGCCTTCCGGAGCCCCCTGCATTAGGACCCTGTCGTTTTGCTCCTGCGGTGGCTACCCTGCCCACAGCCCCCGTTCCCAGGAGGAGGCTGGGAACGGGAGGGTCTGGGCCATGCTGAGCCTGCTCCCCCCACAGAGCAACTACGAGCAGTACCAGGGCTTCGTGGTCATCCACGGCACGGACACCATGGCCTTTGGAACCTCGATGCTCTCCTTCATGCTGGAAAACCTGCAGAAACCCGTCATCGTCACTGGTGCCCAGGTGAGCCGGGGGGAGGCAGGCCCCCTTCTAGTGCAGTCAGTCAGCAGCTCTGGGCGTGGCTCCTGCCGTCCCCTGCTGGCCGAATCAGGTGGACGCTCTAAGAGGTGTGGCTGGCTCATTCCTGTTCAGCGGCTGAGGCCATCCCCAGCAGTGCCCGGGGCCAGGGTGGCCTCACACGGAGCAGGTGTGGGGGGGCGCTGCCCTTCCTATTGTGGCTCTCCCCAGGGCCGTCGAGGGACCTCTCACCTTGGCCAAGGCTGGTGGGGTGTCCCGTCTGGGTCTGCTGGGGCTCACAGGGCCCCTGTGGCCTGCGGGTGGCATTATGAGAGCGAGCCAGGGGGGCCGGTGGGGCCAGTCTGGTCTGAGTCCCCCAGGACCCTTCTCTGCTGGGATGGCTGGGGCTGTGCAGAGGCCAGGACCTGCGTGGCTGTGGGCAGAAGCGGGTGGAGCTCCAGGGGCCTCAGCTCCGTCTCCCTGGTTACCAAAGGGACTCTTGGTATACGGCCCCATGTAGGGAAGGCCCCTGTGCGCAGCTGTCGCTGGGTCTGAGGCCTCGAGACAGGAGGCCTGAGTGAGACCCTGCCCCACACCCAGCCCTGGGCAGAGGGATGCCATGCGGCCTCCCCAGGGCAAAGGGCGCTGATGGGCCCTGCTGGCTCACGCTCTGGTCTCCACATGCCTCTTACCCTCACATGGGCCTGTTGCAGCCAAGGGGAAACAGGCAAGGGGCCGGGCTTCCCCCGGCCATGCTCTGTGAGCGGCAGAGCTGGGGAAGGGCCAAGGACTTCTGCCGTGCCCTGGGCCAGGGCTCCCCCTTGGGGGCCCTGTGCTGGCTCCCCAGCTGGCCTCTCCCTGCCCCCCATGGCTCAACCAGCCTTGCCCACCCGTGCCCCAGGCGGGCTGCAGGGTGTAGCCCCTTCCCAGCCTTCCTTTCTAGGCAGTGAAGGGCAGCTGTGCCTTGGGGCCAGGGAGCGGCCTGGGAGGAGCTGGGCCCCTGTCCACTGGGCTCCCTACCTGTGTGGGAGCCAGATGGGGAGGCCAAGGCACCAGCCCAGGCTGGTACTGTCAGGACCACTGTTAGTGGCCATGGAAACGGGCTCCCTCCCCATCCCTCCTCCGCATCCTGGGCCTGTCCTACCAGTCTCTCTCCTCAGCTGGAGGCCCCAGGGCCTTGGCAGGAGAGGGAAGCCGCCTTCCCCTGGCCTCAGCCCTCCCTCCTGTGGCCTCCCCCCAGGTGCCTATCCGCGCGCTGTGGAATGACGGCCGTGAGAACCTGCTGGGCGCTCTGCTCATGGCCGGCCAGCACACCATCCCCGAGGTACCTGGTCTGGCCTGGTGTGTGCCGGGGGTCGCCTTGGTCATGGTGGGACAGTGTGGCCTGGGTGTGTCCCCAGGAGCCCAGAGGGGGTGGTGTGGCACTCAGGGACCTGCAGGTGTGTGGGAGTAGTCTTTAAAGATTTGGCTCTTAGCTGGGCATGGCGACATGCACCTGTAACTCCAGTATTTGGGAGGCCAAGACAGGAGGATCACAGGTTCCAGGACAGTCTCAGCAACTTAGCAAGAAAGACCCTGTTTCAAAATTAAAAAATAAAATAGAGTCGAAGGTGAAGTTTGCAGGTAGAATGCCTCAGGCTTCAATCCCCAGTATGTTTTAAAAAAAATCTTTCTTGCCTTACAAATAACATAACAATTGTTGTACCAAACCGGAGGAAATCAACAGAACACAGTCATCCCAGTGCTACTTCCTAGAAACATCAGTGTTAATAATCTGGTGTGTTTACTACCACATTTCACACACACACACTTTCACACACACACACACACACACACACACACACACACACACACGTGTGTGTGTTTCCATGAAAGGAGGCTGTGCCCAGCAGAGCTTAGAAGCCTCCCTCCCCGGGTCCAGGACCAGGACAGGACCCAGCTGTCCTTGGCGGTGCTCCTGGGTACGAGGGCTGGCCGGGCTGCTGGAGGGCAGTGTTTTCAGGCCCCATGTCTCTGCCAGCCTTCCCAGCCCTCCCTGCTCACTGTGGGCCGGGGTCTCTGGGAGCACCCAGGCTCCCTGTGCCTGTGGGCTGAGTTTAGGGGGTGAGAAGGCGTGGGGGTGTGGCGCCCTTCCTGTGTCCTGTGCCCGGGCACCTGTGGGCAGGTGGGCCCGGCTCTGAGCGGCTGCCCCTCCTTCCCGCAGGTCTGCCTGTTCTTCCAGAATCAGCTGTTTCGGGGCAACCGAGTGACCAAGGTGGACGCTCGGAGGTTCGAGGCCTTCTGCTCCCCCAACCTGCCTCCACTGGCCACAGTGGGCACGGACGTCAAAGGTAAGCCCCTCTGAGGGCAGGCCTGCCACCTGCAGTAGGCAGAATGTGCTTGGGGTTCTGAGGGGTTCCCCTGAATCGGGAGAGTGTGCAGTGCTTGGCTTTGCCCTGGGCTGTGGAGAAGCATGGGGCTGCTCAGAAAGGGGGAGCCATGCCAGGTGTGGTGGTGCACGCTAGTAATCCCCGCACTTGGGAGGCTGAGACAGGAGGATTGCACAGGTTCGAAGCCAGCCTCAGCTACTGAGTGAGGCTCTCAGCAACTTAGTGAGACCCTGTTTCCAAATAAAATATAAAAAAATAGGTCTGGGAGTATAGCCCAAAGGTTCTACCCCCAGTACCACCAAAAAAAAAAAAAAAAAAGAAGAAGAAAGAGGGAGCCGTGGGGAGCCGTGGGGAGCCGTGGGGAGCCGTGGGGCCTGGCCAGCAGAGGCTTGGAGGGGTCTGGGGGAGGCTGGGGATCCTGCCTGCCCCGTGCAGGCGCCAGCAGAGCTGGGCTTCACTTTGGAGGTATTCTGTGGCTTTGACTTACGGCCCAGGCTGGCTCCGGCGGGAAGCGCAGGGCAGGCTGCTTGCCTGGAATCAGTGGCCCGTCTCTTCCATGCACGTCCAGGCTGTCCAGGAGGGGGCAGTGTCCCCACACTCACCCGCGTCTGCCTGGGTCAGGCGCAGGGAGTCCCTGGGGCTGTTCTTGGGGATCTGATGGTGCAGCACGTGCTGCCCTTACCCCCTCTTTAGAGAGGAGCAGACCCTCCCAGTGAGAGGACAGGCCCTGGACCATCTGGGCAGGGGTCTTCCTAGAAAACCCCCCGGTGACAGGGGTGGGGGCTGCAGGACCTTCGTCCTGGCTCTCGACCGCACAGCTTTTCCTGAGCACTGTCCAGGGAGGGTAAGGCCTGGTGTCTAGCCCAGGACCCCCAGGGCAGGCCAAGTCTACTGGCTCCGAGGCTGGAGTAGTCAGAGGCGTCCTGGGGTGGTGGGAGCTGGAGGGGCGCGGGCTGGGGGAGCAGGAGCAGCGGGGAGGTGTGGGCGCTGCCTGCTGGCTGCTCTCCAGGCCTGGTGCACTTATCTGAGGCTCAGGCCTGGGGCTTCTGCCCGTGGGCGGAGTGGCCTTCACTCTGGATCCCAGGGCCTCTGCCAGCCTCAGGCCCCGCCCTACGGGGCAGAGCAGCTTCCTCGGCCCCACCCAGCCCACGATCCTCCCAGCTGGCTTCCTGCGTGTGCGGGTGTGTGGGAACCCGCGCCCGGCCGGCCCTGCTGATGTCAGGCTGCCCGGCCGGTTCTGAAGGCAGCTGGAGAAGCCCCAGGATCTACCCAGGGTGTGGCGGCTGGGCCTTGGGGAGGGTTGGGAGGGCTGGGCGAGGCTGGCGTGCATGCCTGGTCTCAGGAGTTTGGCTGGTTCATTGCCCTCTGGGAAGGGAGGGCAGGAGGTGGACCCTCTGCAGTGTTGGGCAGGTTAGAGCTACTGGGGCTCACAGGCCACCCAGCCAGAGGCCTTCCAGGAGTCCACCTCCTCCCTACCCTTCCTGCACTCCCCGAGACACTCAGTGCCTGAGCCTGCCCAGCCTGCCAGGGACCTGGGAGCAGAGGCCCTGGCAAAGGGGACATTGCTGGGCATGGGTCTCCAGGACCCAACCCGCCCTGTGCTCGCCAGCTTGGGGCCGCAGGCCCTGCTGCCCACACACTAGCCCACATCCTTGTGTGCCAGGGCCACCTAGGCCTGCTGTGCCGGCCTTGAGAACTGTGGCCCAGCCACACACTGGCTCCCTGTGTGGCTCCATGGGCTGAGGGACTGAGCTGGTGGCCTGCCTGGCCAGCGCCCCTGTCTGTCCCCCACCTCTAGAGGCCCTGGGGGAGGCCTTGGGGGTTGTTTCTGCAGCTCTTCCACCAGGAGCCCTGCAACACCCATAACTTTTGAGGGAGGCAGTAGCCCCCTCCCTGCTTTATTTATTATTATTTTTTTGTGGTACTGGGGATGGAACCCAGGGAGATTCTACCTCCGAGCTACCCCCAGCCCTATTTTTTATTCTTTATTTTGAAACAGAGTCTCACTGAGTTGCAGAGGGCCTCACTGAGTAGCTGAGGCCATCCACGAACTGCCATCCTCCTGTCTCAGCCTTCCAAATGCTGGGATTACAAGTGTGCGCCACCACGCCCCCCCCCACCTTTATCTGCCTGCCTGGCAAGGGTGCAGGCTCCTAAATTGAAGGGTGGCCTGTGCTGCCATGAGGGTGACACGCTGTGCTGGTGAGAACTTGGACCTGCTCCCTCAGCAGGCAATGGCTCCCCGCCCCCTGGGGGCGGGCAGAAGGGACCTGCAGCCCTGTTTTCCATCCTGGCACCGTCTGACCTCTGTGCACCTCAGGGCCCCCCAATCCCAGAGCCTCAGTTTCCCTGGCCGCACTGGGGGTCTCCCTGGTACCCTGCAGTGCAGAGGGAGTGGCCAGTGCCCCCTGCATTGGGCTGGTGCCGCCGTGTGCCAAGGGCCCCTGAGGTTCAGGAAGCAGGAGGGCTTTACCCTGTCACAGCACAGCAGAGCCACGGCTGCCAGACCCAGCACCGGGCTGACCCCAGACATCCTCCCCTTTGCTTTCCACAGGCCTGAGCGTGGGAGGGGCTGATGGACACACGCTAGGCTCCCAGGACTTGGGGTGAATGGGATGGAGGGTCCTCCTGGGGGTGAGCAGGCCCAGGAGGTGTGCGGTCTGTCAGACACGCTGCCCTGGCCCCGGGCCCGGCCTCCAGCCTGCAGTCACTTGCTCGCTCCCTCTGCACCGGGCATTCCCTCTGCCTGGAATCCTGCAAGGCTTGGCCAGGCCCGCTGTCCGTGCGTCCCCCTGACCACCCCTGACCGGCCAGGGGTCCCATCTCAGCGCTGCCGCCTGCATTCCGGTGCTTGGCCATCAGTCTTTCTCCCTGATGGAGAGCACCTCCTTCCCTAGGCCCTGCCACAGAGCCGGCACAGGCCAGGCGAGCCCAGGGCTGGGAGGATTTGCCCGGTACGGGAGGCAGGGTCAAGCGTGTGTGCAGAGGCTCAGAAGGCACGAGGCGCGGGGCTGGGCTGAGGCTCAGTGGTGGCCATCTCTGTGTTCGCAGTCAACTGGGGGCTGGTGCGGAGGACCGTCCGGAAGGGCAAGCTGGTGGTACACAGCTGCATGGAGCGAGACGTGGGCCTGCTGCGGATCTACCCTGGCATTCCCGCTGCCCTGGTAGGGCTGCCTCACCCACTGCCCAGAGCACCCTCTGAGGCCCCAGGCCTCTACCCCCCAGGCCTCCCCAGGCACTGCTGGCCTGAGTGAGCCTGCCCCTGAGGCCCCCTAGCCCACCCAGCTGGTGCAATGCGCTCTCTTGGGCCCTGCTGGCTTCCCTCTGCCCCGCCCTTCTAAAAAGCAACAACCTAAACTATGGGGTGGGGGTCCCTTAGCTGGCCGAGGGCGGCCTGTGTGGCCAGGTGCCGAGCTAGGTAGGCCCTGCTGTCTGCCCTGCTGTCTCTACTAAGGCTCTGGGGCCCACTCATCTTATTTGGGATTGGCACTTGTCTGTGGACACTTGAGGGCACTTGGGGGCGCCAGCCCTCAGGCTGATTGGGAGTGGCCCAGGATGCTGTGAGTGTTGGGGAAAGCCTAGTTGGTCCCAACAGTTGGAGAGAAAGCAGAGGTTCACCCCATGCACCCGCCTCCCCTGGCCCAGGTTCGGGCCTTCCTGCAGCCCCCCCTGAAGGGCGTGGTCATGGAGACCTTCGGCACAGGGAACGCGCCCAGTAAGCCGGACCTGCTGAAGGAGCTGCGCCAGGCGACTGAGCGCGGCCTGATCATTGTCAACTGCACCAGCTGCCTTTATGGCACCGTGACCCTGAACTACGCCACTGGAATGGTAAGGGTGGGGAGCCGAGGCCTGGGGCCGAGGGCGGGTGTGGGGAACTCCAAGAAGGGGCTGCCTGGCGGGGCCGGGGCAAAGTGGTGAAGGGCCCTTTCTGGCCCGTGTGTCCCTTCCCCAGTCCGTGACAGTCCCTGACATCATCTCGGGCTTCGACATGACGTCAGAGGCTGCCCTGGCCAAGCTGAGCTACGTACTGGGCCAGCCGGATCTCAGCCTGGACAAGCAGAAGGAGGTGCGTGTGCCACTGGGGCTGCTGCACTGTGCAGCTCCTGTCGGCGTGCCCGGAGGCTCCAGGAGAGTGGGCCCCCAGCACGTGTGTGGATTGTGAAGGGGTAGGCCTGCGGAGCTCTCCCGGGAGGGAAGGGCCAGCTCTGGGGCCAGGTCCACCCCGGCCTCGCCGCACCCTGCCCAGACACCCCAGCTCGCGCATCTTGGGGAGCCTCAGGGTCTGGCACAGGCTGAGCCCTGACTATTCCTGGACACCCCACCCGGGAAGACCTGCGCTTGGAGGGCGGCCGTGTGGGGACCCAGCCTGAGGGCGGCCCGAGGGTGGAGGTTCAGGCCTGGGCAGGCCCTGGGGCCCCGTGCCTCTCAGCTGGTCTGGGCTCCCGGTGCTGCCCCAGTCAAACCCAGCAGCTCCTGTGTCTGTCTGCAGCTGCTGCTCAAGGACCTTCGTGGGGAGGTGACCCTGCCCACGGTGAGCCAGCTGTGGTCCTCCCCGTGTGGCAGTACGCTGGGCCACAAGGTCGCCTGGCTCCTCTGTCTGAGTAGCAGCCAGGTGCCACCCAAGGTAGGTGAGAGTAGCAGGGGCTGGGGGCCCCAGGCCGTGCACCAGTCACTGAGACTGGGGCCCAGGGCCCGGTGTGGGCAGGGGGTCCAAAGTGGGTAGGGTTTACAGGGGTCCTTGGGATAGAATTTGGAGGGCACCTTCCAGCACATAGGTGTGGCAATGGTGGACATAGGGCTGCCACTGCCAGGGCAGCTCAGCCCTGGGCCTTGGAACCGGGGAGGACCTGAGCAAGGTGGGGTATGGAGGGGTGAGGGGCCTGCTCAGGGCCTCCCAGGCTCTGATCCAGGGGCCCAGGCCCCAAACCTACACCTGGAGACATGGTCCAGCCTCTGAGCCTCCCGGCCCTTCACAACCGGGTGTCTAGACCCAGGGAGGGGAGGGTGGCTGAGGACCCTGGGACGCTGCAGTGTGCCCAGCCAGTGCACTGCCTCGGCTGTGGCCGCCCCTCCCCTGGCGGCGAGGTCCCGGTGCTGTGAACTGCCGGCTGAGGGTAGGTGGTGGTCAGAGGAGGGCTGGGGTGTGTGGCCGGTTATTAGGGCACGTGGCCCCTCGACGCCTCTCGATCACGGTGAGCAAGGGCAGCTCTGCGCCTTGCTGCTGTGGCCGCGGGACAGGGAGCACTTCTGGGGTCAGCTGGGCCCCTGGGTGACCAGGTCCTGGGGTTAGGGCTAGAGGAGGTGGGCCTTTCCTTCCCTGGAGGGCCGCTCTCTTCTGTCGTCCCCTCCAGTAGCGGCCTAGGAGCTTGTCCCTGACTGCCCTGGGAACAGATGAGGGGGCCCATCTTAGAGGGTGGGGCAGGCCCACACACTGGGACCCGGCTGTGTGGGGGCCTCGCACCCTGACCTTTGCCCCAGGAGGTGGGGCCCAGGTCAGCCTCTGGGCTTCCTGGTGAGACCCGGGCAGGCCTTCCATGCTGCGTTCCTGCTCTCCCCCGTGCGGTGAGACGCACTGTCCATTGCCTGGGAAGCAAGACTCTCAGGGTCCTGGGGGCCATGGGCCCCACCTGTCCTTCACTCTGGGGGTGCTGAGGACCCCAGAGTGAGGCCTGGGGCTCAGGTGCCACCATCCTCCCGCCAGGAGGCCAGTGCTGTGCAGGGAGCCCTGATGCCCAGCCTGACCCTCGCCGCTGCCCGCGACGGCGACCTCGAGGCCCTGCAGGCGCTCCTGGACCTGGTGAGCCTGCCCGCCCTGGCCGGCCCCCGCCCCGGCCCAGCCCTGCCCGGCCCTCCCTCAAGGTCCTGTGCCCCATGTCCCCCAGGACAGTGACCGGAGCCTGGAGGACTCCAATGGTGAAGCCCTGTTGCATGTGGCCGCCCAGATGGGCCACACAGCGGTGGTCTCCATGTTGCTGCAGAGAGGTGTAGCTGCGGACACTCGTGGCAAGGACGGCCTCAGCCCGCTGCTGCTGGCCGTGAGGGCTGGGTATGAGGATCCTGGGCCTGCTGGGCCAGGGGGAGGGCGGGAAAGTCCACGTGGAGTGTGAACAGGGCCAGAGAGGCCTCCCGAGGAGGTGGCCTCCAGCAGAGATGGGCGGGCCAGGAGAACCTCTGTGCGATTCCTAGAAAAGGAACCACCTTAGTCAGAGGAAGGACTCCAGGCGCATCTGTGGGGCCTGGCTGGGGAAAGGGAGAAGCTGGGCAGGTAGAAAGCCAGGCATGACAGGTGGGGAGGTTTGGCCTGCAGGGGAGGGGTCTCCACTGGCCCATGCCCCACCCAGAAAAGCCAAGACCACGCAGGAGTGGAGCCCGCCTGCCTCATGCCTAGTGTTCGGTTTCGTCTCCAGAGAGACCACAGGGGTGGGCATTTGCCAGTGGGACAGTCCTCCAGGGGCCTGTGGGTGGCCCTGGGCGCTGCTGCTCTGGCGCCTGTCCCCGAGTCCAGAGCAGCGTGGGCCACAGCGTATGCACACGTGAGAACTCTGTGCAGGCATGTCGGGGCAGGCTGGGGCACTGCGCCCCAGGCAGGAGGGTTCTCACCTGGACCCACGATGGCCTTGATGCACAGGCGACCCTGGCTTAGCGACAGGGTTGGACAGACCTGTCGGAGGGCTCCTTCTCCTCCAGACGCACCTGAAGTCCCTACAGCTGCTTCTCCTGGGGGTCTATCCCAGGGGCGCTTGGACCTGAGTCTCAAGGCCACGGTCACAACTATGTCCAGTCCTGGACACCGCCCTGTCCAGCAGCCCTGGGTGGGCCTCATGGCACTCATGAGGGGAGGGCGGGATGTGGGGCTGACCCTTGCACCTGGTGGGGCTGAACTGGGCCTCCTTGGGCGTGGGTGAGCTGGGATGAGCTCACTGTGTCCCGCCCTGGCTGTCACAACACTCCCAGTGGGTCCCCAGGCCACCGCCCAGCCCGGCTACACCAGGTGACTGGGATCCAGGCTGCCATGAGGGGCTCTGAGGTGGGGAGGAGGCTGGGTCTCCCAGCCCACTGCCCCACACTCCTCTCGCAGTCAGGACACTTGTGGGGCGAGCCAGGGCATTGTTCACACATCTCCCTACAGCTGCAGGCCTGGCCACTCTGGCCTTGGTGGGCCTTGCCCCAGCCGGGCCAGCCCTAAGGCTGGGGTCGGCAGTGTGGCCTTGCCCGGGGCCCCACCACAGCACTGGGCTGGCAGACCCTGCTGTCCTTGGTGCTGGCAGTGTCTCATGCCACCCTACTCTAGAGAACAGAGTTGAGCACAGGGACACAGTTTCCCCAGAGCCAGCCAGGCCTGGTCGGGAGGTTACGCCAGGGGGTGTGGGACAAGGGTTTGGAGGGCAGCAGGGCTGTCTGCTCCATGTGGGACTGTCCTCAGGGTACTCTCCTCAGCTTGAGCCTGGGAGACCACCAGAGCTTGCGGTTTGGGTGCAGGAGCTGTCTGGCACCTATGGGTTCTAAACCGGTGCATCCTGCAGCGCCCTGATGTCCTGGGACGGTGCCCCGGACAGATGGAGGAGCTGGGACCTTGAGGTGGCTTCTCAGGAGCCTGGGCGAAGGGCCAGGGCACAGAGGGAGGCACGCAGGCTGGCCAGGCTGCCGCTCAGCATGCTCTCCCCTCGCCAGGCATCAGGGGGTCATCGATGTACTGCGGAAGGCAGGGGCCTGCCTTTCCCCCCAGGAGCTGGAGGACGCAGGGTCGGAGCTGTGCAGGTGAGGGCCGCCCAGCACCTGCACTTGCAGGGAGTGGGTGGAGGGCTGCAGGAAGGGAGCCCACCCTGCTGAGAGGGGCAGGCCAGCCTGGGCTGAGGCTGGGCAGGAGTGCCCACTCCCCAGCTGTCCTCCGGCCTGGCTGTCCAGCAGAGGTGTTGGTCCTGGAGTATGTGGTGGGGACTCATTCCCAGTTGAGAGTATAGACCAGTGAGGGTGCCTGTGTGCATGTGTGTGCCTGTATGTGCATGTGTCTATGTGTGCCTTGTGCATGTGTGTGCCTGTGTGCATGCATGTGCAAAGGGCTGGCAAGGAGAGGTGGAGGGAGGAGACCACCTCTGGGCGCAGCTGGGGTGGGGTGTTGTGAGTGGCCTGGGTCTGCATCCCTGTGACTCGGGAGCCCTCGGGCCCGGAGCAGTGATGACTGGACACCAGGCTGAGGGTGTGGGGCTGAGGTGCCTGCTCAGCAGGGGGGCCCTAGCCTCTGCCCCCTTGGTCTGATACCTTGGCTCTGGCAAGGCCTCCCCTGGCTCCAGAGACCCCTGGCCTTCAGAGTGGGGTCCAGTGCCTGCCTCGGGCCCCCACCTTGTCCCCCACGTTCCAGGGGAGAGCTTGCCAACGACCTGAGGCTGGGGTGGGATCCAGGAGGCTGAAGCTGATCTTGGCCTGGGAAACACTTATGGGTAGCGTGGTCCACGACTGCGCCAGGCCAGGCCTCCTGGCTGCATGACACGGAGGTGGGGAAACTGAGGGCGTAGCCAGTCCCATGGGGCTGGGGTGAGAGTTTTGCTTTGGCCAGGGCTCGGGCCTGCGGAGGACATGGGCCTGGGTCCTGGAGGCGGCGAGGCCATCTGGCATGCTTCCCTGTCACAATTCCCCAGCACCTCTGTGGGGCTGCTGCTCGGCCCTGCTTGGCCCCACTGTCCCTGGAAGACTGGAGGCCGGGGTGAAGGGCAGGAGGACCCATGTTCCTCTCCCATGTGGACACCGTGCGTGCCCTGGGGTCCGGGGCCGCCTGCCTCCCCTGCCCCTGTGCCGCCTGTCTGCCCTTCCTCGCCCTGCTCGTGTGAAATGTGCAGCTGGCACAGGCTCCGCAGGCGTGGGGCGTGTGCCCAAGTGTGTATGTGCTCATGTGTGTGGTGTGTGCGCGCCCTTGATCTGAGTCACAGTCACACCTACTGGGCGAAACCAGACTCCGGGCTGCCCGTCCAGTCCCACGGCCCCACAGCTTCTGCCCGGGCTGGGCACTGCTGGGGCAGCTGTTTGGGGCTGACTTTGTACAAGCGCCCAGGGCACCAGGCGGGGTGGGCAGGTGGGTGGGCGGGTGGATGGGTGCCCGACAAGCCCTGACAGAGGCCTCTCTACCCTCAGGCTGGCACTTAGGGGGGACACTGAAGGCCTGCGGGCGTGGTGGCAGGCGGGAGCTGACCTGGGGAAGCCAGGCTATGATGGGCGCAGCGCCCTGAACGTCGTGAGTGCCACCTCCTGTGCCCTCTGGAGGCTGCCTCCTCCAGGAAGGCCGTCCTGATGGGTCCCGGGCCCCTCTGGGCTCAGAGCTCTTGGGAGGAGACTGGGGGAGGGGGCAGTGGGAGGCATGGGGAACACTGTGGCTGGGCTCTCTGAGGTCGTCCAGGGGCTGCAGCATCCCTGAGGCGGCCTCTCCACCTGTTCCCCTCACAGGCAGAAGCAGCTGGGAAGCTGGAGGTGGTGGCCTTCCTGCAGAGCCTGGAGAGCAGGCCCCCTGCCCTCAGCTCTGTAAGTCCCTCAGGACACTCCCGTGGCCGGCCCCTGGCTGGGACCAGGCAGTGCATCTCAGAACCCGGGCGAGACATGGGGCTGGGTCTGCGGTGCCGAGCTGCTGCCCTGGGGAGCAGGGGCAGCCAGGGCTGGGGGGGGGGCAAGGGCCCACCTCAGACTTTCTGGCCAGGCTTCCTGGAGCCTCTGAGGGCCCCAGCTCTCCAGACCCTGGGTGGGCCCCACACCGGGCCGTGCTCCCCAGCTTCCAAGGCCAGGCCCCCGTCCCCACCTGATCACCTAGCACTTGGGAGAGCCTGGACCCCCGATGGCACCCGAGGTGGGGATCCCTGCCTCCGCGTGCTCTCAGGAGGCCTCACATTTGCAGAAAGCCGTGCCTGGCGTCTAACCTGAGTCCAGCCCAGCATGCTGCACGGCCACGCCTGCCCGCCCACCCGCCTTCCAGGACTGCTGGCTGGGCAAAGCCCAGAGGTCTCTTGGGACAGAACGGCAATAAAGTTGTGTTGGGGACAGCTGCCTCCCCAGGTTCCCAAGCCTGCGATGTGTCTATCTTGGGTGCCCCGTGGGTGTGTGTGGGCTGAACCCAGGCTCTGGGGCAGAGGGCGTGTCTGCTGCACCCTGGGGGTGGGAGGGCACTGAGCCAGCCCTCCAGAGGCTGCTGGCAAGGTCGCGTGCGTGCGTGCGTGCGTGTGTGCGTGTGTGCGTGTGCATCGGGCCTCTTCTTCCTGGCCCAGCACCTGTGCTAGCTCCACTTGCCCTGCCCCTCTCCTTTCCCTCCCCTCCCTGCCCCCGCCCCCCCGCAGCCCACTGGCTCCTAGGTCCACACCTTCTTGCTGGGTGGCTGCCTGGCTTCCCATCAGCCCGCACCCCTGCACCTGTCCTCACTGGGCGGGGGCACGCTAGCGCCCCAGAAGCTATGGGTGCCGGGAAGCTTGGCACCCCCGGTGCTGCCCGCACCGCTGGCCCCCATGAGGAGCTGCCTGGGGAGGCAGGGCAGGGGTGCCCCCACCCCTGGCAACCACAGGCTGGTGCGCAGCCGTGTGTCTTGTTGGAGGCCTCCTTGGGGCTGACACCAGGGTTTGGACTTCAGTCAGTTCTTGGTCCAAACTTTAAATGTCGTCCAGCAGGACAGGCCTGCCCAGGGCTCAGGCCCCCAGTGAGAGTCGCGGCCACCTGCCCGCCGCACACAGCCCCTCTCCCCCTGGCTGGGCATGGGGCTGCCCCCTCTTGGGCCCCTCTTTCGTCACCAGGATTTCCACTGCCTGTCCTTCTGTCTACCTGGCCTCTGGCCGGGGAGTGTGAGAACATGGGCCCGTGGGTCACGGCAAAAGCGCGAGCTCCGGAGCTGGCCACTGGGACCCCGGTGGGCTGCGGAGCTGCTCAGCCTCATTCCAGACCAGCTGGCACTGCCGTTGGCACCTCTGAGCGCCTCACCCAGACACTGTGCGCCCAGGCCTTGCACAACCAAGCCACAAGCGCGCAGCAGGAAGCCTTTGCCCCAAACCCTGCTGAGCCCTGCCACGTGGGGTGCAGGGTGAGGGGCGCTGGAGACCAGGCCCCTCACTGGTGGGCTAGGGCCATTGGGGCCGGCGGAGGTGGTGGGACAGTTAGACTAATGAGCGCCCACAGAGGCCAGCCCTCCCTGAGCCCCCGAGGCCAAGCCCCCCGGAGCCCCCCAGCCTGCCCAGCCCTCCCTGGCCCCTGTGGCTGAGTCCCCCGGAGTCCCCCAGCGCACCTGCCCTCCCTGGGCCCCGTGGCCGAGCCCCCCCAGCACGCCCAGCCCTCCCTAGGCCCTGTGGCCAAGCCCCCCGGAGCCCCCCCAGCGCGCCTGCCCTCCCTGGACCCCCGTGGCCAAGCCCCCCGGAGCCCCCCAGCGTGCCCAGCCCTCCCTGGACCCCGTGGCCAAGTCCCCCAGAATCCTGCAGTGCGCCCAGCCCTCCCTGGGCTCCATGGCTGAGTCCCCCGGAGTCCCACAGCACGCCCTGCCCTCTGTTCTGAGTGATCAGGCAGACCTGTGGCCCGGCCACACTGCGCTCAGCACCCTGAGGCCTGCCGAGCTCGGGTTGCAAACGCCGCAGGTGCCACGTGTTACCCCTCATGGCAGGACCCTCCCAGAGCAGGTGCCAACCTGCTGTACGGAAACGCCCCTGGGCCTGGGGTGAGCGCCCTGTGGTGCGGACACGCCCGCCCACCCACTGTCCATGCAGCGCCCTTGCTGGGCTGGCTTCTCCCCAAGTGGGTCAGGCAGGGCTCAGCTCGGCCTCCGCCCGGAGGGGCCACAGAGTAGGGAAGCTGGGCAGCCTGAGGGGAACTCCCCATGAAGGCTGGATGCCCGAACCCCATTCTCAGGCCCCTCCACACGCTCCCGGGCTGCAGAGCTTGGCCGTGGTCAGCCCAGGGCAAGTGGGGGAAAGCTGCCAGCTGCAGGCGCCCTTGGGGAGCAGCTCCTCCTCTGAGAGTCACAGGGAGACAGCAGGGAGAGGCCAGGCTTGGCTTCCGGGACGCATGCTTTCCTTCAGCTGCTCCCTGGACATGGCCACTTTGGGGCGCTCACATTCTGCCACTGTGTGGGGGGCACCGGGACACCCTCCCATTTTACAGCTGAAGGAACTCTGAGGGCCTGGCGCCCTCCTGCCCTGGCCAGGGCGGAGCTGGGCTTGGTCCTCCTGCGCACGTCCAGCCCGGCTGGCTCTCAGGCGCAGCGAGGCTCAGCACTGCTGCGCGTGTGGGAGGCGGCCTAGGCCCCGGGGTGCAGACGCCCCGTCGCTCACACCTTGGCTCCCACAGCCCTTTAAGAATTATCTGGGTCCGGAGATTATCTCTGGAGAACATCTCCCTTTCACCGTAGCTACTATCTGAGTTTTCCCAGCGTGGTTTCTTTTTAATTTTATCTTAGAATCAGACTCCACAGTTGAGTAACCATATTACCCTGCATGCTAGGAAGTCCCCCTCTGGTCACACCTCAGTATTTCCTGCTGCGAGGAAACCTCAGGGGCTTGCTCCTATCGCTCCTCCGAGCGGCCCTCTGACGCGGGCTAGCGCCCCTTTGCCGAGCAGAGCCTGCCCCAGCCTTGCTCTCCCAGGCGTAGAACCGGGGACCCGAGGGTGGGCTCTCCTGGCCAGGCTGTCGGGGGCATTTCCAAACCTCTTCCTGGTCGCAAGTCTTTGTCCCTTGCCATGCCTGCCCCTGCACCCACCCAGACCTCCAGACTAGACAGATACAACGCATGTTCTCCACCGCCAAGACCCCAGCCTCGGAGGAGTCTCGGCGCCTCTCCTTGGATTCCCCAAGTGCAAGATGGAAAAAATAAAATGCTTACCATTGGCTTTATCTGGTGTTCGTGGAGGTCGCCCTCGCACAGCGCAGGTGACGAGGTGCAGGGCTTGCTCTGCTAGGTGGCTGCCTCCTGGCCAGTCCAACTCGGGCAGCGGCCACCTGCAGCACCCAAGTCCCTGGTCTTGGATGGGGTGTTGTTACCAGATCCCCGTACCTGCTCCAGTTTGCCGAATCAAATAAACGGGGCAAGCCTTTGGGATGAGGGAAAAAGAAATTTATTGATTGCTAGCAAATCAGAGAAACCAGTGGACAAAAGACCATTTAGATATAGCTGAGGGTTGTGCTGGTGGCTCATGTTCTGAGTCCTTGCCGACCCTGGGGCTGGGGCTTGCTGGGGTGCTAATCAGAAGGGGTGCAGTTGGTGTCTGGGTCTGCCTTGAGTCCGTTCTTATTCAGACCCTCAGGGGCCAGGCCGCCTTCCGGCAGTGAGTGGATGAGAAGTGTTATCTGTTAACAGGGGGTGAAGGACAGAGGTGGAGACGGCAGCTTTGAGTTTGAAACTGGTCACCTTTTAGCTGCCCGGCGGAGCCCGCCTTCTTACATCCTGACCACCCCTGCTGTCCACCAGCGGCTGGCGCCCAGGGGAGGATTCAGGGGTCGCCTCCCCTCCCAGACTCTACTTCCCAAAGCCAGACTCCTCCAGCCAGCTCCAGGGACCCCTGCCCGCTGGCGCCTGCCGGCTCTGGGCCCCGGGCGCCCGGGGCTCTGCAGGAGGACAGGCTGTAGGCTGGGCGTGGGGAGCCGGTGTCCAGGCAGAAACCTGCCGGCCGCGCCTCCCTCCCAGTTTCACTTTCTCTTTCCTCCTCCTCCCCCTCCCACGGACATCCCTTTGAAGCGCTGGGCAGGACGGGCGTGCCAGCCGCCGGCCCCGACCCCAGGTGGGCCGGCCAGAGGGCGGCGCGGCGCCGGGCCAGGTGCGCCCGGTGAGTCAGGCCACCCCCGCCGGCCGCGCCCGCCCCGCCGAGCCTCCCCGGCCGGGGCGTCCGGGACCCGCGGGCTGGAGCCGCCGGCCCGGAAAAACCGGTCGGGCCAGCACGGCGGGCGCATTCCGGCGCCGGGGAGGGAGGGCGGCCGCGCCCCATAAAAACCGCCGCCGCCGCCGCACACGGAGCGCAGCGCGGCCCGGGCCGCCGGACGAGGACGAGGACGAGGACGAGGACGAGGACGAGGACGAGGACGAGGACGAGGACGCCGGGTCCGCGGGGTGGCACGGCCGGCGGGCGACGCGGACTCGCGCGCCGGGTCCAGTGGTTCTTAACAGTTCAACAGTTCTGTAGCGCAATTGTGAAATGTTTAGGACCACTAGACCCGGCGCGCCCGGCGGCGGACACACGACGGTCCCGCGCGGCCACGGGCAAGGTCAGAGCCCGGCCGCGAGGAGGAGCCGCAGCCCGGCCGGAGCAGCGGCAGGTGGCCTCCCCAGCCTGGGACCTCCGGAGCTGGGTGGGAGCCGGGCTGCCCGCAGCCCTGGCGTCGCCCGTCTGGAGACATGGTTGCCACCCTCCTGGGCCCAGCGCCCGCCCTTGTCGAAACTCCTAGAAATTCCCAGCGGGAACCTGGCGGCAGGCCATCTCAGGTGCCAGGGCGGCCTCCGACTGGGCGGCTGCAGCCACACCCTCCCGGGTGCTGCGGAGAGCCGGGGCTCCCACCGCGGTGGGCTGCACTGGGCAGGCGCCGTCCGTGACCAGCCCATGAAGGACCGAGACCCCAGCCAGAGTTGAGCTGAGGAGAAAGTGTGGAGACCAGGTGTGAGACGCCTCAGGCTTGCTGCGCAGTCCGTGGCCGCCATCATGGGCCAGAGCATCCTCCTCTGTTAGGCGGGGAGCAGCCGCGGAGAGGTCTGGGCTGGACAGTGTGGAGCCCCAGGTGGCCCCGGTGGGCCTCGGCCAGGGCCCCTTCATCCCCAGCCTGAGCGAGGGCCAGGCCCTGTCTGCTGGGGGCTGCCTGGGCTATGGGGCTGACCTGCCTGAGCCCGCCTGGCCTGCAGCTCTGGCGGAACCCTCTGGGGTGGAGGGAGCGCCCCTCTGTTCCACCCTCTGGGGCCAGCGTGTAGGGGAGCTGCCGGGCAGTGCGGGCTGGTCAGACAGGCCTGGGTTTGAGGCCCCCGTGCCTGCTCGCTCTTCACCCAGCTGAGGCTGGGAGGGGTGTGCTCTGAGGACCCGGAGCTGGCTGTGGCGCCGTGCTGGGGAAGTCCCCTGGCATGGTGGAGGGAACAGGATCCCCTGGGGGGCCCCGCCCTGGGTCAGCACCTTACCTGCTGCTCCTTGGGCCCGGCTTGAGAGCCCCGCACCGGCCATTGGCAGTGAGGCAGTGGCCAGGGGTCCCTGGTGCTCAGAGGGGCCAGAGGGTTCCTGCCGCCGCCAGAACGCCCGGGGCAATGGTGTTGTATGCTGTCTTCTCGTGGGGTGGCTGCAGGCTCTCAGCAGCTCAGTGGGGGAGCTCGGGCCTGGGGGCTGGTGGGGGTGCCCGGGCGTCGGCCGTGTGTGTAGCTTTGATGTGTGTATATTCCGTGTTGATGAAAAATAAATGTACTCTGAAACATTACTGTGTCCCTGCGACCTGTCTTTTCCCTCTGGGGCTCATCCCTGTGGCCTCTCCCCGCGAGCTAGCCACCCTTGGGCGGGGGGTGCCTGGTCCTCAGGGGCCCTAATCTGTCTCTGGCCCTGGGTCTCCAGGGAAGCCTCCAGCCCCTGCCCCCAGCTTTCTTGGAGCTGGGCGCTGTCGTCTCTAGAGCAGAGCCAAGCGTGTCTGACCCCTAAGCCAGGCTGCAGGCCAGACCCTCCCTGGGGTTGGGGCAGCCTGTCTCAGCAGGCAGGCCACGGGCGGGTGTGGCCCCCGGGGCCCCATTCCAGCCGCTTCCCCCCAACCAAGCCCCTCTGTCATTGCCCACTGGAGGCCCTGGGCTGGGCCTGGAGACCAGGCACGGGGAGGGGGCCAGGGGATGGATGGCTGGGAGGGCGGGAGGCTTTGGAGAGGAGGGACTACTGCCCCCAGAGACCGTGGGGGGTCCAACCCCCAGCTCCGCACTCACAGTGCGATGCTGGCGAGCCCTTATGCTCTGGGTCCTGTGTCCTATTGTGAAGAGGCGCAGTGGGGGCCTCCGGAGGGGTCGTGGGGGAGCCACGGGAAGCCCAGGCAACAGTTGAGGAGCCTCACAACAGGCCCTCTGTCCCCGGAGCTGCCAGAAACCAGGCCTGTGCTTCCCGACACCCCCAGCGCCACGTCCCGGCCTCTCCGGCCTGTCTGAGCAGCAGAGGATTGAGAGGCCCGGGGGCATCTCTGTGATGTGAATGTGACTGTACAGCGCTCCCGTGGGCCTCCTCCCTGCCCTTCGTGGGCGGCAGGGTGAGCAGCGGTCCTGCCTGGGGTGTGAACCGGTGGCCACAGTGCCTTGCACTCGGCGTCCTCTGCCTCTCTGATGCTGCGTGTGGGCCCGCACCGCTCTGGCAGATGGCCGGCCACACCCCTGGGCAGGGCAAGACGCCCCTGGGTGACTGGCCAACTGGTCTGCCCAGGTTTGCCTGGAGCTCTCCGGGTTTAGCACTGACAGTCTCGTGTCCTGGGAACCCCATCAGTGCTCGACAAACTGGGATGACTGGTCACCCAGCCCTGGACCAGCTCATGGTACACAGCACCCTGGACATGGCACCGCTCACCAGCTCATATTTCCCACGGGAGAAATGGAGTGTCTGTTTTTTTTCTGTGTGTTTCTGTGGTACTACTGATCGAACCCGGGGTGCTCTACCACTGAGCTACGTCCTCAGCCCTATTTGTTTTTAGTTTTTTGTTTTCCAGTACTGGGGTTGAACCCAGGGACGTTCTACCTCTGAGCTACACCCCTAGTCCTCTTTTTCATTCTTTATTTTGAAACCGGGTCTCACTGAGTCGCGAGGGCCTCACTAAGTATCTGAGGCTGGCCGTGTACCGCCATCCTCCTGTCTCAGCCTCCCCAATGCTGGGATTCCGAGTGTGCGTCACCGACCCGGGCTCACTCCCGGCGTTTTAAAGCCACTGTTGTTCTGATCTCCAGCAGAGTGGCTAAGCCAGCGTGCTAGGTCGGGGTTCCCAGGCTTGTGCGAAGGGCTAGACACAGGCCGGGCTCCGGGACCGAGGGTGAACTGAGCCTGCACCTTGGCGACTTCCCAGGGGGGCTGGTGAACTCGCAGGGCTGGAGCCACTTGTTTTGAAAAAGTCTGCATTGTGGAGGGGCTAAATCAAGCGAATTAACCTATTTTTCACATGTAATTTTTTGTGGTGAGAACACTAAATCTACTTTCTTAGTAATTCTTCAAGAATTCATTCCATTGTTAACAACACAGCTGCTGCGCTGTACAGTGTATCTCCTGCTCATTCCTCTTCCTTCTAACTGACATTTTGTATCTTTTGGCCACATCCCCCTCACTATTTCTTCTAGTATCTTAAGGTAGAAATGGGCCACAGACAAATGGCTCTTCTCTTTTTTTCTTTAATATGGAGATAAAACTTTTCTCCTAAGGGCTGTTTTGCCAGCACCACACAAACTTAGGTACAATTTCTTTCATTTTTATTCTATTCAAAATACTCATTTCTCTTTTGAATTTTTTTTGACATTTTTGTTATTAGGCATTATGTAAGTTGTTTTCAAAGTATTTGAGAAGCCAGGCATGGTAACACATGCTTGTAATTCCAGTACTTGAGAGGATGAGACAGGAGGGTCACAGGTTCGCGGACAGCCTCAGCTACTAGTGAGGCCCTCTGCAACTTAGTGAGACCCTGTTTCAAAATAAAGAATAAAAAATAGGGCTGACGCTGGGCGTGGTGGCGCAGGCTTGTAATCCTAGAACTTGGGAGGCTGAGACAGGAGGATCGCACAGGGTTGAAACCAGCCTCAGCTACTTAGTGAGGCTCTCAGCAACTTAGTGAGACCCTGTTTCCAAATAAAATAGAAAATAGGTCTGGGAATGTAACCCAGAGGTACAAAGCCCCTGGGTTCCATCCCCAGTAATACACACACACACACACACACAATAAATAAATGAATACATAGAGCTGAGGGTGTAGCTTGGAGGTGGAATGCCCCTGGTTTCAACCTCCAGTACCATAAATAAATAAAGAAATAAACAGAATAAAATAGGGCTGGAGGTATATCTCAGAGGTAGATTGCCCCTGGGTTCCATCCCCAGTGCCACACAAAAGTATTTGGGAATAGTTTGCTGATGCTGGCTTCAAATTTAATACTAACCAGGTTAGAGACCACACTCTGTGCTATTTGGGTCATTTTAAGTTTAGTTGATTTATTTTCTGGCCCATAGATGTCTGTCTTGGTAAGTATTCTGTGTATACTGAAAAGGATGTCTATGCTGCTGTCAATAGGTGGACCGTCCTTGTACAGATAGACCCCGGCTTACCAAAGCTCAGCTTCTCGGCTTAATGATGGGTTAATCAGGGTACCGAACGCATTTTCAGCTTACATTACTCTTGGCTTACAGCGGGTTTATCTGGATGTAATCACGTTGTAGGTTGATGCACATCTGTGTGTCTGTTAGGCTAACTTGTGTGATAGCGTTGTTCAAGCCAACTATATTCTTATGATTTTCTGACACTTGTTCTATCAGCTACTAAAGGGGAGGAGTGCTAAAGCCTCCAAATATAACTAT
Source organism: Muscardinus avellanarius (assembly GCF_963383645.1). Taxonomy (NCBI): domain Eukaryota; kingdom Metazoa; phylum Chordata; class Mammalia; order Rodentia; family Gliridae; genus Muscardinus; species Muscardinus avellanarius. The sequence continues at coordinate 106,532,124 of NC_137798.1, forward strand.
GGCTCTATTTATCCTTTCAGTTCTACTCACCCTTGCTTTATGTATTTCGAAGCTCTATTATTTGGTGAATAAACATTTAGAAATAAAAGAATAAAAATAGGGCAGGGGGTGTAGCTTGGAGGTCCAGTGCCCCTGGGTTCCATCCCCAGTACCAATAATAAATAAATAAACAAAACATTTAGAATTGCTTTGTCCTTTTCTTGAAATAAACCTTAAAAGAAATCCTTTTCCCCAATGTGGTGGCACCTGTCTACAATCCCAGTAGTTGAGAGGCTGAGGCAGGAGGATTGCCAGTTTGAGGTCAGCCTCAGCAACTTAGTCCTTCCTTCCTTCCTTCCTTCCTTCCTTCCTTCCTTCCTTCCTTCCTTTGTACTGAGAACGGAACTCAGGGGCATTCTACCTCTGAAATAAACTCTCTGCCCTATTTTTTATTCTTTAGTTTTGAAACAGGGTCTCACTAAATTGCGGAGGGCCTCACTAAATAGCTGAGGCTGGCCATAAACTTGTGATCCTCCTGTCTCAGCCTCCCAAGTTCTGGGATCACAAGCATGTGGCACCATGCCTGCTAAGACTCTGTTTCAAAATAAAAAATAAAAAAAGGACTAGGGGTGTAACTCAGAGGTCGAATGTCCTATAGGCGTGTGCCACCACACCTGGCTTAGGTTTCATTTTGAGACAGGGTCTTACTAGATTGCAGAGGCTGGCCTCGAACTTGCAATCCACCTGACTCGGGTTCCTAAGTACTTGGAATGCTAGGCGTGTACTTTTAATGTTATTGTCTCTTGCCTTTTATCGTCTGTTCCGTTTCTGGGTTATTCTTATTGGCGGTTTTTCTTCTCAGAGTGCACGTTTTATTTGCTTGGCAATTTTTGTTGGCTGCCAAATGCTGAATTCTGCACTTAAGTTAAATGGTGAGTAACTTTGTTTCTCATTAATATTTGTGAGCTTTGTTCTGGGACATGGTTTAGCTACTTGCAAACAGAATGATTCTTTTGAGGGTTGTTCTTGCTTTGTTAGATAAGACAAATTAAACCTTCATTACAGGAATAATTCTTCGGTACGAATGTTTGTCCTAATGAGACAACCTTCCTGAGCTACAGGCCTTGTGAGTTATAAGACAAACTTGCCCTACCATGCTTATTGAGAACACAAAACCCTTCTCAGCATGGGCTTTTTAAAAAATTTTAATGTTTTTAAATTACGAGGAGAGAAGGATAAGACAAAATTTACGTGAAGGACATTCACAATATCCAGCCATCGCCACCATCCATGTCCAAAACTTTGATCACCAGCTTCAAAAGTAAAACTATGTCCAAAAACCACCACCTCCCACTTTCCTCCTCCCCACAGCCGCTGGAAGCCGCATTCTACCTTCTGCCTCTGTGGGGACTGTGTATAAGTGGAATAATACAGTGATTACCCTTTTCAACGGGCTCCCTTCCTCTGGCGTAATGCCGTCAAAGTTCATCCACGTGGCAGAACATGCCAGGATACTCTTCCTTTTTAAGGGTGAGTAATGTTCCATGGCGTGGAGTCCACGCTCTGCTTGTCTCTTCTCCCTTGATGGATCACAGGTTCTGCCGCCTTCTGGCCACGGAGGTAACGCCCTGTGGAATGGAGAGCCTGTTTCCAGCCTGGTTAGCTGCGGGCAGCTTTCCCTCAGCCCCCGCAGGCGGCCCTGAGCCTCGCCTCGCGTGCTTCATTCATCTCTGGGGCCGATGCGGAGCGAGGCGCAGGCCGGGGACCCTCTGCACCTCTCCAGGGCTGAGTCTGTGAGTCCGATTCTCAGCAGCCTCCAGCCACTCGGGCTCCCTAGGTCCCTAACTGCGCCTCCTCTTTCCAGGGGCGCCTGTGAGCAACCCCTGTGCCCCTCCTGTGCAGAGGCCTGGCGGACAGAGAACACACCTCGCTGGTTTCCTCTCTCTCAGGGATCACTTTTCTGTCTTGCCCACAGGTAATGTTTGCAAACTTGTATTTTATGTATTTTGCAAAAAAAAGTTATTTTTTTTAAATTGGTACCAGGGGTTGAACCCAGGGCCATTCTACCTCCAAGCTACACCCCCAGCCCTATGTTATTTTGAAACAGGGTCTCATAAAGTTGCTGAAGCTGGCCTTGAACCTGTGATCCTCCTGTCTTAGCTTCGCAAGTACTGGGATTGCAGCCGTGCACCACTTCACTCAGCTTCAAATTTTAAGTTAATTCTGTTGGGAGCATAAGTCTTGTCCTTCTTCCTCTATTTCGGCCCAAAGTCCTTCTCCTTGGCACCCCCAGACCACGCACCCCTCCTCACTGTTGTCTACCACATCCCGCCTGGCAGGGCTGGGGTCTGGAATGTTGAAAGCCGGCTCTGTCCCCAGTTACTTCCTGTCTCTCTCTCTGCTTTCTGGGTGCCATGAGCTGAGCAGCTTTCCTCTGCTGCACTCAGGGGTGTGGCCAGCTCGCCCCCCTCACAGCCAGCCTAGGGGCCAGTGCGGCTGCACACACACACGGCATTCTCATGAGTGCTGGGGCGGCAGATGGGCTTTGCAGGGAGGCCACCTTTAGTCGAGGTTACCTGGCAGTGTCTGCTGCTTGGCAGAGCCGCTCAGTGCCCCTTGAGGGACCTCTTCTCACCCTTCCTCTGGCAAAACCTCGGCCCTAACCCCCTCATGAGTGAATAGTGTCTTGGGGAGATGCCCCAGTACAGGGGCTAAGGCAGCACTTGGTAGCGCATTTGGCAAGTTCTGGCTTATTTAGACTTTATTCTTTCCGTTTATAATATACCCATATAAGAATTTACTTTTTCGCTGGGCATGGTAGTGTACACTTGTAATCCCCGCACTTGGGAGGCTGAGACAGGAGGATCGCACAGGTTCGAAGCCAGCCTCAGCTACTTAGTGAGGCTCTCAGCAACTTAGTGAGACCTGTTTCCAAATAAAATATAAAATAGGTCTGGGAGTATAGCCTGGAGGTAGAAAAGCTCCTGGGTTCCATCTCCAGTGCCAAAAACCCCCCTAAAAACAACAACAACAACAACAACAAAAACAAAGAACTTTCTTTTTCCTTTTTTTTGTGGTACTGGGGATTGAACCCAGGAGCATTCTACCTCTGAGTTACACCCTCAGCCCTATTTTTATTCTTTGTTTTGAAACAGGGTCTCACTGAGTTGCAGAGGGCCTCACTAAGTAGCTGGGGCTGGCCACGAACCGCGATCCTCCGGTCTCAGCCTCCTGAGTGCTGGGATTACGAAGGTGCGCCACCGCGCCAGCTAGGGTTTGCTTTTCGTTGGGAGCCATTCTGGTCTTGGACCATGTGGTGACTGGTGCGTTCAGTTTCTCTCTGTATAATTTCCGTTTGGATCTCCTATAGGAGGTGCTTTTTTACTTTTATCTACATATTTAAATTAAATGAATATTTTAAAAGGAATTTAAGAAGCCTCCTGCCTTACACGTCCCCCCCATGTCTCACCCTTGGGCAACAGCCTCCTGTAGTTATGGCTTCTGATATTTTCCTCTCTGCTGCAAATAACCCGTGTTTCCTGCAGTTCTGCAGTTTCTTGTACTACCTAGGAATCTACTACGAAACCCCAAGGTGTGTGTGTGTGTGTGTGTGTGCGCGCGTGTGTGCGTGCGTGCGTGTGTGTGTGTGTTTCTGTGGATGGAACCTAGAGGCAGCCTACCTCTGAGCTACACCCCAGCCCTATTTATTATTTTGAAACAGGGTCTCATTCAGTAGCCGAGGGACTTGCCAGCTTGCTGCGGCTGGCTGCCGACCTGCGAGCCAAGCAAGGCTTCTTGGAGGGGTGCCGGGCAGCAAGGCTGACGTGGGCCCCTTGGCTCTGGCGCCGTGCATTGCGCCGGGTCTCCTCAGGGCGGAGGGCCAGCGGGGCTGCTCTAAGGCCTCGGTTTCCTGATCTGCTTAGTGATGGCCTGGTTTTCCTAAGATCCGTGGCCCTGGTGCGCCACCTGCTGGCCGTGGTGCAGTGTCCGCCTTCCCCTGCGGCTGCGCTGGGCCGAGCCGCCAGGGCTTGGGCGCTGAAGTTGAGGCAGCTGGACCAGGAACATGATGGGGAGGGGCGGGTCGTGCAGAGGAGACCCGGGCAGGGGCCTTGAGGTGCGGCCCTCGGAAAGCGGGGCATTTCTCGCAGGCAGCGCTCTGGCGGGCGGGCTGAGGGCCCGGCTTCCCACGTGCAGCGCGGGTGCTGGTCGGGGTCCAGGGCACACTCAGCACATCTCCTCCGAGAAGCTGGGGCACTGCGGGTGAGCCCGGGAGGTTTTGTCGGCAGGGAAGGGGCGTCGAGCTGCGGCGTGGGAGCCACAGCGCTTTGGGTGCGCAGGGCCGACCTGGCTTCCTCTGGCCGGGCTGCGCGGTTTTGGCAGGCCACCCGGGAGGGTCAGACACTGTAGCCGATCTCTGGGCGGGCAGGAGGGACAGGAACCCCTCTGCTGCGGGACACATGTAGGAACCCGCAAGAGTGCTGGCAGGGTCCCAGGCGTCCCTTTATCCCATCGGCGAATGAGCGGGGTCCTCCGTCCCAGGTCCTGGGAAGCGCACAAGCGCCCTGCTCTGACCGAGCTGGCTTTATGGTGGGGGCCGGCCAAGACAGAGGAGCATTTGCGTGGGTCCTTGAGTGCTTAGGAGGAGAGCAGGAGTGTGCTGGGGGCCGCTTTACACACGCGGACAGGGAAGCGTGCCCTGCCAAGGCGTGTCGAGGAGGAGACTGCATGCCGTCCCCAAGCCCTGCCCCTAGCAGCGGCGACACGGGACAGCGGCTGCGAATCTGGGAGCAGCAGGCGGCCTGCCGGGCTGGGCAGAGCTGGGGCGGAGGGTGTGAGGGTGGCCAGACCCTGCAGGGCACTGGCCTCGGTGGGCAGGATGGGAAACGAGGGCTCGTGCGGGGAAGGCGGTGACTCGCCTGCCTCCCCAAGCGTCCCCGGCTCCTGCGACGAGATGGCCAGAAGGGGGCACCCAGGGAGGCAGAGGCTCTGGGTAGGGCTCCGCACAGGCTGTGAGTGAGAGGCGGCAGAGACAGGATGTCTGGTGGTGGCGTGAGGGTAGAGGAGGACTCCGGGGGACTGAATTGGTGAACAGTGAGAGAGCACATGAAAGGGGCGTCACCAGGCCCCCCCCCCGCAGCCCACCCACCCTGGCCTGGTGGAGCGCCAACGCCTGCGGGCTGCCCCTCCCGGGCGCTGGCCAGGGTGCTGAATCCACGGTTCCTCCTGAGCCAGCACTGGGGTCCGGGCTCCTGCTCAGAAGGTGGGGTGTGTGCCAGCGCAGGAGGGTCCCCACCCTACAGGAAGTGCCATGTAGCTGGCCACCCTGCCCTCTTTTTTCCCTGAGCCAGGAGCTCCCAGGCCAGGGTCCAGCCCCCTCCTCAACAGCCTCTCCCGGAGGCCAGGCCCTGGGGAGGCTGGGGGGCTAAGGAGGCAGAGGCGCTCAGAACCAAGGAGCCTGGACTCCATCCCAGAGGCTCATGGTCAATCCTGGCGTGGCCCCGGTTTCCTGCCTCTCCTGGCATCCTGCCGAGCACTATGTGAGCCAGCCAGCACTGTCAAGTGGGTAAACAGAGCCTGGCCCACAGTGGGCACCCATGTCCGATGGCCCCAAGAGCCAGGCTGCCCAGCTGGGACACATACCCTGGAGGGGCCGTGCGGGCAGCTGCAGTGCCCATGGGTGCTGAGGGTGGCTCTGGGCCACACTTCGATTGCTGGCAGTGTGGGCCCTCCCAGCCTCCTTAACCTCTTTGTTAAACACTAAAACCAGTGATCAAGACGGTCCATAAAAGATCTGCACGGAAGGGTACAGCACGGAGGCGAGAGTCCTTGAGCTCCCCTAGAGGTCATGACTCCATCCATCATGTCCCTCCCAGCAAAGGCCCGGGCCTTGATGAGAGCCCCCCGCTCACATTGGCGCTGTTCTGCCCCACGTCTGGCCACGGTTCCCAGAGCTCCCCCTGGTCCCACCTGCTGCCCGTCACTGCCACAAGGATGAAGCGTGAGGACTGACTGGCAGCCACTTCCAGGGGTTGATCTCCCTGCGCGTCTTCCAGCTTGCCAGCTGCCGGCTGCATGGGCAGTGCGCTTTGAGGGACTGGCCTCTGCGTTGAGGTGCCTTCCAGGGAAAGATGGGGCTCCTCAAGGTCAGCAGCTGGCCGGGGGACCCAGGGCTCCATGTGCCCGGCGCAGGAGCCTGACCGCACCATCCTTCCTGAAATATTGCCGCATGCGTGTCTGCCTGGAGGCTGCGCTCCAGCAATTAATCCGGGGGAGGCTCCGCTCAATTGCAGGAGGTTTTTCTCTTTTGCTCCCTTGGCCTAGATTTCCCCAGGGACAGTTCTGATCGGCCGCTGCGGGCCTGATAAATTAAATGTTAAAAAATCCCCACAATGACTCTAATCAATCCACAGCGATGGCGGGTGGCCCCCTCCCAGAAGCCTCGGGTACACAGAGGGATTGCCCTCCCCCAAGACTCAGGCTCTTGGAGGAGATGAGGTGGGGATAGGAGGGGAGGATCTTTTCCTAGTTGCGAGCGGTGGGGAGGAAGGAGGGTGGCGGCCGCTCCTCCTGGAGCCTAAACCCCAAATCCGGGCCAGGGGAGCTGACTGGAGGGGGTTGAGAGGGGCCCCTCAGTTTGCCCTGATGTCTGTGCAGGCCGGGGGTGGCCATGGGGGCAGGGACGGGGGGGGGGTGTCAGCTCCCTGACTCTCTCCCGCCTGCGAGCCTGGGTGGGGGCTGGGCCAGTGTCATTGCGGGTCTGGCAAATAAGCGTTTATGAAGAGCTTCTTGGAGACGGCAAGGACAGGGCTCCTGGATGGAGTCATTAGAGACAGCGGCCTTCAGTCGCCACTGGGGGGAGTCAGGGGAGGGACCAGGAGCTTCTCTGGCTCCCGGAGCCGTGGTCAGAGATTCCAAGGTCTCCGCAGAGTGCTGTGGAGGGGTGCAGCCGGCAGTGTGCGCTCGCCGGCCTCAGCAGCGCTCCCGGGCGGTTCCGAAAGCACCGGGGCCTCTGAAAGGGCCCCCTCCTCTTCCAGGTCCAGTTCGAGGCTCACCCCAAGGGACAGGCCCTGTCCCGCAGCATCCTTTACTTTCAGAGCTCTTTCCTGTGCGCTTTAGAAATTTAGGCGACGACTCTTTCCCCTTTCGGATCCCTTCTGTCCGGGCATCCCGCCCGCCCGCCCGCACCCCAGGCCGGGAGGGGCCGCCAAAGGAGACCTGGATCCCCGCAGAGCCCCCCAGCCTCCCGGGTTCTTGGCTCTGAAAGTCAGCTGGTTGCGGCTGGAGGCGAGCCCGCGGAAGTCCAGGGAGTGCGGCTGGGGGCGGCAGTGTCCTGGGCAGGGGAGGCACCGGTGGCGGCCAACCCGGGGACGTGGAGACCCAGGGCCCGCCGCCCGCGCTCTGGGCACCCTCGGTCAAGGCTGGGGGCTTTCTAAGAGCCTCCCTGGTGGGGGTCCCCTGGAGCTCGAGCGGGGTGGGGAGCGCAAAGCCACCGGCTCCCGAGGCATCTTTGGGGGCGGGGCCCCAAGTTTCCCAGACAGACCGGAGGGGAGGGGCTGCGCTTAGGCTCTGGGGCAGAGGTCTCGGGCGCCGCGCAGGGGGCGCCGGCGTCTGGGGCGCCGCGGGTGCGGGCGCGGGGCCCGCGTGTCCGCGCGCCGGGCGGAGGGGGCGCTGTGGGCGCGGGCGGCGGGCGGGCGGAGCGCGGGGGCGCGCGGCGCGGGCGGGGGCGCGGCCGAGGACCGGCTGGCGGCCGGCGCGGGCGGCGGCGGCGGCGGCGGCGCTCCCGGCTCCATGGCGCTGCCCGGGCCGCCCGAGCCGCCCCGCGGCGCGCCCCGCAAGGCCCCCAGCCTGCTGGAGATGGGGGCGCTCTGCCTGGACTCGGAGATCATCCTGGGCTTCACCAGCCACCTCCTGCGGCGGCGAGGCAAGGTGCGGCGGGGGGCGCCGGGAGCCCCCAGGTCCGGGCGTGGCTGCGGGGCGCAGGAGCGGGCTCGGGGCGCGTCGGGGCGCGTGTGCGGGTGCGCTGCCCGGGCGGGCGTGCCCGGGTGCTGTCCGGGGCCGCAGGACGGCCGCGGTCCGGGATGCAGGCAGGGTGGCCGGCAGCTGGAGGAGTTTTGTTCCCGTCCCCGCCTTGCGGAAGGGGCTGGGGGCTGCAGGGGGGACGCCCGCCCGCGCCGCCCGCACTCCCCACCGCGTGCCGTCGGGAAGCCCGCAGCGGCCCGTCCGCCCCGCTTTCCCTGGGGGTGCAGCGGGCGTAGGCATGGACGGCTGCCCGCGGCAAGGGGTGGCTGAACGCAGCGGAGGGGCTCGGGGGCGTCCGCAGGTCTGACCGCGCCGCCCGCCGCGGCCGCAGCCCCGCCGGGGCCAGGTGCGCTCCCCGCCCGCCCCCCACCCCCAGCCACTGCGCCCCCCGCCACTGCGTCCCCGCCACTGCGCCCCCGCCACTGCGCCCCCCGCCACTGCGCCCCCAGCCACTGCGCCCCCAGCCACTGCGGGGCGGGCGGCCGGCAGGGGGCGCCGGCGGCTCGGGAGCCCGGGGGCGCGTCCGCGGCGGGGCCTGGGCTTTCGGGACCCGACGGCGGCGACACCTGGGCCGGGCTGGGGCGGCCTCCCGGCCGGAGACGGACAGGCAGTTAATTCCGCAGCCAAGTCCCCTCTGCAGGGCAGCCGGCCACAGGTCCGCGCCCGGGGCCAGCGCGGCCGCAGGCACGCCGGGACTCAGGCCGGCGCCACTGCCCGCGGCGCCCCCCGCGGACCTGCACCCCGCGGGCCGGGAGCCAGGGCCCCCACGCTCCCTCGCCGCACCCCGGGTGCGATCGCGGCCACAGCCTCTTCGGCGGCCTCAGTTTCCCCGCCTGCCAAGTGGGGGCGGGAGGCGCCTGTCCAGAGGCGCGCAGGCACTGGCGGGGGGGGGGGGGCAGGCGGCGCATGCGCGCGAGCGGCCTGCGCGTCCGCGCGGCTCCCAGAGCCCCTCCCACGGCGGGCGGGCCGCGCCTGGACCCCGACCCGGCCCGCGTACCCCGGCGCCCCGCCCCCGGCGCCCCGCCCCCGGCCCGCCGCCCGCGCTCTCCGCCACTCGCCGGCGCCGCCAACTTCGGAGCGGCCGGCCGGGCCATGGGGGCGCCCCCGGGCCGGGTCGCGGGGCCGCGGCGCCCCGGGAGCTAGCGCCGCCCTCCGGCGCCCGGGCCATGGGCGGCCGCGGGGTCCCCTCGGGCACGACGCCGCCCGCGGTACGCGCGGCCGGGGCGGGGCAGGGATGCTGGCGGTGGCGGCGCCCGGGCCTCGGCGCCCCCAGGGCGGGCTCGCGGTTCGCGCCGGCGCTGCAACTTCGGGGCGAGCTTTGCGCGGGGCCTGGCGTGGCTCCCGGAGTGGCTCTGCCGGGCGGCTCACTGTCCCCTTCGCCCCCGCAGGTGGCCGAGAGCGGCCGGGCCCGGGAGCCGCTGCCGCTTCTGGAAGTGTCCCCGCTCAAGAGGCTGTCCTCCGGGCCTGGCCAGGACCCGTGCGGCAGCCGCCCTGCGCCCGAGGGCGCGGGGCCCGGCGCAGAGCCAGGCCACTCGGCCGGCGGCGGCGGCTGGTGCCGCCACTGCCACACGAAGCTGGTGGAGCTCAAGCGACAGGCGTGGAAGCTGGTCAGCGGGTCCGGGACGCCCCTGCGGGTAAGTGGCCCCTCCGCCTGGGGCCCTAGCCTGGGCAGCCTGAGCTGGGAGGGCTTGAGCTGGAGGGAGTGGACCTTCCGCAGTGTGGCCCCTGTCTCCCTCAGGGCCTCAGTTTCCCGTCTGTAACACCGTGGGTGAGCTGGGGCAGCTCACCCCCAGGGGGCTCAACAGCCATCTGGAGGAGGTTGGGAGGTTTTTGTTTTTGTTTTTTTTTTTAAGCGCAGATGTCCCACAGCTGGAAGGACACATCTGTGTTTGGGAGGGGTCAGGGAGAGAGGCCGTGGGCAGGGGACTCCTCCCAGGCAGGACAGCTCCTGCACTGGCAGGGCCCAGAGGTCAGTGGTGCCGAGTGGCCCGCAGGGGGCCTGGAGCCAGCCGGTGGAGGGCACCAGCCAGTGGGAGACCGGGCTGGTCTGCCCCCTGCAGCTGGGGTCCTTTCCCGCCCCTCCCACAAAGGCATGTATGTGTGCCCACCTATCCTGGGACTCCTCTGCCTGCCCGAGTGGGGAGTGATCCGCTGGCCTGGGGTTTCCCTGCTGCCTGTGCTCCCTAGCGTGCTCCGGGAGTGTGCTCCCAGCCTTCCTGCTTGGAGGAGCAGGCGCATTGTTCCAGGAACAATGTACCCTGAAGTTCACTGGGGCTGGGGTGGGCGGTGGCCAGGCACGCCTCTCCAGAGGAAGCCTGCGCTCGACCTTTAGATTTCTCAGAGGAGGCCTGGGAGGTCCACAGACTCCCCACTGAATCTAAATATAGTTCTGGAGGGAGCCATGTGGCCTGGTGGGCCCTAAGTTCCCTTCTGGGCCAGTAGGGCCAGGCGGCTGGCTGTCTGGTTTCTATCCAGAGCACCCTCTGTGGGTCCCCAGGGATCTGCCGCAGGTGGGGGCTGCAGCCTCTCTCTGTGGCCTGTCTTGCGTGTGGCTGGATGCCGTGGCACCCTCTGTTCTGAGCTGGTCTTCCCCTTTTTGGAGTGGCCCAGGCTGTGGTCCTAGCTTGGACCAGCAGAGGGCATGGTCTGGCTGGCCACAGGTGGGCCAGGGGTCCTGGTCCAGTCTCGGTGGATTCGAGGTCCCTTATCTGGGAGGGTCTTGGTGGTCTTTTCCTGCAGATAGCTTACCAGGGAAGCCTCTGACCATCCTTCAAGTCCCCTGTGTTGGGGTCGCCCTTCCCGGGTGGCTCGGGCTCCGGCAGACCAGGGTTGTGGGCTAGGCCCGCTCCAGGCCTGTCCTGCGGGTGCTGGCCAGCAGGAAGATGCTGTTCCCGAGAGGGAAGGCCCACTGCTAGCTCTCCGGGGAGGATGCGAAGCCACGGGGCGTGGGGGCCACGCCTGCTGCCCTGGGCCCTCCGTAGACACCACCTTGGCTTGTGGCCTCTCAGCTCCAGAGTGCGCCAGGGCCCTGCTGGGCCTTGTCCCTGCCAGGACAGCTCCCCATCGGCATCCATCGCTGGAGGTTCCCTGAGAGCTCTTGGCCTTGGCTCTCCGGTGTAGCGCCAGGCCACGTTGTTCACGCACGGGGGCACGGGAACAGTGCTGGGCAGGGCGAGCTCTGCACCCCAGCTGCTGAGATGAACTTGCGAGCCGTGCCAGGTGTGGGGGCCGTCTCTGCCCTTCTCTGCCCCTCCGGTTCCCAGGCCTCGCCTCCCAGTTGACTGCTTCCCGGCACCCTGCAGCTGGAGCCATACCTGTGACCTGGCCTCCCGGGGGCTTTATGGGGGCCTTGTACCTCCTCACTTTCCCTGTCGCAGTCAGGTGCCCACATCACCCTACAGTGAGCTGGTCACCAGGCTCCCACACACTCCTTTGTGTCCCCGCCCCAGTCCAGGGTGCCCTCCCCAGGCGGTAGCTCTGCCATGGCCGGTAGGGAGTCCAGGTCACGGACCTGTTTGCTGTGTGACTGAACGGCCCGCACCCCCCATCTCGCTGAGGGCTGCCGAGCTCTGTGTCCCCAGGTGATGACCCCAGCAGACACACAGAGCCCTCTCCCACAAAGGATCGCTGGCTCTTGCAAGGCAGCAGGGTCCTGCTCCGGGATCTGCCCGGCTGGGGCCCAGACCTGTCCTTCAGGAACACCAGTGACATTCTGAGCGTCGATATTGGTGCTGAATTGATGATCATCCCCAAAGGGGAAGCAGATGATTCTCATTTGCCTCTTGCAGATCTTGCTGCCCCCTGGGCTCCAGTACCCCCTCGCCTGGCCCCTTGCCAGGTGGGGGGTCGGTTCAGATCTTCCCTAAGCAGGCAGGAGCTCGGTCCAGGTGTGCACACAGCCCAGGTGCGGCGCCAGCCTTGCAGGCCTGGCCTTCCTGCCTCCCTGTGGCCACTCTTGTGGCTATCGGGTCGTCCCTCTTGTCTTGCTGTGACTTGGGGTGAGGGATGGAGGGGTCCCGCCAGCTCTCCATTTCTGTTTTGTCCTCCAGGAAGCCCCTGGCCCTCTGGATGGGGGGGCACACTCTGTCTCTACCACCCCTAGCTCTGATTGTACTGTGGGTTAGGGGTCCTGGGTCTGTGGCCCAGGGGGTCGGGCTGGGCCTGACTCCCTTGATGGGGAAGTTCGCCCCTGAGGTCAGAATTCCCACCCCACCCAGTCTCATCGCCCCCCACGTTGCTGGAGGCCAGCCCGCTCCCTCCCCCTCCAGCCAGGGTTGTGCCAGGTATCCATGTCAGCCTGGGGCTCTGCAGGGCGGGCCTGGTGTTGAGCTGGGAGGTGTGAGGGGGCCTGCTCCTGTGGCTGGCTGGCAAGGGCTGAGTCAGCGGGAAGGGCTGGGCTCCTGGCTTTCCATTTGTGGGACTCCAGGCCCTGGGGGGCCAGGCAGGGGCCAGAGGAGGCGGCTAGTCCCTCCCCATCCCAGTGGAGATAGGACGAGGCCTATCTTTGTGTCTGTGTACCTGTTTTGGTGGCTTGGGGTTTCAGAGGTGCAGTGCCTTGGAGGGAGGACAGAACTGGGGTATGGAGGTCCTGTCCTCTGAGCAGCAGCTGAGAGCAGGGAGGAGGGTGGGGAGCTGGCCACTGTGCCTCCTGCAGGGCACCCTGCCTTGAAGGCTGCTGGCTGTGTCAGACCTGGGGCTGGGCGGGGCTGAGAGGTAGAGGGAAGGGGCAGAGCTGCCTCGGTCAAGCTGGGGGGCTGTGTTGGTTCACAGGGGCAAGGGAAGGGGCCCGAGACCTCCCAAGCCTCCTGGGAGGGCTTTCATAGCTAGGAGTCAGAAGACCTTGTTCTTTTCTTAAATAGTAAGGAAGGGCTAGCTGCCCTTTTCCTTTGTCTGCCAGGAAGCTCACAGCTCTGGACAACCACACGGGACTGTTCTCATGTCTCTTAAGGGAATCCATCATTCCTGCGTGTTCCACTTGTGACCGTCTGTCGCTAGTCACGTGGTTTTGTTTTTAATTTTATTGTGTAGTTCCTGGAAGCCTCCATGAAGCCTTTGTATGAGACACTTTGGGCCGTGTGTAAATATGTGGAGGCCGAGTGAGCTGAGGGCGCTTTGGGGTCTGGCCTCGCCCCCCCCCCCACCCGCTGTCGGTGGGGAGTGGCCTCTGCGCTGGGCTGGGGCTGGGTGGTCTCCCTCACCTGCCACTGAGCCCGATCGACCTCCCGTGGTGCTGGGGTGAACGCTGGGCCTCAGGGGGAGCTCTTGGGCAGCTGGAGCCTCACTCACCCTCCCCTCTGGGGCAGGGTCGGGGGGGGGGGGTCCGCTTGCTCCTGCTTGTTCCCGCGGTGCTGGGACACTTTCTCCTTGTCTCACGCTGTCATGGTCTGCAGGCACACCAGCTGCCTCTGCCTCTGGGCAGGGTGGGGACCAGGGTTGGCAACAGCATACCAGAGCCCCGCGTGGGGCAGGCTCCCGAGGGCTGGGCCTCACTCCCTGGTGGCATCCCAGGCTGCAGCTGACAGTGCCAGGCCTCGCGCCGCCGTGTCCGGCCTTTGATGGAGGTTCTTACACGGCCGTGCGCGTTAACCCCTGACCTGGCGGAGGCCGGATTGGGCTTCTGCCCGTTTCTGGGGGGAGTGTGCCAGGTGCTGGCCCTTAGCTGCCATGCTGCTCTCCCTGCACGCAGCATAGGACCGAGTGTCCGATGGCTCCAAGCCACTGCAGCGCTGGGTACCTTTCACAGGTGGGCGTCCTGAGGAGCCGCCGCCATCCCACCTGCTGGAGGCCATACTCCTGCCTGGCCTTTAGAGCCAGCCCCCACACCCTGCCGGGCGTTGGTGGAGAACAGCGCAGGCCATTGAGGGTGGAGGGTCTCAATGAGCTGGTCTGTGCCGGAGTGGGCCAGCTGGGCTGGCGCCTGGCACGGGGGCTGGGATGGGGGCTGGGGATGGCGTGCCGGCCGGTGCTGGGTGGGCTGGGCTGCGTCTCTGGCTGCCCTCCTGGCAGAGGAGGAAGACCTGGATTGAGCTGCAGACATCTAGAAGAGGGTCCTAGCCTTTAGGGAGGTGCCCGGCAGGCAGGAGGGCTGGAAGATGGAGCCCTGGCCGCCCACCCCGCCAGGCTGCGCCGGGGATGTCCTCCACGGCGGGACCGGCAGGGTGGCCCTGGCCTTGCGGCCGGGGAGACCTTCCTGGACCTGTTGTCAGCTCCGGAAGCTGGCTGCATGGGGTCAGGGCCCAGCATGCTTTGCTTGGGAAGGGAAGGGAGGATGAGGATGAGGGACTGCAGCTGTGCGTCCTCATGCCCTGCTCCCTGGTGCTCAGGCCTGCGTGGTGGGGTGGGGTGGGGCCTAGGGTCTTGGGGCCTCTTGCAGGTGGACCTCTGGACCTGTCTCTGGAGGTCACCTTTGGAAAGACAGGGAGGCAGGCACAGGGAAGGTCTCAGTCTCTGTAGGCAGTGGAGCTCCAGGCCTGGCTGGCTTGGCCCTGGGGGTAGCATCCTCTAGCTGCTGGGTGGGAGGTCTGGGTTGTGCCGGTTCTGCCCCAGGGAGGGGCTTGGCTGTCCCTGGACCTGGGACTTCTCTTCTGGTGCTGACAATGGAGCAGCCTCCCACAGAAGAGAAAATGGAAGGATTACTTAAAGTTGCTCAGAGACTCCAGAAACAAAATAAAAATGAGAAGTCATCATTTTTAAGTAGGGGAGGCGCCCTAAAACCCACAGCGTGATGGGTGGGTTGTGCACAGTGCTAAATTGAATCAAATTAAGAAAAACATTTTCCAAATACAAGTAAAATATCTGTTTAATTATACCATAAAGATGAAATTAAAAGTAATATTTTGCAGTGGAGTAATTACTGTCTTGCTGAAGGCATTGGGTTTCTGGGCTGAGTAATGGGCCCCATGGCTGGGGCTTTCAGGGGTTAAAATCTTAAAGCACTGACAGTGGCCCAGGGGGTTAGGGCCTATGGACACCCTGAACTGCCAGGATGGCTGGGGGAGGGTCCTGACTGCCTTGGGGGCTTCCACCTCCTCCTCCAGCCCCAGCTGAGGTCCAGAAAGGTCCAGCAAGTTTGGCTGAGCAGGATTTGCTGGGGAGGCCCCAGACGCCCGAGAGGAGGGCGGAGGGCCGGGCGGCCAGTGCCTTTGTCTGGTGAGAGCCCTGTCTGGGGGCCACAGGAAGGGGGCAGCAGGCCTTCCTCCCTCACCTTCTGTGCTCCATCTCAGCCCTAAGGGAGCTGGGCCTCAGGTGAGGAGGTCCCGGGTCCCTCCAGAGGGGCTGTGTGGTTCTGCATCACTGGGTTTCTGGGTCTGTAGCAGTGTAGTAGCAGTGGCTCCAGGGCCCCCACACTGGGCCCTGTGCTGCTCCCTGGCTGTTTGGGGGGCGCATCCTCTGTCCCGCTCGGTCACCCCCGGCAGTCCTCTCCTCCTCTCTGGCCTGTCTCAGGCGTGTGAGCAGGGCTGGAGAGGGGCCCGCTGCCCTGGGCCCTGGCTTGGGCTTCTGCAACAGGCTGGTGTCTCCCTCCCTGGGGGATGAGCTTTGGTCTTGGCTGGTGAAGCAGGGCCTGGGGTGCCAGGGCGGCTGCCGGGGAGAAGGTTCCTGATGCTGAGCAGGCGCCTGGGCAGCCTTGGCTGTCTCCCTGGGCCTGCCCTGAGCTGGTGGGGGGCTGACCCCTCAGCCGGGTGAGGCAGTGAGGAGGGAATTCCTGCGGGTTGGCTGAACTGGGGAGGGCCTGTTGGTGCAGTCTCAGCTAAGTTAGGGCTCCTGCCCTGCCCCCAGGCTTCCTGAAGAGGTGGTGGGGCTCCCCCCAGGCCTGAGGCCCAAGCTTGTCCCTGGGCCCCAGAACAAAGGCCGTGGGTCTGGCCCGAGGTGGAGCTGGGCCCCTGCCTGCTTTCAAGTCGGGTTAATGGCTCTGGCAGGCAGGCACTTCCTTCCTCAGCGGACTGAGCTGGATTGGAAAACAGGCCACGCTGCCCTGGGCTGGCGCTGGGGCTGGGCCGGGCCGGCGGCCTGGGATCCTGCTCTGGATCTGGCTTTTCTCTCCCCTGCAGCCCTCCTGCAACGCATTCTGCGGACGGACGCAGTGAACTCCATGTGGGGTGGGGCTGATGAGGACCAGACCCGCCAGGCTGTGGTCTGGAGAATGTCCAGGCTGGGGTCTCTCCTTCATCTGACTTGGAGGGCCTGGGGCGTGGGGTGGGCTCACGCCGTGGAGAGGGTGGAGTGAAATGGGACTAGGAGGACCCCTGCCCATGACGGGCCCAGAGTCCCCTCGCGTGAGCCTCCTGGATCGGCCAACCACGGCGGGGGGCTTAGAGAACGGCGGCGCAGTGGGGATGAGATGTCCCTGTGGGGTGGGTGGCCTCAGGGCCTACAGCTGAGAAGGAGGCACATCTGGGGAGGCTGAGGGCTCTTTTGGCCACCGAGTGGCTGGGTGGGAACCAGGCCGCGCTGGGGTCCCCCTGGGGGCAGCGTGGCCAGGAAACAGGAAGGGAGGCCAGGCTGGGGCTGGGCTGGGGTGCTGGGAACGGATTTCATTCTAAGAGGGAAGAGCATGTGGAGAGCCTGTGGAGGTCACAGCCTCGGCCAGGGCCCGGTGATCAGGCCGGGTACCTGGAGCGAGCGGGCGGCCTGCTCCTCTGAAAGCTGGCCGGGCTGGCCGGGCCGGAGTGCGCGGCCAGCTCTGCTATGGTCAGACTTGCTCAGACACTTGGACCTTCCGTAGCCCCTTGGGAAGGTGCTGCCCCTGCCCCAGGGAGCCCCCGCCCCGCGAGCCTCTGGCCTCTGCTTGCTGCTCTGGACACCAGGCTCACGGCTGGAGGGCCCGGTGCACCCGCAGCTTGGCGAGGGGAGCCCTGCCTCTGTCCCTGCGCCCTGCTGCTGGACAGATGCCCTTGCTCACCCCAGGGACTTGTCAAGTGCCTGTCCTCTGTCGTGTTGACTGCGTTTTCTTCCCAGGCCTGGCTGGGGCAAGCTCTGGGTCTCAGAAAGCAGAGAGGGCCAGAGACCCTCGGCTCTGTCCCAGTGAGTTTGGCCTGCTTCTCCTGACTCCCACCTTGCCCGGGCTTCGCCCTTGCCAGGGGCCTGGTTGTCAGGAAGCCGCATACTCGCCCGGTCAGGCACAAGCCAGCGCCGATAACAACGGCTTAGGAGGCGGGCGCTTAGCAAGGCGCTGCGAAGCTCATTATTAAGTTCCATAATTATTTTCCCGCTGGGCTTGTGTGGATGGAACTGCTTGGGGGCTGTTAATCGGCCGTGGCTGGTCTGTGGCACCGTGCCCCAGCCCCTCATCTCACCTGCTGTTGTCCTTCCTGTCCTCAGGATCCCTGCCTCTCTGCTTTGCTTCTGGACAAGCTGCCGGCACCCGGGGTCCCACCAGCCTGCCGTCCCGAGGCTGAGAGCCGCTGTGATGTCTGCGCCCTGCACCTGCACCAGCTCACGAGGGAGGCCCTGCGCCTGCTCCAGGCCCCGGCCAGCCGAGGGGACCCTGATGCGCCCCAAGGAGGCCTGGCACCCACCAGCCCCGGAGCCACGACCAGCCCCAGGGACCCACCTGCACTGGCCAGCCCTGCAGGCAGGCAGCCCCCCTCAGGGCCTGATCGGAAGAAGGGGCTGGCCTGGCCTCCGGGGCCCAGTGTTCAGGTGTCGGTGACGCCCGCGGGCCTCGGAGGTGCGCTGAGCACGGTCACTATCCAGGCCCAGCAGTGCCTGGAGGGCATGTGGAGCGTCTCGAGGGTCAACAGCTTCCTGCCGCCCACTTGCCTGGTGAGTCCCTGGCTGGGTGGGCACTGGGTCGGAACCGGGTTCACTCTTGGCATGTCCGCATTGCCTGCAGTCAGGACTGTGGGCGTGGGGGAACCCAGCTGTTGCGAGCCCTATGTCAGAGCCCCCACTAAAGTGCTGGCGGCAGGGCCCTCTGCATCCCTGGGAGCCGCCAGCCTTGCCCCGGAGATCACGTGAGTCTGTAGGCTGGCGGGGGGCCCAAGGGTCGGGGCAGAGGGAGCATCTCTGGGTGAGGAGCCTTCTATGCCAGGCCTCTCCAAGGGCCCACGTGACAGACCATCCCTGTGGACAGGTGGCAGAGAGGTGAGGGAGGCCTGCAGCAGCCCCAGGGCTCCAAGCCCACTCCCAAGCTGGGCCTGCCCCGGGAGACCAGATAGTATTGACTGAAGGCTTTTCAGCAGCCTCCCTCCCCCGTCCCATCAGCCAGCCCCGTAGTGGACCCGACTTCTCCAAAGCCAGCTCTTGGTGCTCCCGAACAGGGCCGGGGTTCTCATGGAAGGCCTGGGTGCTCAGCCACACTGCCCAGTGGAAGCCAGCCCTGAGTCTGCTTTTCCTCAGCTCCTCCGGGGCTCTGTGGGGCGCCTTCTCTCTCAGCACCCTCGGTGTCCTGGGTTTTCAATCTGGGAGGGGTGCCAGGCTGGGGGTTTCCTGGGATACTGGAGGGTGTGGCTGGGGTTGAGCGAGTGCCTGGGGTTAGCTGTGATGGGCCTGTCCCCCCCGTAGGTCACGAGCCCGCCCACTTGGGGACACACTGGGTGTGGGAGTCCCGCCCTTGGCTGTAACTGTCTGCTTGTCGAGGCCTGAGGGAGGCCCACTGGCACCCAGCAAGGGCATGGCAGTGCGCCTGTGTGTTCACTGGGTGAGCAGCCAGCGGGAGGTGGGGGGATTGCTGGGGACGGGCTGGGTAGAGGCAGATGGGGGAGCTGGGCAGCTACGCATGTGGGTGGCTATCTACAGAAGCCCCCTGCATTGCAGAAGGGTCTGTAGGGCTTGTGCGGGCACATTCCAGGCCCCGCACAGCCGGCTGACTGCTGTGAGTCGGTGGGTCCTTGACCTTGGTCTCCATGCCCTGTGCCATGTCAGGGCCAGGGGGATGGGCAGAGGTGCAGGAAGGGGCCTATGGTGGCTAGGCCACGTGGATATAAGCCAGTGTAGGGCAGGCCTCTGTCCCCACCTGCATGTGGCCCTGGCTAAGACTCTTGCTCCATTGGCTACTGGGGCCGGTCCTCTGGGGCTCTTCCTTCTGTCCTTGGGGCTGGGGTGTGAGGGGGTTCACAGGACGAGGCTCCTGTTGGTGTGACGACTCACCCTAGGGCTTGCTGTGGCCTGCTCCTGGTCTGGGCACCGTGCCCTTATCACCCATCCTTCCGGCCTCCGGGCTCCTGGGAGGAGCTGTCAGGGGTAGCACTGATGGGGGGAGGTGGCAGATGCCCCCTCTTGCTTAGCTGAGCCAGGAGGCTTCTCGGAGGAGGTGGCCTTGAGTTGGGCCCCAAGAGAGAAGACCGAGGGTGCTGGCCCTGAGGTGCCCCGTCCTCTCCTCCCTCTCCGGCCTGGCCTCTGCATCTGGCCGGAAATTGGCCTGGCTGGTACTGGCGGACCTTGTGCCTTGGTTGGTGTGTGATGGGGCTGGGGTGGGGGCACTGGCCTCAGGTTGCTCAGCCCTGCTGGCGGCCAGCATGCCATAAAATGTGGGCACTTAAGGCACCCGCTCCCCATTTTATGTGTGCGTCGATCATGTTCAGGGTAGGTGGGAATGGATTTATAATTAGAGCACAGTCCTGGCAATCAATAGGGGATTATTAGAACCATAAACAGGACGTTAGGACTCCGATGAGGTAATGTCCCCCAGCCAGGGCATCGATCCTTAGAGGTGCTGCAAATATGGCCCGCCACTCTCTAGAATGAGTACCTCTGGAGAGAGCACTGTGGAGCTTTGGAGCCCAGCCCTAGACTGCCTGGCTACTGTGCCCGGAGGCCTATCCCGGTGGCCCTGCCATGGCTGTGTGACCTCCCTGGAGAGCCAGTGTGCAGCCCCTGGTGGAGCAGCCCCTGGCCGGCATGGCGGTAACAAGCCTCGGGCCACATCTGGTGTCCATGAGCAGAGCGCGGCCCTGTCTGGACCCGCTGGGTGTCCAGCCATGGTTCAGAGGCTGTGCAGCAGGACTGTCTACGGTCCATTCTAGACCACCCGGCAGAGGATGCGTACTGCCTGCTGGGCACAGGGCCCTGGGTTTGTTGCTGTCCAGCCTGCCCTGAGAGTGCTGGATGTGGCCCCAGGCTGCATCACCAGGGGTGGCCAGGGCCTGGACACACGTCTCTCTGAGGCCAGTGGTGTCCACAGAGCCTTAAAGGAGGCCAGGGAGACCTG
Source organism: Muscardinus avellanarius (assembly GCF_963383645.1). Lineage (NCBI taxonomy): Eukaryota > Metazoa > Chordata > Mammalia > Rodentia > Gliridae > Muscardinus > Muscardinus avellanarius. Next base: position 106,552,270 of record NC_137798.1, read on the forward strand.
CGATCCTTTTATACTTGAATGCTACTGGATGGAGGTCGCAGGCCCCAGGCCCTCAGTGGGCAGCAGGTTTCGCCTGCCTGTACTGGTGAGGGGGCACTGGCCTGGGGCTCCTGTTGCCCGCCTGCCTCCTTGCTGCAAGCCTGCGGGGGTTTGCCGCTCTCTGGGGCTCCACTGCACTCCGGGTGGTGGTGAAGGGAGCTCCCCGGGAGCAGGCCTGGCTCTCACGATGCCTGCTGCCCCTGGGCAAGCCTCAGTTTACTGCCGTGGGGTGAGGGTTGGCAGGATGGGCCCCTCCTCCTTGTGTGGCTGTGGGGAAACCGCTTCTCTGCCTCGGGAGTGGGAGGCGGCCCTGCGGGGCGCTCCAGGCGCAGGGGCTCTGGCTGCTGGAGCCTGGGGTGGCGAGTCTGCCCACTGAGGCTCTGTTGCACCTGTAAGTCCAGCCTGAGCCGGCTGCTCCCACCCAGCACCCTAGATCCTGCTCAGTGAGTTATTTCTGGGGAAGGTCGGGGGCCCTGCCCTTCGTGTGCCAGAATCTTACAGGGGTGGTCAGACTGGAGGGCTCCTAATGTGCTAGCCAGGCGTTTCCTAAGCTGTGTTCCGGGAACCCTGGTGTCCAACACAGGAGAGCCGGGCCTGGAGGACGGCGTGGGTGGAGGCGGGTGCTTGCGGGAGGGCCTCGGCCCCTCCGGCCTCACGCGCCCCTCTCTCGCGCTTTTCCTTTTGTTGCTGCTGTGGCCCCTCTGTCCTGCTTTCTGTTTGGCGGCCCTGTCCGTTCGCCCCCGCCCCACGCTGTGGCCTCCCTCCTGCCAGCCCTCCCTCTCCGCTCCACCCTGGCTTTGGCACGGCTTCTTTTGGCATGCCCGGGCTCCGCTTCTGGCAGGAATTGGCCGTGGCCGTCCGGACGGGCGGAGCTGGGTCAGGGCAGCTCGTGGGACAGTGGAGCGAAGTGCGAGGCTCAGGCGGGACTCCCGAGACAGGTCAGTGTGGGTGCCGCTCCGGTGGGCCGGCGCGGTCCTGCTGGAGGCCAGGCTGCCTGCGGGGCACGGCGGGATGCTGGGCCCCGTGGGGTCAGAGAGGGTTCTGTGAGTCACCAGCCCTGTCTCCCCGAGACCCTTCGGCCTCAGTTCTGTTGTCCGGCAGGCGGGCGGGGGGCGGGTAGGGTGCTCGGGCCTAGGCCTGCTTGGCGGTGCGATCCCTGTGGGTCACTGCCAGGTGGCCCCCAGCACCTCCCAGCCCCAGGCTGCGGGGAGCGCAGCCAAACCCGCAGAAGCATCGATCCTTAGAGGCGCCGGTGCCGCAAAGAATAGAGCCTGATGTTCTGTAAAGTGAAATACCTCTAGAAAAGAGCACACTCTCTGGAGAAGTTCAGATCCTATTGGTCGACGCTGTAACTTTAGGAGTGGTTCTTTTCTACACCATGTGCCCCGCACAGGAGTTTAGGTCTCGTATTAAAGGAATTACATTCAGGGTGAGGGAGGGGTGAAGAAGGGTGTCCAGCCGGGTCGGGTCCTGAGGGATGCTGGGAGCTCCTGCCTGTGTGGCACCCTGCACGGTGTGGGCACGACAGATGGCCTGGGGGCTGCTGCAGCCCCACTGCTCACTCGGGGCTCCAGGTACGTCCCGGACTGCTAATGACCTGTCCTCTTCGCAGCTCTGAGGAGTGAGGGACGGGCCCTCCGGGGCTGCAGCGTGCTGGACTTCCCCTGGACGTGGTTCTGCGCCACGTCCTGGGAGGATGTTGAAGCAGCACTGGCCTGGGCTGGCCAGGGCAAGGCCTTCCACCGCGGCCAGAGGGAAGCTGTGCTGTGGGGCCTCCTGGGGGCGCTTCCCCCAGGCCGGGGTGGCTTGTTCTGTGTCTGGCCTCTGGCCTGTGTCTCTTGAGCGGCTCCAAGGACTCTGGGCTCCTCGGTCTCAGGGTCACCTGGCAAGGCCTGTGTCCTGCCAGCCTGGACAGGGCTTCTCGGCAGGGGATGTTGACCCACCACTTGGAGTGGAGCGGGTTACCTGGCAGGGCTTGGGGCGTGGGCCCGTAGGAAGGGGGATGGGCCCAGAGTCTAGGGCCAGACCCAGCTAAGGTATGGAAGCCGGCCCCAGGTTTGCTGGGCCCATCCTGGGGAGTGTTTAATTACTTTGTGCTTCATTATGAGGCTGTCTCCCTTTCTGGAATTTATTTTAGCTAATTAGTTGGAAATGCCAGAGTAGTATTTCAGACAATGGGACCGTCGTAAGTTATCATACAGGGGCAGTTAACCCTCGTGCAGATACTTACTGTGGTTTCTTGTCTTATTATGGCTCTGGTGTCCTACTCGGCTGGAGTCCAGTCCACCCGTTCTGACCTCTGGTCACTGCATTTCTGGGTCTCCACGGGGAGGGCTGGGAAGCCAGGCCCAGCTCTGGGGTCACATGCCCTGCAGGGTCCTCCTGTCTTGCTTGGAGCCTGCGCCTTCCCAGCCATGTGGGTAGGGGTCTTGTGAGTGTGGGGTGGAGCGTGCCAGGCTCTGGGCGCTCAGGTTCGAGCTCCCGGCACCAGGGCAGTGGGCGCCTAAGCCTGTCCTCGCTCACCTGGACATCCTTCTTCCTTCCAGGCTGAGGCGGCGGTGGCTGCCGTGGCGGTGGCAGACACGGTGCGAGATGGCCCCCCCATGGCGGGCCCCGATGGTGTGTCTAAGGCATGGGGCCGTGCGGGGGGCTGCACGTCGGCCTTAGTCACCCCGGCCCCAGGCTCCTCGGCGGGCGGCTCCCCGGGCCAGTCAGCCGCAGCTTCCTTCTTCATAAGGTAGGTCCTGGGCCCCTTGAGCATGCAGACGAGGCCGGTCAGTGGGGACCTGGGCTCTTGCCCCTGGGGGCCTGCGGGCCATTCCTGGGTCGCTGTGGCCTGCCACAGGTGGTAGCTGCCGAGTGGTGTTCACCGAGGAGCCCCGGTGGCTTCCGGGGTGCTGTGAAGGGCAGTGTCTGTCCCTGGGTTCCCGGCCCAGGCCTGCAGCTTGGGGTGTTGGGGGTGCCTGGGGCCATGGTTTGCAACCTGGGGCCATGGGGATTGCGCTGGTGTGGATAGGATCCCTGCAGAGGGGGCAGCTGGGCTGTGGGAGCCGACCCCGCGCCTGCCCTCCCCCTGGTGGCCTCGGGGATGTGGATTACAGGATGTAATCTCTGTAATGAGTGGTAACAGCAAGCCCAGCTGAGGGTCGCTGTGCCATTAGCAGCCGCGAGGGTGCTGATAAGCTTGTCTACGAATCACAGCGGGCAGCCGGGCACAGCGCGCCTTATCAGCCTGGTCCACAGGGACTAAGGCCTGATGGGGGAGTGACGGGGCATATGATGAGGGCATTGTCGCGCTGGGCTGATGAGCACGCCGCTGCCGTGAGGTCCGCCTTCATCATGCATGTGGCCTCAGCCGCCATGCCAATTAGGAGCGGAGAGCCCGGCTGGGCCCTCTGTCTAGGCTGCTCGGGTGTCCCGTGTGCCAGTGACAGTTGGGTTGGGGCGCAGGGGCAGCCGGCCTTCTCAGTCCCCTGAAGCCCTGTCCCCGGATCCTGGGGTTGTGCTTGGCTTGCAACGGGAGACCTTCTGAAAAGGGAACGCTTGCAGACAGTCGTGTGCTGGGGCCACCTCTGCCCCATGTGGAGGCCCCTGGCTTGGGGGCCTTGTCACGGAGCGTGCAGGCAGGTGCAGACACCACGCTGGCTCATTAGCCAAGGCCCCAGCGCAGCAGGCCAGGCTGCCTTTTGTCTCAGCCTGGGCTGGTGCTGCTGCTCCCGGGCTGCTCAGCAACTGACCTTGGGAAGTTACCATAGAAACAAAGAAACAAGCCCGGACTGGGACTGGGGACCGGGAGGAGGGTTTCCTGAGGGGGAGCACTGCCAGCTGCCATTACTTCCAGTCTGTTAGCCACCCTGGATCACAGAGGCTTCCTGAGGGCCTGTGGCAGGTGGCAGGGTTTGGGTCAGGTGGGGTGGTGTCTTGGCTTGCGATGGTCCCCGCAGTCTGGCTGGAGGGGGTGGCAATGAGACTCTTCCCCATCCAGGGGTGCACTCGCAGGGTGCTCAGAGTAGGGAAGGGGCCTGTCCAGAGTCCACTAAGATGATGGTGTCTGGCCCCCTGCCCCTCGAGGGCCCGGGGCACGTGCTGAGCACTGGTCTGTGCTCCTACCTCTGCTCTCCTACAGGACCCAGAGAAGCAAGGCTGGCCCCTGCCCTGCCCCGCCCTCGGGAAGTTTCCAGGCTGGGTGAGGGCGGGCAGTGCGCCTGTGGAGCTGGCCTTCTGTGGCCAGAGCAGAGCCAGGGTGGAATGGGGTTTGAGGGTTGAGTAGGAGCCTGCGGATGGGATGGGGTTGGAGCTCGGGCCTCTGGTCTTGCAGCCCTGGGGCGAGTCTTGCTGTCTGCTCCCACACACACAGTCCCTGGTGGTCCCAGCCTCAAGCCTCCCCAGATCTAGCCGCCTTCCAGTGCCCTGTGTCCCCTGTGCAGGAAGCCAGGGAGTGCTCTGGTCCCGAGGTTCCCTGGAGCCCAGGGTCTCCTTACTGTCCCCAGGGATGGGAGGCAGGGAGAGGGTGGGGATGGGGCTGAGGCCAGACAGCCCCTTAGCTCCGGGATGGCTGGAGCTGGGCCCGCTGCTCCTGAGGAGGACCGGAGGCCAGGCTGTGTGTGTAGGGCCCTTCTTGTTGAGACTCCTGAGGCCCATAGTCTTCCCACTCCCCTTGTGTCCTGGTGACCAGCTCTGAAGTTCTCCGCCCCACCAACCCGCAGTCCATGCTCTCCACGTGCCGGTCAGTGCTGCCTGCCCTTTGCTGGGAGAGGGGGTGTTGCCTCGGCGACTCAGAACCTGCTGTCTCAGGATGAACTGCTGGGGGGCGTTTCCGGGGCAGGCGGGTGTGGATAGGGGAGTGGCGGGGCTTGCTTCTGGCAGGGGAACCCCCATACTAACAGGCTCCTGAGGGTCCCCACTTGTGACCCCCATGGAGCCCTCTGGTGGCTGGATGCCCAGGCTCGCTTGGCAGTGGTGCAGAGCCGGCTGGGGACCCAGGCCGGAGGGCTCTCTGGGCAGGTGTCTCTTACCAGCGCACAGTCTCCAGGGGAGGATCTCAGGTGATGTGAGGTGTTGGGCCACAGCAGGCTCTGGAGGCAGGCCATGGTCTCCCCCATGGCCTCAGGCAGCAGCTGCCTTCAGCCAGGCTCTGGGTGTCCCCTTAGGGGGCTCCGACTCCTGCCAGGCCCTCAGTGGGGCAGATTCTGCAGGATGGGCAGGGCCCCTGGGTGGATAGAGGTGTGCCTGGCCCAGCTGCTAGCCCCGTCACACATGGTTGGGAAGCTCTGGGTTGGCAGTGCTAACCCTGTGCTGCAGCAGACCTGAGCTTCTGCCGGCAAGCAAGGGCCTCATGGTTAGGGCCCGCTGCCTGAGAACTTGTGGGCGTGGTGGCACACACTCATAATCCCAGCATTTGGGAGGCTGAGATAGGAGGATCGTGGTTTGGGGACAGCCTCAGCCACTTAGTGAGGCCCTTGCAACTCAGTGAGATCGGGAGGGCTGAGGGTGTAGCTCAGAGGTAGAATGCCGCGGGGTTCCATCCCCAGTACCACACACACAGTTGAAGCAGCTTTCTCTCTGTCACCAGGGACTGGCGAGCCTGGGGAAGCCCTGGGATGGCGCGGCGGCTCCTGGTGGCTCTGGATGGTTCCAGCGGCCTGAGCGTGCCTCGCTCTTTGGCGGCCACGGCTGGGGTAGCTGTGTGTGGCACAGCCCCTGCTGGGTGTGCTCCCAAGTCTCAGGAGGAGCAGCTCCCATCCTAGCTAGAGGCTCGGGGCTGGGACCCAGCCAGGCAGCTTCCTGGAGGAGGTTCTGGGAGGCCACAGGTGCATCCCCTTTAGAGCCAAACTAAGAGTGGTCCACAAGCCCGCTGCGGCTCCTGCCCTGGTCACCGTGGTGTTGCTGGGGTCTTCTCTCAGCCTGGTGACCGTGGGTGTTGCTGGGGTCTTCTCTCAGCCGTGGTGGGCACCAGGTTGTCCTGCCCCTGCTGCCTCCCCCTTCCAGGTTCGGGGCCGTTGAGGGCAGGTCTGGCCTTGGCCCGGAGGCCTCTGAGGTGTGGCAAAGCAGTGGGGGGCACTGCTGTGGCTGCCAGGGACCTGCATCCCATAGAAGAAGCGCCTGTCCTGGGGCCTCGTTAATGCCTGCGTGCTGAGTCACGCCCAGTGAGGTGAGCCTGTAAAAGCAGGCGCCTGAGGCGGGGCGGTGGGTGGGGCCGTTGGCTCCTGGCCCCTCGGGGCTGCCAGTGGGTGGGGGGGGCACCTCGAGTTAGGCTCAAGGGTGGAGACGCCTGGCCACAACCATCTGGCTTCTGGGCTGCCTGGACTTTGGAGGGTGCGCACCTCTGTCCAGACAGCCTAGGGCTTGAATGTGCCCTCTGGGGCCCCTAGGTGGCCTGGGTGCAGCTAAGGTCCGTGATGTGACCTGGGCTTCTGACCCCGTACAGCCAGCCCTGTTTCTGTGCCTCCCTGGCATGGCCCACTGGGGGTGGCAGTGCGGGTGCAGGAGGCACTGCCCACATGGCCTTAGTGGCGGTTGGCTGTACTGACCCTGTCTGACCTTGGGAGGGCCTGGGGCAGGACTGACCCCAGGACACGGTGAGGAGGGTGGGTGGATGGCTGACTACTGCGGACACTCCCACGCCTCCCTCCAGGGCCAGCAATGGGCGTCCTAACCCCAAGCCCTGGGCAGCAGTGCTTCGCTGCCCAGGTGTAGATGATGAGGTGATCAGAGCCTCCCGGTCCTGCACAGGGGTCCCCGCCTCCCACCTACCCCAGAAGTTCCTGCCCCAAGCTGGCTGCACCTTGCCCCCTCCTTCTGGCAGTGGGCCCTCCCCGGGGTCTGTGCTTGGGGCATGCCAGGTAGGGGCATGCAGCCCTGCCCCATCAGACCTGCGAGACAGTCATGTCCTCCGAGACAGGGCTACAGTGTCTCCCCACGGAGGCCACTGTGGAGGCTGGAGTAACCCTGTGGTTGGGTGGGAGGGGTCCAGAGCAAGAGGCGAAGGCTGGGGCGGTGGGGACAGGAGGAGCCCGTGTTGACACTGGTGAAATTGGCCTCCCCAGGCCTTGCCCAAGACCTGACCTCAGCCGGTCGCAGCACAGCACCCTCACTCCACCCTGCAGGGGCCGCAGCCGCACCAGCGACAGTCTGACCTCTGCTGCTGTCTGGTCCTGGGCAGAGGGCGGCGGGGACGGCGGCCTGGCAGGGTGGGCAAGGTGAGCAGTGGGTGCAGATGCCCGTGAGGCCTGAGGGCTTTGACACATAAGACCCTGTCCCCTAGGGTGCCACTAGCTCACGGGTGAGGCACCGGAGTTCTCGAGGCTAAGCCTCCCTGGACACGGCGCCTCTGCTCCCCGCTGCTGGGCCTGCCTGGGCGCGTGCGGGGCCTGCCACGGCTCTATTAAGGACTCCGTCGTGCATCGTAGATTACTTTTATTTTCCATGATGACACGTCACCAGGATGAAGCCATCCCTGGGGTCTCTTAAAAGACAACTCCTATTAAAGATGAGAGGAGTTAGTGAATCGCAGGCACTGGGTCTTCCCGCGGTGGGAGGCGGTGGAGGCCGGGCTGCTGCCCGTGGTGTGGGCCCTGGGGGCAGAGTGGGTCTGAGAGACCCAAGGTGCTGGGGAGAGGGGGCACTTTTAGGTGCAGGTGAGGGGCAAGTCCGGTAGGGAGGAAGGGCCGCTGTGGGGTGCCCCATGCCTCCTGAGCCTTCTCTTGTCTGGGCCACTGCCCTGCCCTGGGCCCTGTGGTTGGAAGCGGTGATGGGCACAGGGAGACGGGCTCAGCTGGTGAGCCCTGTGTGTTTTCACCGACAGTGTCCCTGGGTCACTGTGCTGGGGGAGGGTGAGCAGGCTGGTGGTCCGTGCAGACTGGGGTACTGGGCTTGCTGCCCAGTGAGGGACTCGGGGCAGCAGGGAGGGGCGCTGGAGGAGCCCCCCGGGGAGCCCTGGGAGCAGGCAGTAGGTGGACCTTGGATGCGTGCCTGACAGTAGGGTCAGCTTGCGGGGCCCTGAGGTTCAGTGACTACTGCCCTGGGCGTGTGTCTGTCTCTGTGTCTGTGCACGTGTGTGTCCACAAGGTGTCTGTCTGTGGCCCTGGGAGTGGCAGTGGTCACCAAATGTGAGCTAGCGCCCCCCCCCCCGATGTGCAAACAGGTGTGTGAGTCAGGCGTGGCGCCCGCCAGGGGCCTGGGGGCCGCCGAGCTCCGGCTGCGGAGGGCTGCGGCGCTCTTTCCCCGGGGCACGGGCATGGTATTCATGCCGGCACCTTTGACTGAGCCCACCTGTACAGAGGCAGCATGATCGATGCTGAATGCATTAGTTCAGTGGGGTCACGTCAGCCCGCTTTAGAGGTGGGGAAACTGAGGCAGTGGGAGGCTGAGTCGGCAGCCTGAGTCCTCCCTCCTGTAAGCGGCTGCTTGCAGCCTGGGTGCTCCCGTGCCCCATGGCAGCTGTAGGTGGGGCATGACCGATGCCCTCGGCGGAGCACAGAGCCGTTGGCAGTCCTGTGTCCAGCTGGACCCTCTGCCCAAGGGCCTGGCCTGTGGGCCGGGCAGAGCTGCCAGAGGGCACGCAGCAGTGGCCACATTGCTGGCTGTGTCTCTTCGAGCACCTACCGAGTGGCCGCTGGGGTGGGAGGTGAGGCCTGTGTGTGCAGTGAGGCGGGGATGGGGACAGCCTTGGAACCCTCTGAGCGCCTCTTCTCCCCAGGGCTGCTCAGAAGCTCAGCCTGGCCTCCAAGCGCAAGAAGCACCCCCCACCACCTGCGCCTGCCGCCCGGGGCACCTCTACCTACCCGACCGACTTCAGCGGGGTCCTGCAGCTGTGGCCGCCCCCAGCACCCCCCTGCCTGCTCAGGGTCGCCTCCAAGGCCAAGGACAGCCCCGGCAGCTTCGGAAAGGTAGACTAGCAGCCCTGCTGGCGGAGCGGTGGGGGAGGAGTGCGAGGAGGTGCAGGGAGTAGAGGGCCCCACTTGGTCTCCAGGGTGGGTGACGATGATAGCAGAGGTACAGATGGGGAGACTGAGGCCCAGGCCAACAGGGAGGCTTGGGAGACTTCATGGGGCTGGGAGTGGCTTGTCTTCAGGTCCCAGGGGCAGGCTCTGGGTCAGCCAGGTCATGGGGCTTCCTGGGACTGGGGTGAATTCCATCCAGGAAGCCACCTTGCCTGGTTCCCAGCTGCCCTTAGGGGGCAGGGGAAGGGCCAAACCCTCAGCTCCTCTGAGTCACCATGTCCTGCCAGATGCCAGCCACGGCTTGGGGAAAGGATTGATGTAGGGGCGCTGTTTCAGATGGGGACACCGAGGCCTGGGCAGGGAAGGGGCTGGCTGGCCCTGAGCCTGCTCTGGGAGCCTTGGCCCTGGACCCTGCGGGTCACTGTCCCTGCAAGGCTGGAGAAGCACTTGTCTGGCCCCTAGAGGCCATCCATGCTGGACTGAGCGACTGCTGGGCTGAGGCGTGCACTTGTCCAGTGGGGAGCCAGCTCACACCAGCGCATGCCCGGGGGTGGGAGGACAGAGAGGCCATACGACTCCCCGCCTCTCTGTGACCTCAGCAATGGCTGGACCTGCACTTCCTTGTAGCCCACCAAGGTGCCCTGAGGGTACTGGGTGGAGGCCCCCCGCGGTCAGCCAGGCTGCTGGGCTCCTTGTATGCTTCCTGGGCTCTGCTCCCCAGGACAGTGTCTGGAGGGGAAGCTGATGTCTGCCACCTGCCTTCAGCTGGCCTGGCCAGCACCTGCCCACCTGCTCAGCTCTGTGGGCCAGGTGTGCTCTGGGTTCCCCTCTGCCGGTTGCCCCCAGGGGGGTGCTCCTGGGTGTCTGAGCCCTCATGCATGGCCCAGGACCAGCTGCCCAGGCTGCCCTGAATCTAGTGAGTTCAGGATTGATGCCCAGCCTGCCCTGCCCCGTCAGAAAGGGCTCTGGGCCTGGCCCACTGTGGGGGTGGGAACTGCTGGGGACCCCACCCCAGGTGATCACAGTAAGAGTGCTGTTAGCATGTGGGGTGGGGGCTTCCACCTCCACCTGCATCTCCCAGAGCCCTGGCTCAGCGGCTGGAGGCTGGAGACCAGCCCGGTGCCCAGGGTTGAGTGCTGCCGTTGGCACGTGAGCTGTGTGCATGTCCAGAGTGGACTGTGGTGTGGCCAGGCCCGGAGCGAGGAGTGTGGCTGTGAGCTCTGGGCCTCCTGCAGCTGCGTGGGTCTGAACTGCAGCCTTCCGCTCTCAGCCTGGGCTCCAGCATCTGCAGTGCAGGGGTCTTCCGGGTGGCCTGGCCATCTCCTATCTTAAAGTGGGACATTTGGTGCTGTTTCTGTCTGAGTTGCCAGGCCCAGGGGTCCGGGCAAGGGCGACCTCTGCTGCCTGGTGAGGTGACCTGCCAGCCTCTTGGGATGGGTGCTGGGGTGGCAGGTGTCCTCACTAGCCCCCTAACCTGCACCGCTGGGGCACATGGGGCTTCTGCCCTGTCACCCGCCCTGCACACCTGCAGTGTCCTCAGGAGGCAAGGCTGGTAGTGTGGGGCATCTAGGAGGGAGGGCAGGATAGCGGGCCAAAGCCTGGCCCAGGGGTCACCCAGTGTCCTCTTCTCTGCAGCAGCTCCCCAGGGAGGGTGCCCCTGGCCAGGGGCCTCTGTCCCGGCTGCATGGGGAGCGGGGCTGGGCTGGGAAACTGTCTTCCCAGCTCTGGCCTCCACTGGTCCGATTGCCCAGCCTGTCTGTACCATTGGGGCATCTATGCCGAGGGGCCTCGTGGGGACAGGCATGCCTCGTGGCCAGCTGGCAGGTGAAGGGCACAGTGACGCAGGAGTACCACTTTCTCGCTGCCTGTTTCCTGAGGTCCAGGCTCCCTCCTCCCTCCTGGCACCAGGCCCCCACCCAAGTGCTCCCTCGGGGACCCTCAACCTTGTCCCTGGTGATTCTGGAACATGTGGTGCTTCTCCAGAGACCCTGGCCGCTGCCTTTTACCTCCATAATCCCGGTGCCTCCCTCCCCCCGCTCCCCGTGTTATTAGCACTGATGTCGCAGTCAGAATGCTTCCTGAAAGGCGTTTAATACTGTCACAGAAAAGAAGTTAGATTACGTTCAATTTCTGACATTAATGTGCTACTTAAGATAATTCATCATGTTGTGGTATTAAAAAAGACATCCCTTTTGCGGTGGGTGCGGGCGGCGCCCCTCCCCCTCCCTGCCTGGGCCACCTCTGGGGAGCTAGAAGCCCCTTTTTTATGCAAAATGTGTTTTTCCTTCCCCGCAGCAGCAGAAGCAGCTATTCAAGCAGGCTTTGTAATATCTGCACATTTCGGGGAGAGAGATGTGCTTGTCTCTTGCGAAGACCCTGTCATTTCCCGAGGTAATGACAGGTTCTTTCCAGGAGACAATGGCGGGTGCTGGGGCGGGGGCGGGGGGGGGGGGCTGCACAGCCAGGCTCCTGCCAGGCCCCCTCCCCGGCGGGTCTGCACTCTGGATTAGCATCTCTGCTTGAGAGGCAGACATCAGGAGACGCCAAATCATAGCTTCTCAGGCCTCCCTCCCTGCTAGGGATTCTCGCCAATCTCCAGAGCCCATTTGGTTCCTGAAGTGGGAAGGGGTTCACACTGGAAAAAAATTGCCAAAAATTACCGGGAAGTGCACATTTTCGTCTGTGGCGGCTTTTGAAAATGGAATAGTTTTGTTCCTGTTGTCAGGGAATAAAAGAATCGATTCTGGCCTGCCGGAGCCCAGGTTCTGAGTGTTACAATAGCCAAGTGTTTCTTCCTGCTCCTCCCCAGAGGGTGGGACACCCAGATCTGCATATCAATGTGCCCGTGCCCAGGGGAGTGGATGGCGCGGTGCGAACTACCCGAGGTAAACCAATTTCACCGGTGTTATGTATCTGTCACTTACAATTAAATCCGTGAAAAATACTGGCTCTGAAATGAGTCTCAGGTAATTTGATTTACAGCGAGGTGGAGAAATGAGCGATTTCATCGGAGAGTGGACGATGGTGTCCTCCAGCAGGACATGGGAGGCCTAGCGCAGGGTGGCCTGGGGGACAGAGCGCCCCTGAGGCCCCCCGCTGTCCACACGCCTGCCTGTGAGACACCCCTGGGCACATTCCAGCCCAGGCTTTGGGGAGTCTGCGGCAGGGGCTGACCGTCCCTTCCGAGGCTGTTGGGCTTCTTCATGTTTTAGAGGCGCACGTTGACTCTGCCACATGCCCAGGATGACTGCTCCCTGGCCGGCTCCGGGAGAGCAGGTCCAGCCTCACCCTGCTCATGCTGTCCTCTCCCACACCTCTGCCCCAGCCTCAGTTTCCCCCAGCCAACGTTGGGAGCTTGTAAGGCCAGAGGTTGTGAGAAGTCACATCCCTTCTTGGATAGCATTCTCATTCTAATGAGACGCCCTTAGCCTTCCTGCTGACCCCAGTCCTGCAGGGGGTTCTGGGAGCCTGGCCACCTGGGCTGGGGGAAACTCAGGCTGCAGCCCGGGGACTTCCCTCCGAGGCCTCGGGCCTTTGTTGGTCTGGTCATCTTTCATTGCACAAATGCTCCTGCTGTCTCCTGGTGGCTGGGCTGGCACTGCGGTGGGAAGAGGGGCCCCTGCAGGAGAGATGCCCGGGGCACAAGACGTGCCCCTCCCGTCTGGGAGCGCAGTGAACTGCTCGCAGGACCTGGCGTGCGGGCGGGAGCCCGCTGCCCCCGGCCCTGTGCTGCGCCATGCACCCTGCCAACCTCACCCTGCCCTGGGCTTCATTTTCTCCCTGCTCCGCTGACCTCATGTGGATCCGCTCTGGCTGCATTCCTGGGCGTTGGGCCGCTCTGAGGCCCTGTCCGCTGTCCAGCCCTGCACTCCTCCTGCCCTGTAATTAGCACCCAGCTGGGCGGTGCTCAGACGCCTGCCCCTCCCCACCCCAGGTGAAGGTTGTGCTGCGTATCTGGCCGGCCCAGGGGGCCCAGCGCCCTGCCGAGTCCACGTCCTTCCTGAAGGTGGACCCTCGGAAGAAGCAGGTGACCCTGTACGACCCGGCTGCTGGGCCCCCGGGCAGCGCGGGCCTCCGGCACGCCGCCACCGCGGCCGCCCCTAAGATGTTTGCCTTTGACGCCATCTTCCCGCAGGACTCTGAGCAGGTACCGTGGGGTGGATCTCCTGGGGCCCTGGGCTGGGGCTGCTGGTCTGGATGGGGTCTGTGTGGAGTGAGGAAAGAGAGGGGCCAGCTGCCTGTGCCCACTGGGGTTTCTCTCCCTTCACCACCTCTCGCCAGCACCCAAGTATCCCTACCCAGCGCCTACTTGGTTCTCTAGCCCAGCTCTCAGGAAATGCTGGGTTTGGGAAGTCCACGCTTCTGGAACTTTCTGAGCGGCAGTGTGCTTTGCCCTGGATGCGGGGGCAGCTGCCCCCCCCCCCACACACCCAGCATGCTTGTAGGCAGCAGGGCCACGCCAGGGTTGGCCGGCTGTGCATCCGCGTTGACGTCAGCCCCGCTGTGTTTTATGGAGCGCGTGTCTGTGCACGTGCTGGCCAGCAGCCCTGTGTGTGTTGCGTGTGTTCTGTGTGCTGTTATTGCTAGGCCATGCTTTCCGTGTGTGTAAGCGAGCCCTGGTGTGTCGCCCCGGCCTTCCAGCTCAGCTGCCCTGAGGGCTTGCTTCTGCCCGTGACAGGCAGACAGGCCCTGGCTGTACAGGCGACCAGAGTGGGTGGCCGCAGCCCCCTGGGCTCTGCTTCCGACACCCTGCTCCCTCCACAGGCCGAGGTGTGCTCGGGGACGGTGGCCGACGTGCTGCAGTCTGTGGTCAGTGGGGCTGATGGCTGCATCTTTTCGTTTGGCCATATGAGCCTTGGTAAGCCTCCTGGGCGGCCAGCGCACTGCCTTCCAGCACCTTGCTGCCGTTGCTGGGCCCTGGGTGGAGAAGGACGTGGTTCTCTATGAGGGCGTCTGGGTAGGCTCGCCTGGGGAGGCCTCAGCATGGATGGAGGAGGCTCCCGAGGTCCTAGTAGCTCCAGGTTGGCCCCAAGGACTCGGGCAGGGCTCGGTGGCGCCTCCCTGCCTGGCAGCGCTGGGCCTCATGTGCCCCACGGCCCACAGGCAAGTCGTACACCATGATTGGGAGGGACAGCTCGCCCCAGAGCCTGGGCGTCGTGCCCTGCGCCATCTCCTGGCTCTTCAGACTCATTGAGGAACGCAGAGAGCGGACAGGCACCCGCTTCTCCATCCGTGTGTCGGCTGTGGAGGTGTGCGGCCGGGACCAGAACCTCCGAGACCTGTTGGCCGAGGTGGCCCCTGGCAGCCTCCAGGAAACCCAGTCTCCGGGAGTGTACTTGCGGGAGGACCCCGCGTTTGGGGCACAGGTGCGCCGCCTCACTGTCCTGGGTGGGTGGGGTGGTACCACATGCAGCCTCAGGCCCCTAAAGGCACGGTTGCCCCCACCTCTTCCCAGCTCCAGAGCCAGAGCGAGCTGCGTGCGCCCACGGCCGAGAAGGCCGCCTTCTACCTGGACGCAGCCCTGGCCGCCCGCAGCACCAGCCGGGCTGGCTGCAGCGAGGACCTGCGGCGCAGCTCCCACATGCTGTTCACGCTGCACGTCTACCAGTACCGCGTGGACAAGTGCGGCCAGGGAGGAAGTAGGTGCCGGGCGTGGGCCGACACCGCCTACGGCGCTCCCTGCCTGGCCCGGGCATCTCCCGAGGGTCTGGGGTAGGTGCCCTGGACCATGGCACCACCTGCCTGCCTTGCAATTCCAGTGTCCGGAGGCCGCAGCCGCCTGCATCTCATCGACCTGGGCAGCTGCGAGGTGGCAACCGGCAGGGGTGGGGAGGCCGCCGCCGGACCCCTGTGTCTGTCCCTGTCGGCCCTGGGCAGCGTCATCCTGGCTCTGGTCAACGGGGCCAAGCACGTGCCTTACAGGTGAGTTCGGGCATCTTGGTTGTTGCTAGCCGGGGGGCCCCTGGGAGCTGGCCTTGGATGGGCCCTGCGTTGGGTCCCTGAGCCCAGGATGTGGGGCACAGGATGCTGGGACAGACCTGGGGCCCTAGCACAACCTGGTGAGACTGGCCCTAGAGCCCCCCTCATCCAGCCTCCCGCCCTGGCCTCGGCTTCCAGGGACCACAGACTCACCATGCTGTTGCGGGAGTCCCTGGCCTCCAGTGGCTGTCGCACCACCATGATAGCCCACATCTCAGACGCGCCGGCCCACCATGCCGAGACACTCAGCACCGTGCAGGTGGCCGCGCGCATCCACCGCCTGCGCAGGAAGAAGGCCAAGGTGGGTGCCATCCCGTGCCCTCCAGCGGAAGACCCCAGGCTCCCGCGTCCTCGGCGGGCCCCAGAGGGCACTCACTGTGTGTCGGGGCGGGGGAGCAGGTGGATCTGTGCATCCTGGGGCCCTGTAGAGGGAGAGGGAGCCAAGGCCGGTTCCTGCTGCAGTGGGCTGAGCTGGTGCTGCCCCAGTGGGGTGCGCTGCCCCAGTGGGGTGCACCTCCCTGGCCTAGCCCGAGGCCCGGGCAGGTGGGACTTGGACACATGTCCAGGGGCCTGGGGGGTGCGCCTTGGGGCGCTCTGGGTCTGGCAGCACCAGGTCTGAATCTGGGCTCTCACCTGAGCGCCTGTCTCTCTCCTGTGAGCCGGCTCACGCTGTTCTCCTTGGATAAGGCTAAGGAGACTGTTCTCTGCCTAAAACTTTAATGCAGGTCCCAGTGCAGGCCTCGTGCAGTGGCTGTGACTGTCATTTGGCCACAGGGACCACAGCTGCATGCCGCTGGAAGGCCCAGGGACGGGGGACGGTGGTTGCGGGTGGAAGGTCGGGCCTACTCACTGTGTCTGCCTTGCCGCCCCCAGTACGCATCCAGTTCCTCGGGCGGCGAGAGCTCCTGTGAGGAGGGCCGGGCCCGCCGCCCCCCACAGCTGCGGCCCTTTCCCCCGTGCACGGTGGCCCCGGAGCCCGGCCGCCCAGCTCCCGGCCTTTCTGGTGACGCTGACTACTCATCCAGCAGCGAGCAGTCCTGCGACACGGTCATCTACGTGGGGCCTGGTGGGGCTGCGCTGTCGGACCGGGAGCTCACTGACAACGAGGGTCCGCCTGACTTCGTGCCCATCATCCCTGCGCTGAGCCGCCGTCGGCCCTCCGAGGGCCCTCGGGATGCTGACCACTTCCGCTGCAGCACCTTTGCAGAGCTGCAGGAGCGGCTGGAGTGCATCGATGGCAGCGAGGGCCCCTTGGGATCCCTGGCCAGCCTCAGTGGACCTCAGGCAAGCCCTGCCCGAGGGCGCAGGAAGCCCTCACTGCCCGAGGCAACCTCGCCCAGGAAGGCTGTGGGCCCCCTGATGGCCGTCAGCACATCTCGAGGGAGCCCCGGTCTGAATGTCCACCGGGGCACCCCTGAGTCCTCCAAGACCAGTGGCCAGGGTGACCAGAGAGAGGACAGCAGTGTCTGGTCTGAGCCGTCCCCTCCAGACAAAGCCATGGCGGGTGGAGGCCGGCGGCCACTGCCCAGCCCAGCCCCTCCGCCACCCCAGCAGCCGGAAGCTCAGGGAGCCCCCACAGAGCCTGGAGGAGGGGGTCCCAACGGTGTGGTGCGGACACCCCCTGTGGGCATGAGCGGGCAGGCAGGCCAGCCCCCTCTCTCCCCAGATGTGGCCTGCCCCCAGCCATCTGCTCGTGGCTGCCAGGTGGAGCGGGGCCTGCTGACCACCACCGTTACCCTGCAGCGGCCCGTGGAGCTGAACGATGAGGACGAGCTGGTGTTCACGGTGGTGGAGGAGCTGCCCCTGGGGGACCTGGCGGGGGCCGCACGGCCCTCCAGCCTGGCCAGCTTTGGCAGCAACTGCTCCCTGCAGGCCCTGGCCTCTGGCTCGCGGCCGGTCAGCATCATCAGCAGCATCAATGATGAGTTTGATGCCTACACCTCACAGGCGCCCGAGGGGCCGGCCTGGGCTGGCGGAAGTCCCAGCTCCTCTCTCGGCTCCTGGCCCAGTGAGGTCAGCATCTGCCCCACGCCACAGCCTCCCTTTGGGCCTGACTTGCCAGTGGGGCCCAGCCCCCCAGAACTTCCAGCCCAGGGCAACTTCCTGGAGGACAGCAGCTTCAGGTCCTCGGACTACGGTTCACCTGGCAGTTCTGGTCCAGCCCGCAGTCCTCGCCCCCGGGAGGCCAGTGTAGCTGCCCCAACCCGGCTGGGCAGGGAGCCCTGGGCTGGGTCCCCTCAGGGGACAGCCGCTGCCGAAACTCTCCACTCCAGCCTCCCCCGAAAATCCAGGACTACCTCCTCAGCCAGCCGCACTGGCTGCACTCGCCAGGGCCCCCGTCCATCCAGCCCCGGAGGCTCATTTGAGGACCCTTGGCTGCTCCGGGCACAGGACTGTGATCTGCTGCAGGTGGCCTCTGCCAGTGGGGCCTCCGGCCCGTCCCCGAGCTTGTCCCAGCTGCCTGAGGCACAGGCAGTGCTGGTCTGTGCCCATAGGGTGGTGGACGGCTGTGAGGTGGGGGCCAGGGTGGCCCGCAGGCCGGAGGCCGTGGCTTGCATTCCCCCACTGAGGAGGGGCGCCACCACGCTGGGAGTGACCACACCCGCCACGTCTTGTGGGGACACCCTGGCTGAGGCAATTGTCTGCTCTGGCAGCCTGAAGGCCTACCCCAGCAGCAAAAAGAGCGGGGCTCCCAGGGGGGGCTTCCTCCCAAGGCCCAGTGGGGCACTGCCCCCAGCACCCCCTGTACGGAAGTCCAGCCTGGAGCAGAACAGCCTGGCTATAGTGCCCACACAGGCCCTGGCCCTGACCCGGACCCCTGCCATCTTCCGAGGGGAGGAGGAAGCTAGGCCCAGAATGGCTGACCAACTGGTTCCCAAGGCCACATCCAGCCTGAAGGCCCGGGCCGGCAAGATGGAGACAGGCCACCGGGCTGTCGGCCACACATCCCTGGAACGATGCGAGGGCCTGGCACACAACAGCGGCAGGGTCAGGGAAGCCCCAGGGAGGCCACCCCGGGCCATGCCCAGGCTGGGCGTGCCGCCCGCCAGCCCCACCCCTGGGCTGGCCCCTGCCTGTAGGGCCAGCCCGGCTAAGGGTACGGGAGCTGCCAAACCCCCAGCCGGTGGGGCCAAAGGCCGGAGCTTAGCGGCCAGTGGGTCTCGGGCTCTGGGTGCCTCAGCGAAGCCGCTGGCCCCGGTGGTGGGCCGCACCCCAAGCGGCCCCGTGCCTGGTCCCCGGGTGGCCCCGCGGGCTGCCCCTGGCATTGGGGCCAAGGCTGGACGGGGCACGATCATGGGCACCAAGCAGGCTCTTCGGGCTGCCCACAGCCGTGTCCACGAGTTGGCGGCCAGTGGAGCTCCCGGGAGGGGTGGCTCCTCGTGGGGCTCGGCTGATGGCAGTGAGGACAGTGGCGTGAGCTTGACGGGGGAGCCGCCCGTGGGCCCCGCCCTGCCGTCCCCCTACAGCAAGGTGACGGCGCCGCGCCGGCCCCAGCGCTACAGCAGCGGCCATGGCAGCGATAACAGCAGCGTGCTGAGCGGGGAGCTGCCGCCCGCCATGGGCCGCACGGCGCTCTTCTACCACAGCGGGGCCAGCAGCGGTTACGAGAGCGTGCTGCGGGACAGCGAGGCCAGCGGCAGTGCCTCCTCCGCCCCCGACTCCACGAGCGAGAGCGGGGCCGCCTCCCCAGGCGCCCGCGCACGCAGCCTCAGGTCCCCCAAGAAGAGGGCCACAGGTGGGTGGTGGCACCGGCCTGCCTGTGCGGCCCTCTGCCGGCCATGGCCAGGCCCCTGCGGCCCTGCCTGTGCCCTGGCCCTGGCCCTGGCCCTCTACCGAGACCAGGCAAGCCTGGTGTGGTCTCTGGCACAGCCTTTACAGACGCCAGGTGTGCACAGCCCTTGACAGTTTCTAAGTGTGTCTGGGGCGTTTCAGTGAGGTGTGCGGTGCCCCAGCTCATAAATCTGAGAGATATCGTTGGGACAGACCCTTGGCGGTTGCAGACTTGGGCTTACCGGCACAGCACGGTGGTGTGCCGAGCTCCCAGAGCATACCCTCTGGTCCCCGTAGTCTCGCAGGGGCCACCCCGCGGGGTTCCCAGGGAGCAAGGCAGGGAACTGGGTGTGAGCTGAGTGTTAGGTCCAGGATGGGCTCTCTCTGTCTCTGCTGCCTGGGAGTCCCTGCTGGTGCCTTTCTGCTCTGGGGACCAGCCTGGACGGCCAGTTAAGGGGTGGAGGGCCGCCTCCGGGGAAGGCTGGCTGAGGGGCTGTGTGGCCGTGCGGGCGGGCGGGGGCTTGGGCCAGGCCCGGTCTCCGTTCACCAGTGCCTTCCTTCTGTCCCAGGTCTGCAGCGGCGGCGACTGATCCCGGCCCCGCTGCCTGAGGCTGCTGCCCTCTGCCGAAAGCCCAGTCTGCCGGGCCAGTGGGTGGACCTGCCCCCGCCCCTGGCCGGCTCCCTGAAGGAGCCCTTCGAGATCAAGGTGTACGAGATCGACGACGTGGAGCGCCTGCAGCGGCATCGCCCGCCCCAGCGGGAGGACCCAGCCCAGGTGGGTCCTGCGTTGGGCTGGGGGCTGGGGGCTGGCTGGGGCCTGGCTGGGGCCTGGGAGCCCCTGACTTCACCTTCTCTTCTCCGCAGCTCTCCCAGGATGTGGACAAGGTAGGAGGGCGTGAAGCTACTGTTGTCGGCTCCAGCGGCTGCTGTGGGCCCACAGGCCTTACCTGCCCACCTTCGAGGCCCTTCCCTGGGCTCACATAGGCCCATGGCCCAGGCGGGGTGCTGGGGAGGGAGGGCCGCAGCGCCCCGAGTAGCTGAACCCCTCCTGTGTCCTGCCACCAGGGCCCCGTGTGCATCAGCTCCAGGCTGCGCCTGGCGGAGCGCAGACAGCAGCGGGTACGCGAGGTGGAGGCCAAGCGTGAGCAGCTGCGCGAGGAGCTGGCCAAGACCCAGGGCCGGCTGATGGTGGAGCCTGGCCGCTGGCTGGAGCAGTGTGAGTGCCTGGCCAGTCTCCCAGCCAGCCTCCCTGCCCCTGTGCCCGCCGGCCTCCCCGCCTCTGGCTCTGCCGGCCTCCCCGCTGGCCTCTTGCCTCTGGCCCCACCGGCTTCCCGCCCCTGCCCCTTTGCCCCACCGCCTTCCCTGGTGGCTGCAGGCCCTCCCGTGTCCACCCTCCAGCCGGCATCACACCGCGGGGGTGGGAGAGAGGCCCACAGGCCCGCCGTCTTTCCTGGGCATTTTGGGAGCCCGGTGTGGCCCTGACCGTCTGTCCCTCCCCTCCCTTCCCAGTCGAGGTGGACCCGCAGCTGCAGCCCGAGTCAGCGGAGTACCTGGCGGCTCTGGAGCGAGCCACGGTGGCCCTGGAGCAGTGTGTGAACCTGTGCAAAGCCCACGTCATGATGGTCACCTGCTTCGACATCAGTGTGGCTGCCTCCGCCGCAGTGCCGGGGCCGCAGGAGGTGGACGTCTGAGGCTGCGCTGGCCACGAGGACATGCCGAGGGTGTGAGGATGGACGTGGATGGCGTGCGGATGTGCTTGGAGATGGAGGGACAGGACCCAGAGGGGTCTGTGCAGGACTGGGGTCTCAGAGCGGAGTCGAGCGTGGGGACGGGCAGGGCCGGCTGGCCACAGACAGAGTGAGCCAGCGTGGGGGGCCGCGAGACGCCGCCGCCCACACAGTCACGCAAGTGCCTTTAACTCGGGTCGGGCTTCTCTCCTTTCTGCATTTGGTGCTAGGGACTCACGACACCAGCGGGGCGCTTGGGCCCAGGCTCGGGCCGCCTGACCGCCGGGCTGGGGCTGGGCCAGTTGTTTGTATCTGACTCGCCTTCTTTACGGGCCTGCGCTCAAAAGCTTTTTTTTAGGATCAGGATTTTTCTTTCTTTCTAGCAGTTTCTTCCAGCAGAGCTGCTTCAGATCTCACGGTCGGCACCAGCAGGGTCTTCTGGAGTGGGGGGCCGACCTTGGCTCCCCCCAGGGGCCTGCTCTGTCCTCAGGACACGCGAGTGCTGAACCGTGGGCACGCGATGCCTTCTTCCACGGCAGGAATTCTTACCAAAACCACAAGCAAAAAACACAAAACGAGACCAACTACCACTAACAGACGGGGTATGGGTTTTATAACGGTTCTGTTAGGTTTGTATTTTTATATCATTTTGCCTATAAACATGGAATTTGCATTGGGAATTTGAAGACAAATGATCTATGTTTTTATGGTTTTCTATGGAAGGTTTTCCCGGGCCGAGCTCCTGGCAGCCGCGGGAGGCAGCCCTTTTGTGGAGGTGCCAGGCAGGATGGGGGTCCTCGGAGGCCCAGTGACGGGCCCCGCACGGCATGCTCGTGCTCTCTGGCCATTGTGCGTTTTATAGGGCGTCCAGACCTTTGTACAGATGTGTAGATAACATCTTGCTACAGTTTTTACCTGTGAATAAAAGATGCACTGTTTGTTCGCATGGCTCTTGGGTGCCCTGGCTGTACCAAGCCCCTCTGCCTGGGTGTGCCCCCAGGGGTCCTCCGGGCGAGGAGGCCGCAGGCTGCAGGATACCTGCATCTGAGGGCGCTGGGGGCTGCGTCAGCATCTCCACCGGCCCTCAGCCCTGCAGAAGGCATGCAGGCAGGGACCCCGGCAGAGAAGGTGGCGAGAGGCAGGGTGGATCCAGTCACACCTCTTCTCGCCCTGCCTAGATCCTGGAGTCAGGCTGGCCGAGCCAGGCTGCTCGGGGCCGGCAGGAAGGAGCCTTCCTGGTGGCTGCGCTGGGTTGTGTTGTCTGGGGAGGCGGCAGGTGCCCGGGTTCTTTCCTTTGCTCCCGGCTTGCCTTCCTGGGAGAACGTGAACCTGTCGACACACCAGGACCCCCAAGCCAGCGGACCTGGCAGGGCTGGCTCCTCCTGCGAGGACTCGCCATGGCGCTGTCTCGGCCTCTGTCCCTTGGGCTCTCCCTGACTCATGGATCTGGAGCCCTGGCACCTCCAGGAGGCCCATCCTTTAAGCTCCTGAGTGGTGGCCTGCTCAGGCCTAGGTCCCCAGATCTGCCTCGGTGGCGGCTCCGGCAGCGGCTCCTGGCCTCTCACACGCAGCCTCCCCCAAACCATGTCTATCCCCGCGCTGCCCCGCCCTGCCCCACACCTGTCTGCTGGCTGGGGGTCTTGAGAGGAGAGGAGTGTGGGGACGGGCAGGGTCAGCTGGCCATGGACAGAGTGAGCAGCGCGGGAGGGCTGCGAGACCTTCGCCACCCAGTCAGCAATACTGCTCTGACCGTACTCAAGCCTGGCCCTGAGCACCCGCCACGGGCTGCTCCTGCCTCGACCCCAGCACACGCACCCCGCACACTGCCCTGCCTGCGCTCCAGTCTGCAGCCCCTGTGCCCAGGGCGCCCCTGCTAGGGCCTGCGGGGCGGGGCCCCTCTCCTGGCTCTGGGCACGAGTGTGGGGCCCTTCTTGGTGGCCCTGTTGCCTGCCCCCAGCACCTTGCATCTTGTGTGGTCTCTATCTCCCAGCCTCTGGGGCCTTCAAGGGGGGCGGGGTCTGAGTCATCCTTGCACCCCATCACACAAGGCGGAGCCGTGGGGCTGCAGGGGAAGCCCCTGCTGAAGAAAGGAGGAGTGGGTGAGCCCTTGTGCAGAGGGCTGTGGCTGGGCAGGCCCAGGGCAGGCAGGCCTTGACGGTTGAAGGTCTCTGCCTGGAGCCACATTCTCGCCCCAAAGCAGATCCCAGCGTCTCAAGGCCCCATGGGTCAGTGGGTCAGGTTCCAGGCTGCCCCCCAACTTGTTCTCCACTGCCTTTGCCCAGCCCCCCGCCCAGCCCAGGTCTTTTTTCTATTCAGGCAGATTTGGTTCCAGCTGAACCCTGACTTCTGGAAAGGGTGAGGTTATTTTTAAGCAGGCGAGCACCACCAAGCCGCGTCTGTCCCTGAATATGGAAGACTGGATGGGGAGAATCTGCAGGGTGTGGAGCTCAGGCTGGGGCGGGGGCATCCTCTCTGGGGGGGAGGCCGTGTCCTTGGGCCCAGGGAGCTGGGTCCGAGCAGGCCCACTTGCAGACGGAAGGCCTGCTGCCAGGCCTAGGTTTTCGCTCCCAGCATGCACTGCACACGGCTGCTGTGCTGCGCGGGGGTGGATGGGAGCCTGGGTGAGCTCCCCTGCAGCTCCCTCCCTGACCCTGCTTCACAGGAGGGTCCAGAGCCCACATCTCTCCAGGGAGCCGCCTCTGGGCCTCCGTCCGCTGCCCTGCTGTGGCTGCTGGCTCTGGGCTGGCCAGGTGGAGCCCACTTCCCACAGTCCGGGCTGGGCCTGAGCAGGGCGGTGTCTGCTTTTTCTGGACAAGGAATCCACTGTCCTGGGGCTGGCCTGGGAGCCTTGGGTGGCCTTTCATCTGCGACATCAAAGCCCTGAGCCCTGTCATTACCGGCTGGGAACCCGTGGGGAGCAGTGAGTCCCAGTACGCCTATTTTATGGATGGGAAAGCTGCGGCTGTCCAGAACCCAGCTCTCTGATTGGTCCAAAGCCAGGCAGCCCATCTAATGCTGTCTGTGCATCACTCTGACTGAGCGTTTGAGGAAACTGAGGATCAGAAATGGCAGGGGTTGCTTGAGCCCTGATCTGTGTTCTTCCTGGGAGGGGGGCAAATTGGGAGCCAGAAAGGCTGGGTGGGAGGTCCCAGGGAGAAGGGGGGCGTCAGGACTGGACAAGCCTGGGGTGGACTGGGGACTGCCAGGGCCAGCTGCTAATGGGGTGTGGCCAGGAGGAAGGTGGGGCCTGCCGTGTGGGGGCTCGGGTGGCAGACCACACGGCAGTGGCTCTCATGGCCGCCAAGGCCGGCCTGGCGCGTGGCCACTTGCTCCCCGGGGCAAAGTACCCGCCTGACTCACGCAGCAAGTCCAGGACTGTTCTGCGGGCCCTGCCCTAGCATGGGAGGCCACACGGGAGGAGGGGCAGGGGGCTCCAGTGGGGGCTGGGAAGAGGCCTGCATTGAGCTGGGCAGGGTCCCGGGGTTAGGAGGAATGGCTATGGGTGGAGGACCGGCTGCCTGGGCCCCACAAGGCCTGCTGCCCCGTGTCGGGTGTGGGACTTCTCCAAGGACGGCGGTCAGCAGGGAGGAGGCGGAGCCAGACACAGAATCCTCTCGGGAGGCAGAGAGCGTGGAGGACCCGTTGGGACTTCGGGTGCCAGGGTCCTGCGTGACCTTCAAGAAGGACCACTTGGTTTTCAAGTCTTCTGAGAGCCTCCTCTTGTGGCCACGATCATAGAAGTTGCAGAAATGAGCCACAGGAAGGGGCACGAGGCCAGCGATAACGGCGGGGTGACACGGAGGCAGCGGCCACCCTGAGCATCCACCGGGTGGCCGTGGGTCCCCTGAGGTCCTCACTCCCTGCCTGTCTGGGCCCTGGCCTGTATGTCTGTCTCCTGGGCTCTGGTCCCAGCGAGTTCAGCTGGGCGGCCAGGACATCTGTTTCCTTCTTGACCTCTACAGGGAGGTCATAGCTGTGGTCTCATGGGGCTCCTCGTGCTGAGCAGGGACAATTGGGGGAGCCCAAGGGTGGGCCAAATAAACAGACGGGGGTCCTTACCTCAGCGGCCTCCCTGGAGTGGGGAGGGGGCAGCTCTGCCAGTCTTAGCCTCGGTTCCCTCTCTGCCACTGTCAGCGTTTATGTGTATTCATGGGTGCCTGGCCCTCCTGGGCCTCCCCCAGTGCCAGCCCTGGCTGCTTTGGGGTGCAAGGGGCTCTGGGATTTCTGGAAGTGGGCCCAGTCTTTGGGGCCCCCCATGCTATGATCCTGGAGGACTCTGAAGAGAACCCTCGTTCGGTGACTGTGCCTTCCCAGGAGACCTACTGCAGCCCTGGGCTCGAGGGGCATCTTGGGACGCAGAGCCCCCTGCCTGTGCTGGGGCAGGCCTTGGGATCTGCTCCCTGCAAACAGGAAGCACAGAGGGAGATTTCTCCCTCCTGATATTGTGTTTAGCAAGGCTGGATCCAGGCCCCCGTTTCCACACAGGAAGCCCTGGAGGCTGGGAGGGGGCCGGGAAGGAATTCCCTGAGCCAGCCAAGAAGCTGGGCCTTCCTGTGGGGTAGGCTGCGCCGAGGGGGTGGGGTGGGGAGCTGGCTCCAGGTCCCGTGGTGGGACCCGTTCTGAGCCCCAGGCTGGGTGGCTTTGGAGTTTGTGCCCCCAGCTCCTCTTACGACCAGGGACATTGAGGCCCAAGCCCAGGGCGTGTCCTCCCTCAGATGAGGACAGAGCAGGGAGGTGGCTTTCTGTCCACAGGGTCCAGTGAGGTTGGGCCCAGGGGCTGAGCAGGGGACACCGTGGTCTTGAGAGGTATTTGTGCTCCTGGGCGCCTGGGGCGGTGGGAGACTCCCAGGGCCTTCTTTGGTGCCTGAGGGGCTCGCTGGCTGCAGGCCGAGGCCTGGGGACCAGCGGGTCGCAAATGCCCTCCAGGCCAAGCTCCTGTAAGTGTGATGCCTCCTTCCTGCCCCAGCCCCAGCTACTCCGACCCTAACCTTTAGCTGAACTGCATTTGTTTCAGAATCTTCTTTATAAAATTGATTTCATTTTGTGCTTACAAGACAATTCTGCAGATAGTAGGGAGTTCTGTACTCCACACCCCGTTTCCCCGATACTCCGTCTCCTCTGGTGTGGTGTGTGACAGCTGATGAACCAGAACGGAACGTCATTAGCACTCAGGCCCAGCCCCATTTCCCTCCTGGGCCTCTTCCAACCCAGGACCTCACTCAGGACCCCATGTGGGGTGGCGGGTCAGTTCACTAGGAGGACAGTGTCTCCGTTCACTGAGATGACGTGAAATTCTTCTATAAGGGAGATATATATTATTATTTATTAAATTTCTGATGATGCTGTGGTGATAGTCCTGGAGATTGGACCCAGAGACAGTCTACCTCTGAGCTACACTCCAGCCCTATTTTTTCTTCTACTTCTTCTTCTTCTTCTTCTTCTTCTTCTTATTATTATTATTATTATTATTATTATTAATTATTTTTTTGTGGTACTTGAGGTTCCTGGAAACCTTTCTACTTCCAGGCTACACTCCTAGACCTATTTTATACTTTTTTAAAAAAAAAAAATTGGAAACAGGGTCTCTTAAGCCAGCGTGGCTGGCTTCGAACCTGCGCGATCCTCCTGTCTCCGCCTCCCAAGCGCGGGGATTATAAGCGTGCGCCACCACACCTGGCTTATTTTTTATTTTGAAACCAGATCTTGTTAAGTTGTGGAGGACCTCATGAGATTGCTGAGGCTGGCTTCAAACCTGTGATCCTCCTTTCTCAGCCTCCCAAGTACTGGGATTACAGGTGTGTGCCAATGTGCCCAGCTCCTATTTATAATTTATTCAAATCCTTACTTACAGCAATATGAACTTTCATATATATATATATATATATGTAATAATGGGGGCTGAATCTAGGTGCATTCTATCTCCAAGCTCTTAGCTGACTTTCAGATATTTTCTGAAGTAAATAAATACATTTACTGAATATATAGCCACCAGGCCCGGCTGACTTTCAGATATTTACTTTCTACTCTGGGTTCTGCCCAGTGCTTGCTAGTTTCCAACTGAAATTCAGCTCTGGCTGCGGGAGTCCTGTTTTGGCCGGCATAGCTTCTCAGGCCCAGCCGCTGCACCCAGGACCCGCAGGCCTCCTGGGGTGACCCCGGGAGCCACCCCACCCACGCGAGGCTGCCTCCTGCGAGATTCTCAGTCCCCCTGTCCCGCACGGTCCTCAGACTCCTTGACTGCCTGAGCCCACAGCCCTGGCATCTGCTGGGGTCTCCACCCATCCCGGACGACAGACGCAGAGTGGCTGAATCCCCGGGGCACACAGGGTAGAGAGGTACACAGTATCAGCCCTTCCTCGTCCCTCTCCTCTGGGCTCCCCGGGCAGGGGGAGACTATCCCAACTATCAGGTTGGGACTGTCCCCCAGGAGGTGGGGCTGCCTTTCTAGGCCCCTGACCAGCCCCGCACCCCACAGTCAGGGATCCCTATCCCTAGCCTCTGAGCAGTGATGAGCCCTCGAGCTGCCCAAGGCGGGTCGGCCCCTCATGGCCGCAGTCAGGTGCCAGGCGGGGCTCGGTGAACTCGGTGGCCCTGAGGGGGGCAGGGCAGCAGGAGGGGCCTGGCTGCAGGGGCAGGCAATGCCAGGCTAATTGCTGGTGTAGCCTGGGAGGCCAGCCCAGCCCTGCGGCTGGGAGAAGGTTCAGTGACGTCCCTGAGAACCCACAGGGCGGCTCCGGGTGAAATCACCCCACAGCCGCCTCCGCTGTCGTCAGCGCCACCTCGGGAGGGTGAGGTCAGACAGGATGTGCCGCCTGGGCACCGGGCCTCCTGGCACGCAGCAGCCCGTCCCCCACCGCTGTCTGGTGGGCTTCGGCCAGACCATTTCCTGGAGCATCCTGTGGCTGGGGAGGGCTCCCTACGAGGGAGGGTGGGACTGGGAGGAAGGCAGCTGCTCCTGCTTGAGGTCCAGTTTTCTCAGCTCTCTGGGAAAACACAAAGTGTAGAGGTTGGCAGAGCGGCCCTGCTTCCCTTCCAGGAGAAAGCCACGGCCTGCAGAAAGCTCCTGCATGGGGCCTTGATGGGGGGACCAGGGGCTCTAGGAGACGCCAGGAGGGGCCCAGGATGCCCACTGTACTCTGGTTCCCAGGCAGGTCCTCCACCCCCACCCGTGCCTTGATTTCCCTTCTTGTAGAGTCAGCAGCCGCCTGGCTGTGTCTGAGTCATCCCAGCACTGGATCCAGGGCTCAGTGGAATAAATCTCCCTTTCTCTGGCATCGGGGAAGACAGGCTGTATTTCTCGCGGCCTCAGTGGCCGTCCAGGGGAGCTGATCTGCTGGCAGAGGGTGGTGCTCTAAGTCCTGCGCCTGGCCCTGATTTGTGGGGCTGGCTGTACTGGCGCAGGCTTGTGGCATCTTTACGAGGCAGAGGAGCCTCTGCTGAGAAGCGGGACGGGCTGGCGTGATCTATGGCCTCATCCACCCGGCCTGCCTGGCCACCATTCATACCCATGTCTCTCGGAGCCAGGCCTGGTTAGTTACCAGGACCGGGGCACAGGATGGGTGTCTGGCCTTTCCTTGCTACTTGCTCTGGGAGCCTGGGAACGTGTCTGCAGGGCCTCCCACAGGCCTGTGGCTTGGCTCTGGGCTGGTTGAGTCAAGCAAGGGCAGATGAGGGAGACCTGTGATGTCTACAGGGAACCTAGACCTGGGGCCCCTCAACTCAGGGGAAGGGGCTGTGGTGCTGGCCGGGAGTGAAGAGGCTGCCCTGAACAGCCAGTAACACCAGCCTTGGACCCGTGGGCTCCGGCAGCGTTCGCGGCTTCCGGGCGCAGCTCTGCCACCTACCCCCTGGGCTGCCATCACCCGCCAGGCTTCAGGTTCACCACTGGCCACACAGGCCAACGAGGCTGTGGGGGACCTGGGCTACAGCACAGATCCCTGGCGCAGCATCTCGCGCCGTGTGATGGGGAGATGGGCACACGCCAGCCTCTCTCTAACACGGCGCTTCCGCCTCCCTCCCCCAGGGCGAGGGCCCCGGTGGGTTCTGGTGTCTCTCCTGTCCGGAGGTAGACCCGCAGCTTCCTTGGCGAGAAGTCCTGGCTCATCTTCCAGGGCTTTGGTTTCTCTGGAGTAGGTGCAAATTTGATGAAGTGCGGGCTCTGGAGCCCCTGGGAGGGGTGGACCGACGCCATTCCTGAGCCTGGTGGGGGTGGTGTCCTGGGCCTGGGTGTGCCTGCTCAGAGCTGGGCCTGTGGGCCAGAGTGTGGGTTCTGCAGTGTGGGGAGTGCACACACATCTGAGCGCAGGCCAGCCTGGGGTGGGAGCCGACCTGACCTCAGCGGCACACCTGTCCCAGCCCCTGCTGAGATGTCACTGGGGCTCACACTTGAGGTTCATGTCCTTGCTGGACACCATGCATTGTGAACTTGCTGGCCTGGATGTATGTGAATCCTCTAAGCCTTAAAGCCCAGGCTCACTGGCCCCTGCTTGGCCCATTGGGCACCTCACCTCCAACCCCAATGAAAGCCTTAGCCCCGTTGGCTCTGGGTGGCCAGCTGCCTGGACCAGGTCCAAGGGAGACCCACGGCCAGGACCCACCGGCCCAGGCCTGCTAGGAAGTGCGTGCTTACCCTATGTGGACCATGCTCTAGGTCCACTCCAGCATCCTATGGCCCTGTGCCCCCCTGAGTGGGCTGTGTGCTGTTTAGGGAAAGGTGCAGGGTGGATATGGCCCCTGGCCCAGCGCAGATCTCCACCCTCCCAGAGCCAAGTGACTTCTCTGGTATATGCCAGGGCTTCGGGTCTTGTTCACCAGCCGTGGGCCGGTGTCCGTGCCCACCCTGGTGCCAGCTCCCTGCGGTTCAGACAGGGCTGCTTCTCCCTGGAGCATTCACCTCCAAGCTCCTCGAGGCTCTCAAGCCCTGGCCCACCAGTCCTCTCAGGGAGCACCTCAAGAGGCCCAGGGCTTGCCCAGGACAGAAGCTGCCGTGCCTGGGGGCCTCCGCGCTGGCGACCCGGGCAGGCAGCCTCTTCCCTCAGGTGGCAAGTCTCCCCGCCCCATCCATCTCCCTGACAGGGCCTGGCGGCCGGCGCCTCTGGCCAGCTGTGTCCCTGCCCTTGGAGGGATGAGCACCTGCCCCCTCCACGGGATGCCTGGAGGGGCCTGCGGCCTCAGCTGCTCGGCCCTCCAAGTGTGTGCCACCACGCCCGGCGATAGCTACGGGCTTTTATAAGGGCCCCTCCTGTCCAGGCCCGCTGGTATCAAGTCAGCCTGTCCCACAGTCCAGGGGAAGGAGGAGGTGCCTGTGGCCCCTTGGCCTGCTGCAGAGCCCCTTAGCTGTGAGGCCTGGTGGGGCAGCCAGTGGCCAGGGAGGGGCCATAGGGCCGGCCGATTCTCGGCGTCCGTGTGGACACATGTTTGCGTGTGAACACGAGCGGCGTGGCTGGCCTGGGTACCCGTGGTGGGTGGGAAGCAGGGCTGGGCACTGCCTCTGGGGGAGGCCTGCGTCGGGTGGGGCGCCCTGTCCTGGGCCTTAGAGGTGCACCTGCCCCGGGGCGTGCGTCAGGGCCCACACCCCTGCTCCCCGAGACTGGCCAGTGCCAAATGGCTGCCCGCATCCTCCCAGGCCCAGCTGGCTCAGCATGCTGGAGCTGCGTCAGTGGAGGCCGGGGGCTGGGGTGACAGTGGGAGGGAGGAGAGGAGCCGCCCTGATCCTGCGGGCTGGCTCTCTCTTCCCTCTCGCTGTCTGCCAGTGAGGGGGGCTCCGCAGCTGGGAGCTTGTGGCGGCTCTGGGGGCTAACTTATGGGTGCGTGGGCAGTTAGCTGTGCCGTGAGCCCGCAGCCCAGCGAGGCCCAGGGCGAGCCCCTGCCTGCTCCCAGGCATCACCCACCCACGCCCCTCCGGGACAAGGGGTGGGAGGGCACCTTGCAGGGGCTGTGGGCCCTCCCTCCCCCAGCGCCCGGCCTCGGGCTGAGGTCTCTGCAGACTTCGGGGGTGGCCTCCCTACTGTCCCCGCTTCCCCATGTCCCTCCCTGGCTTCCTCCGCCCCTGAGTGCCGCCTTGGCCCGCCCACTTGGTGGCCCTTGGGGTTTGGTCCCCAGCCTCCCTGTCCTCTGGTCTCACCTCCCCCACTGGGTTCCTCGGTCTCTGACCCCTAAGCCCCAGACCTGTGATTCCATCAGTCCCTGGTTTCTGCGCCTCTGTCCTCTGAACCCCCAAATACCTCCCACCAGACTCTCCATTCTCTTCCCAGACTTGGGTGTGAACTTGGGGTCCCCCACCTGTCCCCTCAACCCTCCCCTGCCAAGGAGAAGTCAAGCTGGGGGCAGGCAAGCCCAGGACAGACCCAGTGTCCAGTGGAGAGGGAGACAGTGGCGGTGGGTGGGCTGGGGATGATTTTGGTGAAAAACTCTCAGGAAAAAGGTCCTTGCTGCTTAAAATTCAGAATTTCATTTAAAATGACAAAGAACACTTGTTTTCTGTGAACTCGGATCCTGTGCATCAATCTGCCTTTGGTGATTACGGTCTGTTTGCTCTGAGCCGCTGCCTGACGCAGACCGGCCCCACGTCCTGGACTGGTTTCATGGCCTGTCTGATTTATGTTGTGGATGTACAGAGCGTCTTCTTTTCTTTTAAAGAAGCAAATATTTGCACAGGATTCAACTTAGCCCCGGGAGACCTCTGCCTGAGGCCTGCCACTTACCACGGCCACATGGCCAGGGGTCAAACCAGTGGATGAGAGGGGGCCGCGGGGACGGCTTCAGCGGAGACGCAGCCTCGGCCCACGGGCCCCGCGGCTCTGGAAGGAGCCTGTGCCATCTTGGGGGGATGGCCGTCTTGCTGCTGGCCTGCAGGGCCCCTGTGGTTCTGGGCAGCACGGTGTCTGCCAGCCCTGGCCCGTGTCTCCCAGAGAGGCGGGGCAGCTGCGTTCTCGGTGTGTATGAGATACAGAGGCTGGAGCTTCTCGGCTTTCTCCTTGCTCTTATCTCTTATCTCTGAGCGGGGGCTGCAGGTTGTGGTGCCACGGGATGAGCCAGGTGGTTGGGCAGGGGCTGCTCTCCAGGGCTCCTGCCATCCCCAGGCAGGCTGTGCGCCAGGAGGCTGGGCAGTGCCAGTCGTGGGTGAAGGAGGCTGGGAGGGCTGGCGTGGCCGGCACGGTTCTGGTTAGCAGCCTGGCGAGGTACAGGGCCCAGCACCATGGGTGGTCAGAGGCAGTGGTCTCCTGGCAGTTCAGGAAGAAGCTCTGGGCTGAGACACAGACTCTGTTCATCATTTATCCATCCGTCCATCCATGCATTCCCGCGTGGCCGGCAGCTGTGCAGGTGCAGGTGGAGGCGCTTCCTGCCTGGCGAGACGCATTTGATAAGTTTTTAAAGCTTTTGCCCAGCCAGTTCTTAAACATATTGTCACTAAATAATATAGAATCAAACCATGTCTTGATCCCCGCAGTGGGATGGAAGCTGACAGTGTCTGTGGGGTTGGCATGGTAGTGCTGGCCGTTTCTATTGAACAAATTGAATTTGTGTGTGTGGCAGAGACGGCCTCGCAGCAGGTCACGCAGCACACTTGATGACGGGGACTTCAACGGGAAGGAGGACACGGCTGCCTGTGTCATCAGGTAGAGGACGCCGTGGGTTGGCTGTGGACATGCCAGCGTCGGCCAATGGAAGGCGTCCTGGGGCTCACGGGGCTCACAGCGAGGGGTGCGTGCGCTGTTGTTCTGGGGGTCACGGGGCTCACAGCGAGGGTGCCATGTGCTCTTTTCCTGGGGCTCACAGCGAGGGGTGCCGTGCGCTCTTGTCCTGGGGGTTACGGGGCTCACAGCGAGGGGTGCCGTGCGCTCTTTACCTGGGGGCTCACAGCGAGGGGTGCGTGTGCTGTTGTCCTGGGGGTCACGGGGCTCACGGCGAGGGTGCCATGTGCTCTTTTCCTGGGGGTTCACAGCGAGGGTGCCCTGTGCTCTTGTCCTGGGGCTCACAGCGAGGGGTGCATGCGCTCTTGTTTTGGGGGTCACGGGGCTCACAGCGAGGGGTGCCGTGCGCTCTTGTCCTGGGGGTCACGGGGCTCACGGCGAGGGTGCCATGTGCTCTTTTCCTGGGGGTTCACAGCGAGGGTGCCGTGTGCTCTTGTCCTGGGGCTCACAGCGAGGGGTGCATGTGCTCTTGTCCTGGGGCTCACAGCGAGGGGTGCCCTGCGCTCTGTCCTTTGTAAATTGCGTGCACACGTTGCTCACAGCAGCGACCTTTAGCTGTGCGTGTGTGCGTCCTGTTTTCTCCGAGAGCCAGTTGGTGACCATTGGCCAGCACCTCGGGGGGTGGGCGAAACAACCCCTGGTGAGTGTTTATGATGTAGGCAGCGGGGCAGGGACCATGGGGACGGGAGGGTGAGCTCTGAATAGGCATGGAGATCACCAGGAAGAGGACGGGATGGGTAGGGGAGGCGGATCAGGGGCCGAGGGCGGGGGCACCCACGTGCTTGCCTTTGAGGCTCTGGGCTAGTGGTTTTCGTCCCCTTTGTGAAGCCAAGGGCAGCCCGTGCCCAGGGCCTGTTCCCTCTGGGCCCCTCTGGCCATTTCTGTCTGTCTCTCATCTTCTGTTGTGACAGGCTGGGTCCCCCGTGTTAGCACCTGTCCCTTCCTGACAGCGCCCTGCTGAGGCCCTGGCAGGGTGGGCGAGCCATGTGAGTGTGGCGGCCTGGATGAAATAGCCCAGGTGTGGCCGTCAGCAGAAGTTGCCGGGCTCTCAGGACAGTGCTCTGCAAGGAGCTCAGCCGCCTGGAGCCTGCGCCGGACGCCTAGGAGGCAGCCGAGAGGTCCCTGCTTCCAGCAGACCCTGGAACTTGTCACATCCATGGAGACCTGAGAGAGGAGCCTGGCAGGGGCCCGTTCAGACTTGCTGTGACACTGGGAGGCCCTCCCCTCTCTGGCCTCATGGCCCTGGCTGAAGGCGCCTGGGTTGCTGGCCCGGCTCCTCCCTCCGTGGTGCTGGGGGAAATGGTGGATCGGACTCCTGGGCTACTTGATCAGTCAGTATGGAGAGAGGGTGCAGTCACTTCCAGTTCCCACCCATTTCCATCCATCCATCCATTCATCCACCCATCTATCCATCCATCCTCCAATCCACCCATCCATCCTCCCATCCACCTATTCATCCAACCATCCACTTGTCCATCCACCCTCCATCCTCCATCCGTCCGTCTGTCCATCCATCCACCCACCCACGGGGCGCCAGGGATTGAACCTAGGGTCTCAGGTGTGCTGACCACAGGCTTTGTCACTGAGCTCCACTCCCAGCCCTCATTTGCTCACTTGACAAACACCATGGAGTGTGTTCCTGGTGCCAAGAAGCAGCACAGATATGGTCCTTGTCCTTCGGGGCTGTCCTGCCTTCTGTCTCTGTCCGTCCACACATCCGTGCAGCATCTGTCTATCATCTTTCACTCTATCATCCTCCAATCGATTTCCCATACTCTTCCCTATCCTATCATTCATTCCTCTATCCTCCATCCATCCATCCTCCATCCATCCATCCATCCATCCGTCCATCTGTCCATCATCCATCGTCCATCCCCCCACCTTTCCATCCACTCACCCAGTGACAATCAAGGCTTGCTCCTTTCTGGACTCAGGGCTGGGCTGGGGATTATCCAGTGAGCCCAGGCCCCTGGAAGCTTTCCCCGTGGAAGGCCAGTAGTTGACTACCACTTACCGTTTGGGGCAGATGGACTCTGGTACCCAAGAGGGCCTGAAATGGCAACAGTGCCTGGGCTGGCTGCCAGGTCCCCAGAACTGTGGTTGCATCTGCCTTGCCCCTCCTCGCTGCAGAGCCGGTGTGGAGGCCCCTCTGGAAGCAGGGTGGGAGGGCCAGGTCATCTGAGGGGCGGTGAGGGGAGATCTCTGGCTCTCCCACCCTGCAAAGACCCTTGACCTCCCTGGACCTCAGTTTTTTCATCTATGAAATCGGAACGGTGGTCCTGCAGTCAACAGCCCAGACTCCCTGGAATGGCGCTGTGTGTCGCGGGGGTGGCCTTCCTGGGGCTTGGGGAGGCTCTGAGGCCTGGTGCAGGAGTTGGGGACTTGGGCTTAGTGAGCTGCTCTGGGGGTCCTCGGGGATTCAGCGGCTCCCAGGGCCCGCAGGGCTGGAGCCTGTGGTCTTCTCTGCAGGTGTGTGCACCTGGGTGTGGGGTTGGATGGGTGTCTGGGTAGAATGTGTCAGGCCAGGAAGCTTCAGGGTGACGAAACAGCTTCCCGGAGACCTGGAGAGCCTGGTTCTCCCAGAGCACAGAGTGGCGCGGAGGCGCCAGGGTCCCACTCTGGTGGGTGGTCCCGTATGTCTCACACCCAGGACCTGCTGAACCCTCACGCTGCCCGTTCGCTGTGTCGTGGGTCAGCGCGCTGTCAGGGTGCTGGGAGCCTGGCTGGCACAGCAGCCCGGCTACGTGATTAACAAGCACGGCCCCAGGAACAGGGACTTGCACCATCTGTCTCTGGGTGATTTGTGGGGAAGTCGGCGCAAAACTGCGTCCTGAATCATGTTGGGTGTGTTGCACACGCATAGCCAACAGACTTGTTCCTAAATTATCTTTTATGATCACCAGCAAATCTGCGGGTGGCGGGCATTTGTACCCAAAGCCCGCCGTTATTTGTGGCGGCAGACACGGCATTAATTACGGACGCGCCGGCCGCCACCTCACCACCTCCAGTTAAAATTCATGGTCCAGCCACTCTGCAAATATTGATTCTGACCCAAGTTGATGTTTTCCCCTTAACATTATTATAATGAGGGATAAAAATCAAATTGCCTTCACTGAAACTCAATCATTCTTCTGGCCATTCCTCATCGATCTTTCTTTCCCCAGGTTTTACCATAAATTATTCTATTCAATTAAGTAAACTCACACATAATGGCATTTTGCAAACTGAATAATTTATTGACTGTGTTTGGCAAAAGCCGGATTTGGGGTGGGCCAGGGAGGGAGAGGATTTGTCCCGCAGTCCTGGGACGGCCTGGGGCCTGGCCTCTGCCTTGCCCTGGGGCTCTCGGCTGCTCAGGTGGGCGGCCTGGGGTGCAGCCAGACGTGGATGAGAGCCGGGAGGGCGAGGGGCTGGGGAGCCTTCAAGGAGGAGGGCGGCCGGGTGGGCACTGGAAGAGGAGGTCCCCAGCCAGGCTGCAGGGGTGCTACTCTTTGTCCCCTGGCCAACCATGGCCTCAGCCTCCCCTCTCGGTGCCCACATCTGCCGTCATCTGCTTGGGCTGCGCTAGCTAGGTACCACAGGCGGGAGGCCTCGAGACGGGAAGGGTCTCAGGTCCCGGAGGCTGCTATTCAAGGTCAGGGTGCCAGCAGTGGCTCCGCCTGAGCCCTGTCCCCCGTGAGGGGGCGCCTTCCCTGCGTGTCCACACAGGGTTCCTCTGTGCGTGCCCACGCCCTCGTCTCTTACAAGGACACCAGGCCTCTTGGGTCAGGTCCACCCTAGGGATTGCATTTGGCCTTCATTGCTTCAAAGGCCTCACCTCTCAATATGGCCACATTCTGAGGTCCTGGGGTCAGGGTGTCAATATGGGAATTTGAGGAGGCGCGGTATCCCCCTAGTGGTCAGCTTGGCCCTCTGCCTGGCCTTCGGAGTCCAGGTCCAGCTGGCCTCTTCCAGATCCAGCCTCCTCAGCTGCCTCTGCTTGGGGGGCTATAGAAACAGTCCCGCCTCCCCAGGGGCCAGGCTGCCCCCGGCCCAGCCTGTACACCCAGGGGCTCCGCCAGCAAGTGGACCAGGGCCAGCACCGGCGCAGGACCCAATGCAGCCTCGAGCTTGCTCCCCACAGACGTGTCCTCCGCTGTCTGCACCTGCCTCCCCGGCCTGTGGAGGGACGGCCTTTGGGGCTCCGTGGGCACTTCTTTCTGGGCACCCCATCCCGCCTTCTCTTTGGCTGAGCATTTTTCTCAAAGCTCAGACCCAGGGGCCAATGGGGGGGGGGGCCCTGCGCACCTGGAGCCACAGCTGGGCATCCTGAATAGCGCTTGCCCGCCGGACCCGCACCCTGTGCCTGGGCCCAGCCCCTCACCCACAGTCCTGGCCAAGGAGCTGGGGCTGCCCACACTCCTTCTGAAACCCCTCCCAGGTGTCCTCTGGGCCTGCCAGCTGCAGGTAGTAAGAGCCCAGGTGCCGGCTGGGCAGGGCGGTGCAGGACCCAGCCTCTGGGCAGCACTGCCAGGCTGCAGGGCCCAGCCCAAAGCCTAGCTGCAAGCCCTAACTTCTCTGTCTCCCCTTGAGGTGGGAGTGGGGGTCCCCTCTCAGGAACCAGGGGTGTGTGTCCAGGGGGCATAGGATTATCCTGAGGTGCAGAAGTACCTGTGGATGAGGGGAGGGGAGGGGCAGCACCCCAAAATGGGCATGAGGGCAGCAGGGGCCACTAGCCTCAGCTCTGTAGGGAAGAGAATGCAAGGCCAGAGATGGGCAGGGGCTTACTGACCTTGCTGACCCCCAGACAAGACCAGGTCTGGGGCAATCTTGCCCACGGGGGGGGTGGGGTGGGGCTGGGCCATGACCTGGGGCTGGGCTGGGCTGCAGGGTCAGAGACTGGGGATAATCAGGGCTAATCTCTTCTCAGCTGGCCCTGCTCCAGCTCCCAGCCATTAGCACTAATCGCTTCCGTAAGGAGTCGGTCTTGGCAGATCTGCCGGCACCAGGTGGGGCTGCGGCCCTTCTCCGGGGCCCTTCCTGGGCTCTCCACGGCAGCCTGAGGCCCCAAGAGGGGATGTGGGGTGCCAGGGTCCCACAGCTACCTGCTGGCTCCATGTACACCCCGAGGTGAGCAGGGATGGGGTCAGGGTCTCAGAGGCTGTTCCTGGTCTTGTGAGGGCAGGGGCAGGGGACAGGCCCGGGGAAAGGCTGTGCCCTGCGGGGAGTGTTACGGGTGGTGTTGCTTCAGCAGGGCCGGAGGCTAGGCTGTGCCACTTGCTGGCTTCACAAACACGCCCAGTCAAGTGGCAGGAAAGCTGGGCGCAGTGGCACACTCCTGTAATCCCAGCACTTGGAAGTCTGAGACAGGAGGTTGCAGGTTCGAAGCCAGCCTTAGCAACTTAGTGAGGCTCTGTTTCAAAATAAAATAAAGCAAAATAGGGCTGAGAGTGTAGTTCAGAGGCAGAACACCCCTGGCTTCAATCCCCAGTACCACACAAACACAAAAGCAGAAAATGGGTTTTATTCAAAGCCAGCTGCGAGGGGAGATAGAAACTTTCTCATTTCAATCTCCATCTTTAGGGCCCGAGGGTGAGGTTTAGAGAACCTGCAGGGTCAGCTGGGCAGGGGGCTGTGGGCCTCAGCTTCCCTGGTGCCTATGAAGGGGGGGCGGCAGCTTGGATGTGGAAGTCAAGCTGCTAATTTTGGCGGGATGGGTTTCAGGAGGAGCAGGCTCTCAGAGGCCTGCCGCTGCGGGGTGCTGGACAGACAGACGAGCTAGCGGGGGGGGGGGGGGCTTACTCTTCCCCACCCTCCTCCTTTGCCCAGGACTAAACTTGACTGGGGACTAGAACCAGGGAGCCTAAGCCACCTGCACGTGGGGGCCGCAGGGGCCATGGCTGGAACTCTGGTGCTGGGGAGGGCGGCGTGGGGGCAAGCTTCCTGTGCGGCCCACGGTAAGCCAGTCAACCGAGAGATGTTTGCAAAACACTAATCATCTAAACTCTGGGCCACGGAGGCCTTGAGGCTCTAGCAGCAAACGGCTGTCCAGGGGGCAGGCGTGAGACTTTATCCCAGGCGGGCATGGGCGGCGCTCACAGTAGCCACACATTGGTGTTGGCTAGGCCGGGCGGACCTGAGTAGCGGGGAGCCCCGTCCAGCCCTTGGAGTCATGTCTTCTGTGCGCATGGCCCAGGGTCACCCAGGGTCACGACTCCACGGCATCCCAGAGTGTGGAGCTGAGCCAAGGGGCAGGCTGGCCTCCCGTCCTCCGGCCTGAGCAGGGCACTGATGCGGGGAAGGTGCGCGGCCGGCTGCTGCGGGTGTTGGGGTGGCTAGTGTGCACGGCCTTCTTCTGCTCCTGGCCGCGTGGCCCTGGCCCGGTGGTGCAGGCCCAGTGGGGACCTGTCTAGGCCTTGCCAGCCTCACTGCTGGCAAGAGGGCTCTGTGGCTCTGGGTTCGGGCCCTGTGTGAACGGGGTAATGTGTGCCTGCCTCCCCTGAGACGGCCTGGGGACGGGGTGGGGACGGAGCAGATGGGTCCTTTGCTGCCAGGGCGAGATGCCGCCTGCCTTCAGAGGGTGTGGTCTCAGTGCTGCTCACGAGCAAGAGGAGGCAGTCCTGATGTCCTAGAGAACGGGGGAGTGGCAGCGGGACCCCAGGCCAGGATGCCTGCATAGCCCGGGCTCACAGCTTGCAGGTTGGGCCCAAGGATTGCAGCTGGCCTGTCCGTGCTTCCGTCTCTGCAGTGTCTGGATTTCCCACAACGACTCACAGCTGTTTTGAAACAGAGGGGAGGAAAACCCAAACCAAACCAAAGTCCTGGCAAGAGTGTGTCTGAATATTTGATTTTTAGAAAGGGGGTCCACTTCTGATGTCACCGGCGCCTTGCTTCTCCAGCCCTGGCTGGCACTCAGACCTGTTGCGCCTTGGCATAAACCTGAGTCCTGAAACGCTGTTCTGCGTGTGGCCAGGCGTGTGTCTGGAAGGTGGTTGCGCACGGGCTCATGGGTGAGGCGCACACGTGCCCTGGGTCACCTCCACCCCAGCCTCACCCTTCAAGGTGGATGTGGGGCCCTCACACACACACAAATCCACTCACTGCTCTGATACCTGCAGGTCTCAAAAGTTCTTATTTCCAACCCAAATGCCGGCCTTCCTGGGGCAGAGCTTGGCACCTCGCTGGAAACCTGGCCCGAGGATGGCGGCTCAGGAGTGGCACCCGGCGTGTGTGCTCCGGTGTCTGTTCCTCCAGACACCACTACCATGGCTCAGCAGCCATGGCTCACAGCCACAGGCCTGTGCTGTGCCTTATGGGAGCTCACACGCCCATCCCAACGAGGGGTGCTGGCACGGGGCGCAGCTCTGTCGGGAATCTGGGGGGAGGCCGTGGTCTGGGCAGTGGCCGGAACTCTGGCCTGAGCTGGACGGGCAGCAGCGTGCCCAGGACCTGGCCCTGCCCTTTCTTTGAGCTGACTCCTGCTGTGACCTGCTATTTAGGTTCAGATCTGGAGCCGTCTCTTAGAGGCCCACATGCTAGAGGTCTGGTCCCCAGTGCAGCGATGTCCAGAGGTGGGCTCTGAGGGCATAATGGGGTCCTGAGGGTGGCACCTCCGCTGTGGACCAATCCACTGACAGCCGAGCCACTGTGGGAGGTGGCGTGTGCCGCAGGCAGGCAGGCAGGCAGGGCCTGGGGAGATGGTGTCCACGGGGGTGTTCCTTGGGGACTCTGTCCTGGCCTGGTGCTCCCTCTCTGCTTCGGGCTGCCGTGAGCTGAGCCATTCTTGTCCACCTGGCCCTGCCCCACCTCAGGCCAGGGCAGTGGAGCCAGCGCCCATGGGGTGAGCCCTGCAACCGCAAGCTAAACAAACCTTTCCTTCCTGGGTTGCTATGCTAGCTCTATGGGCCCTGGGCGTGGGGCGCTGACTAGCACCCCTGCCAGCTTCTCCCCAAGGTTGCTCTCAGGCCAGCCTCCCCCATGGAGGCATAGGGCGCCTACCTCTCTGAGATGCCTCGATTTTGGAAAGACTGGGCATCCCTGGGAGGCCTGCTCCTGCTGGACACCACACCCTTCCCCAGGCCCTCCAAGGCCTGTCTCTCCCCAGGAGGTGGGGGGTTCAGGAGGATTTCAGGGCTTTGGCTGACCTGGCCTGGGTGCGGCGGAGGAGAGGAGCCCAGTGCCACTCCAGGAGGCACAGCTGCCCAGGGGGAGAGGGGTGGCCGTGGACTCTGCTGGGGACACGCCCAGGCCCTGGGAATCAGGGCAGGGGCATCCAGGCCTGGCAGCTGGGATGAGGGCCCTGACCCTGTGCTGTACCGTACGCACCCTGAGTTCCGCCTGGCTTAGGTTTTTTTTTTTTCCTACCTCTGGGCTATAGTCCAGACCCGTTTTATACTTTATTTGGAAACAGGGTCTCACTAAGTTGCTGAGAGCCTCCCTAAGTAGCTGAGGTTGGCTTTGAACCCATACGATCCTCCTGTCTCAGCCTCCCAAGCGCGGGGATTACAAGCGTAGGCCCCGCGCCTGACTCACCTGGCTTTGCCACTCAAGACTCAGGTCCAAAGGGCCAGGGGTGGACTGCAGTGTCACAGGTGTCACCAGGCCGGCCCACATCACCGTCACAGAGGTGATGGGGAGGATGGCCGGCCTTTGTGTCAGCATGGTGGGTCCTCCTGCCATCTGGTGAGTCCAGTGTGGCGGCTGGGGCTCCGAGGCCATCCCCGGAGGGCCCCAGATGGGCTTCCACGGCCAAGGATTAAGTGGTTCCCGCAGTGGAGCCCCCAGCGAAGCCGCTAAGTGGACCTCACAGGCGGATCGATTGTGTAATTGGTGGTGAGCCCCTTCCCTCTCACCTCAGTTTCCTCTTACCAGGGTCTCCTGGCTCTGCCCGGCTTTGGTCCTGAGGGTACACGCAGGGGGCGATTCAGCACAACCTTCTGGCCAGAAATATCATTAAAGAAAAATGGGTCTTGGACCATCTTTTGGCTTTTCCATTAAATCCCGTTCCTTTCCATTCCATGAAACAGTGTCCTAATCCTATTTGTGACGTGCCTGTGAGCCACAGATAAAAGCGGGGCATTTGCATCAGAGAAGGGAGCGGTATGCAGCCGACCTCCTCCCCTAAAGATATCTCAGGCTCCTTAATGCACCCGTGCGCCTGGGCATTGCGATTCTTGTATGGAGGCTTCAATATTCAAAGCTAGTATAGGGCTCTCCCCTCCGAGTCTTCGCTAACTATTAGAGACAGATTAAATTTAAGAGATTTAATTTGTCAAGTTGTCGTGAGCGCTAATGGGGACTGAACCATGCCTGTGAAGGGGAGCGTCCTGCCTGTGCCTTGTTGTGCCTGGCTGAATGCCTTAGCAATGGGCACAGTGAAGCCTCAGTGCCCACTCTGCCCGGCCTCCCTGCGGCTGTCCTGGGCCACCAGTTGTATGGAGCATCCCAGGGTGCTGCCCGGGGGCTGCCTAGAGAGGCCGGGGACTCGGGGTATTGGCTACTGCCCCTGTGCAGGTCACCCAGAGCACGCTAGGGCTGGCCATGAACCTGGTTCAGGGCTCTGTTCCTCCTGTGTCCTGGCAAGCAGGGGCCTGATTCTCAGTGCCATGTGTGCTCATGTGTGTGTAAGTATGCGTGTGGTATATGCCCTGGAAGGGCTCTGCTTCTGGTTGGTCAGGTTGAATTGGGCCCTTCAGGCCTGTAACATGGCACCCAGTGCTACCGCGGTGGGCAGAGACACACTGAGACTTGTCCTCTGGAGACGTGTGTGTGTGTGTGTGTGTGTGTGTGTGTGTGTGTGTGTGTGTGGCTGGTGTGTTTCCAAAGCCACTCCCGGAGTGTGGCCAGCGGTGATTTTAAGTGGGAGAAAGTGGGGCGCTGGTGGAACTCAGGCTTTGGGGAGGACCTTGTATGATTTATTCATGCTTACCATTAATTAACTAATTAATTCATTCACTCACTCATTGGTGTTAGGGACTGAACCTTAGAAGTCTTCTACCTCCAAGCTATACCTCCATCCCGATTTTATGTCTTATTTGGAAACAGGCTCTTGCTAGCTGGCTTCAAAACCGTGGTTCTCCTGTCTCAGCCTCCTAAGTCCTGGGATCATAAGCATGCGCAGCCACGCCTGCCTATATTCTATATTTACTTTTTTTGTGTGGTACTGGGTATTGAGTCCAGGAGCATTCTACCTCTGAGTTACATCACCAGCCTTATTTTTATTCTTTATTTTGAAACAGGGTCTCACTAAGTTGTGGAGGGCCTCACAAGTCACTGGGTCTGTCCGCGAACCGCGATCCTCCGGTCACAGGTGTGCAGCAACGCACCCAACTTTACTATGCTATCTTATTTTTTCTTTTTGGTACTGGGGATTGAAGCCAGGGGCATTCTACCTTTGAGCTAAACCTCCAGCCCTATTTTATTCTGTATTTTGAAACAGGGTCTTACTAAGTTGCAGAGAGCCTTACAAGCAGCTGAGGCTGGTCGTGAACCTGCGATCCTCCAGTCTCAGCCTCCCAAGTACTGGCCACCACGCCCAGCTTATGTTTACTTCTTAGTGTTAACTATTGCTTCTGGTAGAGGGGCTGGGGAGTAGAGAAGGGCGCGGTGGCCAGCGGGGAGGTGGAGTTCAGGAGAAGGGACAGACAGGAGGGAGTTCCTTAGAGATGGCTGGCCCCGTGGGGAGAGGGCCCTGAAGCCCTGGACTTCTGCCTGGGAGGCAGGGGCAGCTGGGGTGTCTCTTAGCGGCCTGGAGTAAGGGTAGCCAGGGTGAGAGCCCAGGGGCGCTCTTCTCCAGTGTCCCCACCCATGTCCCCCTACTCTCCCAAAGCTGGTCTAGCTTCTGGGACAGGCATTTGGGCTATCTCAGGCAGGTGTCGGCCAGGGAGGGAAGCCTTGCTGCTTCATTCTCCCTATAGATGGCAGGTGCTGGGTGCTGGACACCTGTGGAGCTGCAGACCCCTGTCCTGCCTCTATGCTGCCTGCCCGGGGGAGGGAGGGCCGAGCACAAGCCTGTCGGTTCCTGAGCCTTCTGTTGGCGGCTCTGTGGGAGCTGATGAGCCCCCAATTCTGGCACAATAGAGGCCCCGAGGTCTGAGGCACAGGTTTGAGGCCAGTTCCAAGGTCAAAGACCCTCATCTGCAGAGCAGGGGTGAT
Source organism: Muscardinus avellanarius (assembly GCF_963383645.1). Taxonomy (NCBI): domain Eukaryota; kingdom Metazoa; phylum Chordata; class Mammalia; order Rodentia; family Gliridae; genus Muscardinus; species Muscardinus avellanarius. The sequence continues at coordinate 106,595,554 of NC_137798.1, forward strand.
GGGTCCTAGCCCTGGTCCCCTCCCTCCCCTCTCCTGCGCTCTGGGCCTCAGTCCCCCTGGGGCCCACCCTGGTCCAGATCTGCCAATTAGGGTCTCTAAGTGAGGCCCAGCCCAGCCTGGGCACCTGGGCACCCCCACCCCAGGGACGGAAGCGGATTAGGGGCCACACCCAGCAGACCTTTGTTGGAGGACCAGCTTTGTGTGGCTGCTGCAGGGCCCGATGGACCACTGGACCTGCACCCTGGAAGGAGGAGGCCATGGCGTGTATGGGGAGCCCTGCCTCTGTGCTTAGAAGGCCCCTTCCTGCCCTCAGAGATGTGGGAGGCCAGAGCCCTGCTGTGAGCCCCAGAGGAGGCCCAGCCCCCGGGTCCCCACCACCTGGAGAGTGTGCATGGCCCCTGCCCCAGCCTCATCCACAGGTGGAGTGAGACCAGCTGTCACCAGGGTCTTGTCTAGAATGACTTCCTCTGCCGCCTCCTCCCCACACTCAGCCCATCTCCCTGGCTGCTAAATATTTATTTAGAGAATTTCCTGGGAGGAGCGCGGCTGGCAGAAGGGCTGGAGGAGGTGGGGACCAGGCTGGCGCTTCCTGGCACCCTGGCTTGGAGGCTTCTGGGCCCCTGAGGCTGAGCCGTGTGCCCCCGGCAGCGCAGGAGCAGCAGGTGCCGGTCTATGCGGTGCTTCCTGTGCCCTTTCCCCCGGCCGGGCTGTGTGGGCTGTGCGGGCTGGGCTGGCTGCGGGCCGCTTGCTGGCCATCCAGGAGGCTCTGGGCCAAGGCAGTGTCCTGCCGCCTGCCTGGTCCTGGGCTCGCAGACATCTGGTGAATGACAAAGAGCTTAGTGGCCTGCATGGTCCTTAAGGGCCTGCTCCGCGCCGGCGTGGCCAGCTCCATTGTGGCCAGCCCTGCTCCACGGCCGTCCTGGGGGTGCTTGGTGCCGGCTGCCACACTGTTGGCTGCACTCCAGCCTGCAGTATTGTTACGGGGTGGCGTCAGGGCCAGGTGTGTGTGGTGTGTGTGTGTGTGTGTGTGTGTGTGTGTGTGCTGAATGGAGACCCGCAGTGGCTGGGTGGCGCAGTGATCCCCTCTCAGTTCGGGACCCGGGTGTGGTTCTACCCGAGATGGAGCCGGCGCGATGTGCCTGGGTGGAGGGCGTGGCACGAGGAAGCCAGGGCCCACCGAGCGGGTGGGATGAGGGTAGAAGATGCATAGACCATGGTAGCAGAAGGGAGAGGAGTCAGAGGAAGTTCTCGAATGAGGACGGAGAGGTCACTTTCGTCTGGGAGAAGTAGGACGGCCCAGAGCAGCCAGAGGCTCTGTCTGGCCGAGGAGGTGCCTGGCGTCTGTGCGGGAGGCTGTCCCTTCGGGAGGGGGAGGCCTGGTCACATTAGCTTGTGCTGGCCCCCGGGCTGCCCAGTCCTGGGCACGCCGCAGGTCTCACCGTGGAGTGGCACCGGCCCTGTGTGTGCCGTGCTCTTGTGGCTCCTGGCTCTGGGCTGGCCTAGAGTTTCTGAGTGGCAGGGTCAGGGCATCAGAGTGGGCGCTCCGCTGAGCCAGGGCACATCTTGTGACCTCAGAGGGCTGTTGAGGGGGTGAGCAGAGGCCGGGCCATGCTTGATCATCAGGTCCTGTCCTCGGCACAGGGCGGTTCCCAGGGGAGCACAGGAGCCCTGTGCTGGCACCGACTCCAGCTTGCTGTAACTTTTTATGGGGGGCACTGGGATTGAACCCTGGGACACTCTACCTCTGAGCTATACCCCAGCACTTTTCATTTTTTTTTATCTTGGTACAGGGTCTTGCTAAGTTGTGGAGGGGCTCACTAAATTGTTGAGGCTGGCCTCGGACCTGTGAGCCTCCAGTTTCAGCTTCCCAAGTACTGGGATTACAATGCACCGCTCCTGGCTTGCCGTATCTTTTGAGCCTCACTTTTCTTCCTGGGCCTCGGTTTCCCCATCTAGCAATGGTGATCATTCATTTACTTTTGGCGCACAGAGATGCTGTTCTAGGCTCCGAGGAACCTGCCCTGACTGGAACAGACCCCTGGAACTGGTTGGCCCAGCATCAGGTTCCAGGTGTGGGGAGAGGTCGGGGAGGAGGGGCGCCCGGGCTGGGCCTGGGGAGGAGGGCTGAGAGGGGCTGCCGCCTGTCCTCCAGATGAAAGCCAGAGGCCGGGCCAGAGCGAGTGCGAGGGAGGAGAAGCCAATTACGCGGCGCGCCTGCTCCCCAGGCTCCCTGCCTGCCCTGCCTCTGATCAAACACAGCCCTCCTGGCCGCCCGGCAGCGCCAAGTCCAATTATGAGTCTAGCCGGGGCGGCGTGGCCTAATAGAAATTCAGCAATTAGACCCTTCCCGGCCGCTCTTCTGGAGCAGTGCAGTGTGCGCATGCGTGCATGTGTGTACACCTCTTGGGTGTAAGATGCAATGTGCATGTGTGTGCATGTGTGCGGAGAGGCTTGCTCTCTCCTGGCCACAGCCCCACCCCGCCAGGCCAGGACCCTAGACACAGCCTGGGAGCCACAGCGGAAGAGGCTGGACTGGGCAGTGGAGACTCCTCCCCAGCCCTGCGCAGTGCCTCCTGGGGCTGGCTCCCCACCCGGGGCCTCTCAGGCCTGGCCACAGCTGGAGGCCGTGTCAGCTTGGAGCAGAGAGGACAGGGCTTGGAGGTGTCTGAGGCTCTGTGGATGGCCGGAGCTCTGCTCGTGGCGCCCTACCCTTCCTGGGTGCTGGGCTCCGGCCTGCCCCCGCCGGGACTCCCGGGCTGTCTGACCTCGTGCCCCGTCTGTCCTGTCTCTGGACCAGCTTTTGTGCAAAACGCTTGCTCACCTTGCTGGCGTCACTGGCAGGTCACGAGTGCCCGCATGCCCTTGTTGTCCCTGCCACGTGACTGGCTTGCCCCTCGTGGTGCCTTAGTGCTCGCAGCCCGGAGGACACAGCCTGGCGCCTCGGTGGGATGAACTCGGGTTAGAGAAGCCCCTTTGTCCCCAAGAGCCCCGTCCTCTGCAGAGCCTGGCCGGCCCTCAGCACCAGCCCGGCAGGTGGGGGGATGCTGCAGGGTGCAGGCCCTCCTTCCCTCCGGCCAGCCCCACGCACCCGCTCCGCCCTCCCTCCCCTCCCCTCCCACTGGCCGGGAGGACTCTGAGAAGAGCTGACCGTGAGCCTCCCTGCAAGTCCTCCTTGGGCTGAGCTGTCCCTCCTCAGTGTCTTTATCAACAAGATGGCCCCTCTGGGGGCTGCCAGCCCCTCTGCTGCCCACGTCCCCTGACAGACCCCAGCCCCTTGTCAAGTGTGTGGGTGTATTACGCTGTGTGCGGGGTTTACCCACTCAGGACTTCCACCTCGGAGGCCGGCGTTGGCTCTCCTGGAGGGTCCCCTGGCTCTCCAGTTCCATCCGTCTGTCTGTCTGGGTTCTTGGGACAAGTGATGGTATCCAGCCATGCTGTGGCAGCCCCGTGCGCTCTGCTGGGCGGCTTGGGCCGGCTGCATGGGGCTGACTTCTCTTAGAGACTGGGCCCAGAGATGCTCCCCGCCTGCAGGAGTGGGCGCTCTGAGGCCCGGTGCCTCTCCAGCCTGCTGCCAGCCCATCTTTGGAGAGCCGGCTGGGGTCCAGGCAGCAGGGAGGCTGGAACCCCCTCCTCAGAAGCTTACCAGCTGCAGGGGCTGTTTTGGCCAACTCTCCGGGTCTCCCCAGGTGTGGAGTGCAGCCAAGCTTGCCAAGGATGGCGGGAAGGGCAGTGTCCAGCGGAGGCCCAGCCCCGTTGTCTGCACTCTGTCCCAGGTCCGTCTGGCCCACTCTTGTCAGTGGTGATATTCCTGTAACAATGGAAGGGATCTCCATAGAAACCCAACAGGGTCTAATTAGACACAAGTGCGTGCCTCCCAAATGCACGTTAATTACAGCTTTGCTGGAGTAAACGTCAAACTGAGGTTTCAGTCTCTGCTGAGCGGGAGTGCCGCCCTGGCCAGCAGTCGGCTGGTCCTTGAGCTGTCAGGTCAGGACCCAGTGCGGCAGGGCAAGGGACCTCGAGGAAGCCTGGGGAGGGACCCCCTCATGCAGGGCACAGCGGCTTCAGGGGCTGCTGAGAATGAGTGTTGGGGGCCCTGGGCATGCATGGGGCTCCTAGAACTCGGGGCAGAAGTTGGCAGGCCAGGCTGAAGCTGGTATCAGGGGTCTGTCTGTGCATGGCGGAGCATCTGCCTGCCTGGGCAGGAGGGTCCTGACAGGGCCGGGGGCCAGGCAGCAGGGGGGTCCCTGCAGGGTAGGTCCAGAGTCCCTGATCAGAGCCAGGTACCTAGCAAAGGCACCGAGGTTCTGAGACCAGTGTGGGGTGGCATCTGAGGACACTCTGTGGGGCGGGTGGGGCCGGCTTCTCCTTCAGGAGATGGGAGTTTACGCCCCGCTCATGAAGGAAGCCAGTCTCCTGCCCTCCACCAGGGCTCGCGATGGGCGTCAGATTCTCAAAGAAACTCAGAATGTGACGATTTGCAGAGGGGATCTCAGCGCGGAGGGCAGGTGTGTTGTGGGGTGATCGCTGGGTACTGCTACCAGCCTCAGCAATGGACTTCCCAGTACAGAAACCCTGGGCTCGGGTCCTGCAGGTGAACTTGCCCCTCCGTCCCGAGGAATCCACAGTGACGGCAGAGGCCAGCGTGGCAGTGGCCGAGTCCCCCTCAGGGGCGCAGGGAGGTCGGGGAGCTGGCCACCGCGTCTAGGGCAGCAGGGCCGGGTGGGCCAGGACGCTGACTGCTCCCCAGGGCATGGGTGTGCAGGACGACGGGAGCAACCAGAGCCGGGGGAGGAAGGATGGGCCAAACTGGCCAAGGGAGAGCGGGGCCTGGAGTCGCTCCTGCTCTGGAGCGACTAGCTTCGTGACCTCGGTGCCGCGTTCCCTCCCTGGGCCTCCGCGTCCTCATCTGTAAGGTGTCTAGGTCTCCAGGTCTAAGCTGAGCGGTGGGTCGACTTCCTGTGCAATGTCCTGAGACCAGAATTCGAGGGCAAGGGGTAGATCTAGAGAGATCTGGGGATCAGGTACAAAGGAGAGAGTAAGTGTGGACGGGGAGGGGGGATTGTTATCTCAATGGGGAGCTCAGTGTGCTGACCACGAGGTAGGTACCGAGCACACCCCGGGGGCGTCTGGGAGCTAGCCCACTGGAGGGGTGAGGAAGGGGATGCTGGCCTCCAAGCCCTCCTGTCCCCAGCCCCTCTCCAGGCTGGGCTGCTCCCGGGGGCGTGGCCCAGGATGCTCTGGGATGCGGGGCAGGACCAATGTGCTTACTCACAGGGATGTTGGGGGCTGTGGGTCAGCCCAGGTGCCGTAGCATCTACTGACACAGCTCCTCAGGAGCTGGAGCAGGGTGAGCAGGAGCCCTGTGCACCGCGGGGCATGAGTGTGAGCCTGGCACAGTGGTATGCCGGCTGGGGCAAGGGCGGCCAGCACACCCAAACAACAGGATTGGAAGCCAGACAGACCTCTGGCCCCCAGGCCCCGCGAGGAGAGACCAGGACCAGGCTGAGCGAGCTGTGGCTGGGGAGTGGAGGGAGGAAGGGTCAGGGTGAAGATGACTTGTGTGTGTGGGTGCTGGGGGCGGTTGTGTGCTCAGAGTAGCGGGGCTGCCAGGGGATGTGGCCCACGCTCAGCTGCTCGCAGGGAATGCCGACCATAGGCTAAGCAGGGATCTACCCAGGGACGCCTCCCCTTGGGGGGTCAGGAGGGCGAGATGCCACCTCCTCAGCCCACACCCGTGCCTCCCCCCCACCCCCGGCCTGCTCTGGATGCAGGCTGGGCAAGGAGTGTGGGCCCTGAGGTATTTGACTTCATTTTGTGAATTCAGTAATACCTCACCTCACCTTTAGCTAGGGTCCCATCCTCATCAAACCATCATAAAACAAAACTATCCTGGGGTGACAGTGCATCAGTATACTTAATCTTGGGCATCATAGCGCAGCCACACTGCACACCACACCACCAGGACGCGGGGCCCACAGGTTGAGCCCTCCAGCAGGGTCCGAGCTGGCGGGCTTGCCTAGTGCGTCTAGTGGCACCGGAAGCTCACCCGTGCTGGTGGGTGTCCTTCGGAGAACACAGCTTACATGCGCTCTTGCAGAAGATCGCATGGCGCCGAGGCTCAAGGCCCCGCGAGGCACCTGGTCGAGGTCTTAGGCCAGTGTCCCTGGCTTGAGATCAAGGTGTCTGCGAGCCGGCATCCCTCTGAAGACTCTACCGGGGGTCCCTCCCGCCTCATCCAGCTTCCAGTCACCCCCCATGGACGGCAAATCTCCCCCACCTCCCTGAGTCGCATGCCGGTGATAGCGTTTAGAATTTGCCCAGATGACGCAGGGTCGCCTGGGGCGACCTCCTGTCTCTCCTCTAATCACGTTTGCAGACGCTGAGTGGGTGGGGTCGCAGTCACAGGTCCCGGCCGGGCACCTGACGCGTGGGACCACCACCGGGCCTCAGAGAGGATCGAACTCCTCCGCCCATCTTCTGCGCAGGCTCACTCGTGCGCCCGTAGTTCTCTTTACTCGAGTCCGCCTCTCATTGCGGTCCTTCTCATCTGATCTCTGTGCACATCTGCCTGGACGCTTGCTTTGTGGGCACGCCTGCCCCGCCGCTGGAGTCGGGCTCTCCTGTGGCCCTGCACTGGCGCCAAGATGTTTGTCAGGTTGAGTGGGCTCTGCGCCTGCTCTTTCCGGGGGAGCCTCAGCAGCTGCCGGCTGTGCTTTGTGTTAATCATTTCTTCTCTTGGAGTCCTTTTGTGAGGAACGAAGGGTAGATCTGGCGTGGAGGAGCGGTGGCCCGAGGGAGGGACCGGGAGTGCTAATGGGAAATGCAGCCTTTCCTGCTGGTCACACTTCGCGCCCGCAGCGGTCCACAGGGACTGTCTCTTAACACCTCGGAATGAACTGGAAGGAGAGGCGGGCGAGCCAGCAGGATGCTCACCCTGCCGGCCACATGCTCCAGTTGCCCGGGTGATGGGGGTCTTCTCTGGAGCCCCCTGCCCACCATACCTGCACGCTGGGCTCCAGGCTGTCGGGATGGGCCCAGATGGCGTTCCAGGACCCGCAGGGGCAGTAAAGCCTGCCGACCCGACGCAGACGCCACGCTCAGTGGAGGGGAACCTCCGCACAGGCGGGAGAGGGGGTCCTGTCCCCGGGGAGCTGAGGGCTCTGGGCCCACTGACGGCTTCAGGTGCACCCGCGGGGATTCTGTTCCATGTGGTGCTGCTACCAGGACTGGCCACATAGCCCTGGGCTGCCCCTGGAGTTAGGGGCCTTACGGGGAGGGCCCAGCCATCCTTCCCCCGGGGACTAGGCTGCAGAGAGAGGCAGGCCCAGCTCTTTCAGACACACATCTCTTCCTTGACAGATTGGGAGGAAAAAAAAGTACTGTCATTTCTTCCACACAGGCAAGAGGAAGTCCTGGAGTTCTAGCCGGGGGGCGAAAGGACATGGTCAGTCAAGCTGCCATCCATAGGTGAGCTGCCAGAGGCCAGTCCCTGTGGGCGCAGTGGGGGCCTGAGGTTGCTGCAGTCTGGGGCCTGCCTGCACCTCTGACGCTCTGGGCTGGGCTGGCGTCCTGGCCTTTGGCCCCGAGTTCTCTGTGACCTGCAGGGCTGTGGTGGGGCTGAGTGGTTCCCAGGTTAGAGAGGCAGAGGACAGGAGCAGAGGCCAGGCTGAGGGCCAGGGTGTCGGGATAGCCCTTCCATGGCCCCAGTGGGGAGCCAGTGGAGAGGTCTGCTGGCCTGAGCGCTTGCCCTGGTTTGGCCGAGGGCCTGGGCCACGCTTGGAAGGGCCACACTGGAAGCGTCTAAGCTCCCGGCTCTGACTGACCCCTCTGTGAGCGAGCTGGGCCTCTCTGCCTCCACATCTGGCTTGGGGGGAGTCACTCTGGTCTCTGTGTCCTGGGGACTGCCACACACGCAGTGGTGCCGAAGGTGTGTGTGGCTGCGCAGGTTTCTTTGCCTGGCTGGTTCCTGCTGTCTCGGGCATTTGGGGGATCAGCCTCGGAAACCAGCTGTTGTTTCTCTGTGCAGCACCCGGGCCCATCCGGCTGCTTCCCCTCACCCTGGGGAGGCTGTCTGGGCTCCGTCCTGTGGAGGTCTCACGGAGCCCGCACCTTGGGTCGCAGGATGAGTCGGATCACGCCGCAGCCGTGATCTCTCCTGACTCTCAGGCCCTTTCCACGTCTTGAGCTCTGGGGGCTCCTGGGGAAGCATCGTTGAGGGGATGGTGTCTGCCCGCTCCATCTCCATCTCTGCGGACTGGGACTGAGGAGCTTGGGACAGCTTCCTCCCTGTGCCAGGCACCGGGGCAGGAAGCCCCTTCTGCAAAAGAGGCTCTCCAGTGGTCAGCAGCTGCTTCGGAAGGAACCCGCTCCTGGGGGGCCTCTGTGCACGAGGCTCTGGCTGTGGGGCCTGGGGAGGGGTCTGGGATGGTGAGACGGGGTAACGGAGCCCGGCACAGGCCACAGGGTTTCTTTAGGATCAATGGAACCATGTATAGAGTGCCCAGAGCCCCCGAGGTGACCCAGTGGTAAGGCTCCAATGTTCTGGAAGCATCATCCTGCTCCAGGAAGGACAGTGGGAACATCTCTGCTGCCTGGGCTTCCAGGCTGCCCTGTGTCACTGGGAGCCATTGCTCAAGCCTCTGCCCACCCCATCCATGGAGATGGTTCCTCAGACTCCAGCTCCGCCGCTCTTTAACGCAGACGTGGAATTATTCTGTCCCTCCTGTGATTGTTTTACAGGGATTTTCAGTACTACTCATGACACTGGTTATTTTTAAACATTTACTATCTCAAATTGTTTTAAGGTTAAAAAATATTCAAATGCTTCTGCTTAAAAACAATAACTCACTGGGTATGGTGGCAGCATACATCTGTATTCTCAGTACCTGGGAGGCTGAGACGGGAGGATTCCAAGTTTGTGGCTAGCCTCAGCAACTTAATGAAGCCCTCCACACATAATGAGACCCCAATTCAAAATAAAAAATATGCCAGGTGTGGTGGAATGTGCCTGTATTCCCAGTACTTGCGAGGCTGAGACAGGATCGCAGGATCGTGGGTTTATATCTAGCCTCAGCAATCTAATAAGGCTCTCCACCACTTAGTGACACCCTGTTTCAAAATAAAAAAATAAAATAGGTCTGGGGGCATAGCTCAGTGGTAGAATGCCCCTGGGTTCAATCCCCCCAAGCTTGGGATCCCCCCAAACAAACAAAACAAAACAAACCAGCCAATTAACCAAGCAGAGCCTGGGCATCAAAACCCATTCAGTATCCGACGTGGGCCTGTGTCTCTCGGGTCCACTCTAGTCCCCTCAGCCCCAGGGCCTGCTGGATGGCCTGTCCAGGCGTGGCGGACAGGAGGGGCTCCCCCTGCCCCTGGGGCTCGTGGCCCCCTCATTAGCAGAAAATGTCAATAAATACTTTGCATAGCGCTCTCCCCTCTTGCCTTTTATCAATATTTAATGACAGGCTACAGGAGGTTCTTGGTTGCAAGTCCTTCTGGGGCGCTCTCTTGTGATGGCCACAGAGGTCTCCGCAGGGGCCCAAACCATAGGTCACCCCCTCGCGGAGGCCCGGGGGCAGGTGATTGGCTGGGTGGTGCGGGCTGAGCTGGGGCAGTGGTGATGAATTTTAGCAATTCTGGCAAGAAGCCGCACAGTTAGTGACCTGTGGATGTCTGGGTGGGCTCCAGGTGGGAGACGGCTGGGGCTGGCGGGAAGCGTGCACTCTAGGTGGGCTGCGGGTGGGGAGGAAGGGGCTTCTCAGCAGGTGGACCAGGCAGCAGGGCGACCCTCGGGTCATCGCTTGGAGAGGCCCAGGGGAGCAGTGTTTAATTTGATCCAGTGCTGTTCAGAAACCATGATCACACCAGCGATGTGCACTGTGTCTCTACAGGTTACACAACCAGGGACCTGGCGGCCACACAGCAGGAGCAGCTGCCACCCCTCCCCAGCCAGCCTCTTTGCAGACTTCTTGCTTGTGTGCGTCTATTAAGCTGCGGCCACACACCGGCTGGTGACAGGTACTGTCAGTAAATAAGGAGGCGTTGTGACAGGTGGGGGCTGAGAACAAATATGCAGTGTCGGTACCCCACCTCATCCTGGATAAGTGGGGGGCTGGCAGGGCGGGCGGACGGGCAGGAGGGTCAATTTGCAGCTAGCGTGCGTCTCTGGTCTGGATTCTGTGTCTGTAATAACTCATCCCTTTGAGGACCCCAGCCTGCGCCACCACAGCAGGGGCCTGGTGCGCGGGGCCACAGCTGGCTGACAGCCGGCTCCACTGATATACAGATACTCCTGGGCTCCGGGATTATTCCAACCTTGGATTTATCACCCTTCAGGAAGGCCGACAGTTCTTGACTCAGCTCCGAGCAGTGTTAGGCTGGTGGGGGCTGCACGCGGGGCTGGCTCTCCTGGGGTGGGTGTGTAGCGGGGTCCTGAGCCAAGCTTCTCCCTTGTAGCTGGGGCAGCCCTGAGGCCTCCCCAGGGGTGGCCTTGAGGGGCAGAGCTGTGCGGCCACCCCACTTTGGTGTTTGTGCAGACCCCCAGGGTTGGGGGATGGACAGCCTGGCTTCAGGGGGCCTGGGGGCTCCCTTCTTGCTCACCGCCAGCCTGCCTGTCACACTGAACATGGCTGCTGAGGCCAGTGGGCAGGGGTGACGGGCTCTGCTCCCCCGTGGATGAAGACACAGGTGTACCGTCACATGCTGCCCTGGCTCAGTGCCCCCAAGGCTAGTGGGGCGTGGCTGCGTAGGTGCTGGCCTGGGGGCTCCTCCAGCCTCAGAAGGGTCCCTGCCTGTCCTCAGAAGTGGCACGGGGGGCACTCGGGTGGACTTGAGGCTAGTGTGGTCATGAGACCTGGACGGGCTCTCAGCACGGTGCTCTGTGCACACCAGGAGCCTCACAGGCCAGACGTCCCGGCCCTGCCCACTGCCCTTGCACGGGTGCCCTGCGCCCCGCTCCCAGCTCACCCCAGACATGGAGGGTGGCGTGGAGTTGGAGAACAGCGATGCAGCACCAAACTTGGCCCTCCCCGTGGAGACGGCGGAGGTGTGTGAGATCTCGCCTGCTGGACTCTCCGCTGGCCATCGGGTGTTTTCCTGGCCCGTTTCTGTGGACACTTATATGCTCCCCCTTTCCCTTGAGTTTGGCCCGCTAATGAGATTGTGGTGTCTGATATCTGGAGAAACTTTTTTTTTTTTTTTGGTGGTACTGGGGTTCCTGGAAGCCCTTCTACCTCCGGGCTACACACTCCCAGACCTATTTTTATATTTTTTTATTTGGAAACAAGGTCTCCTAAGCCAGCATGTGCGGCTGGCTTCGAACCTGTGCGATCCTCCTGTCTCTGCCTCCCAAGTGCGGGGATTACAAGCGTGCGCCACCATGCCCGGTGGGAGAAACCTTTTGGAAGGGATTTATGGAGCTTCCTGCTCCCAGCCCCGCTGTACTCAGGCAGAAGCGGGATTTTGACTGGGTCCAGGGCTTGGAGCAGAAGTGTGCAGGAGGCCAGATCGGGGCAGGGGCTGTGGCTGGACACTGGTGGTGGACAGGCCAGACACCTGTGTGTGGTCTGAGGTGGCCCCGGGGCAGTGAGATGCCACATCCCCCTTGGAGGGTGACCAGAGGGAGCTGTGGGTGGGCTCTCCAAGAAGAGCCACCTCAGAGCCAGTGTCTAGGCCAGGAACACCGCCGCTGGCTGACTGGCTGACTGGCTCACCTCTCCTGGCTTCTTAGTTTCAGGCCCCTGGAGTCCCACCGGAGGCTCAGCCTTAGCCTCAGCCTGGGGGCTCCAATAGCCACACCTGGGGTTCTCGAGGGTTCAGGAACTCTGGGCTTGAGTTTATGCCTCCGATGGCGGCGTAGGCCCTTCCCAGGCAGAGGACTGGGCAACAGTGACCGGGCCAGCAGGGGTCGCACATTCACGCACTTGTCTCCTGGGTTGCACTCAGCCTGGACTTGAGGTCAGCGGGTGCGACCTGGGGCGAGTCCCTGGCCTTTGTCAGTGGCTCAGAGTGGGGCTGGCCCTTGTGGGAGAGGGGAGATGGCACCCAGGGGGTCCCTGCCTGCTGCAGGTGGCTATCACCCTGGCTGCGTTTCCTGCTGGGACCAGGGCTTGAGGCAGGGGACTGTCCGGCCTATTGTCCCCCCAACCTCTGACATCAGCTGTCATGAGTGGTCAGCACTGTCCAGTGGCCCGTTTTCTCACCTGGAAACTGGGTGAGAACCAGGCACGTGACAGAGGTGGAGGTCATTCAGTTGCAGCAAGAGCCGGGTCTGAGACTCACAGCTGCTCTTGTCCCCGTGATGTGGGGTATTGGCTGCCTCTCCTCTCCGATTGTGCCATTTGCTGAGATCGAGGGCATTGCGAGGGTGCTTCCATGCCGCCGCTGCTTGCTAAGGTACTGCTCTGAGCTTTCACGCCTGTGCCCTCTGGAGGTTGGTCTCGGAGGAGGCTGCTGTGTCTTTAAGAGGATGCCAGCGCATGGGGCTCTAGGGCTCTGGGTAAAGCTGCCAATACCCCCCGGTGTGTGCCTGGCCTGCCTCAGCAAACACAATAAATTACCATTTCCCAGGACGCCCGCTCCCCGGCTTCCAGACAGCTGTTGTCTTATTAACATTTACGTTTCATTTTGTATGGCTAATATTGTCTTAGAGAAATTAGGGGGAGCTTATTAGCGTTTGATTTAGTGGCAGAAACCCCGGTGAGCCTGAGGGTTCCCAGGATGGGGGTGGGATTCCCCAAGCCCTCGTGGTGACGGCTGCTGCCTGGGGGGGGGGCATTTGCAGGGACTGAGGCTCCCGGCAGACCCGGGCAGCTTCCCCTGCTGCTGGGGACTGAGATCTGCTGAGAAGGCTGCTGGTGGTGGTGGTGGCGGGCATAGAGCCGCCTGGCCCAGGACATAGAGCGCCCTGGCTCCTTGCTAACCAGAGGCTCCTTGGAGGACTTAGAACAGACCTGCAGACGCCACCAGCTGCCAGGAGGACTGTCCCTTCTCCCTGCGCTACGTCTTCCAGGGCTTAGTCCAGAAAGTGCTGAATTAGGGACAGGACTCTGGATGCTCAGTGGGCTTTGTTCCACTTCCTGTGATTCCAGAGAGCATGAGCAGAAGCCTTCCCAGGCTGCAGTAGCCACGGAGGGACCTCCCGGAGTGTGTGCAGTTTGGGGGAGGGTGTTCTTTAAGAAAGGAAACCCAGGTGTGGTGGTGTGTGCCTGTTAATTCTAGTACTTGGGAGACTGAGGCAGGAGGATTGCAAGTTTGAGCCCAGCCTCGGCAACTTAGCAAGACCCTGTTTCAGTAAAAAAAAACAAAAAACAAAAAAAAAAAAACCAAACAAACACAAAAAGGTCTAGGGGTATAGCTCAGAGGTAGTGTCCTTGGGTTCAGTCTCAATTAAAAAAAAAAAAAAAAGGAAAGAAAGGAAACCTAAAAATAGAAACACTAATTGGTTCCAGAGCCTTGTAAGGGTGTGTGGGCGAGGGCCAGTGTGGCGAGGTCCCATGTGGGCTAGGGGTCAGTGTGGGCCAGAATTCAGTGTGAGCCTGCCTTAGGAGCAGAGTGAATCCCGGGGGCTGCCGGCCTGGCAGACCTCATGTCCCTGGTGCAGGGACTTTGGTCTCCGGTGGCAGGGGTTCTCAGTAGGCGTGGATGCGGGGTTTGCCCTGGGGTCCCTGGCCAGCGGAGGCAGCAACATCAGCTACTGGTGGCGGTGGCCATCGGCGGGGCACCTGTGAGGGCGCCTACTCAGGAATGGCCCGGGGCACGCTCCTTCCTGTCCTGTGGCCTGGGCTGTGCCTGGTCCACCCACTGACCACCTGCCTTGCTGAGCCCAGCAGGACGGGTGGGAAGCGGCCAGGGCGGTGTCAGGCGGGATCTCAGTGCCTGGCCACTTACCCTGACCCTGGGTCCTGACTGGTCACTTCTCATGGAGCCTCCTGGACCCACAGCTACACAGGGGCCCTTCTGATGCGCTGAGGGCCGTGGGTTATGGCGCGGCTCTCCGCAGGGCCGAGGGAGGCTATCAGTAGGCTGGGCTGGCCCAGACGTGCAGCACCTCCCTCCCCAGGCAGCTCTTGCCCTAAGCCCCATCCGCCCCGGCGAGCCGCGTCCCTCCGAGGAGGTCTGTCCCTGTGCTGTGGCCCTGCCGGCTGGCTCGCCCTCTCTCCAGAACTGGCCTGCCGGTTTGCGGCAGCTAGTTACTCAGCCTGGACTAAGGACTCTCCGGGGCCGGTGGGTGAATGCCTTCTCTGGAGGTTGCCCCAGGTGCCTCCCTGGGCCTGTTATTTACTTACCGCGTGGTAATGCAGCGGCGACCTTGGGCGCCCCACATTTACGGCGTTTGGCTGGCTTCCCGCCGCGGCTCAGGCGCCTGTCTGGGAGCATTTGCTGGGCTGTCGTGCGGAGCCGCTGGGGACTTTGCACACAGTTGGCATCAACCTGTCAGGAGCTCCCAGGTGGCCCTGCGTCTCGGGAAGGACACGCGCCTGGTGTGCAGGCCGTCTCGGGTGGCCTGGGATGGCCGGGGGACACTTCCTGGGCGTGTGACCGAGGCTCTGCTGCTGGTGTCCTGCGTGGGTTTGAGCAGTGTGACATTTGTGTACACACGCTGAGGCTGGCTGGCCTTTATTGAGCACCAACTGTGTACTAGGCTCAATTTACAGACCTTCGCTCTATGCTAGCCCGGGAGGTCGGTCTCCCAGACGGAACCCAGGGCAGCAGGTGACCGGCCCAAGGGAGCTGCCCTGGGGCCAGCATGGGGCAGCTTCCTCTGCTCTGGCAGTGGGGAGGGCGAGCGAGCACTGAAGGGTGGCCACCCTCTGTGTGGGGCCCCTTTGTGCAAAAGGCTCCTCGGGAGGGTAGCGAGGGTTTCTTTCGTACCCCGGGGGGGGCTGACGGTGGTAATTCCATGTTCACTCTCCTCTGCTTATTCCCAAGCCCGGCACCCGGGAAACAGATTATCTGCGCCAAGCCTGATGAATTGGACACAGGGCGGAGCTGAAAGAGAAGTCCTGTGGTTATTACTGGACACAAAGCCTGCGGCCGGCGGCGTGTGCCATGTGGACAGCCTCGCTGAGACCCCAGGTCACAGAGCAATCGGGCCTTTTGAGAGGCCCCCCTGCATGGCAGGCAGGGACCCCCTTAGCACAGCCGTGGGGGAGGGGCCACAGTCAGCTGAGGGAGAAGAGCTGGTCAATGGGGCGCCATCGATTTGCATCGCCGTGATTTGATTAAGAGCAGCATGGAGACGGGCACGGGAGGGGCTGCAGCGGCTCAGGGGGTCTTTTATGTTTGGGAGGCAGGAGGGGCCGCGGGCTTTGTCAGAGCGGTGAGTATTGATCCGTATTAGCAATGATAATGAGTCAATTCCACAGGGCGGGGAAGCCGGGCTGTCTGTTGCGGTTGGTGGAGGCGCGGCCTCTAGTGGCCCCCTGCTCCTCCTTCCTGGCCTGTGGCTTCCAGGCGGTGCCTGCGTCCATCTGAGGTCCTGGGCAGCACAGGATGGATCCCGGGCCTGGAGCAGCCATTTGAGCCCCCAGGGCTTCTCTGCGTCCGTGTGCCTGGATCTCCTCTTACCTTCCAGCACCCCACAAGCTGGGTCAGGTGGCACTTGGTAAATGCCAGAAGAGATAGTGGCTCGTGCATCCGCTTGGCTCCTGGCGTGATGTGGCTCCCGGCCTGCGGCTGCCCGGCGCAGCCGTGAGCTCGGCAGTCCAGGAGCCTGTCTGGGCCCCGCTGCTCTCATCTGCCAAGCAGGACCTGCTCCGGCTGGCTGAGGGAACTTGGGAGCAGACACGAGGGCTTTGCACATTAGTCCAGAGCCCGGCTGGAGGCCCGGCCTGCTTCAGACTGACTGGAACCCCAAGCCCGGCTCCAGATCTGGGCCCACGCTGCTGAATATTTAATGTCAAGGGGACTAATTATTCATCCATGTGAAAGGAAATGACGTTTGGCTTTCTGAATTGTGAAAATCAAACAGGCAGCTGCATGGGAAGGACCAGGACCCAGCTGAAGGCCAAAAAAAGGTGTGATCACTGTCAGCATCACTGTAACCAATGACACATCACCACCACGGGCAGTCCTCATGTGGTCAGTGCTGCATTCACCAACATCACCACTGTCCTCAGCCTCAGCCCCAGGCTCTGCCCCATCGTCTCCATCTCTGCCAACATCCTCGGCAAGAGCCTCACTGCCGTGCTCACCATCATTCTCCCCACACCCTCCCTGCTGTGCTCAGCAGCGCCCTTGACATCCGCAGCCCCGTCCTCAGAACCACCCAGCACTGTCTCAGCACCACCCTCAGCACCGTCCTACCAGCTTCACTCTCATTCTTGTCACTGTCACCACCACCGCCATCTTAGTTATCATCATCATCATCTTCGTTCTTACTGCCTGTGTTATCATCACTATCACCACCATCACCATTATCGTCATCATCTGTGTTATCATCTTCATCATCATCTTCATCACCATCATTATCATCACCATTATCGTCATCATCTGTGTTATCATCTTCATCATCTTCATCACCATCATTATCATCATAGTTATCGTCATCATCTGTGTTATCATCTTCATCACCATCATCACCATCACCATTGTCGTCATCATCTGTGTTATCATCTTCATCATCTTCATCACCATCACCACCATCACCATTGTCGTCATCATCTGTGTTATCATCTTCATCACCATCACCACCATCACCATTGTCGTCATCATCTGTGTTATCATTTTCATCATCTTCATCACCATCACCATTATCGTCATCATCTGTTATCATCTTCATCACCATCACCACCATCACCATTGTCGTCATCATCTGTGTTATCACCATCACCACCATCACCACCATCACCACCATCGTTATCATCAGTTATCGTCATCATCTTTGTTCTTATTGTCCATGTTATCTTCATCATCATCGTCATCACCATCACTGTCATCACCACCATGAAGTTATCCTCCTCCTCATCTTCGTTCTTATTGTCCGTGTTATCATCATCATTGTCACCATCTTGGTAAATACTGTGGATTTCCCCCCCTTGACTACCTTTCTTAAGAGGAGGGGCCCACCGTGCCACGCAGGGACACAGGGAAGCACCCGGGCCAGACAGGAGGAGAAGCGACGGGAAACCAGCAGTGATTTAAAATAATTAGATATTATATCTTTCAGTTATAAAAGCACCATTTTGTTCTTATAGTTCTGCCATTCTATGGAGATTTTATAACTAATCATTTTATTTTTTATGTAAACCCTAGATATGCTTATAATAGTTGACTCAAAGTAATTTTTCCACTTTCTTTGTTTGCCTAGTAATTTTTTTTTCAGTACTAGGGATAGAACCCAGGGGCATTCCACCTCTGAGTTAAACCCCCAGCCCCATTCTTTATTCTTTATTTGGAAACAGGGTCTCAGTGAGTTGCAAAGGACCTCACTAAGTAGCTGAGGCTGTCTGCGGACCGCGATCCTCCGGTCTCAGCCTCCCGAATGCTGCGATTACTAGCGTGCACCACTACGCCTGGCTAGTAATTTTTTTATAGTAAACTAGACATTGTAAACGATACTTTGTGGAAACTCTGGATTTGGTTGTCTTCCTTTGAAAAGTGTTGTTTTCTGTCTTGGCCCACTGTTCAGTAGCTGGCCGCTCACCTTGAGCATATGTATTCTTGGCTTTATTATTTGTTAAAATGGGTCTTGGACTTGGGCGTGTAGTTCAGAAGTAGAGTGCTTGCCTAGTGGGCAGGAGGTCCTGGGTTCAGTTCTCAGCAACACACATGCGTGCACACACACACACACACACACACACACGTTCTGGAGGCCTGCAGTGTTTCTCAGCCTCTTTCTTGGTAACACAGTTTCAGTGTGTCTCCACATGGACTTGTGAAGACCTCTGGCTTCATCCTTCGGAGTGACTGTGGCCTTCCTGGTGTCAGCTGTCTGCTCAGGCTGCCAACCCCTCTGCTTGCCCTGACCCCTGCCAGCCTTGCTCCGCCCAGGATCTCCCTCTGCCTTAGCTCTGGAGAAGGGCATTCCGTCTTGCCTTCTGCATGCGCAGCCCATCTTGGGCCAAGGACTCAGGGACGGGGACCCCGCCCTTATCCTTCTCTCTGAAGTCCTGCTCTGAGCGTTCTGGCCACCTCCCAGCCCCGAGCCGTGCCTCAGCTTGGAGGGCTGCCACACTCTGGCAACCCTTGGCTGTCACCAGGGCAGGGCAGGCCAGGCCAGGTGTGCTGGAGAGGAAGAGGGAAAAGGCCGGGTCTACGAAGTGTAGGTCCTAGGGAGGAAGGTCAGCTGCTGTGACTCAAGGGCCAGAGTGAGAAAGGGGACGTGTGGTGGGAGGAGATGCGGGAAAGCCCGGGCCAGGTGGGGGGGGGGCTGCCGGCAGGGTCCAGGCTGTAGCCAAGGGAGAGCGCCATGGTCACCGGAGAGGACGGGCCACTGTACAGGTGCTCAGAGGCGGTGAGTGTTGGTCAGCTAGGGCTGCTGCAGCAAAAGAGAAACGGATTTCCTCACATGGGCTAGAAGTTCAAGGTTAGAGTGCTGCCAGGATTGGACCTCGATCCTTGACTTACGGATGCCATCTTCTCCCTGTGCCCGTGCACGGTGGTCCCATGTGTGTGGCCCCAGCCAGACCTCCTCTTCCTATGGGACACCAGTCGCATTGGACAGGGTCCACCTGATGCCCCTATTTTAACTTAACCCTCTATTTAAAGACTCTTTCTCCCAATGCAGTCCCATCTGAGGCCCTGAGGGTTAGGAATTTAGCATATGTATTTTTGGAGACACAATTTACTCTGTAACCATGAGAGACCCAGGTGCTAAAGCCACCAGCAAGTGCCGGGTGGCGGGCCCTGTGTGTAAGCAGATACGCTTTTATTAGCCATGAACTCCTGGGGAGCTGGAGTGTTCAAGGGACATGGGGGAGCCATGGTTTGGCAGCAGCAATGGGGGGAGATGCCTTGAGAGCCTGGGTGGGGCAGCAGGGCATGCCAGGGGAGGTGAGCTCTCGGAGAACCAGCTGGAGCGGGGAGGGAGGGGCCAGGAGCTGCGTGCCCGGCACGGGTGGGACTGGCGTCTGCGTGGGCCCCACACTGGGTGTATACTGGCCGACCCTCCGTGGGACACCCCCTTAGGTGAGCTCCGCCACCCCACGGGCCCCGCGCCCTGGACGTGTCAGGTGCTCCTGGGAGAAGGGCAGGCTTTCTGGGCTGGCCGACCACTCGCTGTGCGGTCTTGGAGGTCGTGTCCTGGTGGCCTCAGTCTTGTTACCGGAACCGTGGGAGCGAGTGTCCCTTCCCTTCCCGCCCACCTGGACGGGGTGGGCCCCAGGGGACCCCACAAGAAATTTTGTGAAGACTAAAGCCACAGGTTCAAGGCCATGAGCTGGGAAGGACAGAGCGCTCGGTGGGAAGGCCCAGGGTCAGGCAACCAGCGCATTTCGGGCTGGCCAGTCCGGGTGTCTTGTGACTCTGCGTCAGTCCTTCCTACTGTGCCACGTGCAGCAAGGGGAGGCTGCCAGGGAGGGGCCGTGTGTAGGGGCGGGTGGCTCTGAGCTGGTCCTGGGGCTCTGGGCGTGGGCAGGGTGGGGGCCCAGGGGCCCAGAGGGGGAGGTGGGTCCAGGCCTGAGGGTGGGAGGTGTGTGTGGGTGTGGTGGCACCATCGTGGCTCTCAGCATGGCAGGAAGGGCAGAAGGAGGCGCCCGAGCTGGCGGGGCAGGCTAGGCCAGGAGATGCGCTCTCCACAAGATTGCAGAGAAAAGAACTCCGGGCTCCAGGCGGCACCATCAGCTCCCTGTCAGGCGAAGAAAATGCTCCTCAACGTTCAGATTAATTATTGATCAGCACAGCACGGGCCTGATTGCTGCTTGTTGGCCAATGGGCTCCCGCTGCGGGAGCTGAGGAGCGGCGGGACCCCTGGGGTAACCGCACAGCCCATTGGTCACCAAGGCTCTGTGCGTGCATGCCGGGAGGGAGGCCAGACAAGAGGGGTTGACGGGTGCATTTATCTCTGCATGGGGATGGGGGGCAGAGCTGCAGAGAGCTCAGTGCCACGGGGCCCTGGGGTGCCCAGAGCCAAGTCACCTGGGTGATGGATCAGGTCAAAAATGCCCAGAGGTACCCTGCTGAGAGCGGGGTGGGGCTGGCAGCCCTCAGGGTGACTGTGTGTGATTCGCACCTCGAGTTAAGAATAAAACAAAATTGAATCCTTTCCCGAATATGCGAAAGCTAAGGAAAGACGGGTCATAGGAGGAGCTCTAGATGAAAAAGGAAATCCTATAGAGGAGAAAACAAGACAACCTAACTGAGGGGAGGGGAGTGGGGAGAAGGAAAATCTCTAAAACGTGCAACATACTTAAACATACCGAAGTCAACCACTAGGCCAAGCATGGGAAGGAGGGACGGGGAGGGTGAGGAGGGGCTGGGTAGGGCTAACTGGGCGACTGCACATGTGTGTCCACACATGTTTTTATCCCATTATGATGATGACTACAATACACCAATAAGAAAATTAAAAAAAGAATAAAACAAATAACAGAGCCGGGCGTGGGGGCGCACTTGTAACCCCAGCATCCGGGAGGCTGAGACAGGAGGGTCGCGGTTCCAGGACAGCCTCGGCTATTTAGTGAGTCCCTCTGCAACTCAGTGAGACTGTTTCAATATAAAGAATACAAAATAGGGCTGGGGGGGGGCGGTAGCTCAGAGGTAGAATGCCCCGGGGTTCCATCCCCGGACCTGCAAAAAGTCCATTCTTTCCCCTTATTGTCAGTGCTCAATTCGTTGTTTGAAAAGCAACGCACCTGTGGGAAGGCACACACACCACACCTGTGCAAGACGGCCAGGACAGGAGCCGCTGCCTGCCCCCAGCAGGGGTGCCGGCGGCAGCCCCCAGGCCGCTTCCCCCAGGCGTCTGCTCTCTATGGAGTTGAACTCAGGTTAACAGCAGGTTTTGTATCACTAAAAGAGGATGAATAGACTCGGAGTCCCTTCTGGGTAGACACAAAGAGGAGCAGCAACAGACAAAAGGAAGGAGAGGACACAAATTAAAATTAAATTTCCACCGGGCGTGGTAGCGGGGTGGCGGGCGTGGTGGCACGCTTGTAATCCCCGCTCTTGGGAGGCGGAGACAGGAGGATCGCGCAGGTTCAAAGCCAGCCACGCTGGTTTAAGAGACCCTGTTTCCAAATAAAACATAAAATAGGTCTGGGAGTGTAGCCCAGAGGTAGAAGGGCTTCCGGGAACCCCAGCACCACCAAATAATAATAATAATAATAATAATAATAATACTGATGAAATAAATAAATAAAATTATATTTCTACATTGACAAATAAGCAAAAAATATTATCCAAAAGCATCAATGAATATTGAGTATCTGGCAATGTATTTAACAAAGTTATACAACTTCAATAACAAAAAACCCCTGAAGACTGTATTGAGAGAAATTAAAGGATACCTGATAACTACAGGTGAATCATGGCCACGTGTTAGAAGATAAGAGAGAATAAAGAAGCCAGCTCCTCCCAACACATGCACTTGGTCCTCGATTTTGGTGAATTTCCAGTTTGGAGCATTTTACTTGGTTCCCTTGAATCTTCTCCACCATGTCTCCTTGTTCTCAGTCTAGTGTAGATATTTGTGTTCCATTCTTTCGTGTCAAGCTTCCAGTCTTCAGTGTCTGTCTCTACTGTCTTTTGTCTGTTTGCTCTCATCAGGAGATTCTGTTTGAGTGTGTGCGTGGTATTTGTGCACCAGGCACCATATTTAAACAAGTACTTGTAACCAGTGTGGCGGTGCACACCTGTAATCCTAGGACTTGGGAGGCCGAGACAGGAGGACCACAGATTCGAGGACAGCCTCAGCAAGTAGTAAGACTCTCATCAACCTAGAGACCCTGTTTCAAAATAAAAATAATGTAGGGCTGGGGGTATAGCTTGGGGTAGAATACCCCTGGGTTCACACATACACACATACACGCACATACCACAGAAGGACTTGTGAGAATAATTAGAGCCCTAGGATTAGACTATCTTTTTTAAGATAATCTTTTTCTGGGTGCCCGGCAGCTTTTCTAGACACCACCCGTCTAGAACTATCATAGGAGAAGCCGGGCTGTACAGTGTCCTGGGCCAGGCCAGGCGGGGTCACCAGCACGAGTCCGCACAGGCCTGGCCTAGCCTCAGCTCACCTTGGCCTTTGGGGTGGCAGTAGGCGCTGTCAGAGTCCTGCCTCCTCCCAGCTCTGGCTCTGGCTTGCTCCCCCTCGGTGCTGTGCTGGCAAATACTTACAACAGGCTCTCCAGGGAGAAAAAGAAAAAAGCCCCCTGAACATGAATTCCGCCTGTTCCCATGGGAACGCTCCATCAACATCTGACCTCCGGGTACGGTCACCAGCGCGTCGCCGACCTCGGAGCTGGGACGAGATGCAAGCGTGGGCTCCGAGCAGGCCGCAGCCGCGCCAGCCTGCCTCCCCCGCAGGCACCGTCAGGGACGGCCTTGTTCTTCTGTGGGGCTCCGTGGCGGCTTCAGCTCACCTGCTGGGCTCTTTGGCTTCTGAACTTACTGGTGGGTCTTGTGATTGTCTCGGTACTGAGGATTAAACCCAAGGGCGTTGCCGGGCGTGGTAGTGCACGCTTGTAATCCCCGTGTTTAGAAGGCGAGACAGGAGGATCGTGCTGGTTCGGAGCCAGCCTACTGGCTTAAGAGACCCTGTTTCCACATAAAAAAAAAAAAAAGTAAAAAATAGGTCTGGGAGTGTAGCCTGTGGGAGTGTATCCCAGAGGTAGAAGGGCTTCCAGGAACCCCAGTACCGCACACAAAAAAATAATAAAAATAAATAAATAAACCCAAGGGCGTTCTACCTCTAAGCTATACCCCAACCCCATTTTATTTTTTATTTTGAAAAAGGGTCTTACTGAGTTACTGAGTCTGGCCTTGAACCTGTGATCCTCCTGTTTCTGTTCAGTTTACTCATTTACACTTTAAAGCAGATTACGGAAACCAATATCCAGCTGTCATAGTGGTCAAGAGTAGAAGGGTGAGTCCTGGTCACCTACACTGCCACCTCTGGCCACAGATGTCCCCGATTTTCTGTTGTGCTATTGAAGTTGTCACTGTGGGAGGTGAGAAGAGAGAAAGCAACTGTCCTCCAAGAGGGCTGCTGTCCGACGGGAGCCCCGCCGACATCTTCTCCTTCATTATTGAAGGCAAATGGAACCAGCCCTGGGCCAGAGCGCTGCTGGCCCGAGACACCTGCTGGTATCGCTGGCTTGTGGCCTCGGCCAAGCTGCCCAGCATCTTTGAACCTGTGCCCAGCTGCTAAAGGAGGGGAGCCTGCTCTCCCCAAGCCGCGGAGGTGAGCGGAGTCGGCGTCAGTGCAGCCGCGAGCTCCTCCCCACTGCGCAGATGCAGATGTACCCGTCGTAAACGGCGGCCCCACAGCCCTGGATTCCGGGGATCAGCCCAGCTGTCGGCCTCTTTGGAATCTGGGTTTATGGGGAGCCCGGGCCTCATAAATGTCAGGGAATGCATTCTCGGCAGCCCAGGAATCGGAAAATGTGTCTCCGAGGGAAGCATTCCTTCCCCGGTGCACAGCTGCTGGGCTTGGGTTTTTATCCTTGAGCCGTAATTAGTCCTCTCCCCGACCCTGAATTCCTGCTCAGGCCAGAAATATGCGGTGGCCCCCAGCACTGTGCTGAGGCGGCTGCCGCTCTGCCGTGCTGCGGCAGGTGGGGAGGCACGCGCGGACCCTGTGGCGCCTGGCAGCAGCAGACACTGGGGGCTCGGGGGCCTGTGGCTGTGAAGTCCTCTCTGTGCTGAGATGGAGCCCGTCGCCCTCTCTGAGACGGAGTGAAGAGCCGCCTGCCGGTGTGGGAGGGGAGCAGGCCACCGTGTGGGGAGGTCGGGTCAGGGGTCCTTGGAGGTCCTGTCCCTGCCCATAGGTCCTGGTGCCTGCTGGGTTATAGAGATGTCACATGAGGCAGACAGGTCTCAGCAGGAAGCTGAGGCTGGTGGGGACACAGGGACATTCACGAGGGACCCCAGCCTGGCCCCAGGCAGGCAGGGGCTCTGCCCTGGTGGCCTGTCCACTGTGCTCTGAAGCGCAGGTGACCCAACCCTAGAGCAGGTCCCAGAACCACCGTCTTTGGGTTTCATGCTCCCCAGGCTGCAGGGGAGCCAGAGCTGTCCTGGCCCAGGGGCCCAGACTTTGACCAGGTTGAGAGGTGACCCTGAGCATGGGCTCATGGGGGCTCAGAGGTGGCCGGGCTGTGCAGGAGACAGAGAACGTGGAGAAGTATGCATTTTTGTTGCTTCCTTGGGATGCCCAGGCACAGGGCCCCGAGGTGAAGGCTGTCTGGCTCCTGGCTCCCTGCCCAGTGTGTGTGGGCAGGACGGAAGAAGATGGCCCTGGAGGCCAAGGGCCACTGAGAGGGCCAGAGAGCAATGTCTGTGGCCATCTTGGGTGCCCAGAGCACTGAGGGAGGGGTGCTCACTGGTGAGCTGAGCCCCGTAGTGGTCTGGGGGAGGAAATGGCAATCAGGAGTGGGGGCAGAGAGGGCGTCTCGGAGGGCCGTCCCAGCTCCGTGTGGCCACATCAGGCCTTGTGGGATGGGAGGGGACAGTGGCTCCGGTCTGGCCAGTGGACCAGCTGACAGGGGCTTCTGGGAGTTTGCTGGCCTATCTCGGCCCTCCTGGGGAGCCTGCCTGGCTGCCCGGGGCCAGGCTCTCCCGGCTTCAGCACGAGGAGTTTTTGTGCCATCCTGTGCGCCAGCCCAGCCCCCCAAGGAGGAGAGTGAATCACAGCAGCCTGATTTGCACGTAATCTGTTCTTTTGTGGAACTGCCGCGGCTCTTAAAAGCCCTGGTAAAAGCCTTCCAGGGAAAGTGACAGCTCGGGGATCGATGGCCTCTTCCCTTCTCAGGACTGCACGGCTGGAGCCTGGTGCCGCGCTGGGCACGTGGATGTCACTGAAGGCTGCTGATCAGACGGACGCTAGATGCAAATGCTTGGCCAAAGGCCTGAGGCGGCCGAGGGAGCAGCCTGCTGAGTGGGCAGGCCGGGGCTGGACAGCACCGTGGGCTCCTTCTGAGGGCCCCAGAGCCGCCGTGGGCAGGGGAGGAGCAGGTGGGGGCTTCGGTGCCCCAGCTCCCAGCTGAGGACGGGCTGCTGGCTGGGATCCTTGGGGACCCCCGTGGAGCGAGCAGGACCAGGGCAGCTCACAGGTGCAGGCACAGTGAGCAGGCAGGAAAGCTCCCGGAAGCAGACGGGCTCCTGGGAGTTGTCCAGATTCCGATCCTTGGGGGTGCCAGCCAAGGAGCCTCCATCCCCTCCTGGTTGGCGAGGGCACTCTGAGAAGCCAGGAGGTGCCTGCTCCTGGGGGTGGGTGGCCAGGGAGGGCCGTTCCCTTCTGGGGGCAGGTGTGGGCCCTGCTCCAGGAACCTGGGCGTCTGCCTCACAGGGGCCCTGTGGCCAGCAGAAGCTGTGTCCCTGTTAGCTCCGGCCACCAAGCAAAGGGCCCCAGTTTGTGCACAGGCACAGATTTATTTTTCATGGCTTGGGGGGCCTGATGTCTGAGCTCAAGGCGTAGGCAGGAGTCCTGTCTCCCTGTGCTCTCCCAGGCCTATCCCTTGGTGCCTGTGCTAAATACTGATTGTCTCTTGCTTTTTTCCCTTTGGTACTGGCCATTGAACCCCAGGGTGTTCTATCTCCACGCTACACCCCCAATTCCCTTTTTTAAAAAATTGAAACAAGGTCTTGCTAAGTTGCTGAGGCTGGCTTCAAAACTTTGGTGTTCCTGGCTCAGCCCCCAAGCAGTGGGATAGTATACAGCAGAGTGCGCCGCTATGCCTGGCTGGTCCCCTTATATTAGGACAGCAGTCAGGCCGGGCTAGGCCACGGGGCCCCTCTTAGCTTTCTCACCTCTCTAAAGGTCCTGCTGCGTGCCCAGGCGCGCTCTGAGGGGTGGCCGAGGGCTCCGCGGGCATGTCCCCACAGCATGATTCTTTCCGTGGTGGGTGGGGGCTCAGGCATCTTCCTATGGATGGGTGAGGCCTAAATGTGCCCGGAGTGTCTGTGGGGCCAGGGCCTGAGCTGACCTGGACCCAGGGATTCCTACCCCAACCTCGGCCTCGAGGCCTAGAGCGTTCTGCGCTCCCTGCGTCCACCGCCCCAGGCCCAGTCCCCCACTCTCCTCCTCGTGACGGGCTCATTGCCAGGTGTCATTGCCACCTTGGTGTCCACGTCCCCTCAAGGGGCCCCACATCCCTCCTCCCCATCATCTGTGTGGTCCCCAGGCCCACCACCCCATGAGAGGGGCCTCTGCTGAGTGCGTCGCTGCACATGGTGGTCAGTCGGAGGGCAGGCACTGGGCCCGCACGGCCAGCTCCAGAGCTTCCGGCAGGGTCCCACCCTCTGCCGAGAAGGCTGGACTCAGCTGCCCAGCCCAGCCTCCCCAGTGGATAAGAATAAATGGCAGAAGTGATTAGTGACTAAATCGCCTTTCGGTTACTCACCAGATGATCGGCAGGTGAGATCGGGACTTGAGTTCCGCATGGCAAATTAAATATACATGAAAGTGGATTTTGAGGTTTAATTTTGAAGCAGAAATGAATCAGCCGTTCACTCAAGTGTTGTTTCGAGGACTCTGCGCCTGGTGGCCTCCTCCCGGAGAGGCCGATGAGGTGTGGGTGCGGCTGCAGGCAGCCTCCCTCCTCTCTGGGGCTCACCCTCTGTGTCAGGGGAGCTGAGCGGGGTCCAGGGCGCCGGCTCTCTGTGTTAGCCGTCTTTTTACCACAGTTACTAGAATACCTGAGGAAAGATTTATCCTGGCTCCGGGTTTCAGAGGTGCCCGTCCACGGCCAGCTCCGTGCTCAGGGCCTGGGGTGCAGCGGAGGGCGAGCAGCTCCGCTCATGGCAGTTTGCGGGAGGGGGGGAGTGCCTGAGACAAGACCAAGGTCACGTCCCCAATGGCCAACTCCTCACCATGTCTCAGGTCATTAATCCATCAAATGATCCATCCACTGAGCTCAGAGCCCTCAGGATCCAGTCGCTTCCCCAGAGCCCAACCTCTGGACGCTGCGGCCCGGGGCCCGGCCTCCAGCGCCCGGGCCTGGGGGACGTCCAGAGCTATACCCTGACGCATGCTGTGGCCACAGGGATGCCTGTGCCTGCCGACAGAGGGGGTCCGCTCCCACACAGGAGCCCCCCACAGGCTGCTTTGGAGGGTGATGGGGGGTGGGGGTGTCTGGGCCCGTGAGCTGGGAGACGCCTTCTTGCTGTGTCTCCCTGACAGAGGCCCTGGGGCCAACCGTCTCCGGGGACCCTGGCCACAATCCCACTGGGAGAGCCGTTGCCTGTACTCTTCAAAGGGGAAGCCGAGGGTCCGAGGTGGGCAGGGACCTGCGCCTGGATGATCAGCAGGACGGGGTGGGAGGGCCGTGTGCCTGGCCCTAACGTCCACCTTCTGCTCATGCTCCAATCACTTGGCTTCCCCCAGGAAGTGGGGGCCTCGTGGGTGTGGGGGTCACTTGGGCAGGGCTCCCCCGGTGGAGCCAGGGTGCTGTTGGGCGAGGAAGGCCAGGTAAGGCAGGGGTGGGGTAGGCACGGGGCTGTGTGAGGCAGAGGCAGCTGCAGCCAGTGGGGATCGCCGGGACTGGGGGGGGGTCTGTGGGTGACGGTGAGGGCTGGCTATGGGGTAGTGGGGTGGGGGCCGGGCGCTGGGTTCTGTGCAGTCCTACAGTGGCCTCCTGGACAGGGATGGCCGGGTGTGTGGGGCCCGTCCTGCCTCCTGGTGGGCAGCTCAGGTGTCTGCTCACCAGACTGTTCTTTACCTTGCACTCACCAGTGCCTGCTGAGCCTCCGTGAGACGCGTCTGTTCCCGAACGGAGCTTGGTGACCAAGGAAGTCCCCGGACTCCACCTCTGCCCCCAGACAGCTGCCCTGGGGCCCTGCGGGGCTTTGGCTGCAGACACGTGTGCGGGGCTGGGGAGGCGTCGGGGTCTCTCTGCCCACCCTTTTTACCACGTGCCCAGCTGCTGTCCATCCCGTGGCTGGCGGCTCCTTTCTGTTCTCTTCCAATTAATGCCCATTAGCCCCCCAGACACCTCAGAGCGGAGCCAATTATCACACCCGGCGGCAGGCCTGTCCCCGAGGCCAGCGCGGCTCTCAGTTTGCAGGCGACGCTCCGGCTGGCCCGCCGACCCATCAGAACTGTGTCCAGTGAGACCCGGTGTGGGGCTGCTGAGGCTGCCAGCGTGCCTCCGTGCGGGGTGCGCCTCCCCCCCGGGGTGCGCCTCCCCCGGGGTGCGCCTCCGCTTCCCTCTAAACCTCGATGCTGATGACGTTCTGCTTGGTGGCATGGGGGTGGCCTTAGGCCCTCAGGATTCCAGCTCTGGGGATAGTGCCCAGAGACAGAGGGATTTTTTTTCCTTTGTACTGAGGATCAAACCCAGGGGCATTCTACCAATGATTTATACCCCCAGCCCATCTTTTATTTCAAGACAGGATGTGCTAACTTGTTGAGGCTGCCTTCGAACTTGAGATCCTCCAGCCTCAGCCTCCCGCGTCGCTGAGATTATAGGTATACACCACTGCGCCTGGCCAGAAGGCCCTTTGAGAACAAATCCTGGGCCCATGGCAGCCTTGGGGCTCTCCCAGTCTGTGCTGTTGGCCGCACAGATCCCTGGCCCGCAACCCATGAGAGCTGCCGCTGCCACCTTCTGGCAACGCCCACACTGCAGCCGCAGAGTAGGGCAGGAGAGGCCTGGCACGAGCGGGCCCCGAGACCAAGCCCCCCCGCCCCCGCCACTGCACAGCAGGGCCAACGCAGGTCAGAGGTGGGCCGTGGGCACAGGGCCTCCAGGTGGAACCTTCCCATGTGCTGCCTCCTCGCCCCCGCTAGAAGAGGGGGCTTGCAGCTCACCTGCTGTCGACGGGGTGCTCAGACCCCAGCTCTACCCCTCAACAGCCAGAGGAGCTTGGCAAGAGAGAAAACGCCCTGGGCTGGGTGTCGCTCAGTGGGGAGTGCTTGCCCCGCACGTGTGAGGCCCTGGGTCCTCATGGGAAAAGAGGACCCACTATCCTCACGCCTTGGAGTTTTTGTTCTAAAATTGAACACACATGAATAAGAGGGTTGCGCCAGTCCGCAGCCCCGAGGCAGCTTCTTCCCTACCCTCATGGCCTTCCTGGGAGGCCGCCCTGTCCCCTGAGCCGCCTCCTGGGCGCTTCCCCTGCTCTGCCAGGCCCTCTGCAGGGGCACTCCCAGCCGGTCCCCTTTGCGCGTGGCACCTGGCCTCTGGCTGCGGCGGGCAGCCTCGGGTGGGTGTCCCAAGCTCCTGGCATGCAGTGTTGGGGGAGGAGAGAAACCCGTCCTCAGAGGCCGAGTCTGATGGAGATGAAGGGCAGCTGTCATGTCCCAGTGCTTGGGAGGCTGAGAAGGGAAGATGGGTTTGCAGCCAGCCTCAGTGAGACTGTTTCAATATATATAAATAATAGGGCTGGAGGTGGAGCTCAGAGGTAGAACGGCCTGGGTCCCATCCCCAGTACGATACACACACGGATGTACCTCTATGTGTCAGTCTGCCTGTCTATCTGTCTAATCGCGAGGCCGCAGAAGGCAATGAACAGGGGTACCCAGCGGATGCCAGCTGCCGGGGCGCGGGCCCTGGGGAGTGGGCCCTGGGGAGTGGGGTTGAATGGGGAGGCAGGCGGCAGCAGAGGTCTGCGGGGACACGGACAGGTGTCTGGCGTCTCATGAGCCCTCTGTGCAGGGCTGTGCATGTGAGTGTGCGTGTGAGAATGTGGGAGCCCGCGGGGCCAGACGCGGCTTCCAGGGGTACTATGGGGCGTGCAGGCCGGTGGGCCCAGCAAGGGCTCTGAGGTCCTCTGTGTGCGGGGTCATGGAGCCCAGGTGGTGGCAATTTCAGACTCCATCCCGGCAGCCCCCGGGGACCCGGGGAGCGTGTGCGCACGGGCGGGGGGTGGGGACAGCCTGGTGGTGTGTGTGCCTGCACATCCCACAGCCCGCTTAGTGGACCAAGCCCCAGGGAGCCCGGAGCAGCCCCTCTGAAGGGCCTGGCAGGGACGCTGTTTCTTGCCACAAAAGCACTTGATGCTAGCTTTGCTGCTCAGGAACAGGAGTGTGTGTGTGTGTGTGTGTGCGTGTGTGTGCGTGCGTGCGTGTGTGCGTGTGTATGTGAGTGTGTGTGCGTGCGTGTGTGCGTGTGCGCGTGCGTGTGTGTGCGTGCGTGCGCGTGTGTGTGCGTGTGTCGTCTGTGTGTGTGCGTGCGTGCGTGTGTGTGCGTGTGTGTGCGCACGCACACGTGTGTGCGTGTGTGTGCGTGTGTGTGCGCTTCCGTGCACGTGTGTGCCAGGTACGCGCCCACCTGTCTGTATCTCATCTGTGTGTGGTCTCTGAGTGTAATAAGTATGTGCTTGTGTAAGTCAGTATGTGTGCGTGTGTCATCTGTGTGTGAGTGTGCGGTGGAGGGGCACTCTGTCTGTGCTGCTGTGGGTGGGTGGGAGGGGCAGAGCTGGGGCCAGGCGGGAAACTGAGTCAGGGAGGCAAGTGAAGGTATCAGGAATGCGCAGGGCTGAGCGGAGTGGGTGAAGGGTCTGGGCGACCCTGGCCGTGCCCCGTGTCCCGTGCCCCGTGCCCGCCCAGAAACACGCCCTCGTTCACACCTCTGAAGGCCACGCAGGCCTGGGGATTCAAGAAGCCCTCTTCCCATCATGGGCATCCCAACCTTGGCGACTACTGACTTCACCCTCTGGCAGCAGCACGGCAGAAACCCCAGGCCAGGCACGGCCAGAGAATGCCCGGCTCACGGACCGGAGCCTCCAGCCCCTTCCTTCCTTCCTTCCTTCCTTCCCTCCTTCCTTCCTTCCTTCCTTCCTTCCTTCCTTCCTTCCTTCCTTCCTTCCTTCTTTCTTCCTTTCCTTTCTTTTCCTTTCCTTTCCTTTCCTTTCCTTTCTGTACTGGGGATGGAACTCAGGGACATTCTACCTCCAAGCTATACCCCCAGCCCTATTTTTTTTTTTTTGGTGGTTCTGGGGTTCCTGGAAACCCTTCTACCTCGGGCTACACTCCCAAACCTATTTTTATACTTTTTAATTTGGAAACAGGGTCTCTTAAGCTTCGAACCTGCGCGATCCTCCTGTCTCCGCCTCCCAAGCACGGGGATTACAAGTGTGCGCCACCAAGCCTGGCTCCCAGCCTTATTTTTATTTTTCTTTGTTTTGAAACAGGGTCTCAGTGAGTTGCAAAGGGCCTCACTAAGTAGCTGAGACTGTTCATGAGAACCACGATCCTCCTGTCTCAGGCTCCCAAATGCTGGGATTACAAGCGTGTGCCCCATGCCCAGTCGGCCTTTCTTTCTTATTGAAGAAAAATACGCATACGGTTACCATTTTAACTGTTGTAAGTGTGTGCCCCAGTGGCACTAACTGTGTTCACTGCACTGTGTGACCACCGCCAGCGCCCACACCCAAACTCTCCCATCGTCCCCGCCAGCTCTGCTCCTTGTCAGCACACCCGGCCGCCCGCCCGCCCTCCTCCATTCTGCTGTCTCTATGTCTCTAAGGCCTCATGGGAGTGGGACTGTGCGCTATTTCTACTTCTGTGTCACACTTACTAGGACAAAACTCTCAGTTTCCACCTGTGGGTAGAACGTGTGAAATCACTCAGTGGCCCCGCCGCATGGACAGGCCGCCCTCCGCTGAGCTGCCCGTCTGTGCGCACTCCCCTGGCTCCTTCCTTCCGCTGCTGTCAACACAGCTAGGACCAGTGGTGGAGTAAGGCTTCTGTAAGCTGGATGTGGTGGCGCAAGTTTGTAATCCCAGTACTTGGGAGGCTGAGACAGGAGGATCGCAGATTTGAGACCAGTCTCAGCTACTTAGCAAGACTGTCTCAAAAAAAAAATAAAAGGGCTGGAGATGTAGCTTGGAAATTGAATGTCCCTGGGTTCAACCCCCAGTGCCCTGCCCCCCCCAGAAAGCCTTCTTTAAGACCGCTTTTAGGAGTAGAACTGCTGGGTCATACGTTAATTTGATATTTAATTTTTCTGGGAACTACCGAACTCTTTTCCACAGTGGCTGCACCGTTGTAACTTCCTACCGGTGTAATGCACAAGGGTTTAAAATCCCCACACGTCTTCGCTAACCGCTGTTATTCTCTGTTTTTTAAACTACGGCCCTCCCGGTGGCATGAGTGGCGCCTCTCTGTGGCTTGGGCCTCCACTGCCCTACTGATGAATGGTATCAAGTGTCCCCATGTGCTCTTGGCCCTTGCACCTTCTTGGAGGCATATCTATTCGTTTCCTTGTCTGATTTGAATTGGACCCCCAGCCCTTTTAAGGTATTTCTCCCTAAATCATAAAGGGCAGGGACACGCCGGGCTTTTATTCTCTGGCTTTAAAATGCAGAGCCCCTGGATCCGAGCATGGTGAGGACACTGGGGCGTGGGCTCTGGGGCGGGGCCGCTGGACCCCGCCAGGCTCCTCGGGAGGTCACTGGCAGGATTTGGGTGCCGAGGGGTAGCACAGCCTCCCGCTTTGGGGGCCCAGGGGCTGGGGAACTCTCCTCGGGGAGGAAGATGACATCGAGGACCCTGGCTTCCGTGCTTAGAGGGGACTCAGTCCTAGATCTCTCTGATCCTCCCCAGACCCAAGGCCCATTCGCCTGTCCCGTGCACTGGCCACCCAACTCAGTGAGCGGGCCTGAGCCCCGGCTGTGCCCGAGGCATCTGTGAGAGCCGGCGGGCCTTCGTCCCACAGAGCCTACGGTCTTGAGCTGCGGTATCCTTCTGAAAACACTAGCCACTCGAGGCCATTAAAAGTCAAAGTAAACACAGTTGATAAAACTGGGAGTGCTGCTTCCAGCCAGGATGGATGTATCAGTCAGGGTTTTTGTCGCTGAGCAACTTAGCTGGCGAAATATTTAATTGGACTCACAGTTTCCGAGGTTCAGTCCAGAGTTGACCAGCTCCAGGGCAGAAGCGTCATCACAGCAGGGTGTGGTGGAGGAGAGCCCACGGCAGCCACGGAACAGAGAAGGAGGAGGGGCCGTCATAGACAGTCCACTCGCCTGCGCCCCTCCACGCCCTCCAGCCATCGTCCACCCGGGGGCGGGGCTATCAACACGTGATCCAGGCCATGATGATGGAGTCAGGACAGCTGAATTTGCCTCACACCTGAGATAAACAGGAATTGGACAAAATGTGTGACCAACAGCTGTCAATGCACTGGGCATCGAGCAGTGACGTGTGCAGGAGGCTGGAAACCAATGTGGTGGCTCCCTGCCCCCGCGGCCCGGGAGAGTGGCAGGGCCGCCCAGAGGAGGGGGAGTCCAGAGAGCTCCTGGGGGCCCGGGCTGGGGAGAGGAGCTGGACGAGGGCCAAGTGAGGACTCACCCGAGAGCGCTGCAGACGCAGGAGCCGCGAGTCCCAGCATCAGGTGCGCGGGAGAGGACTCGCGAAGGCTCAGACCTAACAGGGCCTCGTGCTCACACACGGCCAGGGAAGCGTCTCCTCCCAACAGCCAGGTGATTCCTGGGTATTACCCAGTGAGGATTGAGAAGGACAGCGCTTCAGTGCTGGGTAATCACAGCCCTGGGCTGGGCACTGCTCCTGTTCTGCCCAGATGACAGGAAAAGCAAGACCCGTAGTCAGTTTTCCATCACTGTAGCAAATACCCAAGAGGGTCAACTTGCCAAGAGGAAAGGTTCATTTTGGCTCCTGGTTTCAGAGGTTCTAGTCCATGGATGGTTGGCCTGACTGCTTTTAGGCCGGTGTTGAGGCAGCATCTCTTGGTGGGGGCCCCGGGGGAGGCAGCTGAGAAGCGAAGTGCGAGAGGAAGACGCAGGGTGCCACACGCCCCTTCCGGGCACAGCTCCAGTCACCGAAAGCAGCCACCAGCCCCTGCGCACAGGCGTCGTCATCCCCGTGGCACCGTGGGCTGGGACCAGGCCTTCGGCACACAGCCCTGAAGGAACACTCAGCCACACCGTTGAACCCGGGACGATCAAGCCGTTTCCTAGGCCCTAACTGCATCCCAGAGAAAGCTCACAGATCCAGCACCCCTGAAAACACACGCAACGTCTGTAGTCCAATAAAGAATGAACAAGTATGCGAGTACATACAGCCTGTGACGAGGAGATAAATCATCAGAACCAACCTGGAAGGGGCACCGGTGCTAGAATGCGCAGGCAGGAGCACTGGAACGCTTCGTGCAACTGCTCCGTGTGTTCAGAGGCTGAGCAGACGCCCCAGACGTAAGAGGCACATCGGACCTTGCCAGCTAAAACAGCCTGGGTGACATCGATGGCTGAGCAGACACTACGGCAAGACGACCAGCAACCCGGAGACAGCCAGGAAAGAGAAAAATTTAAGAAATGAGCAAAAGCCGGCCGTGGGGCGCACGCTTGCAATCCCAGTATCGGGGGGCTGAGACCGGAGGATCGCGGTTCGCGGACAGCCTCAGCTACTTAGGGAGGCCTCTGCAACTCACTGAGACCGTTTCAAAATAAAGAATAAAAAATAGGGCTGGGGTGTAGCTCGGAGGTAGAATGTCCCTGGGTTCCATCCCCAGACCCGCAAACAAACAAACAAACAAACAAACAAACAAACAAACGAAGGCAGCAGAGGAGGTATGACGGGAAATGATATTTCAGAAGCCCCCCCCCAGAAGCCCTGTTCTTTTCCATTGCAAAGGTTGGGGAGGGGACTTCAAGCGAGGGCAGCGGCACACTCCTCATAGACAACTCGGCACTGGGGAAGGGTCCACATCCTTGAAGGGCCGGAAGAAAAGTCCACCTGCCTACAATTCTAGGCTGGTTAAAATGTCTACCACCAAACAACAACGACAGCGACGGCAATGTATATGCATATACACATACACATACATATACATATACATACATATACGTATACATACACATACACATGCATATACATATACATACATATACGTATACATACACATACACATACACATACACATACATACACATACGTATACATACACATACACATACACATACATACGTATACATACACATACACATACATATACATACATATATGTATACATACACATACACATACATATACATATACATACATATACGTATACATACACATACATATACATACACATACGTATACATACACATACATATACGTATACACACATACATATACACATACATATACATATGCGTATACATACACATACACACACACACACACACACACACACATATATATTTTTTTTCTTTTTCTTTTTGCAGTACTGGGGATGGAACCCAGGGGCATTCAACCTTCAAGCTACACCCCCTGCCCTATTCTTTATTTGGAAACAGGGTGTCACTGAGTAGCTGAGGGTGTCCACAAAACTTGATCCTCCTGTCTCAGCCTCCCAAATGCTGGGATTACAAGTGTGCGCCAAGCAGGCCCGGCTGGCAAAATATTTTTAAAAACATAAAAAAGTGACAACATCTCAGCCGAAGACCTGCACTGCCAGAAAGGTCCCAGATGGAATGTGTATCTAAAAGGGATCAAATGTACTAGAACTGGCGATTTATAGGTGAATATGTAATATTTGTGTTCATTATTTAAATGTTTTTAAAAAATAATTGATGGTTGTTTTTCTTGGTACTAGGGATTGAACTCAGGGGCATTCAACTTCCAAGCTATACCTTAGACCTATTTTATTTTTTATTTTAAAACAGGGTCTCTCTAAATTGCTGAGGGCCTTATATTTTCTTTTTTATTTTGAAATGGAGTCTCACTAAGTTGATGAGGCTGGCCTTGAGGCTCCTATCTCAGCCTCCCAAGTACCAGGATTGCG
The DNA here is from genome assembly GCF_963383645.1 of Muscardinus avellanarius. NCBI lineage: Eukaryota > Metazoa > Chordata > Mammalia > Rodentia > Gliridae > Muscardinus > Muscardinus avellanarius. The sequence goes on from NC_137798.1 coordinate 106,631,391, forward strand.
GGTGTGCACCAGCACGCCTGGCGGGTAATCGGTCATTTGAACAGGATGGTCACCTAGCGTGGAGTTTAGGACACGTGCCAGCCAAGCTCCTGCAGAAACAGCCCCAAGTTCTGGAGGGGAGGGGCTCTCGGGCCGCCCTGCAGGTGAAGGCGCACGGCGCTGCAACGCGGCCGGCCGTCAGTTACAGATGGAGACCGCGAGCCATGACACCACGAGGAAATTACAAATAGTTATGGCCAATAAAGCGACCACAGAGGTAAAATAGAGCCGGGAAGAAAAGCCATTTTGTTAATCCAAGAGAAGGCGGCAGAGGAGGAGGGCAGGGAAATGGCATTTCCGATGCGCCCACCCCGCAGAAGCCCTGTTCTTTTCAAGTGCAAAGGGAACACTTACCAAGATAGATGAGAGTCGGGACCATAAAATAAGTCCAAAAATAAAAGGCACCCAGGGCTGGAAGAGTGCTACCTGATCACAGTGGAAATAAGCAAACCCCAGCTGGAAACATTCCCGGGAAATAACCCCAAATTTGGAAACTAAGTAACGTACTTCTTGATAACCCGCGGGTCAGAGAACAGATGAAGAGCGAAATCTAGAAAGCATTTTGGATGGAATCAAAATGAAGACGCAGCACGTCGACACTGGCGGGGTGTTTAGAGCGCTGCGCAGGGGAGACCTGTACCATTAAATACGTGTATCAGAAAAGAGGTTTGAAACCAGCGACCCCAGCTTGTCCCTCAAGAAACTGGAAAGCGGAGAGGAATGAAACCAACGTCAGAGAAGAAAGAAGGTAATAAAGTTGGGGGTGAAATCCATGGCGTGGTGAGAAGCGGCTGGGGAGATGGCTGAAACCTGGAGCTCATTCTCCCCGGCGGTCAGCCAGGGGGGCGCTCAGGACACCGGCCGGCAGCGGGCTCTGCCACAGCAGGCAGTGTTTTGAGCAACTTTGTGCAACGGAGCCAATTAGTGAAACAGATGGACAAATTCCTTGAAAGACACAAACTTCCAAGGCACGCATGAGCTGAAGCAGACACCAACTAGATGTGGACCTAGGGAAGAACTAAGTTTGTGGTTAAAACCTTCCTACAAGCCAGGCGTGGTGGCGCACACTTGTAATCCCCACGCTTGGGAGGCGGAGACAGGAGGATCACACAGGTTCGAAGCCAGCCTCAGCTACTTAGTGAGGCTCTCAGCAACTTAGTGAGACCCTGTTTCCAAATAAAATATAAAATAAGTCCGGGAGTATAACCTGGAGGTAGAAAGCCTCTGGGTTCCACCACCAGTACCACCAAACAAACAAACAAACAAACAAGGCCTTCCTACAAAGCTCCAGGCCCAGGTAGCTTTACTGATGAATTCCACCAGAGGCCAGGAGGAAAACGCCGCCTGACCAGCGAGGCCTCAGACCACGCGTGACGCGTGACGGTTCCAAGGAGCTCGCGCTGTGTCCTGTGAGCGTGGCTGACTCTGACAAGCCAGTGTGCTCCGGAGGATGTGGGCGGACGGGGCCTCCCAGCAGCTGGGCGTGCACGGCCGGCTTCTCCAGCGCGCACCTCCGGAGTGCGCAGGCCGTCCGCTCCGGGAGAGAGGAGGGCCTCGTCCACCTGGACCTCACACGTGCCTGCGCGCAGAGGCATTCATCACTGCCCCAAGTGGCACGCAACCCAGACGTGTACCAACAGTCGAGTGGGTAAACAAGCAGCCGGTGTCCGTGCCAGAGCTCCTGCTCATCCATAAAAAGCAACCGGCCAGGACGGATGGCAGACGGCGTGCCGAGTGGAGGGCTGGCAAAGGCAAAGCCGTTCACGTCTCTGTAAAGGAGTTGAGGCCGGCGTCATGGCGCACACCTAGAGCCCAGTACTTGGGAGGCTGAGACGTGAGGAGTGCAGGTTTGAGGCTATCCTCGGCAACTTAGCAAGACTCAAAGTAATTTAGTGAGACTGTGTTTCAAAATAAAGCATAAAAGGCTAGGGAGCTGGGCTTGGTGGGGCACGCTTGTAATCCCAGTACTTGGGAGGCTAAGACAGGAAGATCTGGGTTCGCGGCCAGCCTCAGCTACTGAGTGAGGTCCTCCGCAACCCAGTGAGACCCTGTTTCAAAAATAAAGAATAAAAAAATTGGGCTGGAGGTGTAGCTTGGGGGTAGAATGCCCCTGAGTTCACTAGCCAGTAGAAAAAAAAATTTAATTCTAGGAAGTGTGAACTCATTGGTAATGGCAAGATAGATGCCCAGTTGCTTGGGGCCTGGGGGGTTGGGGAAGAGGCTGGCAGGTGAGGGGGGCGGAGGCAAATGCAGTGGGTGGGTGCCTTTATTGCCTTTGCTTTGGGGGTGATTTTGCTGGTGCGTGTGCAAGTTAAAAGCCAGGCATGGTGACATACACCTGTGATCCCAGGACCGGGGAGGCTGAGACTGTAGGGTCGCAGGTTCAAGACCAGCCTCAGCTACTTAGTGAGGCCCTCAGCTCAAAATAAAAATTAAAATAGGGCTGGGGGTTGAGCTCAGAGGCAGAATGCCCCTGGGTTAAATCACTAATACCACAAAACAAAACAAACCTCTCAAACTGTGTGCTTTAAATATGTGCATTTTATTCTATGTTTCTTGTACTTCCATGAAGCTATCAAGAAAATTAAAAAGAAAAAAAAAAAGAAGCCCCCTCTGTGGCTGCAGTGGGCGCAGTCCGCGTGCTTAGGAGCCTCGGCGGCAGGAGGCGGCGAGGCTAGACAGTGCGTCGCGGCGGGCAGTGCTGGCCTGGAGGGAGACCCGCGGTGCGAGACCCGGGGGTGCGAGCCGCTGTCGTGGCCATGGGTAGGAAGCCTTAGCCAGGAGATGGACACTGGCATGGCTGGCCTGCCCGATTCTAGGCCCAGGGGAGCCCTTTCTCTCAAGCCCAGGGAGGGCAGAGGCGCTGGGGCCCCTGAGCAGGGTGGTGCCAGGTGTCTCTGCAGCCAGGGGTCGACCCGCCCCAGAGGGAGGGGCCGAGGGCCCAGGGGGAGGGCGAGGCAGGAGGCTGGAGCTGGCTGGGCCAGTGTTGAGCCTCCGTCCTGTCCCGTGGATACTGTCCCTGCCCTCACACTCTCCCTAGGGGGAAGCAAGGATGCCCGGCGGGATGGGGGTCTAGGGGAGGGTGGGCTGCTCCAGCCAGCACAGAGGGATGTGCCAGGGGTCAAGCGCAGCGGGACCGGGCAGGCAGGCGGCAGGACCGGGTCAGCAGATGCCACCTGAGGTGTGCACAGGCCCCAGTGCTCTGCGCTCCGCCCTCCTCGCTCCCTCGTGGTCAGGTCTTGAGGACCCTGGGCACCTACACCCATCCATTGGGGCAGGGCCAGCTCTGGGGGTGCGGCGTGGCCTCTGGGTCCTTGTGGCGATGCTGGGGTGGAGCATGGGTCCAGAGTGAAGGGCTGGAGGGGCCAGCTGCCTGCGGGGGCCGCAGCTGGGTGATGTGGTGCCGGCCCGGTGGGGACAAGGCTCAGGCGGGGAGCATGTCCTGGGGGCTGGGGCGTGCACGGGGTGGGGTGGGGGGATGGGTTTGGCGGGGCTGGCTGGGCCGGCGGCGTCTGTGTGGGCCTGGGGCCCCGGCCTGCGCCGGTCCTCGCCAGGAAGCGGGTGGCTTTCTCCTTGTTTTGTGCCATCTGTCCCTTGGGCGAAATTGAGAAAACCCATAAAAGGCAACTAGTGTGATTGCTGAAGACGGTGAGCGGCCCGAAGCTCGTGCCTGCGCAGCCGAGTTGATAAGAATGTAATAAGTTGTAGCGAGGGATCTATTTGATAACAGGTGCGGTGTGGCCGCGTGGAACTGGGCTAACAATTGAGTTTTCATTAAGTGCGGTTATTTATGATGCCGGGCACGGTGCCGTTGGCGCCATGAGGAAGGCTTGGCGGGACCTGGGCTGCACACCGAGGCCAAGTGTGCCCGAGCCTGGGGCGGCCCGGGAGCTCAGCCGGTGGGTGTGTGCGGCGTGCGGCCTGGGCCTGGCGGGGCGCAGCTGGGCTTCTGCAGGATCGGCCCCTTTGTGATGGGAAATGATTGTATTTGTGGTTTGCACAGAACGTCTGCAACACATTGATTTTTCAATTACGCCGGGAAGAAAACGAGGATGAGATGGAGGGGCTCTCAGAGTGTCTGAGGTTGCAGCCGCCCCAGGCGGCCCGCAGGGACCCACCTTCCGCAGGCAGCCTGTGACCTGGCCTCGGAGCTCAGTGCCCTTGGACAGGCAATTCCTGCTCAGCTGGGGAAACTGAGGCCCCGGGGCAGGGAAGGTCTTTGTCCAAGGCTGTTGGCAGGGGCGAGACAGAGCAGTCTAGGAGGCCTGTGTCCTGAACTGGTGTGATCAGGTCAGGTCAGGATAAGCCAGGACCATGGAGCCCCCATTCCCGGGAGCCCTGGTTCTGCCCTCGGGGCGCCGCCGCCCTGGCCTCATCTCTCTACCTCCCTTCAGGAATTTCAGCCTTGGCCAGAGGGTCCTTTCCTCTGGGTCCCCCCAGCCCCTCTCTCCCCTCCCCATTGTTGGTCTCCTGTAGGGAGTCTGGCTGCCCTGGGCTGTGGGAAGCTGGGGTGTGGTCTCGGGACAGAACCAGCTGCCTGCCTCCTGCCCCGGAAGACAAGGTATGGGAACTGCAAGCAGGAGTATGTCTGGAGCCCCGCAGGCGGTCTGGAGAAGGAATCCGGCCGAGCTCTGGGCTGGGTGTGGGTGCTGAATTAGGGCAAGGGGTACCGAGGCAGGATCCTGGCACTGCAGGCCAGGGGCTGGCTCTGCTCTACCCAGCCGCTCCTCCTGCCCCTGGCCTGGGTCCCTGAGGCTCCCCAGGCTGTAGGGGGATGCTAGCTGCCACCAGTGACCTGGTGCTCAAGGCGGGAGGGCAGAGCCCTGGGTGGGGCGCTGGGCCAGCCAGGGTCTGCGCCCAGGAAGCCGAGCGCATCGGAGCGGCACAGCCATGGGGCTTTGGGAGGGGCTACCTCAGCTGGGCCCAGAGGGGCCACGGGGGCCTGATTTTGTGACTTTTAGCACTTTTGTAGTTGGGGCTGTTTGCAAAACTAATGCCTTCCCAGAGGCTTGGGCTCAGTCTATACTGGGCTTTCACTGAAATATCAAATGCTTATATTCTGAAAGTGCCCTCTCATTCCTAACCCACATAAAGCTTTAGGACAATCGCATCCCCTGGTCTTTTTCTTTTTCAAGAAGTGGAAACCACACAACACAGAACATGTACCTGTCCCCAGGTCCCTCTGGGAGTCCCTGAGAGGCAGTGGTGGCCTCTGGGTGGGACAGCTCTGTGGAGGAGAGGATGTGGCTGGGTACGTGGACAGCAGGCGCCCAGCAGGGCTTCTGGGGCAGGGCGCCCTCCCTGGCGAGCCAGGTGTGGGGGGCCATGCGGGTTCCCAGGGCCTCCCCAGCCAGGCCCAGAGCGTCTTGGCTCTTCCTGCCACGGTCTCAGGACTCCCCACTCACCTTCCTCCTCCTCTGGGGTATTTCCAGCTCCAGGAAGCTGGAGCAGAAGTGCCCACTGGCCCAGACTCTTCCTGGGTTCAGCGGTAGAGTCTGCCCATCACTCAGCTGCTCGAGGCCTGGCTGCAGCGTGGGCTCCTGGGCTTCTTCGAGTGCGGGGGAGAGCGCAGTGCGGAGGTCCCCTCTCAAGGGCAGGGCCGAGGGCTGGGACTGCCACGGCTCCTTCCCCTCTGGCCAAGGATGTGGGTCCCTGCATCTCAGCAAGAGGGGCATGAGGACCCGCACAGGAGGGGCTGGGCCAGAGCACGGCTGGTGTGCTGTGCAGGGCACCTGGTCTGGGCTGCGGGGCAGGGTGGGCATGCCCCTGACTTGCCTCACTACAAGTCACTACACAGTCCCTCAGCCCATCTGTCAGCACCTCAAATGGGTAAACTGAGGCTCAGAGAGGGATGGGCACTCCTGAGCATCACACAGCCCTGGTGGAGGGGGCTGACCTGGCCCTCGGCGGGTCCAGAGCAGGACAGGCACTCCGCAGCGCCCGGGCCACCGCTCACCCGGCGCGGCTGTGCGTGCCGGCTGGGCTAGTAAATAATCTCGCAGGTAAAGGATTTAATTTTCCCTCGTTCGCCCCGTGCCCTTGCAGCCCCGTAAATCACAGCGTTTACGGCTCTCTCTTCGGCACTTTGGCGATGGCCGATAATGGCCGAGTAAGCGACAGAGAGGATGAATCCCGCAGCAGATTTTAAACAATCGCCGTGTTGGAGCCGTAAATAACGTTAAGCAGCGCAGGGAGGGGGTGCCGCCTCGCAGGTCACTCCCGGGAGCGGGCCCTGCCTCAGGGAAGGTCCCGTGCCCCAGGGCTTGGCCTCCCACCCAGGGGCGACGCGTCCTGTGGGGCTGGAACAGAAACTCAAGGCCAGCATGCACATGTGTGTCTGAGCGTGTGTAAGGGCATCTGCGAGCCCTTACATGTGTGCGTGTGCACATGGTCTGAGCCCACATGCTCCTAGCTCACCTGAGACGCACATTCTGGAGGGGCCACTGCCCTCTGGGTCTTGGGGCTGCGTCTGCAGGTTGGGGTTTGCCCAGCACCAGGCCCAGGGCACAGTTGCAGGTGTCCAGGACGCCTGGAAGGGTGTGGCTCCTGAGCCCTGTTCTCTGGGGCTGGGCCTCTGCCGCCCTTAGCTCAAGACCCCTGGGCCAGCCCGCCTGTGCCACGAGCCCAGGCACGGATGCGCAGGCCCAGAGAAAGCCTGGGCTGGAGTGGGGCCCCAGGCACAGGGAGCCAGGTCCAGCGAGGGTGCCCGGGCCAGCTGGCTCCTGCGGGCAGCTGCTCTGTGCTAGCCACATGGAACGCGTCTCTCCATCCCCAGCCCCATCCCTCCCCAGGACTGCGCTCTGGAAGCGCTGGATGCAGAGACCGATGCACACTTATGCATGAAAATGCACACACATGTATATACACGCACATGCGCGAGCAATCCACAAACACACATGTACACACATGAAACACACGAACATGCATGCACACAAATTAAAAATAGAACATGCACATGTGATCACACATGCACACCTATGTGATTATACATAACTGCACACGTGTGTACACACATGCACATAAGTGAACACTCACACAAACATAAGTCAATGTACACATACGTGGGTGAATATAAATGTACAAAAATGGAATGCACATGCACACACGTGTGCACACGCAGGTGCTCCCCAAGCGGCCAGCTCTGGCCCGTCCGAAGCCGGCCACGCCGCCCTGGCTGCCTGTGACCTTGGGCCGCAGGGCTCTGGAGAGCCCCAGCCACCGCTGTTTATTTTCTGCCAGGACGCCTTGCCAGCATGGGGCTGGAGCATCTCCTCCTGCAGCCATAAACGTAATTGATATTCTCAGCATTTCGAGAAAAAATACGAGGATTAAAGATATACAGTACACCTCATAAAATTTTCTCATATTTCTTCTTTATGGTAGGTTCTAAAATTGGCAAAATAAATTCCCTAAAACCCATTACACTTAATGCAGAGTGCGTTTTGGAGGCAGGAGGCGCGGAGCCGGGGCCGCGGGCCCCTCGGTGCGGGTTCCCGCCCGGCCACGGCCGTTTTCCCAGGAACCCGGTTGGCGGGAGCAGTGATTGCCTAGCTCACACTGAGCTTCGGGCGAGTTCTGTCTGCGCGCCGCCAGGCCTCTGTCTTCCTCCAGGAGAATGAGACCTCTGTGCCGCCCCCGAGCCAACGGTACCTCACTCGGGGATGCTATTCCCTGGCCGAGTGGTGGCCCGTAACACCAGGGGGCAGTTTCCTCACCCCGCGGGGCTGGCAGGAAGCAGGACCAGGGGCCCCCAAAGGCCCCCGAGGCTCGGCACTGCTCCTCCAGGGCAGTTCCGTGAGCGCCTTGCCTCAGTTTCCCTGCAGACTGAAATTCACGACCTGAATCATATGAGTGCTTTCTCCCCTTTTTTTTTTTTTTTTGGTGGTACTGGGGTTCCTGGAAGCCCTTCTACCTCCGGGCTACGCTCCCAGACCTATTTTATATTTTTTAAACAGGGTCTCTTATGCCAGCACGGCTGGCTTCGAACCTGCGCCATCCTCCTGTCTCCGCCTCCCAAGCGTGGGGATTACAAGCGTGCGCCACCACGCCTGGCGTCCTCCCCTTTTTTAAAATTACTTTTTCTCTGTCAGGAGCAGGAGACCACATTTTTTTTTTTTTAACATTTAAAACCAACTTTAAGCCAGGCGTGGTGGCGCACGCTTGTAATCCCAGCATTTGGGAGGCTGAGACAGGAGGATTATGGTTTGTGGCCAGCCTCAGCTACTTAGTGAGGCCCTTTGCAAATTAGTGAGACCTTGTTTCAAAATAAAATATAAAAATAGGGCTGGGGGTGTAGCTCGGAGGTAGAATGCCCCTGGGTAACACAACACACACACACACACACACACACACACATACACACCTACATAGGTGCGTTCTTGCTGTATAGCTTTATAAGCTGTGGCAAATGTATTAGGCGTGTGTTACAGTTTGAGTCCAGATTTTACCCCAAGGCTGGTACGACTGGGAAGTGGGGAGTTGAGAGGCGGAGTTCCCCGGGTTACTGGGTGTGCCCTTGATGGGGACATAGGTCCTGCCCCCCTCTTTCCCTGAGTTGCCCAGTTCGGCTCCACTGCACGCTCCTACCTGATATACCCTGCCTTGCCCAGAGCAGCAGGTCTAATCAGCCATGGAGCAGAACCCTAGAACTGTGAGCCAAAGAAAACCTTTCTTCTTTATAAACTGATTTATCTCGGGTGTTTGTTACAGTGAGGGCGGCTGACCGACACTGCATCCAGCACTACGGTGCCATGCTAGACGGACTCCTGCCCAAGCTGGCGCTCTGCCCACCCCGCCCTGGCACCCCTGACCTTTGCACTGTCTCCGTAGTTCCACCTCTCCTATGTTGCAGAGTTGGCGTCACACAGTAGCCTTTCAGATCGGCTTCTCTTACTAAGGCTTCCTCCGGGTCTTTTTGTGGCTTGAAAGCTCATTTCTTTTTAGCACCGAATAATATTCCACAGTAGAGATGGATATACCAGAATTTGTTTACCCATTGCCCTATGGAAGGACATCTTGGTTGCCTCCAGTTTCCAGCAATTATGAATAAAAATGGCTATAAACATTTGCATACAGGCTTTTGTGCAGACATAAGTTTTCGAATCAGTTGGGTAAACACCTAGGAATTCAACTGCCTGATCATATGGCACGGCTAAGTTTAGCATTGTAGGGGACTGCCAGACTGTCTCACAAAACGGCTACCCAGCTCGCATTCCCACCCGCGGTGAGCAAACCCCCATGGTCTGTGCTCACAGGCAGTGGGAATTCCAGCCATTCTAGGTACCTCTGTAGGTACGAATGGCATCTCCTTTTGCTCTAAAAGTGAGACGGAGTGTCTTTTTTTTTTTTTGGTGGTACTGGGTATTGAACCCAGGGCATTCTACCTCCAAACAACATCCCCAGCCCTACTTTTTATTCATTTTTTGAAAGAGGGTGTCACTGAGTTGCCGAGGTCCTCACTAAGCAGCAAACCTGCAGTCCTCCCGTCCCAGCCTCCCAAGCACCGGGAGCACAAGCGGGCGCCGCCACGCTGGGCTCCTTCATGCGCTCATTTGCCGTGTGCTTGTCTTTTCTGAGTGGGATGTTTGTTGAGACCCTGTCCTCATTTCTCAGTAGGCTTGTTTGTTTGCCAGTTGCTAAGTTCTTGTAGTTCTCCGTATATTTTGGATAGGAGTTCTTGATCTGTTTGCATTTTGTAAATACTTTCTCTGCCTGTGGCTTATCTGTTCATTCTCTGAGTAAAGTCTTTGCCAAGGCTCAAGTTTTTAATTTAAAAATGTCCAGCTAATCCATTTTCCTTCCATAGATTGTGTTTTTATTGTTGTAACTAAAATCTCATGGTTGAACCCAAGGTTATGAAGGTCCTGGGTTTTCCTCTGAAGTTTCATAGGTTTACGGTTTAAATTTAGGCCATTTTATGAAAGGTCCTTAGCCGGTTTCTAGGGTTGTTTCTGTTGCTGTATGCCTAAGAACGTCCCCTCCGTGCCGGGACATTTGTTGGAAAGACCACCCTCCCCTGCCGGACGTGCCTGTCCTCTGCAGAGGTCAGCCTTGCACGGCGCTCCTGGGGGCTGCTGCTCTATGCTTTCCTTGAGGTGTCTTTATCTGGGTTTGGTATTAGGGTCATGATAGTCTTATAGGAGGACTTGGGAAATAGTCCCTCTGCTTCTCTTTTTGATGGGAGATAGATATCAGACTAGTCCGCGTCCCTGCTCCTTCTTGTAGAGGTTTCGCATTTTGTATCTCCTCCTCTCCTCCTCCTCCTCCTCCTCCTCCTCCTCCCCCCTCCTTCTCTTTCTCCTCCTCCTCTTCCTCCTCCTTCTCCTCCTCCTCCCCCCTCCTTCTCTTTCTCCTCCTTCTCCCCCTCCTCCTCTCCTCCTCCTCCTTCCCTCCTCCTCTTCCTTCTCCTCCCTCTCCTCTTCCCCTCCTCCTCCTCCCCTCCTCCTCTTCCTTCTCCTCTCCTCCTCTTCCTCCTCCTCCCTTCCTCCTTCTCCTCCTCCTCTTCCTCCTCCTCCTCCCTTCCTCCTCCTCCTCCTCTCCTTATTCTCTTTCTCCTCCTCTTCCTCCTCCTCCTCCTCCTCTCCTCCTCCTCTTCCTTCTCCTCCCTCTCCTCCTCCTCCCCTCCTCCTCCTCTTCCTCTTCCTCCTTCTCCTCCTCCTTCTCCTCCCCCTCCTCCTCCTCCTCCCCTCCTCCTCCTCTTCCTCTTCCTCCTTCTCCTCCTCCTTCTCCTCCCCCTCCTCCTCTCCTCCTCTTCCCCCTCCCCTCCTCCTCCTCTTCCTCTTCCTCCTTCTCCTCCTCCTCCTCCTTCTCCTCCCCCTCCTCCTCTCCTCCTCCTCCTCCCCTCCTCCTCCTCCTCCTCCTCTTCCTCCTCCTCCGCATTCTCTTCTTTGTGGTACTAGGGATAGACTCTGAGCTACACTACTAGCCTTGTTTTATTTTTTATTTTGAATCAGGGTCTAAGGTACCACATGTTGGCCGCCAACCAGCAGTCTTCCTGCTCAGCCTCCCAAGTGCTGGGATTACAGGTGTGCACCACTGCACCTGCTGACAGCTTTGTCTTTTAAGGGTTGGTCCATTTCATCTTAAATGTTCAAGTTGGTAGATAGTTATTCATAGAACCTTATTAGCCCTCTGCGTGCAGGGACAGTGGTGATTGTTTCTGGGCCTGGCTAGACACGCCACGTCTGTTGGTCTTCTCAAAGGACAAGTCTTGGCTGCATTGCTTGTTTTCTACTGCCTTCCGGTCTCCATTTTCCCAGATTTCCATTCTGAGTTTTATTACTGCCATCATGACTATTTTCTGTTTGCTGTAGGGTTGAGTTGTTCTTCTAGTTTCCTAAGTGGAAGCTTAGATTATTTATCTGGGGCCTCTCTTCTTGTCCAACATACACATTTGTACTATAGCTCCCCTGTTGCTGCTGCTGCCCACCATTTGTGATAAGTAGTATTTTCATTTAGCTCAGGTATTTTAGCCGGGCGTGGTGGCACACACTTGTAATCCCAGTATTTGGGAGGCTGAGATAGGAAGATCGCAATTCAAGGACAGCCTCAGCTACTACTTAGTGAGGCCCTTTGCAACTCAGTGAGACCCTGTTTCAAAATAGAAAGAATAAAAAGTAGGGCTGGGGGTGAAGCTCGGAGGTAGAACGCCCCTGGGTCCATCTCCAGTACCGCCCCCCCCCCAAAAAAATAGCACTTCCCTTGAGACTTGTCCTTTGACCCTGTGCTACTTAGAAGTATGCTATTTCATCTCCAAGTCTTTGGAGATTCTCCAGGTGTCTCTGCGGCTGTAGATTCTAGCTCAGTTCCACTGTGGTGTAAAAACCTGCTTCGTGTGGTTCTTCAGAGAGTCCCCCGTGGCGAGTGTGGTGGCCCCGCCCCGTCTGTCCTGGCCGACGGACCGAGAACGTGGAGGGATAAAGTTGGCCGTCAGCGCGGTCCTGGCTGACTTCCTGACCGCTGACCCGTCGGGGCTGCCACGGCGGGCGCGGTGACCCGGGAGGGCGGGTTCCTGCAGTTCTGGCAGCTGGCGCTCTGTGGTTCCGACCCGCGGTGGAGATGAGAAGGGGCCTCTGTTTCCGTCAGGTCCTGGGCCCCGCCGCTTCCCAGCTGGGACCTGGAGCCCTGCAGCCCTGGACCTGCCGGAGCTGGCCGCTCCTCCGGGCGGTCCTCCTCCCTCAGTGACATTTGGCGGTGTGACTTGCCTTGGCCACTGGCACGAGACTGGTTGTAGGACGTCCAGGAGCCGGCACCTCTGAGCGGAGCAGGCTCCCCGAGGGCCAAGGGATGGGAAGGGCTTCCCAGGCCTGCGGCCAGCCAGGAGTCCAAGCGAGAAACAAATCCCACTCCACCAAGACCTTGCTATCCCGCGACTGGGACCCAGAGTGTGGGTGCGCCCACACAGGAAACCTGGAGCTTGTGGCCCTGGGGGCGGCCGGGGACAGGGAGTGAAGCCTGGCAGAAGCAAGACTGGCGTAGCAGAGAAACACTGGCACCGCTCCGTGTGCTACCTCGAAGGCTGGGCGCGCGGAGGCTGTGGGTGTCAGCTGAGAGGCTGCTGGTCTCCGTTGCTACTGGAAACAAGAGATAAGGTACCAAGAGAGAGAGGCGCTTAGCTTACATGCAAATCTGTTTGTAAACAGCCTGGAAAGAGGAAACTATTTCTTATCTCTAACTAACTATAAAAGAAATCACGAAGGGCGTTGGGAGGTGGAGTCAGGAGAATGGCGCAGGTTCGAAGCCAGCCTCTCTGGCTTAAGAGACCCTGTTTCCAAAGAAAATATAAAATAGGTCTGGGAGTGTAGCCCAGAGGTAGAAGGGTTCTATCCCCAGGACCACCAAAAATAAATAAACAAATAAATCACTGCCGGGCATGGTGGCGCACGCTTGTAATCTCAGCATTTGGGTGGCTGAGACAGAAGGATCGTGGTTCGAGGACAGCCTCAGCTACTTCTGAGGCCCTTTGCAACTCAGTGAGACCCTGTTTCAAAATAAAGAATAGAAAATAGGGCTGGGGTGTAGCTCGGAGGTAGAATGCCCCTGGGTTCCATCCCCAGACCCGCAAGAACAAAACAAACAAAAAACGTTGCTGAAGCTGGCCGCAAACCTGCGGTCCTCCTGTCTCAGCCTCCCGAGTGCAGGGATTACACGTGCAGACCGCCACTCCTGGCTACGTTTCCCGTTTTTAAGCTGAAAGTCACTCAGCACAGGAACTCCTCGGCCCTGGAAAAACCAGGACAATGTCTTTTCAGAGCCTGGCCAAACACATTCCCCAGGACCAGCTGTGGGGCTCGGGAATATCTGACCGGCGGGCTGCAGCATTGCCGAGGATGAGCACACCGGACCTGCCCCTTCCCTTCTCTGAAAGACGGAGCTTATTTCATGCTTCCTGTCCCCGTCCCACATTTGATGTTGTGTTGCGGGTGGAAGAGAACCTTTTCTTTCTGTTGAGAGGCTCTGGAGGGAACCTGGGCTTTGAACCGGGCGCAACATCGACTGAGGCTTCGAGCTGGCCCTCTGTGCTGCTCGGCCAGCAGAGCGCACGATGGCTGGCGCGGTGCCCGCCCCTCCTCTGGCTCTCCACACCACTCCCGTGGCTCCCCATGCACACACAGAGGGAAGCAGAACGGGGGGATTCAAGAGCGCTGCGAGCTTCCGCTGCCTTCTCTCCCCTGGCCACAGGACGCGAGTCGGAGGGTTTGGATCCCAGGAGAGAGGGCAGGTGGGGCAGGACCCCAGCCGGCTCCCACCTCCAGGGAACGGGACGTCAGCAAAAACACACTGGGGGCCTGGAAGTCACTGAAATTCCGGGGGTATTTGTCATTGCGGCAGAATCTATCAGCTGATTGATACAGACTAGCATTGCCTTTCTCTTGAGGCCAATACTGACGTCCAGCTGGACAAGGACACAGGATCCCTTGTCCCCCCTCCTCCTTCTCCTGGCCTGTTCCTGTGGGCACCGCCAGTGCCCCACTGCTGCCCAGGCAGGCCTACCAAACCACTGGATTATTTAAATAAGGGAAGCAACGAGTCGGGCAGGAGTCAGGAAGACCCTTGCCTGGTCTGCCCCGAGGGAGCACCCGGCGTGGGCGTGGGGCGAGCCCCCCGGGATCTCGGGGCTCGCTTTTCTCAGCCCTGATACTCTTGGCCTCAGTGAATTCCTCTGAAGTTTCCAGGTAGGGAATTTCTGCCCCAATCTTGAATATGCATCTCTTAAAACACTTAACAAATTTGAGGGCCTCTCATATGTTATTTCAATCCTCCAGCTATTAGGGAAATCGGGGTATCATAGATTCAGGAAAAATTACTTTGGAAGGAGAAGGAAGCAGACGATCAAACACTTATCTTACGAGTAAATCCAGTGCAATCCACAATTAAGCAGCATTGACATTCAAAAAATATTTGATCCGTGTTTTGGCTTCCAAAGCTGCTTCGGAAAGCTGCTTCGGGGAGCCCCGATGTGTAAATTACATTCAAATCAGGGTTAAATATAGTTCGCAGGGAAAGATTGTATGATTTAAATTGCCTAATTATTTGGGGGAAAATCTGTTCTCCAATAATTAAGAGAATGAGGATGTTTGGCTTGTTGGAGGGGTACAGAACGGAATATTTCTCCCTACGTGCAACTTGGGGAAGGGGCTAGATGCAAGAGGGAGGAGGGAGGGGCTGCACCCCCAGGGCTGGGGAGGGGTGGGGACCCGGCAGGTGGCCCCAGGCCTGGGGGGCTGTTCTGGGCTGGCTCCAGCCAGCCTGCTGGGGTCTGTAGCCAGGAGGACTCGGAAAGCTCCAGAACCAACCAGAAACCTGCAGCTTGGGTGCTGAGCCCAGGCTGGAGGCCCTGCCAAGTGGGGAGCTAGCGCCAGCTCTGCCTGGCAGGGCTGCCCGGCATATGGGAGCACCCAGGCTGTAGCCAGACGCCTCGGGAGGGGGTCTGGCATCACCAAAAGCCAGTTAATTAGGTGATATTTCTTAAAAGTCACGGGGGAGGAGGGGTATGCCTGGCAGCCTGCCTTCCAAAAAATATTGAAATATTCAAGCCAGGGTGGCCATCTCGGGGAGGATGGGGGCGGGGCCTGGGAGGAGGCAGGGCCGGCCAGGCCAGGCCCCCAGTCCCTGTGCCACCTACATGCTACCTTGGGCCACACGGAGGGGTTCAGAGCCCTGTTGTCTCAGCTGTGAAATGGGAGAATCACCTGCCGGGTCAGTCCACACTGAGGCTTAAATTCAGGCTGCGCAGGGCAGAGTCTGGGCAGACACCTGCCCCACACCCTGCTGTGTGACCTTGGGCAGGTAACTTAACCTCTCTGAGCCTCATCTCACCTGGAAAACAGGGGTAGTGACCGTAGGCAGCTCCTTCCCAGGCACAGGGGGCTTAATTGCCTCCTACTAGTGCCCTGTTACTCGCTAGTGAGGTGAGTGCGGTGTCTGGCAGCCAGCAGGCTCCCGGCTCCTCAGCCACAAATATTTACAGAGCCGTGTGGAGCCCAGGCAGCAGGCCAGGGTTCTGCAGGGGCTCCTGGTCTCACCAGCCAGGTGTGGATCCAGATCCTTCAGGGTCTCTGCAGAGAGAGTTGTGACCCGGTCCCGGGTGCAGTGGGGAGGGTCAGGTGGGGAGCAGCTGTAGTTTGGGGGTCCAGCAGGCCTCTTGGGAAGCAGAAGGGGCCTTTCCAAGCGTGGCAGCCAGGGCTCCAGGTAGAGGGCCCTGGAGCGGGGATCTGTGGCCGGGGTGGGGCAGCCTGGGCAGCAGGGTGCTTCTCCCATGGCAGAAAGCCCCAGGGGCTTTGAGGGGCAGCCCACACCACCTGCACGGTGCGTGTGAGTGTGCACACATGCCTTGTGCCCCGCTGGGCAGGCGGCCTGGCTGTCCCACCTGCGCAGCTGCCCAGGGTGTGGAGAGCGGGCGGCAGGTGCTTTCATGTTTCCGGCGGCAGCCCTGCCCCAGTGGGCCCGGTGGTGGCCGGGCTGGGGCTAGGGCGGGTGGGGGCTGGCCAGGAGCCCCAGGCAGATGAGCTGAGACTCCTGGGGCTGGGCTTCGGGGCGCGGCAGAGGCAGCTGCAGCAGGGCTGGGCCCCCAAGTCCTCGTCCAGGTGGGCACCCCCTCCAGCCCGGCCCCACGGACAGAGCTGCCTCGTGCAGCCCTGCTGCTGTCTGAGCCCCAGGTCTTGAAGGACACTATCACCACAGGTTTGAATGAACTCACAACCTATGGTTCCTGTCACGGGAGGACGCCCGCCCGACCTGGGCCTGCCTGAGAGACAAGCCTGTCCCTGACCCCAAGCTTCCCAGAGGCCCTGGGATAATAGTGGTGCTTGGAGACTGCAGACCCCCCAAGCCTGCACAGGCGAAGAGCTGTGGGCAGGAAAGGGGCAATGTGACTCCTTGTCTGAAGAGCCCAAAGGCTGTGGCCGAGCCTGCTCTACTCTCAGGATGGACAGACAGATGTGGCCTGTGCTGGCGGGACCTACACCCATGCCCTGGCCCTGGTGGGGACCGAGAGCTCGTGGCCAAACTCCCTGAGGACTCAGGCATCTCCTGTCCTCGTAGGGCGTGGAGCTGGCCCCTTGCAGCTGGCTCCGCTCCTCACCCGTCTGTGATAAGGCGTGAGAAATGGTGTGAGGTTGCTGCCTTCGTCAGTGGTGACAAGGCCGGATGTCCTGGGGGCAGTCGAGGCCCATCTCCTGCCCTCAGACCCCAAGTAAGCCAGGTTGAGAGCTCAGGGGCAGGCGGGGGCACTTCTGGAGCTGATAAAGCTACGAACCTCAGGTGCCACAGGCAGGGGCAGGTGGGTAAAGACCGCGGCCACCGTCTCTCTCTCCTCCTCCCTGAGGCCAGCAGCACCCCAAACCCCAGGGCCTTGGGCTCACCTGGGGCTGGGGATGCCCCCCCACGAAGAGAAGACCCCAGGGTCCTGGCTGGCAGGGGTCCCAGGTCCGCTCTGTGACACTGATTCACGGCCACGGGGCAGGACGCCCAGGCTGGCACCCCAGGGCCTCGGGAGATGGGGCGGGTGGACGCGGAAGTGCGGGTGGGGGAGCCCGGCCTGGGCCCCAGCACGGTCGAGGGACGGGCACGCTTCTGTTCCTGTGCGCCCTGAGCGGAGCTGCGGAAAGCCCTCCATAGCTGCCCTTGAGTCTGCTGGGAGTGTGGGCAGTGCCGCCACTCGGTCCCAGCTTCCCCGCCCCCAGGAAAAGCACCGGAGGTGCCCTTGGCCTCCCGCCTACCCCCCCCCCCGCTGGCATTTGCAGCAGGAAGAGATGGTTGGGGCGCGAGCCAGCTGGCATGGGTCACGTCCCTGAGTTAGCGTACTGTGAGCACGCTGGTCTTGTAAAACCTCCGTGGTAATTGAATCTGGGCAGAGTCCTTGACAGGGCTGTTAAACGTGGGAGCAGGAGTGGCTGGGTTTATGGGCTCCCTGTCCTCCATCCCGCTCCAGGAAGGCAAGCGAGGAGCTTTGGTTGGGCCACCCGGGGGCAGGGGGATGGGCGTGATGACCCTCCGGGGCCCACAGCTGCCGTCGGCGCGGCTGCCTGGGCCTGGAAGCCGGTCACTCTGCCGGTGGGAGGCGGTCACTCGGCTGTCCGTGCTCCTGGCCTGGGCACTGGCTCCTTGTTGGCAGGGGGCGGGCCCCGTACCAGCCTCTGATCTCCTGGGCTAGCGAGGGAGGGAAGAGGCAGGACCCTGGGAGGCCGACAGCGCGGGCCTGTGTGGAGGCCAGGGGTGTGCTGAGGCTGGGCGGCTGGAGGAGCTGCTGCCCGCAGACGGTGGGCGGTGCCATGTGGGTGCAGGCAGGATGACCTCCACCTGAACAGGGAGGCCACAAGTCTCCCCCATGGTGGCCCAGCACACCTGTGGCTGGAACCTCCGTGACTTTGGAGAGGCTGTCTCTGCTCCCTGCGACAGGAGGGCGGGCCGCTCAGCATCCGTCCCTCCAGGCCGTCTGCCCGGTGACTGCGGGTTGCGGTCCAATGTCCCTCAGAGCCCGTGAAGGGGACGGAGGCCCTGCGCAACACCTGGTGGGGATGAGCCGGGCGGGTGGTGGTGAATTATTTAGAGTTGCCAAAGGTGTCGAGTTAGAAGCTAATTAAAAAAAGCTCTCTGCAGTGCAACACTATAAAAGACTCATAAAATTCCAATCTCATTTGTTCCACTCAGCTTCCCCCGGTGCAGAACGCCCCATAAAAGGTGGGGGTGCCCATTGTCTGAGGCGGCGGCTTGCGGAGGCGCGCTTCTGTGGTGTGCTACAGGACCATCCCTGGCTGGGCCGGGGGCTGGGGTGAAGTGTTCAGCCCAGTGAGAGGGCCAGGGGCTGGGCAGGAGGGCTGCCGGGAGGAAGAGGCCCGGGGAATCCCAGCAGCCCTGGCGCGAGGACTTCCTCCATATGTATCCCCTATCGGGGAAGCCGGGCTGTAGGGGAAAGGCAGGGCCACCTGCAGACACCTGCCAGGTTGGAGCCAGGCCTCTGGTCTGAGGCCCCGAGGCAGAGCACCTCTGCTGTCTTGGGGTGCGGGGTGTGCAGGGGAAGGAAGCCCCTCTCCCTCTGTGCCGAGGGAGGACTCTCGGCATGGGCCGAGGCCCTGTTGACCTTTGCATGCACCTACTGTGTGCGGCTGAGGAGCCTGGTCTGGCTCAGGGACCCCATCGGAGACAGGATCCTGCAGCTCCATCCACCAGCCACGCCCAGCTTCCACTGGAGCGTCTCTGTTCAGCGCTGCGCCCTGGAACGGAGGCTGCAGGCTGGGCGGCGCCTGCTCAGAGGGAGGCTGAGGGGGAGCGTGGCCTGGCCGGGTGACTTCAGGAGCAGGCCTCCGCCTGGTTTGGCTGCCAAGGCTCCCAGCAGAATCCGTCCAGGTGAGCGCTGTCAGGCAAACCGCGTTAGCATCAAGAGCACGAGACTGCCAGGTGTGGTGGAGTACACCTGTATCCCAGTACTTGGGAGGCTGAGACAGGAGGATCACAGGTTTGAGGCCAGCCTCAGCAACTTAGCAAGGCCCTCAGTAACTTAGGGAGACACTGTTTCAAAATAAAAAAGTAAAAAGGGCAGCAGGTATATCTTAGAGGTAGAATGCCCCTGCCTAGGTTCAATCCCTAGTAACACACACACACACACACACACACACACACACACACACACACACATGCGAGGTTGCATCCCTGGAGCCAGACGCTCTGCGTTCTGGTGCCCTGGCAGCTGGGCCCTGACGTCTGCCTCGGTCTGCTCGTGGGCGCCGCGGGTCATGGCGGTGGCCGTTTGGGGTGTTCGTCGTGAGGGTCGTGAGCGCGGCTGCCCCGAGCGCAGCCCCCTGACGGCCGGGGCCTGGGGCTGAGCCCCCGGCCCTCCAGGCACAGCCTCTCCTCAGGAGACCTGCCCAGGGGTGAAGCAGGCCCCCCGCCTTCTCTCTGCTTCAGGGGTTGAGGCCCGAGCGGGCGTCGAGTGGCCGCTCTGCCCTTCTGGGCCAGGCCTGGCAGCTGCCTGGCACGGAAGGTGAGCGGTGGGCGGTGGGTGTCCCGGGTGGGGGACCAGGGGCGCCTACACACGTGGCTTTTCTGGCGGTGGAGCGGGGCGGGTGGGCCATGGCTCGGGGCCCAGCTTGCCATTGGCCCTGCGGCCCTCACAGGACAGTCCAGACTGATCCGGGGCAGCAGCGAGGTATGTGGGGACAGGGCTGCGGAACCCCCAGGGCCCCTCCCTTCTACTCTCATTGGCTGACACTCTCTGGGCTGCGGGGTTACCTGCCGTCAGCCACTAGCAAGAAAGGGGAGAGCCAGACGGGGGACGCATACCTCCCATCCAGTACTTGGAAGGCTGAGACAGGAGGATGGCAGGTTTGAGGCCAGCCTCAGCAACTTAGAGAGACCCTTGGCAACTTAGGGAGACCCTGTTTCATAATAAAAAATAAAATCGGGCTGGGGTAGACTGCCTCTGGATTCAATCCCCAGGAACAAGAGAAAGAAAGCGAAAAAGAAAGATCTTTTCAGGCAACAGAGCCAGGAACTGTGCCACAGGGAAACCTTAATTCTAAGACCTCACAAGTACAAATGGTTCGGAGGAAAGTCCCCGTTGCCGTCAACCTCCTGGACACCTGCGGGGTTTTCTGTCCCAGGTCCACACTGGCGATGTGGTGTTCACCTGTACAAGTCGAGATGTGTCTTGGGGGCTGTCTGTGTGTCTGATGCCTGGGTGCCAAGGCTTAGCTCTCGTACGGGGTCCTAGAACCTGTCTAGGACTTGGACGCACGCGGACGGTGACTGTGTATCTCTAGGTGGCCGGGTTTATGTTTTCTTTTGGTCCTAGACGCTGAGCCTGGGGGCATTCGTCCTCTGAGCTTCAGGCCCAGCCCTATTTTATTTCTTAGCTTGAGACAAGGTCTCACTAAGTTGCTGAGGCTGGCCTCAAGCCTGCGGTCCTCCTCCTGCGTCCCAAATACAGGACGACAGGTGTGTGCCACTGTTCCCCGCTCCGGGTGGCCATTTGGAGTGCTCCCAGGCCCGACTCTGATGTCAGCCCTGCCACCTCCCCAGACGGGCTCTCGCAGCTATTTCTCTGGGGTGTCTGCTCGGTCATGGCCCTCATGACTCTTCCGACAAGCCCTCTGAAGTGGCACTGTTGGGCCGGGCAGACCTCGGACCGGGCCACAGCGGTCACGGGGGCAGGCGGCCCTCCGCGCCCTCCGCCGGGCGGGCGGCCCTGAGCGGGCGTGGGCTGCTGGGGCGGCCGGCGCGCTGGCGCTCCGCGGAGTGGCCCTCTGGCCTTCTGGTCTCTAGCAGCCGCCCGCTCTCTCTCGGCTCCAGAGCTCTCCGCCTGGCGTTGGCCCTGCTGGGTTCCGGCAGGCGGTGGCGGGACCTTTGGCCGTTCTGGGGCCAGAGGCTGAGGTGGTTGGGATCAGAAGCAGGAGCTGCTGTCCCCCGGCTGAGGCTGGGACGTCGGGTGACCCTCGGATGAGTTGGAGCCGGGGCTCGCCAGGCCGGCAGGAGCGGGGGCTGCGGCCTGGCGGGGCCGGGGAGCGGTGCCTCGCCACGCCGTTGCCCCCGAGTCTGCGGCCCTTGCTCCCCAAGAGGAGCCGTGCACTTTCTCTTCTCAGGAGGACAGCGGCAGGGAGCTTGTGACCAGCCGTGGCGGGTCCCTCGACCACCAGGGTAGAGGGCCCGGCGACCCGAGGGCCCTGCGCCACGACGTCCTCCAGTCCAGCTGGGAGGGCTGAGCGGGGGAGCCGGGGCGGCAAGGGCCACAGGGGCAAGGAGGTGCTGGCTGCTCTGTGAGCGGAGACCCGTGACCCTGGGCCAGCCCCTCCTGCCTGGGCCCCGGGGGTCACACTCCTCCCTCTGCCTGCGCCCACATCCCTTCTTTCCGGGACACTGGCCTCCTCTGTCTTCTCGAAGCCCTGTGCTTTTAATGACTATAATTGATGTTTACCTGGGGCCTTTACAAACAGCTCCCGATGCTGCCAGAGTGTGTGTGGGGAGACACGGCTCCCAGCGGCCTCTGCGGGCAGGCCCAGGGGTTAGGGTTCCTTCTCCACCCTAAAGTGGAGCCCTCATAGGCCGGAGTAGCAGGCTGGATGGACCCTTGGGAGACAGCAGGGGGCCCGGGTAGCGGCGGGGGCTCACGACCCCCTGCGGAACTCCCACCGCCGACGCCTCTGGCCGGGGTGCCCGTGCCCGCCTCGCCGGACAGTCCACGGGAGGCGCGTGACGAGTCACAGCTAATGGGGCCTCGCAGAACGGCTGCCCGCGCCCTGTGAGGCCTGGCCAGAGCTGCGCGCCCCAGTGGACCCCGCGGCTGCTAGCTTTCCGCCGGGGCTTCCTGCGGCTCAGCTTTGGGGCCTCTGACCGGATTCTTTGGGGCAACAGGTTTTGGGGGAGCGAGGAGAAAGCATGGGGCAGGGCTGTGGGATGGGGCGGGGGACGGGGTGAGAGGCCAGCTGAACGCGGGGCTCCGCTCCCGCCTTGGTCTGCTGGTGTTAGGCGGCGGGGCCTTCGGGCCCAGCCCTCACCAAGACAGCTCAGCGGTGACGAGACAGGCTCCGCTCGCTCCTGCAGACTGAGTTGGCTGTGGTGCTTGTTTCTGGAAGCTTCTCTAGCCCGGGCTGTGCTCAAGGGGCTGCAGTCTGGAGCCTCGGTAGCCAGGACCTGCTGAGCCGCCTTCTTTTTTTTTGGGGGGGGGTGTCTGGGGATGGAACCCAGAGGCATTTGACCTCCAAGCTACACCCCCTGCCCTATTTTTTATTCTTTATTTTTTGAAACAGGGCCTCAGTAAATAGCTGAGACTTTCCATGAACCGTGATCCTCCCGTCTTAGCCTCCCGAATGCTGGGATTACAAGAGTGTGCCACCACGCCCGGCTTGCCGAGCTGCCTTCTGACCAACGCCCCATCCCTCTCCCAGCATCCATGAGCCTACCCTGTGGTCAAATGGGCCCTGCCCCTCCCTCAGGAGTCCTCGAGCCAGGGCTGCCCCCCAGCTGCCCCCAGGGCCAGCCATTCCCCGGGTCCCCCGTGAGGGCTCTTTCTCCCTGGCTTAGTGAAACCTCACCAGGCTCCGGTTCCTGAGGCGGTCACAGAGGCAGCCCCAGTGGGGAATGCCGCATGGGGGAGGCGGCGCGGCTGCTGGGTGTTGTAGATGTCCCAGGCGGAGCAGCACCCTGCTCAGCCTGTGGGCTGCCCCGGGCGGCTCCCCAGGACAGAGGCTCCCAGGCACCTTGCACAGAACCCTGCAGGGATCACTCAGTCCGTCTCAGTCATGCATGGCAGTGAGTCTGGGAAGCCACTCCTCACGGTCCCGGGACACGCCGTCTGGGCATGGGGGTGCAGGGTGAGGATGGGGTGTCGGCTGCTCAGGCTCACGCGCGCCCATCAGATGCTCTCCTTTGACGGGTGACCCGCCAACTCTAGCTAAGTACGGTTCTGTTCTTCCCAGCATCTGTGGTCTGTGACGGATTCTCACACACTTCATAAACATCTGGCTTCCAGTTTGGGATGTTCTGTGCCCTGCTAGGAGTCCATGGAGAAGGACTGGGATATCCTCACTGTGGCTCTCGGGAGTCCAGTGGGGCCTGGCGCCCCTCAGCTGTGGCCTCTCTTTTGCCCACCTCATCCCAGATCTGCGCTGTTGCCCCAGTTAGGGGTGAGGACAGTGGCTTGGAGCTGCGGGGCTGTTCCCTGAGGCCTGGGCAATCCAGGGTCCTCTAGAAAGGCACTAGAAAGAGGCCTCAGCGCCCTGGCCGGTGTGAAGGCCAGACTTCCACCGACTCCCAGCCTGCCCACCTGACCTTGCCCCAGGACTGTTCTGGAGCCCTGTCGGGTGGGTGCAGAGCCAGGGGCTTTGGGCAGGAAGGAGGTGAGTGCAGGGGATGGGGCACCGGCCCGGGAAGGACCCTGGGAGGCCCCCAGCCTGCTTAGGCCCTTCCCGTCCCCAGCTGACTCTCGGGGCAGGATGGAGCAGTGGGTAGGTGCGCCGGCTCCTGGACGCTCAGGACTCAGGCTAAATCTTGAGTCTCAGCTTTCTGACCTCAGAGCAGAGCGTTGGGGGCTGGGTGGCAGCGTGCGGGTGCTGGTGAGTACTCAGCGGGGCTGCAGTCTGAGAAGGCTGCTGTTGGCTTCTTACAAGCTGGGGCCTAGGAGCCCAGCTGAGGACGGCTCCGGGGGAACAGTCGGGTGCAGGAGGTGGCCGCCCTAGCATCTCTGTTGCTGTCCACAGCTGGAGGGCCACGCCCATTCCTGAGATGAGGACTGTGGAGGGGAAGCTGCAGCTCTGGGGGTGGGGGCCCTGCACGTGGGAGGGACACAGCAGGGGCCTTCCTGATCTTTCTGGAGCCCCAGACTCAGGCAGGGCTGGTGTGAGGCTGGGGTGGTGGTGATGCCCGCAGGCCAGCGGAGCGATGGACGTGGGTCTCCACAGGCAGATGGAGCCCCGGCCGACCCTGAGACTGAGCAGGACGCCCCTGCCCCCGCCGCACCTGTCCCGGCTCATCTCGTAAATCTCGCCATTTACAGCTATTGACGGCACGCGCGTGGCCTATTGATCCCTGGCTGTGGCTGACCAGGCGGCCGGCCGAGCCCGACATGATGAATCGGCAGATCGGGGACCGTGCTCTCCCGCAAGTGACCGTTTCGGCGAAAATGAAAAATAACGATCAGGGCTAGAATCGATTATCAGGAAAGACTTGACGATCGCCCAGTGAGTCCAGGCGACGGCGCCTTCTCAAGAAAGGCCCGCTTCCGGGTGTGCTGCTCCCAGTGGGACTGGCTGCGGTGTGTGAGCGTGTGTTCATAAAGACATCGCTGTGCAGGGACATCGGCATCCTCTCTCGCTAGTCGCCTGTGAGGCGAGAGAGGGTGTCCGGGGAGGGGGCTCGCCCTTTCTGGCTTCTAAGGGAGCTGCAGCCCCTCAGAGGGGCCTGGGGAAATGAGGGACTTGGGTGGGTGCACCATGGGAGGGATAGGTCCTAGTGCCAGTGCCTGGGCCTGGCCCAGCACCAGCCACCACGCCTCTTATAAGATGGAGGAGGGTTCAGGCCAGTGGTTCCTACGGGGGCTCCGAGGGTAAAAACAGTCGTGTGTGTGGGGCTGAAAGGATGAACTCATCAGAGCCACGGAGAGACCCAGAACTCGCCTCTTCCCTCCCTCCCTCCCTCCCTCCCTCCCTTCCTTCCTTCCTTCCTTCCTCAGGGTTCTGGCCCTTGCTCCTGGCGCCCCAGGATGGGCAGAGGTCCCAAGGAATTCAGGTGCAGGTTGTCAGCTGCAGGTTGTCAGCGGCCTGGGACCAAAGAGCCCGCCTGTGATTTACGGACCCGAAAGCCCGGGGCCGCCCGAGTGTCAGCCTGGAGCTCCTTCCTTGGGGGAGCACGGAGGGGGCTCGCACCCGCCTCTTGGGGACCCCCTCTTGGGTGCTGGGACATGGCCAGGAAGGGGTTAAAGCAGGAAGCCTCTTGTAGGGCTGTGTTAAGAAAATTCTATTCTGCAGTTTGATGTCATTTTAATTCCATTTCAAGGGCTTTTAATCTCATTTGCGATGACTAATCCCTGGCCTTGGGTGAATTGACGTAAGGCCACTTCTCTGAGGGGAATCAGGCGCTTTCAGTGGAGACATGGCGTCACTGTGCCCTCTGCCTGCCTTGCCTGGCGGGCAGGGCTCCGGGCCGGGCGGCGGGGGCAGCCATGGGGCGAATACCGGCCCAGGTTGGAGGCAGCCTGCCATTTCCTCAGCACTCAGAACTCTCCAGAAGCAGTCTGCCTGCCATTTCTCCTTCAGGCCCAGGGTAGAACACACCCATTCCTTGGGCCCAAGACCCACGCCCCAGGACTGCGTGCCCTAGGCAAGAGGAGCAGGGGGCCTCAGAGGGAGAGGAGCTGGCTCAGGGATGACCCTGGTGGTGCGGTGCAGGCGGCTTTGCGAGGCGGGTCACCCCAGGCCACCCAGCAGAGGCCCCCACCAGGGCACAGTGGCCCAGACAGATGGTGTCAGGGGCTTGGGTGTGCAGCCAGGGAGGCAGGGATGGGGGTGGGGGGCCTGGGGTGGGGAGGACCTCAGACTCAGCATCCCCAGAGAGAGCGAGAGAGGCCGGACTGAGCTGCAGTGGGTGGGGCATGGCCACTCCCTGGTACCTCCTCTATGTGGCTCCCGGGACCCCCAGCCTCTGGGGCCCGCCGCCCGCCGCCCCCACCCTGTAATTTCAGTGGCCACAGGACAGAGAGCCCACCTGCCACGCAGCTGTGCCGCGCTGTCCCTGTGCTCGGCCCTCTACTTTCGTGAAAGTAGAGGCTTTCACGAAACTCCCATGAGTCATTTAACACTCTGGCCTGCGCTGGCTGGGCTTTGGGGTTTAAGGGAGGGCTTCGTGCAGCCCCGGGCCGCTCACTGTTCTGCCCAGGAGGGCTGAGTGGCCATGGAGGGAAGGCAGGGGTTGGGCAGGCCGAGGCCTGGCAGCGGCTTAGGCTGTTGGCGCCCCCAAGACTGACCTCTCATGCCCAGACACAACTCGGAGCGTGGAGGTTGAGCCTGGTGGCCTGAGGGGATGTTGAGGCACCCAGGTCCAATTTAGAAGGACAGCTCGCACACCTGCAGACCCGCGGGCCACCCATGAGACGCGTCAGCCGACCCGCGTTAACGCCGACGCCTTTGAGGTGTTTGGGGGAGCGCCATCTGCAGACCAAGGCATCATCCTTGCCCGGCTGCTCCTTTGGGCACGGAAGACAGTCTGTTGTACTCGAGGGGCATCTTGGACGTTGATCGGAACTTCTGACGACCAGACCTGGGGCCCCAGAGGCGGGGGAGATGATTCGTGGAAGGCCACGTGAAGAACTGAGTGAAAGCTTTGCGTCCATGCCTGGTCATGGAGGTTGTGGTGCCAAAGGGCAAAGGTCAGCTCTGAGGGCGCAGGGCCGCCACGCCAGGCCGGTTTGCGTGCGGCACTGGGCGAGCCCCTGTCTCCTTGGAGCCTTGCCTTTCTCCATGCACATGGGGTGCTGGACCCCACAGGCGCCTGCCCTAGAGGCTGTCAACACCCTCACGCACACTACCACGGCCCCCCAAAGGCGGTGTCCCTGGAGATAAGGGTGCGCTTCGCCTGCCCTCCAGGATCCATCCGGGTGGTCCGGCTGGGGAGGAGGGCAGGGGAGGAGGGCAGGACTCTGGAGGGGAGGAGGGCAGGGAAAGAGGGCAGGGGAGGAGGGCTGGGGAGGAGGGCAGGGCTCTGGCAGGGAGGAGGACCGGGAGGAGGGCCGGGGAGGAGGGCAGGGCTCTGGCGGGGAGGAGGATGGGGAGGAGGGCCGGGGAGGAGGGCAGGACTCTGGAGGGGAGGAGGGCAGGGAAAGAGGGTAGGGGAGGAGGGCCGGGGAGGAGAGCAGGGCTCTGGCAGGGAGGAGGGCAGGGCTCTGGCGGGGAGGAGGACGGGGAGGAGGGCCGGGGAGGAGGGCAGGGCTCTGGCGGGGAGGAGGTTGGGGAGGAGGGCCGGGGAGGAGGGCAGGGCTCTGGCAGGGAGAGGAGGACAGGGAGGAGGGCCAGGGAGGAGGGCAGGGCTCTGGCAGCCTTGGCCAGGAGCTGGCTGTTATTGGATCATCTCATTTGCAAACAATAAATGTCAACAAACAGGAGACTTGTCAGGCTCCCCTTCCAGGATGCAAATGTAGCCTTTGTCTGCCTCTGCCCTTTATTAAAGAAACCACAGCCCAGGCAGATAAACAAGACAATTAAATGTAAATGATGTCATCTCCCTCGGTCATTCGCATTAATGAGGCTCCCGGGCCTGGAAGATGCTGAATCCGATTAAGAGCCAACCGAGAGGCGGCTCTGACCTTTCGCTTTTAATGACTGACCTGGCGCCCAGGAGCTGGCGTGACAGCTGGGGCCCTGGCACTGTGATCTGTGCAGCGGCTGCATTTGAAGAACTAACATTTATGTCTCCTGTAAGGAGCACGAGCCACCTTTGGGGCTGCGGGAACCTGAAGAGCCCCGTGCTCCCTGGATGAGGTCACCCTCCTCCCGGCCTGGGAGTGTCACGTGGAGGCAGGCTCTCCGTGGTGACTGGTGCAGGCTGGCCAAGGGCAGTGCCCAGGAGGAGGGCGGGGCGGGCAGCGAGGGACGGACAGTGACCAACGGCCAGCTCCCACCCTCCGCAGCTCCATCAAGATGAGCGCCTGTGCAGAGCACGGGGCACAGCCCTGGTCCTGGATCAGGGCGGGCAGGCTTCCCCTCTGGGGCACCCTGACTGCCAGAATAAGGTGCCCTGGTCTCCAGGCTCTGGGGCCCAGCCCCACGGTGGGTGTTCAGTGTGGGGTGCGTGACATCGGCAGTGGGCAAGCCTTGCAGGATACTGAGCCGGCAAAGGAAGGGGGCAGTGTGTATCTACCAGGCCACCCCCTTTTCCCAAAACTGATTTAAAGCGACCTGATCCCTGCTCCCCAGTCCCCCGTGTCAACCTGAGGGAGAGTAGTGATTCCTGTCAGTCAAATCTCCGCGGGAGCTGTGTGGCCTTAGGCACAGGACTTAACCTCTCTGTGCTTGATAAGAGAAGTGGCAGCCTTTCTCCTGTGAGGCCCTGCGTGCTGCAGCGGCGGGGCGGGCCCGTCCGGGGCACAGCGAGGGCTCCGATCATTGCTGCATCATTGGAGACAAGGGGCCAGAGCCTCAATAGCTCCGGTGTTAAAGGCGCAGTTAAGATGTCCCCAGGCTCCGGAGGGCTCCGGCCGGCCGCGGCAGCATGCAGAAGCAATTAGGAGCTGCTGTCAGGAGCTGCTGGCGGGGGAGCCAATGCTGGGTTCCAGGGTCTTCGCGCCCGCAGGGGCACCGTGCACTTCTCCTTCCCGTTCCTGCAGCCTGCGCCCTGGCCCTAGACGTGGTGTGCCCTCCAGGCCCGCTGCACCTCGGCAGTCCTGCCTCGGCCGCCGGGACGGGCAGGGTCGGCGTCCGATCGCCATTGGTTGTGCTGACAGAGCGGCTGAACTTGAGGGCCGGAAAGAAGGGCGCAGGCGCCAGGGCCCTGGGCCTCCGGGAGGCTATCGGGGAGGTGGGACTTGGGGAGACCCCGCCCTGGGCTCAGCGTGTGGGGAGCAGCTTGGTCAGCTGGGCGGCTTAAATGGAGAGATGTCTTTTCTCGCAGTTCTAGAAGCCCAGAGCCCATCGCTGGGGGCCGGCAGGGTAGCTTCCATCTGAGGCTGCCAGGGCTCCGGGCTTCAACATGGGGACCTCGGGGGGACCTCTAGAGAGCGAGGCCAGGCCCGCGGTGAGCCCTGCGGCGGGTGCAGTACTTGGAGGTGGGTGGGCTCCCTTGGGCTCTCCTGGGGTCCTGCTGTGCCCACGCCAAGGCTGAGAGGGGACAAGACCATGGGGGGCCTGCTGCCTCTGGCCACCAATCCCAGTGTGCATGGCGCAGCCCCCGGCCGTGCAGCTGGGCCCACCACTGGCACCCCAGTCCTGGCACCTCAGTCCTGGGCCCCAGCCCGATCCCTAGGGCTGGGGGTCTCGCAGCCCCACAGCAGCCCTCATCTCACCTGCACCGGGCTCGAGGGTCAGTGGCCTCAGAGCTGGCCTTGAGACGGTACCAGGCCCTGGGCTTGCCTATCCTGAGGGCCATCTCGTTGACCTCTGCCCCTTCGGCACCCTGTCCCCAAGTTCCCTCTGCCTCCCAGGGACCCTTCCTGCACTGTCCCCTCCAGGAGACCACACAGGGCCTTCTGTTTTTCATTTAAAAAATGTTTTCATTGGCGCATTGTAGTCGTGCATCTAAGGGGTACAAGAGAGCGGAGGCGTATGGGCACACATCACCCAGCTAGCCGCTCCCCAGTTCCCGCCCTATCCCCCTCCCTCCTTCTCCTGCTTGGCTGTTTGTTAAGGTACATCACATGCGCCAGGCGTGGTGGTGCACGCTTATAATCCAAGCATTCGGGAGACAGAGACAGGAGGATGGTGGTTTGCGGACAGGCTCAGCTACTTGGTGAGGCCCTTCACAACTCAGTGAGACCCGGTTTCAAAGATAAAAAAGACTAAAAATAGGGCTGGGGGTGTAGCTCAGATATAGAATGTCCCTGGGTTCCATCCACAATACCACACACACACACACACACACACACACACACACACACACACACAGAGCACATGTATTAGAGAGTTTCCCTCTTCCCCTCCTATCCACTCAGGCTGCCTTGTTTGCTCCTCTGTAGAATCTCCTTTTTCATCTAGAGCTCCTCCTATGACTTACTTCTCCCTAGCTCTCACATATTAGGGAGAGCATCTGAGTTCTTACTTTTTGTGACTGACTAATCTAACTTAGCATAATGTCCTCCGGTTCCATCCATTTCCCTGTGAATGACATACTTGTGCTTTTCTTTATGGCTGAGTAAAATTCCACTGTGAACATACTTTAAGGCAAGAGGCCCCCCACCCACTCTTTGGTGGTACAGAGAAACCCCTCCCGTGTGACCTGATGTCCTCGGGTCCCTAGATGGAGGCCAGAGCCTCCAAATGTCCATCTGGGGCTCTGAATGGTCAACCCGAGCAAAGCCTTGCCGGGCCCCCCTGGGTAGGGGTCCCTCCTGCCCTAGCCGAGCCGCGCTAGCCCCCCTGGGACCGGTGTTGGGCTGCTCGGGCTCTGGCGGGCCACCATACAGCTGCTGGCTGCCCTCCGCGGCTGCTCCTGGCTCGGCGCCCCTTCAGGGAAGGGAGCCTCCAGCTGCCCCCAGACTTGCCCGCGGCACCCTCCGCACCACGCCCTCTTTCCCACCTTGCAGTCGGTGCCTCCTCTCCAAGTCTGGATTTGTCTTTTCCTCCAGTTTGAAGGAGGAAGAGGAGGACAGCTGCGATTGGGCTCAGGGGTGTGTGGTGAGGTTCCCATGGCTTTGAGCACTTGTGTCAATCATGATTCTCCAGAGAAAAGCTCCTGGGGTGTGTGTGTGTGTGCATGCGTTCGTGTGCGCGTGTGTATGTTCATGGCCAGGACTGGCTCACTGGTTTGGGAGGCTGCACGTCTCACTGCCTGCAGCTGGCCTCTGGAGACCCAGGCGAGCAGGGGTGTGTGGTCCTGTCCGAGTTCCCGGGAGCCCTCGGGCCCTGCAGCTGGGCCGGGGCTGCTCCTCCTCTGGTCCTGCTCCTCCTTGTTCTCTGTGGGCCTCCAATCGGCTGGGAGGCCGCTGGGACTGGAGAGAGCGTCTACTTGGTCTGTGGTTCAAGTGTTCATCCCTCCAGAAGTGGCCCCACAGCTATGCCCCGAGTGATGTCTGACCGACATCTGGGTGTCTCCAACTGCCCATCAGGACCCTGAGTTGTGGGCTGTGTGTCTGGGGAGTGTTGCGGTGAAGTATGTTCGGTGTGTGAGGGGAGAAATAATTCCCCCAACACAACCACACAAACAGAAAAACAGAAACCGCAGGTCCTTGTTCTGAGCTAAGTCTAGATACACATTGGCCCGGACTCTTGCTGAAGATTTAAAGAAGTTTATTAAAAAGATAGAAATACAGGAGATAGTTATAGCCCTATGCCAGAAAATGGCACAGGGGGCAACTCGAGTGAATTTACCACAGACCCCAGTATGCTGGGTGCTCTTATCCTGACCGCGTCTGCGGCAGGCCCTGTGATCTGTAGAGATGCTAACCTCTTAGCCCAGTCTTCTGCTGTCTCCTTCCCAGCCGGATCTGCCCCTCGGAGGTGGCGGGGTGGGGGGGCAGCCCTGTCTCTGGACACAGACCTGTACACCTTTTGTTACACTCCTAAGATGTGTTAAATTGCTTCTCTGAGATCTGGGGTTTCCTCCCATCTGAGGCAGTTTA